>NW_027555514.1:274918623-275518623 GCF_003287225.1 Phascolarctos cinereus | reverse complement strand
AAGTGTTTGTATATTGAATATATAAATCTGAATTAGTAGTAGTAATAATAATAATAAATAAGACTACATAACACTGACCATGTGCCATGTACTGTGCTAAGTGTTTTTAACCATTATCTCATTTGGACCTCACAACCTGCAAGGTATCCCCATATTACAGATGGGGAAACTGAGGCAAACCAAGGCTAAGAGACTCACCCTGGGTGACACAGCTAGTACAGAACTCAGGCCTCTCCAGCCCCCATCCACTATTATCACTCCCTGGCCAGTCTGTCTGTCTTCTTCATTACCTATCCTGTTGTTTACAGGATCACAGAGTTGGAGCTGGAAGGGACTTCAGAGACCACCTAATACACCCCCCTCCTTTTAAGATAATAATAATTATAGTCATAGCAGCTAATATTTCCATAGAACTTACTGTGTGCCGGGCACTGTGCTAAGTGCTTTACAATTAGTATCTCCTTTGATCCTCACAACAACCCTGGGAGGGAGTTGCTGTTATTATCCCCATGACGATACTGAAGCAGACAGAGGGTAAGTGACTTGCCCAGGGTCACACAGGGTCAGTATCTGAGGCTGGATTTAAACTCAGGTCCCAGGCTCTGTCCAGCAGCATCACCTAGCTGACAGGAGGGATCACAGAATCACAGCCCTAGAGCCGATAGGGACCTCAGACATCATTCAGTACAACCCCTTCATGTCACATTCCACTTTTCCCATTCCAGCTTATTAAAGAATCTCATAAAACATGGAATCCCCTAGAAGAGGCAGCATGGTGGGCTGAAAGAACCCAGGTCTGGGACTCAGAGGACCCGAGATAGAAACTTGGCTCTTCTACTTACTGCCTGTGTGACCTTGGACAAGTCTCTTCCTCTCCTGGGCCTCAGTTTACTCAACTGTAAAATGAGGGTGTTGGACTAAATGATCCCCAAGACTCATTTCCTGGCTATATCTTCAGTGCGTAGGCCCTCCATATCTCTATCTATGAGGAAGCAATGCGGCACAGGGGGCTGGACTGTTGGACCTGGAGTCAGGGAGGCCTGGGTTCAAATCCTGACTCTGTCACTTACTATCTGTTTGGCCCTGGGCCTCAGCCTCCTTACATGCGAAATGATCCTACAGCTTGTCTAAGTCTTGGGTGCTTTATCTGTAAAATGAAGATAATGATAACTGTGATATCACCCTTCACAAGACCATGAGGTTTGAATGAAATAATCTACAGAAAACACTTTGGCAAATGTTAAAGTATTCTGGAAATGTCGCTTGGGGCCATAGCTCAGGGTTAGAAGGACCTCAGAGGCCGCCTAATTAGTCTAAGAGATGTGGGAACTGAGATGGAAAAAGAGTAAGCATTTGCCCAAGGTAACAGAGACGTTAATGAGCAGAGACAAGATGAGAATTCAGATCCTGCGACCCCAAGTTTACTGCAGCTGCATCCAGCTGCCTCTCTTCTACAGGGAATCCACCTTAAGAACCAAGGGGAAAGGGAAAATTCAAGGGGCCTCATCAGGCTGCTATTGTCCTGCATCTCTGTCTTTGAGTCAAGGCAACAAGCATTGTTGTTAAATGCCTGCTGCGTAGCATTACAACCATCTTTTGCTTTTGTTTTTTTGTTTTTTGCTAGGCAATGGGGTTAAGTAACTTGCCCAGGGTCACACAGCTAGTAAATGTCTAGTGTCTGAGGCCAGATTTGAACTCAGGTCCTCCTGACTCCAGGGCCAGTGCTCTATTCACTTCACCACCTAGCTGTCCCATAACCACCTTTTGTAATTTGCTCTGTGTATTTCCTTTCCCTGGGGATACAGACTAAAAGATTTCTCCACCACTTTAAAAAAAATAATAATAAAAGTACCCATTGGAATGCATCTGTTGCCAGTTTTGTAATCAGCCATCATCAGACATACCAGAGAGGTGAAGTAGCCCACCCGCATGATGTCATTGGCTCCCAGGAATTCAGTTACCATCTCGGTGCTGATGATTCTCAGAGCTACTTAACCAGCCCACGTTCTCTGCTGATTTCCAGGCTTCCATCTCCAACGGTCTACTGGACATCTCAAACTAGACATCCCGGAGACATCTTAAACGCATCGTCTCTGAAATTGAGCTCGTTATCTTTCCCCCAAAACTCTCCCCTCTTCCCAATTTCCCTATTTCCATCACGAGGGCTGCCATCTTCCCCAGGCCTCAAGCTCATTCCCAACCTCTCAATTTGTCTCCCCTCCCAAATCCAGTTGGTTGCTAGGTCCAGAGGGTTCTATGCTCCCAACATCTCCCACATCTCTCTCATATGCCTCCTTCTCTCCTCCTGATATGACCACCACCCTGGCATAACCTCACCCCTGGACTACTGCAGTAGCCTGCTGGTTGGTCCCTCTACCTCAAGCCTCTCCCTGCTCCATCTCATCCTCCACTCAGCTATCAAAATAATCTTCCTAAAATGCAGGTCTGACCATGTCACTTCTCCTTCAATCAACACCAGTGGCTCCTTATCACTTCCAGGACCAAATATAAAACTCTCTGTTTGGCTTTTAAAGCCCTTCCCAAGCTGGCCCCCTCCTAGTTTTCTTTCTTTCTGACACCTAGTTTTTTTAGTTTTCTTACACCTTACTTTCTAGTTTTCTTACACCTTACACACTCCTACCCTACTCTTCCATGCAATGACCCGGGCCTCCTGGCTATTCTTCAAATAATGCACTTGATCTCCCACCTCTGAGCATTTTTCCTGGCTCTGCCCCATGCCCAGAATGCCCTCCCCCTCATCTCTGCCTCCTGGCTTTCCTGGATTCTTTCAAGTCCTAGGTAAAATCCCAACAACAGGAAGCCTTTCCCAATCCCCTAGACTAATGCATGATGGACGTCTAGTGACTTCCTTCTACTGATTATTTCTGCTTTATCTTGTCTACAGCTCTGAAATGTTGTCCTTGTAAATCATGACATTGGGACCACCCTGGAAGTGAGACCATCCTTTGGCTAAGACCTTTAAGTACTCAAACACTAAGTCCCCTTAGGTCCAAAGCAACCAAACCTTAATATGGCATTTCATTCTATGGTGAAAGTGTGATGCCAGGGTTCCAGTTGAGCTAATAAGACAGCAGGGGTTCTAATCACCTCTTTGAATATCTTCTTTTGCCAGGGGAGGTGTCCCTTCTATATTACTTCAACGATTTGTGGTTTTGTCCATGGGATCACAGCCTCTCTGTGATTTAGTAAAGTGTCTTCATGGGTTACTGTGAATGAAAAATGCAATCTCCCTTTGGTCAACCTAGGCTGGTCCTCGGGAAACATCTACAGTTATCACTGGACCTTTCCTTAAAGGTTTTCTAACTTGCCCATAAGACAACATGACATCAAAGGAGGGCTCAGATGAAGTTTCCCCTGGGTTCTGAAGCCCATCCCAGAAATATCTGGAAGAAATGCTGCTCTTCAATTGGGCTGTTGGGCTCTGCCATGTGAAACCAAATTGGGCCCAGGAATTCTGGGTACTTACTTTCATCATTAGAAACATTCCCCAAAGACGTGTGGCTGGAATAGCGCTTGTTTTCACTTTCACTGAGACATCTTTCAATCCAGCTCTCTGAAAAATTTTAAAAAAATGCTTTGTTAGCATTTGTGGGGAAATAGGAACCTTGTAAATTCAATTAATTATTTCATTATGTTAAAAAAAAACCCCACGAACTTCACCATTGTCTTCTCTTGAAACTTAACCAAGATGAAATTATGTTGCTCTCATTATAGATTCAGAGGGGGAAGGGGCCCCAGAGGCCACCCGGCCCAACCCCCTCAGTTTTAAAGCAGCTGAATAAGACCCAGAGAGGTCAGTGACTAGACCACGGTCACAAAAGTGGCCAAAGGCAGAATCAGGTTTTGACCTCCAGAGCTTTTGACTGTAAACCCAATAAGACAACCCATTTATTCCAAATTTAATATGCATTTGGGGAAATTTTTGTTTTTCTGTTGTTATTGTTGTTTTTGGAGAGGTCCTCAGACCTTAATAATAATAATAATAATAATAATAATAATAATAATAATAATAGGTAACATGCATACAGCACTTACTATGTGCCAGGCACCTTTACAATTATTATTTCATTTGGCCCTCCCAATAACCCTGTGAGGTAGGTGCTATTATTATCCCAATTTTACAGGTGAGGAAACCGAGGCTAAGTGACTCATCCAGGGTCACACAGCTAGTCAGTGTCAGAGGCAGAATTTGAACTCAGGTCTTCCTGACTCTAAGTCCAGCTGTCTATCCACTGCTCCACTTAGCTACCATTAAGAAAGAAGTATGGTATTGTGGATACAGCATTGCCTTGGAGCCAGAGAGTCCTGGGTTCAAATCTCATGTCAGCCATTTACCAACTACATTAGCCTGGGCAACTCACTTGGCCTTTCTGTGCCTCAATTTCCTCAGCTGTAAAATATGGGGATTGAATTCTAACGTCCCTTCCTGCTCCAGGGTTATGTTCCTACATACCTGTGAAAACCATCTTTCTAATACTCCATGTATTTCAGCTCCATAAGAAACACTTCACAGTTATAGACAGATTTACTGTTAGTTATCAGTTCATTTTATCCCCCAAAGACTGTAAACTCCTTGAAATTAGGGATCATTTCATTCTTCATATTTGTATCCCCAACACAACACATCATAGGTGATTATGGTTGTTCAGCCATATCTGACTCTCCATGACCCCATTTGAGGTTTTCTTGGCAAAGATACTGTAGTAGTTTGCCATTTCCTTCTCTAGCTCATTTGACAGATGAGGAAACTGAGGCAAACAAGGTTAAGTGACTTGCCCAGGGTCATACAGCTAGTGAGTACCTCAGGCTGGATTTGAACTCAGGTCTTCCTGCCTCCTGGCTCAGTACTGTATCCACTGTACCACTTAGATGCCCAAGCAGGTACTCAGTAGATACTTGTTAATTGACTGGTTAACATAACAGACCTTGTAGGGTAAGAGTAATCAATTCAAGAATTATTATCCCTAATTTACAGGGGAGGAAACTGAGATTGGGGAAGTGATAGGATTTTCTCAAGGTCAAACATAGTAAGGCATACAGAATTGTATATGCTAGAAGTGCCACTGGAAATGAAAAATAATGTGGCTAACCTGTTTCATAGGCTCAGATTTTTTATATAGAGAACATTCTTAGAGTAACTTACACTTGTAACCCCAAGCCAATTGAGTCCACTGATCAGCAAGTATTTATTAAGTGCCTACTGTGTGCTGGGCACTAGGCAATTACAAACTGGTCCAAAATAGCGCACTGGGACAGGTATCACATGCCCTCTTTGCTAAACAATTTTAATTAAACTTATCCCTCACCCAATAACTGTTCATCTCCTGTTAACTAATGGTCTGATATTTGGAGATAAGTCTAGTCTGTAAATGTCCAACCTAATAGACGCATACACACACAAAGAGAAGATAAAAGAAGATAATCATTTGTGGACATTAATCAGACCCAAGCCAAATATATGCATTACCAAATGAAAGGACCATAGGAAAGACAGAAATCCACAAGCATTTTTGAAGGTTTTAGTAAATGGTTTTAATAGATGAAGATGAAAGGGAAGAGAATGTTGATTACAGAATTATCAACACAGATCATCTCTTAAGTAATCCTTCATCTAACTCGAGAAGTTGGCCCAAGCATCTCAGGTTAAACAACCTCAGGCCACCATCTTAGTTTACATTTGGGCCTAGCCCTTCCTTGTGGTCAACTACCATTTTGCATTGGGAAAAGAACTTGTGTGTTCTCTCTCCAGTGCTAATGCCAGTGGCTCCCAACATGTGGGTCCTAAGTGTCTGATGTCTTTAAATTTGCATGGGCACCATGCTTTGTTATTTTAATTGAATCCTTAAAAGCCAAAATGAAATTCCAGTCACTAGTTTGTTAAACAATTTGGTATAAACAAATAAGCAAACATACTATCTGCAGTGTTTCATACACAAAGTAACATTTTCAAATGTGTGTGGAGGATTTAATGATCAACAAAATACAAATTTACTTTATACCAAAAAAAAAAAATTAGTGGAGTTGGATATAATTCATAGACTCACAGAATCAGAGTTGAAAAGGAACTCAAAGTTCATCTGGTCCAACCTAGACCAAACCAAGAGTCTCCTCTGCAACCTCTCCCAACAAGTGTTCACCCAGCCTTTGTTAGTGAACCTTGGAGTATGGGTGGGGGAAGAAAGGCAGGAAAATGATATTATTATTATTATTATTATTATTATTATTATTATTATTATTTTGTACTATAAAATGCAAGGGGATTATGATAATTGATTCATGGATTTAGAACTGGAAGGGACCTGACAAGTGATCTTGTCTAACTCCCCTCATCTTACAGATGAGAATGCTGAGTCAGGTAAAAAAGCATTCATTAAGCACTTACTATTTTGCTAAATACAATTTAGGGGATACAAAGAGAGGCCAAAAACAAAAACAAAAACAAAAAACCACCACACCAAAAACCCAATCCCTACTCTCCAGGAGCTCATAGCCCCATGGTTCAGAGGTTCAGAGAAATTAGGAGAATTGTTGATGGTCTTATAAGCATGAACTCAGTTCTTACATTAATTCTAAAATGGTCAATTAAACTAGACAGGCAATAGGTACAGGGAACTCTACTAAGTGTTAGTAGATGTTTGAAGATGGTGTATAGTTAGTGAGGCAAGTAGAGCGTGCATTATAGAGACTCAGTTTAATGTACAAATCTTTTCCTGCTCTATAATGTATATGGAAATGTTATTTGGCATTTGTTTAAAAAATTGTTTTAAAAAAATTTTAAAACACAGGATCACAGTTTCAGAGCTAGAAGAGGCCTTAGAGTCTAACCTGCTGATTCTACAGATAAGGAAACAGAGGCACAGAGAGGTTAAGTGATTTGCCCTGGGTTATGCAGCTGGTAAGTGACTAAAGGGAGATTTGAACACTGATCTTCCTGATTCCAAGTACCGTACATAATGCTGCCTACACGGACAATAAACCCACTGTCTAAGCAAGCTCACACCCAAGAAATCATGGATGCATTGACTTGTCAAAGAAAATCATGCCACATGAGCAGATGCAGCCAATATGGAACATTGCTGTCAGATTCAGGTGATGTGTTGGTCATTTTCACCAAACTGCTTTTTTTCTGCTCTCTTTTTTGTTTATTCTATGTTACAAGAGAAAGTTCTCTAGGCAGAAGAAGGGGAAAGGATATATTGGAAAATGAAGGTTATATAAAACAAAAGATACCAATAATTATTTTTAATATGAAAAGGGAAAATTGAGGGTAATTTAGAAATATTCTACAAAATTGAATATTATATAAAAGATACTTTCTCAAAGGTATCTGCTTACAAAATTTTATGCATATTAATGTATGGATATACACACATATATGTAGATAGATATACCGATAGATTGATTGATCAATAGGACAGGTGGTTGGTGCAGTGGATAGAGTACCTGGTCTGGAGTCAGGAAGTCTCATTTTTGTGAGTTCAAATCTGGCCTTGGATACTTACTAGCTGTGTGACCCTGGATAAGTCACTTAACCCTGTTTGTTTCAGTTTCCTCATCTGTAAAATGAGCTGGAGAAGGAAATGGCAAACCTCTCCAGCACCTTTTCCAAGAAAACACTCAATGAGGTCATGAAGAGTTGGACATGACTAAAACAAGTGAACAACAAAATAAACAGAAACACACCTACATAAGGTGGTGTTTACCTCTTTTATGAGGCCACATGAGGGAATGTCATCTGGCCAAGAATGCTGGCATTTATTTCTGCCTATTAGAGACTTTTTCCCAGTCTGCCCTCTACTGATAAAGGGGAAAAAATGGGGATAGGAATCCTTGCAAAACATTTTACCTTAAATAAAGTGAAGGGAAAATAATGATGACATTATTCTATAGACATGGGAAGACGAGCAAACACCATGGTGAGATGCCAAGGGTATATTTCTGCCTGGTTTTGGTCCATTGAGCAGCTCATTTTTAGCTCCTTCCTATTCACTTAGTGGAAGGTCAGATGATGCCAAGGAGGAGAGTTGAGAGAGATCTGTTACTTTTAAAGTAGGTGTTCTTAATCTGGGGTACATGAACTTACTTTTTAAAAAATATAATCTTAACTGTACTCTCATATAATTAGTTTCCTTTGTAATCCTATGCATTTTATTTTATGCATTTAGAGGCATGATTCTGAGAAGTCCAGGGGATTCACTAGATGGCCAAAACACACTCAAATGGTTAAGAACTCCTGCTTTAAAGGGAAAAGGCTGTAAAGAGACATTGCACAGCTAGCTCGTGTCTGCCTGGGTTACAGTATTATACTTGGAATCAGGGAGATCTGAGTATGAATCCTGTCTCAGACATCAGTTGTGGAAGCCTAGCAAACCACTTAGCCTTTCTGCGCCTCAGTCTACTCAACAAAAAAATAGGAAGAAAAATAGCATCTGCCTCCCAGAGTTGGAGTGCTTGAAAACCATATTATTGGTCTCCTAAACGTCACATTTAGAAAATGGAAAATAGTCGGTCACTCTATCTACCAACATGCCCAATGATCTCAGAACAAAGGATCCGTTTCTCCTCAGTGTAGCCAGTTATAGTTGTTTTCTGAGCACCAGTTCCTTTAAGGAATCTTCAAAGTGCCTCTAAACACTCCAAGGTCCTTTAATAATTAGTGGGTTCCCCCCCAGCCCCCCAGGTTTCCAAAACACTTTATGTTATCCCATTTGATCCTCACAATAACTCTACAAAATCAGTGGTACAAGTGTGAATTACAGGAAAGGAAACTGAGGCCCAGAGACAAAGTGATTTGTCTAAGGTCACACAATTAGGCAGTGGTGTAGCCAGGAGTCAAATGGGGGTCTTATGAGTGTCACAGGATTTAGATGTGGGAGGGCAGAAATCACTGGCTCCCATGTATGTATTTGATTCCATGAGTCGGAAGAGTGACTTCCCTTCTTTGGTACAAAGTTTCCTCCCCCTTAGGGCTGTCTGAAGGGACCTTCTAGAGATGAGATCATCCCACCGCCTCATTTTGAAAAGCTGGAAGACCTCCCCCTCCCCAAAGCCATCTATTATAATCCTCTCACTTTACAAACTTAGCTACAGTCACACCAGTGAGATTTGAACTCATGGCCTCTGACTCTGGAGCCAGCATTGTTTCCACCATAATTCATGGTAGAACACAACTCCAAGCCTTGCTTGCCTAGTTCCAGATCCAACCCTTTGTTCCATGATGCTACATTTTCTTTTAGGTTATTCACCCAAGTGATAGTCCAAATATACCCCAAATATAGCATGGACACAAAAGCCACGTTCTCAAGGCCAGGCTCTGGTCTGGAAGAGGTGCTGATGCAATTCAACTCAACAAACGCTTGGTAAGCCCCTACTATGCACCAGGCACTGTGATGTGCTGGGAAAACAAAGACCACACAACCAACCCACCAAGGGCTTCCCATTCTACTAGATTGATTATAATAATTACTTAATTATAATTATAATGATAATGGTAAAAAGTATGATGAAGATGATGACAAAGCAACTAGAGTGTAGTAGAGAGCTGGTCCTGCAGCCAAGAAGACCTGGGTTCGAGTCTTGTCTCTGAGCCCCATTAGTTGACCCTGGGCCTTAACCTCTCAGAACCCCAGGCTACTCCCTCAGAATAGAAATTATAGAGAACTAGACAAGGAGAGAATGTCCACACTGGAAGTTCCTCATACAAATGAAATTGTGGCTTCAGACCAAAAACAACAATAGTAACAAATAGCTTCTACCCAGATGACTTCAGGAAAGAGTAATTTCATAGCACCTTAGAACCACAGGGAACTTTGGAGGCCACTGAATTCCACCTGCCACTTAATGAAGGCGTTCTTGTTCTGACTCATGACTTCCTTTGCTGAACAGCCTGAACCGATAGGAAGTTCCCCCATTTCATAAGGAGGGGACACTTGGCTCCCATTTACGTCCATTCACTGGTTCTACTTCTGCCCCCAGGAGTGTCCAAGGATCGCTCCCTTTCCTAGAAGACGACCCTTAAAATGCACGAAGATGACGAATGTGTCACTTTCCAGTCCTCTCTTCTTCCCAGCTCAACATCTCCAAGTCCTTTCTCTAACGGCCATTTCGAAACACCCTCCCCCCGTCCTGGCTGCGCTCCTGGGGACATTCTCTACTCTGTCAGTTTCTTTCTTCAAACACTACATCACGCCTCAAGTCAATCCGACACACTTTTTAAAGAACTTACTAGTGTCTGTGAGGGGTGTTGAGGATTCAGAAAGGGAATGATCCCTACCCTCAGGGTGCTTAAGGTCTACGCAAGGAAACAGCACGTAGGCTGGTAAGTGTTAATAAAAATTAGAGATAGGGACCAGACCTGGGATTTCATTGGTATGGGGAACTCCCAGAAGAAGAAATTCTCTCTACCAACGCTTAGAGTCACACTGCCAATTTCTGAGCCAAAACAACTCAGTTTCCTCATCTGTAAAATTATATACATATATATGTGTGTGTGTGTGTGTGTATATGTGTATTATATATATATAGTATATGTGTATGTATGTATGTGTGTATATATGTATATATGTGTGTATATATGTGTTTATATATGTCTGTGTATATGTGTGTATATATGTATATACATATGTGTATATATGTGTGTGTATATGTATATATGTATATATGTATATATGTGTGTATATATGTGTATACATGTGTGTGTATATATATGTGTATATATATAATAGTATCTGCTTCACTGGGTGGTTGCTGTAAAGATCGAATCAGATCAAGAATGTAAAGTCCTTCCTTGGCAAATGTTAAGTTGACATATAAACGTGAATTAATTTTTATAACTTATTCTTACCATAATAATAATGAGAATAATAACTGACATTTGTATAGTGTTTGGTGATTTATTTCCCATTTGATCTTCCCCAAAGTCTTGCCAATTATCTCTAGTTTGTACACAGTTCACCTCTGGTTGCCCCCATTAGACTGTAAGCTCCCTGAGAGCAGAGACTGTTTTTTGCCCTTCTTCGTATCCCTAGCACTTGGCACAGTGCCTGGCATATGGTAGGAGCTTAATAAATGTTGACTGACTGATTCTATTATTCCCACTTCACAGAAGAGGAAACTGAGGTTTAAGAAGGCTAGGTGACTTGTCCGAGGTCATCCAGGTACTAAGTGTCAGAGGCAGGGTTAGGAATCAGGTCATCCTTACTCCAAGTACAGCAGTACTAAGATCTTCATCCTCTACGATGTCTGAAAATACGCCAGGGAGTCTCAGCCCCAGTTGGCTTTGGCCTGGGCTGTTTGGGACACTTCTGTCCCATCCAGAGGCAGACGAGGAGGACGTCTGCCAGAGAACCAGGCTGCACGTGTGAACGAGCCACCTCTTTCATCTTTTCAGCTGTCTCCTTTTGGTAGTTATGGGTGTGTCAAAAGCTGTTCAACCAGGATGGTGTCTCTCAATTTTTCATTTTTTAAAAAAACAAAGCAGTCAGTGGCCACAGGTGCCACCAGATGGGCAGTGACAGGTAAACGACAGGAAATACTTTGGCCCAAGCATCAGAAGGCTTGGCCAGGAACTAACTACCTGAGTGCCCTTGTCTCTGAGCATCCTCGTGTAGAAAATGAGGGCTTTGGACCAGATGACCTCTGAGGTACTGGGGCCATGGGATTTAGACCCAGAAGGGACCAAACAGGTCACCTGGTATAACTCCTTTATTTTACAGATGAGGAAACTGAGGCCTGGAGAGGTGAGGTCACTCACCTAAGGTAACCGAAGTAAGTGATGAAACCAGAATTAAAACCCAGATTATGGGAGATCATTGGAGATGATTGGCTTTAGAGCTGACAGGACCCCTTTGAGCTAATCTAGCCTAATCCCCTCATTTGGCAGAAGAGGAAACTGAGGCCCAAGGTCAGATAGGTAGTGAGTAGCAGTAGGTCCTGAGACTTTACACCCAGTGCTAGCTCTAATGCCCTCTTAATTAGAAGCTTCTTGTACAACACCCTCAAAATCAATCCTTTGGTCCAGATATGTTTCTTGTGGCATGCCTGTGCCGGGTGGCTTTTCATGGTGGAGTCTTACAGGGGAGGGTCAGAAACCTGCTCTCCGTGTTTGCTCTCTACCTGGTCAGCCTGCATAGCACACATGTGTACAGAGCAGACATGGGCTGTTTGGGTGTATTCATTTATGGGTCATGCGTGAGCTATGATTTCTGTTTTGTTATGTGCACTTTTTGCAGTTTCCACTTGTGTCCCGACCAGTATATGCTGTAAGGCCTTTAAAGGTAGGTTCTAGGGGCACAGTGAATAGAGCACTAGCCCTGGAGTCAGGAGGACCTGAGTTCAAATCCATCCTCGGACACTTACTAGTTATGTGACCCGAGTTTGAGTCCTACTACCTACCTTTGTGACTTTGGACAAGTCACTTCTCTGGGCCTCAGTTTCCTCATCTGCATAATAAGGATATTGGACTCGATGACCTCTAAAGTCCCTTCTCCTATGAACCCCTAAGAGTATACAAGTTCCCTAAGGTAAGGGCTATTACATTTTAAAATGTGTGTCCCCAAGGCCAAGCAGAGTGCCTGACAGACACTAGGTACTTAATCCTTGGTAAATGCTTCCAGAATGTTAATTGAATTGCCCGTAGGACAGAATTAACAATGAACGAATTCTAACAGAAACAAGATAGAAAAACAGACACATCAAGAAGGTTACTTTCCAAATTAATGACACAAGAAATTGTTGCTCTCTGCTTATAGAAATAAGCTACATAGGAACGCAGCTTACAGAGGTTACTGGGCAGTGTATTGGGGGTGAAAGCTGGTGCATTAACAGGCCTGGTTTCTGGACACTCCTGAGTTGAAAAGCGTCATCTCATGGTATTGTCTGGAAACCTGAAAAGACTTGAGGATGGGAACAGGCCTGGACAGACTTTCTGAAATACTTTAGAAGGAGTTTAACGCGTATGGCATTCCCAGGAATCTTCTCCATGTTCTTCTGCTACATTTGAGAAAACAGAAACCAAGCATGGAAGTGATCATCTCATGGGGCAGGGGAGCAGAGTCAGGAAAAAGCCCTTCCAAACTCCATCTCTTAATTCCTGTTCAGTATGTCCCTTGATTTTCTAATTTAAGGTCTGTAGATGCAGTGAAGAAGCCCTGGATCTGGAGACAGGAGACCTAGGTTCAAATGCCAGCTCCAACGTCAGCTGGCTCTGTGACCTTTGGGTGAGTCACTTTGACAATCCAGCATCAGTTTCCACATCTGTAAAATGGGTCTACATACCACCATCACTACCTACCTCATGATGTGGTTGTGGAGAGAGTGCTTTGTAAGCCACAAAATGCCACAGAAACATAAGCGATTAATGCAATAATGTTTCACTGTGTAAGAAACAACGAATATGACAGAGAGGCATGGGAAGACATCATCATAGCTAACATTTATAGAGTGCCTACTGTGTGCCGGGCACTGGGCTATTTTTATCTCATTTGATCCTTACAACAACCCCGGGAGGTAGATGCTACTGTTATCCCTATTTTACTGATGTGAAAACTGAGGCAGACAGAGGTTAAGTGACTTGCCCAGGGTCACACAGCTAGTAAATGTCTGAGGCAGGAGTTGAACTCAGGTCTTCTTATATGAACTTCATATAAGAACTGATACTGAGTAGAAAATGATGTATATAAGAACCGTCACAATGTCCGTGACCTAATGCATTGAGCACATGTGCTGCTCAACACCTGGCCGGTCAGATCATAGACAGAGCTGGACGGCACATTGGAGGTCTTGAGACACTCCCTTATCATGCAGATGAGGAAACCAAGGCTCGGAAGAGGTGAGGGACTTGTCCAAGGTCATACAGGTAAGCCAGCATCAGAGCCAGGATCAGAACCTAGGTCTTGGGACTCTCCTTATCCAGGGATCTTTGCCTAACATTCTTAACACTTGTTTGCCTCCCTGGCAGAGAAGGCCAGTGGTGAACGGCCCAATTGTTCCCTTTTTGGTTCTAACAGAGCAGGCTAAAGAAACAGCTTCTCTTTAGCAGTAACCCTGTGACCCAGATTCCAGAGCAGCGCAGTCCCTGGCCGGGCCGCCCCGCTCCCAGGCCCCCAGGGCTTTGTATCTGCCTGCCCCGTTGGCAGGAGGATGAACCCCTCCCAGCACTCATCCAGCTGCAGTTTCCTTGGGCTTCCTCCTGGGGCTTTCAGCTCCATTCAGTCCAACACATTTATTTATGACAGACCTACTACGTGCGAGGTGCCCCTCCTCCTGGCCTTGCTCACTCTCTGAATTCCAGCAGGCCTATTTTGTAACTGTTAAAGGGGCCCTGCCTGCAACCTAGGTCTCTCCTGCGACGGTGCCTCAGGTTACAGCGTTATGTGGAAGAAAGAACTGAATGTTGAGCCGGGAGGCCAGGCTTGGGCATGAGCCAACCGATCCTGGTATCGGCCACTCCGGGCTCAGCCATTACTGCTGTGCGACCTTGGATAACTTAATTAACCTCTCTGGCCGGAGTGTCCTCATCCGTAAGGTGAGGGAATTGGACTAGGTGACTCTAAACCCCCTGCCCCCACTCCACCTCAATGTTCTTATGACCACACCTTAGTCAAGTCAGCACGTTCCTCAAGGCCTCAATTTCCTCATCTGCAAAATGAAAGAAGTGAACCAGACAACCTCTCAGGTCCCTTCTGGCTTCACATT
Source organism: Phascolarctos cinereus (assembly GCF_003287225.1). Classification (NCBI taxonomy): domain Eukaryota; kingdom Metazoa; phylum Chordata; class Mammalia; order Diprotodontia; family Phascolarctidae; genus Phascolarctos; species Phascolarctos cinereus. The sequence continues at coordinate 275,503,908 of NW_027555514.1, read as the reverse complement.
TGTGATTTTAAGATACTTGGGCAAGTCACTTCCCTTCAGTTTCCTTATCTGCAAAACGGGAATAATAATACTTATTTCATTTACCTCACAGAGTTGTTATAAAGAGACTCCTTCAAAAATCAGAGAGTGCTCAACAAAGATGGATTAGTGTTAATATATTCTCTCTTTCCTTCTCTCCTGAACCTACTTTCTCTGTGTGTGTGTGTCTTTCTGTCTCTTCTGTCTTTCTGTGTGTCTCTCTTTGTGTGTGTCTCTGTCTGTCTCTGTTTGTCTCTGTCTGTTTTTCTCTCTGCCTCTCTCTCTGCCTGTCTCTCTGTGTCTCTGTTTTTCTCTCTGTCTGTCTGTCTGTGTCTCTGTTTTTCTCTCTGTCTGTCTGTCTCTCTGCCTCTCTGTCTCTTTCTCTGTCTGACTCTGTCTCTCTGTGTCTCTCTTTCTGTGTCTCTGTCTGTCTCTCTGTCTCTCTGTTTTTCTCTCTGTCTGTGTGTGTCTCTCTGTCTTTGTTTTTCTCTCTGTCTCTCTCTGTGTCTCTGTCTGTTTTTCTCTCTGTCTGTCTCTCTGTCTCTCTGTGTCTGTTTTTCTCTCTGTCTCTCTCTTTCTGTGTCTCTGCCTCTCTCTCTGTCTCTCTTTGTCTGACTCTGTCTCTCTGTTTTTCTCTGTGTCTCTCTCTCTCTGTGTCTCTGTCTCTCTGTTTTTCTCTCTGTGTCTCTGTCTCTCTCTGTCTCTCTTTTTTCTCTCTGTCTGTGTGTGTCTCTCTGTGTCTCTGTCTGTTTTTCTCTCTGTCTGTGTTTCTGTCTGTCTCTCTCTCTATCTCTCTGTCACTCTCACTCTCTTTTTCTCAATCTCCCCACCCTCAATTCTATACAAGAAGCATCACTGCACACCAGATCTTGTGCTAGATACAAAGACCAAACGGTGTATTCCTGCCCTCAGACAACGATCCTGCTGGTTCCCCAGAGTGGGTACAATATGCTCCCAGGTAAGCAGATTAGAGTGGCTTCCAAAGTTATCCCATGAAGTTTCAATAGGCAGAGAGTACTCATCCATGGGGGGAAGGAGAGGGGTCTTGAAAGGCCTCAGGGGAAGGCAGCCCCGGAGCCGGGGGGCTTTGAGGGAAGACAGGGCTTCTCCAAGGCAGGGAGAAGGAAGTACTTGGCCAACCTCTTTCCTAGTGTGCCCTTGGCCAAGTTCCCTTCCCTCTCTGGCTCAGGCCTCTGAGGACCGACCTGGCTCATTTTAGAGCCTCGTCACTAGGTGGGCCAGCCTGCAGGGAGACGGGTTTTTCGACCACAGCTACTCTTGAAGATCATTTCCTAAGTTCTGAGGGAGACGGCAGTGATGCTCTGTCAAAATCATTGATTATTGAAGTGTACAGTAAACAAAAGTCAGAGTTGGGGCAGGCCCTAAGGAGGGGCAGCTCCCTGGTGTGCAGGATCCAGGGAAGACTGCAAAGAAACCTCTTTAATTCTGCTTTTTATAAATGCACACATTTTTAATGTCAGAAAATTCTGCCCTCCATGACATGAGGCTGTCTTAGCCTCCATTAATTCACCTTTGGCAAAAAACCAACCCTACTGGGCACCGATTTCACCCATCGCCCAGGGCATGCTAATGCTGGGTCTTTGATCCACTGGGTGCCTCCTATGTATAAGACCCTTGGCGAGGCACCGCTCTAGGAAATGACCATTGCAGGAGCTTCAGACAAGAAAGGACCCAGCCCAGAACACTTCCACACCATATTCTATTCACCTGCATCTCTCGCTTTCTCTTCATCTCTCCCCTTTTGGTTTCTTAGTTAGACCCAATCTACTTTGAAAATAAGTATAGTGTAGTGGTATATGGGGCTAGGTGGTATAGTGGATGGAGTGCCAGGCTGGAGTCAGGAAGACCTGAGTTCAAATCTGGCCTCAGACTAGCTGTGTGACCCTGAGCAAGTCACTTAACCTTGTTTGCCTCAGTTTCCTCATCTGTAAAAAGAGCTGGAGAAGGAAATGGCAAACCACTACAGCATCTTTGCCAAGAAAATGGGGTCACAAAGAGTCAGATACAACAACCGAAAAAAAACAATAGTGTAATGGAGAGGATGTTGGGTTTGGGAGCAGGAAGGCTTGGGTTCAAGTGTGACTCTGACATCTGCTACCAGCGTGATCCTGGGTAATCTCGACCCCTCTCTGAGTCACACTTTCCTCATGTGTAGAATGAGGGGGTTGGTCTAGGCTGCCTTCAAGGTCTATGAGCTTATGACCCTTCCCTTCCTTCAAACACTAATGGTCTTTTCCTTTCTTCCTCATCCCCCCCTCCTCTTGTCCTTAAATATTGGCCTGAAACTTCTACTTTACACAGGCAGTCCTGAGGACCTGCTGGCTCCTGGATGCCCTGCCTTTAGGCCCTACCACTCTGTGCAGGGGTGCCAGGCTTTAAGACAACTCGTTAAATGAAACCCCTCAACCTCTTAAACACACACTGCAGCTCCTTATTTTATGTAACAGCAAAACAGGACTGTTTCCACAGTGAAGCGGGAGAGCATTTGTTTGTAGATTGCTTACTTGGCTGCAGGGAAAAATTGTAGAGCACAGAAAAATCAAGGTTAGCTGCCACTATTAACCTAAAGGGGATGGGGCAAGACTGCGGATTTCCTGGGTTCAAGGAAATGCCTTCCCTCCACCTGCTAAGCAACTGACAATCTTCACAAGATGCTCAGAGCACCGAACAGGGTCACGCCCAGCCAGGACATGTCAGGGAAGGGAGCTGAGTCTGGGCCTTCCTGGTTTAGGGTGGGGGGGCTCTCTCCGCCCTGGGCCAAGCTGCCTCTCGGTGGCAATTAATGGAAGGCCAATTGGAAATGATGGTGAAGCATCTTTCAAAAGAAGTTAATTAGGGGCTGGAATTTAATTGACAATATTTTATAATTACCTTATATTATATATTATATATTACATTTATGATTATATATATAATATATAATTATATATTATAATTAACAACATTTTATAATTAACAAAATAACGTGAAGGCTAATCCCAGCGAATGATTTCCTATGGGTAACAGGTATCAAATGTTGCCTTCTCAATGGATCAGGGAGAAGCTGCAGGGAGGGAGAGAATTTGGAACTGAAAATTAAAATTAAAACATACACACACACAAATAATAATAATTGATGTGCAGCTTTTTAAAAGCCTAAAGCAAGGCACGCCGTGATGCTGCTGCACAGGAGCCCCACGATAAAGGGCTATTTCGTCTCCTACAGCTGTGGCTGGCTCCTTCAGCTTTTCAGCAATTGGGCTTTAAATTCAAGCCTTCCTCATCTTACCCAATGATTCGTTGGAGGAGTCCTTTAAACAGAAATTTCCCTTTGGGCTTGAAGTATTGTTTACAATTCATTAATTTCTTAACTCACGGTGGGGGAGAGGGTTACAGCCAATCGGAGGTTGATGAACTGAGGTAGAAAAGGGGTAGAGGATCTTGGGGATTTAATGGAGAGCCAGGGAAAGAGGCTCAGCCCCAAGGGAAAGGGACAGGACCCAAGATTTCCCAGGGAAGGAAACTCGCTCAACCAGCCTGGGTTGGCACCTTCCCTACAATGCCAATCTTGGAGAGTTGTCTGAAGTGGCGGTTCTCAGTTATGACCCTTAAGGGGGTCATCATAGTATTTTTCACCCACTCACAATGTCTCCTCCAGAAGTGACCATTCTTTTAGGAGGACAGAATGCCAGGGTATAACCTGGCCTGCTTGAGAAGAGCCTGGCATCTCTATTTAGAGTCAGATTGTGAGCACTTCCAGTTATCCAGGAAGAAAGCCTCCCCGTTTGGACCCAGGAGCCACAGCAAAATTGCAGGACGTCACCCGAGTCAATGCAAATCTCTAAGTCAGTAGTCAGAGCTGGGCAGGTCACTCTGAAGTGTCTGTCTCCTTGTCCCAGGCTCTCTCCCAGGCCCTGACTTCAGGGGCAGAAGAGCCAGGGGGGAGGGCTGTGGGACGGGCCTGGGTGAAAAGGAGGCCTGGATTCACTTCTCTCCCTGATCAGTCAAAAGAATTTCTGCTTCTCCCCCCAGCTCTTCTATGGGAGCCCTAGAATTCCAGCCCTGACTAGCAGCTAGGGCACTGGGCTTAGGGCCAGAAGGACCTGGCTTCACATCCCACCTCAGATACTTACTAGCTGTGTGACCTAGGGAAAATCACCTCATCTCTCTGGGCTTCCCTTTCCTCATTCGAAAAATGGGATGAGGTATGTGTATGTGGTAGGGGTGAGGGTGGGGGGGAAGGGGGTTGTCCTTGCTGGCCGTGAGGTCCCTTCCAGCTCAAAATCTATGATCCTGAGATCATACCATCCCCCGTTATCCCAACCTTGCTGGCCTTTGACCCTTTCGGGTTCCAACAACCCCAGAGAAGGACAGAATTCTGAAGAGCTGGCCTTCTTGGGAGGTCCTATAGAAATGCACTGTCTTTGTTCTAAGACAGGGTTCAGTTTAGGGCAGGGGGAGGAGGAAGGCATTATTTCTATTCATCCCCAGCTCTTCTCTCTCCCTCACCCCTCACATCCAATAAGCTGCCAAGTCTTGTCACTTCTTTCTCAAACACATCTTCCTCATTCTTCCCCTTCTCTCTGCTGATAGGGTTGCGAGCCTAGCACAAGCCCCCCAATGCCTCTTACCTACTACATCAGCCTCCAAGGGGTCCCCCCCAACTCAAGTCTCTGCCCTCTCTCATCCTCCCTTGTCCCAGCTGTCCAGTTGATACATATCCCTATGGCCCAGATCTGGCTAGATCTCCCCACTGCCCCCAAATCGCTGGTGCCTTCCTCTTCCTTCTAGAATAAAATGCAACAGTTTACAGAATGACTATGGTGACAGTCAGCTGGATGGCACACTGCATAGAGGGCCAGGCCTGAAGTCAGGAAGACTCATCTTGCTGAGTTCCAATCTGGCCTCAGACACTATCTGTGTGACCCTGGGCAAGTCACTTCACCCTGTTTGCCTCAGTTTCCTCATCAGTCAAATGAGCTGGAGAAGGACATGGCAAACCACCCCAGTATCTTTGCCAAGAAAACCCAAAAGGTGTCACGAAGAGTTGGACAAGACTGAAACAACTGAACAGCATGACAATCAAAAGGACCACACTGAAGACAACAGAACTCTGCTTTGTACTGTGACCAATCTTGATGCTGCAAGTTTGGTAGGAAAACAGATAGACCAGTTCTGAAGGTAGAGGCCCTGGATTCAAATTCTGCCTCAGGTACGTACTAGCTGTGTCCCACTGGCCAAATCACTCTGTTTCCTCATCTGTAAACCAGGGATAATAACATGGCCTACCCCAGAGGGTGGCTATGAAAATCAAATGAGGTAATAGGGGTAAAGCATTTTACAAAAATTTAAAGCACTATATTAATGTTAACTATTATTGTTATTATTCTCAAAGAGATGATTGATTCTAAGTATGGAATGGAACATTTGTGGCCAGGATATCGCTTTGTTTGCGTAAGTATATTCTCAGTTACAACGCACAGTTCTACCGGAAAGGGGCAGACGTAACTGAAAAGTGATAGCAATGGAATGTATGTGTGTGTGTTTGTGTGTAGCATGTATACAAACATATATATATATAAAATTATTTATTTTAATGCCAATGTGGCTCTTTGGATAATCCAGCCCCGGCACGAGCCCTCTGGGGTCAAAGGCTTTCCCACCCACCATCTTTTCCTTGCCACAGAACACAGCCTAAGCAAAGCCGCCGATGACTGGGGCTCTCAGTAGGTTTGGATGGGTCTCCCCGACTGAGAGCCTGGAGCTCCCTAGTGCTGTTCCCAGTGGCTCTCACGGTGCTGGGCACATAGGAGGGGCTCTAGGATTGGGCAATCAGCCGAGCACTCTGTGGAGGATGACTTGGCTAAGGCCCAGAAGACCCCTCTCCAGGAAAGAAAAGGATGAAATACTGCTGTCCCCCCAAAGGGTGGTCAGCACTCTCCAGGGAAAGAGTGCTCCTGCCTCTTCCTAGGCTACAATTTTAGGACACACGGAGGCGGGGAAGCAAGGCGCCAGAGAATCAGAGCCTGCAGCAGAGTGGTGGTGGTGGGAAGCCCACTGGGTACCAGAAGACTGTAGGATGACCATCAGAGGACCAGGCGACATTGCCGTAAGAGCTGGAAAACATTTTCCTAACATTTTCTTACTAGATGGTCACAACCCAGTAGTGGATAAATACTAGACATGGAATCAAGAAGATCTAGGTTCAAATCTTGCCTTAGACACTTGACTAGCTATGTCAACCTGAGCAAGCCACAGAACCTCTGAACCTCAGTTTCCTCATCTGTGAAACAGGGATAATAATAGTATCGACTTGACAGAGCAGTTGTGAGGTTGAAATGAGAAGATACAAGTGATTTATAAATATGAGTAATTACTTCCCTCCCTCCCTTTCAGAGGTGAGGGTCAATGGATAGGGAACACAGCACACTGCTGACCTGTTGGCTAGTTTTACTGAATTTCTTTTTTCCTCTTTCTTTTATTTTTTGTTACATGAAATCTCTCTGGGATGAGGAGAGAAGAAGGATATATTCACAAGTGGAAATAATATTAGAAAAAAATTACATCAACAAATAATACATTTAGACATATTTGTGTAGCCATCTCTAGGGTGGGGTGGGCAGAGGGAGGGAAAAATGCAAAGTGCACAGCAGAGAATAAAAGGAAATGTAGCAGGAAGCATAGAGAGCGAAGTAGCTTTGAAAACGGTGTGTAGTGCTTATAGAGCGGTTTTTTTTTTAAGTGAACAATGTGAAATGTAAATTCATGGTTTTATAGTGAATCATCTTTCTATATTGTGCTGTGTACATGGAAATGTCCTTTGTCTTTCTGTATGTGAGTTCAAGATGAACAAAAGAAATAAAATAAAACAAGGCAAAAAAGTGTGTATCTATACATATATACATATACATATACATTTTATATATATATATATGAAATATCACCCCCATTTTACAGATGGGAAAACTGAAGCCCAAGTGGGGAAGTATCTTGCCCAAGCCTCGCAGTATTTAGAGATAGAAGACAATTTAGAGGTCAGCTAAGCCTAAGTCCCTCTTTTTACAGGGTGTAGCAACTTCCTCCTGGTTCCCTAGGTAGGAAGAATAGCTACCATGCACATAGTGAGCACCTGAAGGTTTGGAAAGCACTTTATACGCACTATCTCAACTGATCCTCAGAACAACCTTTTCAAGTAAGGACTGCCAAAGGGACTAGAAAGAGCCCTGGATTGGGAGTCAGAAGACTGGGGTTCAAATCTCCTCTCTGTCACTTCATGACTTGGGTGACCTTGGGCTAGTCACTTCCATTCTCTAGGCCTCTGTTTCCCCCGAGGTAAGATGAGGGCACTTGACTAGGTGAAACTTGATATTTGACAAAGAAGGAATCTGAGCCTCAGAGATGGGAAATGACCCGCCCATGGTCACAAAATGTATAGGTATATGTGTGGGCATTTGAATTCAGGTCTCTCCTGACTCCAAATTCATTACCCTTTTCACTAAGTCCTCTCCAGTGAGTACCTGTACAGAGGTGTCATTACTGCTTCGTGCTGAGGGCTAGAGGTAAGGGTTCTTCCACCGCCCACTTCCTGATTCCCCCATACAATCAATCAATCAATCAATCACCACATTAGCTCCCTGCCCTAGAGAATATTACATTCTATCAGGAATGTCATAGTATCGTCTATTTAGAGGAGAAAACAAGGACATAAGTAAATATGAATATAATAAATAATAAATGAATGTTAATAATAAGCATTTATTAAGTGCCTGCTATGTACCAATCACTGTGCTAGCATGGGGGATGCAAAGAACGACATAAATATTCCCCACTTTCGAGGAGCTCGCAGTCTAATGGGGGAAATGACACGAAAATAACTGAACAAACAAGGCCCTGCAGGGATGAACTGGAGAAAACGCCAGAGGGAAGGCACTGGCTCTGAGGGGGGTCAGGAAAGGCTTTCTGTGGAGGGTGGGGCTTTAGCTGAGACTTGAAGGGGGCCCGGGGCAGCCCGGAGGGAGAGGTGAGGAGTGAAAGCATCCCGAGCATAGGGGAGAGGCAGTCAAAATGGCAGGAGTCAGAGAGTAGAGTGTCTTGTTTGAGGAAGCCAGTGTCACGGGACGGAAATACGTGGAGGACAGGGAGGAAGGTGTAAGAACCCGGCCAGGTAAGAAAGGGTTTTAAAAGTCAAACCGAGGGGTTTATTTTTGATCCTGCCAGTAAAAGGAAGCCACGGGAGCTGACTGAACAGGCAGGTGATATGGTTGGACCTGTGCTTCATTATGGTAGTTAAGTGGAGAATGGATTGGAGAAGAGATTGGCAGGGTCACGGGAGAGGAGAAGGCATATGCCAAAGATGTTGCTGCCAGGCCTCGGCAACAGACCAGATATGGGGGGTGAGAGACAGATGATAAAGAGTCAAGCCTGGGTGATTGGATGACCTGGGATAGTAGTGCCCTCAAAAGGAAGAGGGAAGTGAGGAAGAGAGTGGAGAGGAAAGGTAAGGAGCTCCACTTTGGACATCCAGACTTTGCACAGCGCTCAGTCCCTCCCTCAAGTCAAATTCAATCGCACAGTCATGTCATCATCTCCCTGATGCCACGGTCCTCCTCGAGAGTGAATGACAAACCACACACAATTCAAGATGACTGCAAGGCAGGTGGAAATTTGAGACTTGAGGTCAGCAGAGAAGTTGGGGCAGGATGAGTAGATTTGAAAATCATCATCACAGAGACGGTAATTAAACCCACAGGAGCTGATGAGAGCCCTCATGAAATAGTATAGAGGGAGAAAAGAAGGGCCCCAACAGAGTTGTAGGGGTGCCTACAATTAGGGGGAATGACCTGGATGAAGAATTTTGGGGAAGGTATTAGTAACTAAGGGATCGGGAAAGACTGGATCAGATCACAAGAATCGCAGATTTAGAGCTAGGTGAGAACTCAGAAACCATCAAGTTCCACCCTCTCACTTTACAGTGGGGAAAACTGAGGCACAGAGAGGTTATGTGACTTGCCCAGGATATGTGACTCCAAATGCATTGTGCCGCACAGACTTCTGGACCAGTTTCTGCTTTCCCACCCAGAGTGGCCTGTATGTGTCCTGGTGGGAACACAGCCCAGGCCTGGAGGAAGGGCAGTGTACAACAGCCTGCAGGATGCCAGCCACCACCATCTTCATGGACCCCTGGCGGGGGCCCCAGTAGAAATGGCAACCAGTGCTAGAGAGCCCCACAGCCTGGGCACCGGGAAGAAACCCCAACGACGGCCGATAAATAATGCTTTCTTCTCATCAACAGCCTAGTTTCCAAACTTTCCAACGAGTGCTCGGGTAGAAGAATGCCCTGTTTTCTCTGAAACACTGGCATTTCTGAAAGGGGCCGAGACTCCAGGCCCAGCGGCTTCAAATAGTCTGCCCACTGAGTCGAAGAGAAAAGTTCATGGAAACCAAATGCACTCCACGGCGCAGTGTCTCCCTCCACGCTTTAGAATTCGTGTGGCCCATGCCTAACACTTTGAAAGTCTGAGCTGGGCGCCTTCTCAGAGAAAGGGGGCCTGTTTTGGAGGCTGCTGGAATCTGGGCTCCTTGTCCATTTCTAGGCCATTGCCACGGCCAGCTCTTATTGCCTCTGGAGAGCCAAAGAAGGTTTCTGAGAGAAAGGATTTCTGCTTAACCTGCTCCCTCCCTCCCAAATGCCACACAACACACCAGCAGAGATGAGGTGAGCTGTAGAAAAAACTCTGCTCCGTCTCCTTGGCAGGGGAAGACCTGAGGGTTTTCTTTTCTTTCTTCTTTCCTTTCTATCCTATGTTTGCTATCACAAGAGGAATGAAAGAGCTCCAAGAAAACCTGATCACAAAATTGTTCAAAGCCTGGTGCACTGGAAAGGTTGCTGCCTTTGGAGTCAGAGGACCTGGGTTTGAATCTTGGCTCCACCAAGACGACCGTGCAAGTCAGCTCTTGGGCTGCAGATTTCTTCCTAAAATGAAGGCACTGGGCTAAAATGTAGCCAGTCACCAGCAAGCATTAATTAAATGTGTAAGGCCCTGTGTATTTTGAATAAATGATCTTGAAGGTCCCTTCCAGATCAATCTATAAATTCCATAAGTCTCACATTTTTAAATAAGTAGAGGCTTGTTTCTTGTTTGTCCTATCAGGGTGTGAAGTAGATTCTTATACAAGTAGCTGGAAGGGTCCCAAGATTCATACACTTACAGTTGGAAAGGTCTCAGGATTCATATACTTAGAGCTAGAAGGGTCCCAGGATTTACACACTTATAACCAGAAGGGTCCCAGGATTCATACACTTATAACTAGAAGGGTCCCAGGATTCATATACCTATAATTGGCAGGGTCCCAAGAGGCCATCTAGTTCAACCCCATCACTTTTACGAATGAGCTAAGGCACAGAGAGCTTAAGGGATTGCTTAGGGTCGCATAGTAAGTGCCTGAAATGAGATTTGAACTCAGGTCCTGTGATTCTCAATACAGTGTCCTATCTCCTATGACACATGGGCCTGTACATTATGCACCAGCTATTCAAGGAAAGAGGAGGGCTCAGTGAGCAGGGGAGGGAGAGGGAGGTATTGAAATTACTGTGCTTCAAAGCCAAGAGTATCCATAAAGCTTGTATGTCCTGACCTAGGAGAGAGAAACAGAGTCAGCCACTAGGGGATAGTACAGTGACCCCAGGGCCAGGAGACCTAGTTTCCAGTCACATCCTACCTGTGTGACCCTAGACAAGTAGCTTTCCTGTCATGCTCCAGGCAATGAGATGACTGGTTACAGGGCAGGAGCCAGTCTGCACTGGCCTTAGGAGTGTCCTTCCTGGAAATTCCTTATACCAATGAAATCATAATGAAATAATTAATTTTATAAAAATAAAGAGAATACCTGGAAAGACAAAACCCAGGAGCACAGACTTTGTAAAAAATTAAATTCAAAGAAGGATATTACTGTTCACCATGCTAATTAAGTGCGAGTGGTAACAAGGCCCAGATAATCACAGGACTCTGTTCTTAAATATGCCCGCACACCCCTATGCCAGCAATGCACTGGGCTGGTCCGAATCGATAATTATTCATGACTTTTCAGGTTATTACAGAGACTTCAGTGGCAAGGTCAGCCCAGGAGCCTCACTCTGCTGTGATGGAGGCAAAGGGTTCACGGCCTCCACTGCTGAAGCCTTCTTCTCTGACACAGAAATGCTGGCGAGCGTTGGGGGTGAGTCAGCCTGTGAAGCACAGGTGGGGGGGGCAGGGAGGGAAACTTGCAGAGTTCCAAGGAGCTGGCCACACCCTGTGACCTCTGCTAAGGCATCTTTGTCCAGCTTGGAACATTGGCACTCTGCCCTGTAACCCTGGTACTCTATCAGGCTTTGCCCATCTATTAGTAGCTGCATACTGTGTATAGAGCAGCAGCACTGAAAAGGGAAAGCTGGGCTGGCACGTTGTTTGCTGTTGGATTGTTAGATACTTTTTTTTTAATTGAGGCAATTGGGGTCAAGTGACTTGGCCAGAGTCACACAGCTAGTGAGTTTTTATGTGTCTGAGGCCAGATTTGAACTCGGGAGCTCCTGACCCCAGAGCCAGTGTTCTATCCACTGCGCCACCTAGCTGCCCCTTGTTATGTACTTTTAAAAAAAGTTACCCCACTGAAAATTGGAAATGAGACTAGAGAAATTTAGCAAAGCTTTTGGGCCAAGTCATCTCAAGCAAGCTCCAGAAGTTTGCTAGCTTGTACGATGTCAGCTTAAACTCATCTACAAGTAAAGTAAGAGAAAGATAAAGACAAAGATATAGAGGGAGGAAGGGAGGGAGGGAGGGAGGAAGGAAGGAAGGAAGGAAGGAGGGAAGGAAGGAAGGGAGGGAGGGAGAGGAGAGAGGAAGGAAAGAAAGGAAGGAAGGGAAGGAGGGAGGGAAGGAAGGAAAGAAAGGAAGGAAGGGAGGGAGGGAAGGAAGAAAAGAAAGGGAGAGAGAGAAGGAGGGAAATAAAGGAAGAAGGAAGGAAGGAAGGAAGGAAGGAAGGAAGGAAGGAAGGAAGGAAGGAAGGAAGGAAGGAAGGAAGGAAGGAAGGAAGGAAGGAAGGAAGAAGGAAGGGAGGGAGGAGGAAGGGAGGGAGGAAGGAAGGGAGGGAGGAAGGAAGGGAGGAAAGAAAAGAGGAAGGAAAGAAAGGAAGGAAGGGAAGAAAGGAAGGAAGGGAAGGAGGGAGGGAAGGAAGGAAAGAAAGGAAGGAAGGGAGGGAGGGAAGGAAGGAAAGAAAGGGAGAGAGAGAAGGAGGGAAATAAAGGAAGAAGGAAGGAAGGAAGGAAGGAAGGAAGGAAGGAAGGAAGGAAGGAAGGAAGGAAGGAAGAAGGAAGGGAGGGAGGAAGGAAGGGAGGGAGGAAGGGAGGAGGAAAGAAAAGAGGAAGGAAAAAAGGAAGGAAGGGAAGAAAGGAAGGAAGGGAAGGAGGGAGGGAAGAAGGAAAGAAAGGAAGGAGGGAGGGAAAGGAAGGAAAGAAAGGAAGAGAGAGAAGGAAGGAAATAAAGAAGAAGAAGGAAAGAAGAAAGGAAGGAAGGAAGGAAAGAAGGAAGGAAGGAAGGAAGGAAGGAAGGAAGGAAGGAAGGAAGGAAGGGAAGAAAGGAAGGAAGAAAGGAGGAAGGAAGGAAGAAGGAGGAAGGAAGGAAGGAGAGGAAGGAAGGAAGGAAGGAAGAAGGAAGGGAGGGAGGAAGGAAGGGAGGGAGGAAGGAAGGGAGGGAGGAAGGAAGGGAGGAAAGAAAAGAGGAAGGAAAGAAAGGAAGGAAGGGAAGAAAGGAAGGAAGGGAAGAAAGGAAGGAAGGGAAGGAGGGAGGGAAGGAAGGAAAGAAAGGAAGGAAGGGAGGAAAGAAAAGAAGGAAAGAAAGGAAGGGAAGAAAGGAAGGAAGGGAAGGAGGGAAGGAAGGAAAGAAAGGAAGGAAGGGAGAGAGAAGGAAGGAAAGAAAGGAAGAAGGAAGGAAGGAAGGAAGGAAGGAAGCAAGGAAGGGAGGGAAGAAGAATGGAAGGAGGGAGGGAGGGAAAAAGGAGGGGAAGAGGTTGGAAGAAAGGAGGAAGGAGGAAAGAAAGGAGGAAAGGAAGAAGGAAGGGAGAGAGGGAGGAAGGGAAGAGAGGAAGGAAAGAAAGAAAGAAGGAGGAAGGGAGGGAAAGAAGGAGGGAAGGGGAAAGGGAGAAAGGGAGGAATAAGGAAAGAAAGGAGGAAGGGAAGAGAGGAAGGAAAGAGGGTTAGTTAGGTGGCATAGTGGATAGAGCACAGGCCCTGAAGTCAGGAGAACCTGAGTTCAAATCCAGCCTCAGACCAAACACTTGACACTTACTAGCTGTGTGACCCTGGGCAAGTCACTTAACCCCAATTGCCTAAAAAAAAAAAGACACAGAGAGAGAGGAAGGAAAGAAATAAGGAGGGAAGGAGAAAAGGGGGAAGGAAGGGAGGACTCCTGACCCTGGCAGGATTTCAAATCCCATTCAGATATTTCACAGATTCAGAGTGAGACTCAGAGACCTTAAGCCATTAAATCCAACACTCTTACTTTATAAATGAGAAAATAATTTTTTAAAAAAATAAGCATCTGTATAGCATTTTTAAGGTTTGCAAAGCACTTTACAAATATCACCTCATTTTATCCTCTACCCTCACTCTCAATTTTCAAAAATTCTGCAAACTGCTCAGCCTGAGGGTCACTGAGAATCACCCTCTGGCTGAGGGAATGGGCCGATTGCTGCCCCAACCCTCCCCTCCATTTAGGGGCTTCCTGCCCAACAATCTCCCCCCCAGCCCAGGGGAGGAAGCACAGCTCCCATCATCGCCACCCCACACGAGGAAGCTGAACCTCCGATTAAACACAAGCACGGGGCCACACAGCTAGTAGGTCATAATAACAGCTGATATTTATAGAGTAATTTAAGGCCTGCAAAGCCTTTTGCAAGGAATGGCTCATTTCAAATGCAGATGGCCATTTTCCTGAAAAAACAAACATGAAGGAGTTTGTGCTTCAAAATGGGGCTGTCCCCTCTAGAGCAAAGTGAGGAAGAAAAAAGAAAGTAGAAGAATGACCTCTTGGGTGTTCAGAAATGTCACTTCCAATTTACATCTCTAAGGTGGAGTGGGTGAACGGGGCCCTCCTACTCCAAGCAAGGCCCTCTGGGGAGCCACCATGCTGGAGTGAAGCCCAAGCCAAGTAGAGTTTCCTCTGCAGGAGAATGATGATTATCTTATCCTTTAATGGGCAAAGAAATCCAGGAATGGAAAATGACAGATGAGAGGGAAGCCATGTTGGAGACAACATAGTGACGAAGAGGGAGCCCTGTTGGGTCCCCAAGGAGCTGGGCCCAAATCCCAGCTGTTGGACCTTGTGCAAATCACAGCCAATATCTAAGCCTACATTTCCTCATATGTATAATAAAGAGCTGGACTAGCATCAAGAGTTCTTAACCTGGGTTCCATGAACTTCAGTTTTTTAAAAAGATTTTGGTAATATTTATAATTGGTTTCTTCTGCAATCCTATGTATTTCATTTTACACATTTAAAAACATTATCATGAGATGAGTTCATCACGCTGACTACCAAAGGGCTCAGCACATGACCCAAATTAAGAATCCCTGGACTAGAAAATCTTCTAAGTTCCCTTTAGGTTCTAAATCCCACGAATTTTTGACCCCAGTAAGAAAGACTTGGGAATGAGGATGAAGTGGGTCCCTCAATCTAAGTCATTTTGGGGTGTGTTTTTTACACACTTGGATCCTAAAAAACAAAGACTATAGCCTTATAGTGCACAAGCTTACCAGGATTGAGAGATTCACCCGCAGACTGAAGAGGATAGAACATTTGCATTGTTTCCCAACAGCTGGGGTTGGTAGACATTACGCTGATTAACAGAGACTGATTGGGTCACTGTTCCTTAAACAAGACATCCCATCTGCCCACTCCCCACGTTTCCACCGGCTGGCCCCCATGCCTGGAATTCTCTCTCTCCTCATCTCTCTTTCTTGGCTTCCTTCAGCTGTGCACATCTGTGCCCATAAGAACAGCTTCAAATTTCAGTCAATTGTGCTGTGAAGTATTTAGATCTAAAAGTTTTATGCGATTATATCAACCAATCAATCAACAAACATTTACAAAGTGCTTGCTCTGCATGCACAGAAGGAGATGACACATATGTAGGCATGGAAATACAAAATAAATATATGCAAAATATGTGCAGAAACACTTACAGGAACAGAGATTACAAGAGTGGAAGGTGAGGAGAAGAACTGGGTGGTGGGGAGGAGGGACACACTGCATATAGAAGCTCAGCCTTAGAGGCAGGAAGACCTGGGTTCAAATCCTTTCTCCAGTAAATACTAGTTATGTGATCATGGGCCTAGACACTTACGGTCTCAGGCCCAAAATAACTCTAGTAAGTTACAGATGAGTTGCCAGTCTGGAGCAGTGGAGGGAGTTTTCTCCCTGGGAGTTCCCCATACTGATAAAATCTGGATTTTCCTTACTCCCAAAACCCAATCAATAGATAAAAATCTAAGTAGACAGATGTGGCTTACAGAAATTAACAAGGTATTATCAACCATATTAGATATTCTTAATAAAATTTTTTTTTAAAAACCAAACCAAATGCTAACTCTAAAATCCATCTCCAACATCCTGGAAACTGCAAAATTCTAGAAAGGCCAAATTTGTTTTCAGCTTCTGAGGTACAAAACCATATTTTTTTAAAAAAGAAGGTAGATGAAAATAAAGCTAGGGCATTCCAAACTCTCTAGAGACATACTTTTCATGTTTTATTTAAGAAATGTTCCTCTAGTCTTTTTTTTTCCAGGGCTAACATGCTCATTATGGAGGGTAAAACTAGTTTTAAATGATTCAGAGTTACTGTTTCACATAGACCACTCCAAAGCTCTCGTCCTACAGGTATAGGTAATGGAGAGGGAAGAGTTCTTTCCCTGCTACAATCAGACTCTCCCTCCAGCTCATCTCTTCCCTGCACTGGTCCTGCTTAAATAGACAGGTTTAGATGAGGATCTTCCTGCCTGGATGCAAACTTTAAATAACAGAATATGTCTATGTTTTATTATTAGACTTCTCCCTCAAGCAAGTTCTCCAGAAATATTCAGTTTCAGCGTCCTTAGGAAACAATGGGCTGAGGGGACCTATGTAAAGTTCCTGGAATTAGAACTGACAGGCAGACCTGGAAAATGAAGAGACCTGAACTAAGAGGTCAGATCTGGGTCTTGCCATCAAATACAGTTTGGTCTCTCTGACTCTCTGTCTCCTTTTCTGTAAAATGAGAGGAGATGATCTCTAATCTTCAAAGGAAGCCCCTCTCGTGGAACAAAAGTAGCCTATATACACAGGGTGTCCCAAAAAGTCTTGGGGTACTTTAAAGCCTAAAACTGTACTGAGGCTTTTCCTTTATCATTTCCTTTGCTCCTCACTGACCACCAGTATGAGGTAGCTGCTACTATTATGCCCATTTTAGAGTTAAGATCAGAGAGGCCCAAGGTCGCACAGTTAGCCACTAAGTGTCCAGAGCAGGATAAGAACCCAGGTCTTCCTAACTCTAAGTCACCACCCACCCAGTCTTATTTCACTACCCACAGAGCAAAGGGTTTACAAGGTGGGAGACAATGCCCACAACAATGTAAAAAGAAAGCACCGTAACGAAAACTGATTTATTCAGCTGCTGTTCCTCCAACAAGACACTCCATCCGCCCACTCCCAGCATTTTCCCCGGCTGTCTCCCCATGCCTGGTCCGCCCCTCTATCCCCTGGCTTCTTTCAAGTCCCAGCTAGAATCCTGCCTTCTACAAGAAGCTTTTCCCGATCCCCCGTAATGCTAGAGACCTTCCCTTGGCTATTATCTTCATTTTATCCTGCATCGATCTTGTTCCTATGCAGTGGTTTGAATGTTGTCTCTCCCGTTAGACTGGGAGCTCCCTGAGGGCAGGCTCTGGCTTTTGCCTCTCTTTGTATTCCCATCACTTGGCATAGTGCCCCATATATAAGTAGTACTTCATCAAAGCTAACAGACTGACTGATAAATTATAAATGAGCATTTATACAGCCATTCAAGGTTTTATAATTATGCTCATCACATCACTGAATGACCAGACCCTTTAACCCAGAGATTCCACTGCTAGGCATGTACCCCAAGGAAAGGCCCCATATGCATCAGGATATTTAGAATAGCGTGTGTGTGTGTGTGTGTGTGTGTGTGTGTGTGTGTGTGTGTGTGTGTGTTGGCAAAGAATCATAAATAAAGTAAAGGGGGAGGGTGATGAATTCTACAGGTTGTCTCAATCAGTTTTGCTAAATATTTTCTTCTTTTTTTATATAAGGAATGACTCACTGGGAGGAAGGGACAGCGGGAAATGAATGTAGGTAACATTAAAAGACAGTAATAAAATGTATTTAAAAATAAAGTATGACAAAGAAATTAAGAGCTAATATTTGCATAGATCTTTCAGGGTTTGCTTTTTTTTGAACTGTGATTGCATTGATAAACCAATTGTACACGCTATCTTAGAGAGTTTCCTGGGGCCCTAAAGAAGTGTCTAGTCCAGGGTCACACAGCACTGTATGTGGCAAAGACCCAGGTCTTTATGGCTTTGAGGCTGGCTATTAATTCACTATGCCACACTGTCTCTCATACATTATGTACATTATGTTAGGTGAGCCTCACATCAACACTGGGATAAAGACAAGGAGAACATTAACAGCTGAGGAAACTAACCTTCAGGAAGGGGAAGCCATTGGAATAAGATCACCCAGCCACCAAGGGAAGGAGCAGGGACTCCAATTCAAGTCTTCTGATTTCAAAATCGGGGTTCTCGGGGCCCCAAAGAAGACTCTGGTTATTTCAGTCCCCAAAGTGCCTCAGAATCACAGTACCCAGAAGCCATGAAGACAATGGAACTGAACAGCTCAGGGGGTGAGGCCTTAGAAGCCACCCACTGGCCAATCCATCCCAAATCGCTGCCTGGTCCTGCCTACAGCACTCTCTACGTCACACCTCCAGGGTCCTGAAGAGCCCGAAGATTTCTATTTGGCCCTTTGATATCTCAGTGATTGCTTTAATTCTTGCTCAATCTCTGAGTGGTCCTAGAAATATAGAGCAATAGGGCTGGGAGGGGGAGGGCCATCACATAGAGGTAAGCTCACTAACTCGGGACCTGGTTTCTAGGCCCCAGCTCGCTATGAACTTGATAAGTGACCGATGGCAAGTTCCTTCCCCTCTCGGAGTATTAGTTTATTCATTCCTACAATGAGAAGAATAGACTGGGTAGAAAGGACCCCACCAGTCATCTGGTTCAACACACAAACTACAAGAAGCTCTACTATAACATATCGGACCAAGTCTCTGACATTCCACATCCTAAGGTCCCTCTAAGTGCTCACATTCCCTCTTCTAATAACCCTCCCAGCTCTGACCTTCCCTGTTCTAAGGCCCTCCCAGCTCTGACCTTCTCTGTTCTAAGCTCCCTCCCAGCTCTGACCTTCCCTGTTCTAAGCTCCCTCCCAGCTCTGACATTCCTTGTTCTAAGCTCCCTTCCAGATTTAATTATCTATAAGTCTATGAGATACATTAAAGAGAAAAGAGACACATGACAGTTTCTTCCCTGCCTTCTGATGCCTGGAACCATGAAGTTCCTGAAGTGATGATAGCAAAACAACCAGAAGTAATGAATATGCTCCGGTTGGCTGGAATACCTTGGAGGGGGCCCCCTGGTGTCTGTGGGTCCCCACCAAAGCTCCAGGCTTGAGGATGCTGGAGGATGAGGGGACCTCTAGAATTAGAAGGAGGCAGAATCCCATCTTACACCTCTATGTAACTTTCTTCACATGAGGACAAGGGCGAGGGGAGAAAAATCTGTAAAGACTGCCCTCAGCATCAGAATTAGGGAATCAATAAATGTTTGAGCTGGAAGGACCTAAGAGATTTGGAGCACTGGATCTTGGGTCAGGAGACCAGGAGAGAAATCTTAGCACCAATACTTACTAGTTGGTGGACCCTGGATAAAATCCCACAAATGCTATAAAACAAAACAAAACAAAAAAACTTGAGAAACTTTTTAAATGTGTTGTTGGGGTTTTTTTTAAAGCACTTTAGCTTCCTAACAATAGCTGACATTGATAATGGTTTGTAGTTTACAAAATCTTTTGCATTCTCATTTGATTCCTTACAGGTAGGTACAAAGGGCATTATTAATTATGCTAATTTTATGGATGAGGAAACAGAGATGCCAAGAAATCACTCTCTCAAGATCATGAAACTATTAAGAGATGGAGCTGAGACTTGAACCCAGGTCTTTTAGCTTTCAGTCCCATGTTCTTGCTCTCCTCTCTTCTGTCGCTGACACCCATTATCACCTGGAACCTGGACTAGTACAATAGCCTGGGTCAGGATGGGGAACACCTGTGGCCTCGAGGCTAAAGGTTGCCCCACCCCCGGCCTGGGTCATCCACTTTGCCTAAGTCTCTTCCCCCTCCAGCACATCCTCCACCCAACCATCCAAATGATCTTCCCTCATGTCCAGGTCTGACCACTTCACCCCACTCCCACTCAATAAACCTCAGTGGCTCCTTAGCACCTTCAGGATTAACAATCATATCTTCAATTTGACCTTTAAAGTCATTCATAACTTAGCTCTTTCTCATCATTTTAATCTTCTTAAACCTCACTCCCTTCAAACTGCTCTACCATCCTTTAACACTGTCATCCCAGCTGTACCTCAGACCAGACAGGCCATCTTCTGACTCTGGACATTTTTGCTGGCTGTCCCCTGGCCCTGGGAATGATCTCCTTTCTCACCTCAGCCTTCTGGCTTCCCTGAAGGCCCCACTAAAACTGCACCTTCTAAAGGAATTCTTTCCCGCCTGCCCCCTCATTATCGGTGCCTTCCCTCTGAGGTTAGCTACTCTCCTACGTGGCTTATTTGTACATAGTTGTTTTCACATTATGTCTCTTAGGAGGCACTTAATAAATACTTGTTCACTTTACTTTGGGGAGAGGGGAAGGAAAAAGGAAGGGAATAACCATTTATGAAGTGTCTCCCCCCCCCACATATACCAGGCACTAAGTGCTTTATAATTACTATCTCTTTCGATTCTTACAACAACCCCACAACTCACAGCAATATTATTATCCCCCATTTCACAGTTCAGGAAACGGAGGCAAACAGAGGTTATGTGACTTGCCCAGGGTCACACAGCTTGAAAATGAGGTCACATCTGAACTCAGATCTTCCTGACTCCAGGTCGACAGCTCGATCCACTGAGCCACCTACAGGAGGAAAGGTCTACTAACCAGTAAATCCCAAACACTGCTTAAAGTCTTTAAGTTTAAAATGAGTCAAGGACCACCTCCTCCAGGAAGCCTTTCCAGATCTCCCATTCCAAGCCAGGAGTGATTGTGAGAGATCAGAGGAACGAAGATCTAGCGCTGGAAGAACCCGAAAGGCCAATTAGTCCAATCCCCCCCCATCTTACAGAAAAGGGAACTGAGGTTCAGAGAGATTGAGTAACTTTCTCAAGGTCCCACAAATAGGACTACAGATATAGAGCTGAAAGGAATCTAGGAGGCCATCTGGCCTACAAATGAAGAAACTGAGGCCTAGAAAAGGTAAGTGCCTTGTTCAATGACACACAAGTAATAAATCCATCTCCCTAGCACGCATTAGTAGGTTCTCAATAGGTGTTGTTTGATACTAACCAGAATGCTTTGGGTTTTTTCCTCCCCCAAGAATCTTGGCCTGCCACCCCCCTTCCTTCCCACACCGAACCATCTCCCTTCTCCTTGATTTAGCCGGAGGAGGGAATGGAAAAGGGGTGGCTGCCTGGCCTAAGGGAAAAGAAATTGGCCTGGGAGTCTGGTGCCTACCCTGCTCTGCCTTAATTCTCTGTGTTGCCTTGGCCTTCTCTCCCCACCCCCCCCACCCCCGCCTCAGTTTCCCCTTGTGCAGAATGATCTCGAAGGTTCCCTGCAACTCTAACATTCGATTATACCAAGCGCTTCTGGGAGTGACCCCGGACCCTGGGGAGGGAAAGGTGCCTTTCAGCTTGGGCTTCTGAGGGATGGAGCAGCGTCCATACATACACATCGAATTAGCAAGGGGTTGTAAGAGAGAGCCCATGTAGTATAGGACTCCAGAGGGATGAAGGGGAGCAGGGGGTAGGAAAGAAGTCTGGCTGAGGGAAAAATTCGAGACTTGGGCCACCTCTCCTCCAGGGAGGCTCCTAGCCCGGGGAACTGGCCCCCTTTTACTTCGTGGCTGGGAGGCCCTAATGCAAACTTAGAGATTGCTTCCTCTCTCCTCCTAAGTCTCTTTGTTGTTCCGGCTTTTCATTTCAGGCTCCCGCCCGATACCCTCTGTTTTCCCCTCCCCCTTGAAGTTCCCCAAACTGCAAACACATAATATTTGGCTTTTCGCTTCCTTCTCCCTCCCCTTCTCCATGTAGTAACCATGGCGATGTCGCCTAGGAGTAGAGGTGCAATGGAAATCCCAAACTGTAGTTACTCACCTCCATCCGAACTGTCCATCCCCAACCCCTGCTCAGACCCCCTACCCACCCACTCCCCATCCACCCCAATCCACTACCAATCCTCCTTTCAGCCCTCAGGGAGAGGGAGTGCGTGAGCCCCAGAGGTCACCGACTTGGGATTCGAGGGTCTGCGGGTAGGGGTGGCGGAGAGGAATTTAAGGCCGGACATGGGGATTCGAATTTTACCCGGGGCTCAGACCTGGGTGGGGTTCGAACGTTACCCATGGGGTTCAGGCCGGGGTCCCAGCGGACCTAAGCCGAGCTGGACCTGGGACAGGCCATGGCCCAAAGCTAGCCTGGGCCCCATGGTCTGAAGCTGCCCGTTTTCTTGGGAGCTCCCCCCAGACTGGAAGCAGAACCCGGGGGACTCGAGAACAGAGGAGCCTGGTTTCAACCAAGTGGAGTTTCAACCGACTCTTGCACAGAGTAGGCGCTTAATAACTAACTATTGGTCAAACTGAATGAACTCAAGCAGACCCGTTCGTTCGGAGGCCGGAGGCAGGTTTTCCCAGCAACCTGTTGCTTCGGCTTGGCAGGTGGCTTAGGAAGAGAAGACTGCCGTCTGCCCCACCCCCAGGCCTAGTCCCTACCAACACGCACAAGCTCAGGAGGAGAGCGAGATGCACCCCCTCTCCTCGTCGCAAGAGCCTGGGCCCCCAAATCCCATCCCCTCTCTTCTCCGCCTCTCCTCCCGCCCCCTCACTCCTCCATCCCGCCCCGCAGCGAATAGATCCCTTCCCCCCAGCAGGAGAAAGCGGATCGGAATGAAGAGAAAGCGTCTTCCCAGGGGACACGCCCCGGGGCCAGGAGGTTAGAGGGAGGCGGGGGCCGGGGGATGGGAGCCCAGGCTCCGAGAAGAGGTCAAGCGCCTCGGGGAAGGGGATAGGGAGGCCCGGCAGTTCTTGGCTCCTCACACAGTGGGCGCTCCATAAATGTTGACCGCTGTGACTGTTAAAAAGCCCCTAACTTTAGCCCAGCTTGGGATGGACGAGGCCCTTCCCTCTTCAGATGGGGGCTTCGGCTTCACGAAAAAACAAACAAAAAAAAAGTCCCTACCCTTTCGGGCCTTCCCCAGAGTCAGTCCTGCCTGCTTTTAATCGACACAAAGCCCTGGGACGTTAGAGAAGTGAAATGGCGTCCTGGGCAGTGGGGCCGAGGTGTGGAGGGTTTGAAGGTTGATTTTATTTATGCATTTGAAAAGTTTTGCTGGCCTTCTTAACGTGAGGCTCCGGTTTCACAAGAAATAGTTTTGTCTCTTTTTATTTATTTGTTTGTTTGTTTGTTTGTTTGTTTGTTGTATTTTAAAGTCACTAGGCCGATCAACTCTCCCCTTCCCCTAGGCAAACCAATAAAAATCTGTCCTTAAATTATCGTACTGTTGGTTAATGCTGAGAATTTTATTCGCTGCATTTTCGAATTTCCAAGTTAATATCAAGAGGCGCTTGGGGAAAACTGTCCTAACTCATCTTTGCTTCTCCTAACTCCTTACGGGCACGTAGCTTTCGGCTTCTGCTGGGCACCTAAGTAAATACGCACCCCTTAAACGCTTGGTTTTTGCAAACCTGAGGGCTGATGCTGGTGGTGGATATTCTGTTTCCTCAGGACTCAGTTACCTGGAGGGGGCAGCTTGATGGTGCCAGTTAGAGAGGGGTAAGCGAGCCAATTCAGACCGGCCTGGCCAAACCCACCCGTCTAGCTGTTTGCCCGTCTGTCTGTTTCAATTAGATTCCAGACCGAAGCTCCCGGATCCCTGCTGGCAATAAGAAGTGATCTTCTAAAGGGTGTTTCTTTGTAAACCTTGGACTAGAGTTGGGGGGGAGGAGGGAGGGCGAGGTTTCAGAAGGAAAAACACAGCTTGTCTGCGTCTTCCTTCGTCCTCTCCCAGGCCCATTCTTTGTCTTAGCTAAACACTTGTTGGGCATTTTTTTTTCCTAATAAAAAGTTTCGAATATATTAAGGGGCGCCCTCGGTGGGACGCAAACTTCCCTCCCCGTAGGGTCACAGTGAAATGAGTAAAAGGGAATAGAGAGGAAGATGTAGCTTGGCTAGAGTTTGCCACAAAGAGATGAACTTTCTAAAGTTGTGCGCCGGCTGGTTTTGTTTTGTTTTAAAGATTAGGGAACAAAGCCTGAGGGTGGGGGAGGAGAAGAGCCAGGGCCTGATTAGCCAGTCCCCACTGAAATTCGTGCCCTTCCACCTTTTTCCGAGGCGCTAAACGATTCCCAGCCAGAGACCCTGGTGGTGAATGGGTTGGCCTCGATGTCCTCTGACGTCGTTTCCAACACTGACATTTTTTTTCTGATTCTGCGGATCGCACTTTAGAGTTTTCTCTGCAATAAAAAGGAGGCTGAGGACGGGCAGGAAAGCGGCCGGCGAGGGCGCAAGCTGCTCTGACCGAGGATTTAAAGGGAGGCCGCAAACGTTCTGGGAAGCGATATTTCTTCCCCAAATAGCAAAGGAAGCTTTACATAACAACTGAAACTCAGAAGGACAACTAATTGGATTAAGCCCCCTGAAAGGGAGGTGAAGGTTCTTGAACCAGCCAGAGCAAATCTTCACTTTCCTGACCATCTGCTTTGCGCCTCTCAACTGGTACCTGGCTGGAGGCTCTGGGTGCGGCCGGCCGCCAGTTTTCATCCCCACCCCCTTTCCCGCATATTCACAAGACGGACCTGAAGAGCAAGGGGCCGGCGGCGAGGGATCCACGAGAAGGACACCCGGGTGGGGAGCTATGCAGATGCGGGAACGGACTAGGGGAAGCTGCTCCGGGGGGAGGGGGTGCAGTGGGAAGGTCTACTAGAACACTGAGCAACTTTGTGAAACTTTACGTCCAGAAGGAAGAAGGGAGGCTCAGGCACAGTGAGCCTCAAAGTGAGCCAGATAACATAAGGCAGCTGAAACAGAATCTGCAAGAGAGCTCACACTGACTGATTAAGCTAAGCAACCCCCGTGGAGCAGAGGAAACGCTCTGGCCTCCGGGCCTTTACCACCTAACTCCGCACTGCCTGAAACTTAGCAGGGAAATTTGGGGGTGTATCCCCCCCCCACAGCCACACTCACATCCAAGTTAGTGTCATGGTCTTTGCAAAGAATCCCTAAGATCTCTTTAGCTAAAAGCTGAGCCCCCCCCATTATAAAAGGAAATTATGGGGGGGGGAATACATGCAGACACACACAGAGTGAGAGAGGAGGAAGGGGGGAGACAGTGAGGGGAGAGAGAGAGACAAAAAGAGAGAGACACAGAGAAAAACAGAGAGAAGGAAGGAAGGAAAGAAGGAAGGAAGGAAGGAAGGAAGGAAGGAAGGAAGGAAGGAAGGAAGGAAGGAAGGAAGGAAGGAAGGAAGGAAGAAGGGAGGGAGGGAGGGAGGAAGGCAGGAAGGCAGGAAGGCAGGAAGGGAGGAAGGAAGGAAGGAAGCCGCACGCGCAGATAAAGCTTCTTTCCGAGCTCCTGAAGGACAACACGCTCTGACTTACCCCTTGCCACGTCTGTGTGAGGAAAAAGCTTAGAGGCAATTGAGCAATAATATTTCAGGGTCCGACTGAGTGTCTGGAGAAGACGAGTGTCTCGCCTGCAAACTGTGTCCTTGCAAACCGCTGGTTGCCCACAAATTCCCTCGGCTGGGCCCGCATCTCTAACAAGCCCCGCTTGTTCCACTTTCCTCTTGCCAACCGGCGTGGGCTGGGCAGCAACTAACTGTTCTTCCCCTTACTGAGTTCTCAAGTTTCCCAAGGAACCGATACTCTACTGTGTAGCGGGCTCACTTCGACTCCCCGCCGGCCGGGGTGCGCCCGCAAGCGCGAGTACCTCCCCCCCCCCAGGTGCGCTAGAGGTTAGACTGACCTCTGAGGTCCCTTCCAGCCCCAGACTTCTGGGATCCTGAGAAGGGGCTCACATGGTGTCCGAGTTCCCACTAATCTAGTCCCTGAAGGCTCAAGGTTGGGACCCTCTCAGCAGGGGTAGTACATGAGCTGCGATCAGGCTGTATTGGAGGCTAGAGTCGGGGGAAAGTTCTCCCTGCCCCTACCCCACCCCCGCTGCCCCATTGCATTACATAGAAGAACCAGGACTCGCTGGCATCCAAGGATGATTTCTACCATATATCCAACCAACAGGCAGAAACTGGAGTGGGGGAGAGGGAGGAGGTGAGATGTCCAAGGGTCACTTGCTCTATTTCTCCATTCGTATATTTTGCTCTGTTTTTCCCTACTTCTGAATAACTCTGGGGAGTCGGGCGGGAAGTGTTTGGGGAGCGGGGACACGTCTTCGAAAGGGCCTTGTGATGTGGTGCCCCAGTTGCTGGAAGGGCCTGGGCGGTGTACTGGTGTCCCCGTTCTCCCCCCTCGGCTCCCGCTACCACGACCTGCAGTCCCACTCGGGGGAAGGTCCAGATCTTGGGTATTCAGCATCCCAATACCAGAAGGGACGGGGCGGTGGGGGGGGGGAGGACCCGAGCTGCCAGACCAGCCTTTTCCCTTAGGGGAGAAAGGTGGAGGAACGCAACGGAAAAAGTCGAGTCAGTCTGAAAGGCACAGAAAAAGAAGTGCCCTTGGGGAAGTCGGGGAAAAAGTGTAGAAGGGACCTCCTTAAGGAGAGCTACCCTATCCTCGCGAATAAGAAAATGCAGATCGTTGCAAAGGATTTAGGAGAACCTTGTCTCTATCACCGTGAACTGCCCCCCCCAAGAAGCCAGCACCTTAAAAGTACCATCCAACAGCCGTCGAATTTTGAGACAGAGCCCTGCCCGTCCCGTCCCTGTCCCTGAGAGTTGGCGTGTCAATACTCTTCTGATCACCACCCCACCCGCCCCCCAGCCGTATTGCCTTAACTGTACTTCCTGGGCTCCGCACCCCACTTCCCTGGTCCTAGGGAGTTTGAGGGGATGCTTAAGGAAACTAGCGAAGTGGTTTCCTCCAGCTTCTTGCCGGTCCGAAAACCCCTGTTTCTCCGAGCGGCCCTGGCCAACACACAGACTCCCGGAGAGCATCTCCATCTGCCGCCGCCGCTTATGTCAGGACTTCCCGGACCGAGGTGAGCATTCCCCACCGCCGCCCCCTTCTCCCACTCCGCTCTCGCCCGGGCCACCTCTACATCCTCCCACCCTCCGCAAAGTCGCCTCCACGTTCCTGCTCACACCCTGCCCTACGAGAATAAGCCCCTTAAAGAGAGGGGCTCAGGGAAGAGCGGTTTGCCTGCAGCTTGGAGGTGGGGTGGGGTGGGGTGGGGAGAGGCCGGGGCGGTAGGGAGACACGAGTTCTCTCAAAGGATCTGCAAGTAACACCCAAGTAAAGTCAACACATTTCGAAGAAACTTTGGTCCCTGCGGAGCTCAGCGCGCGTTCCCTCTCTAGATAACACACCGGATGCATTGCACATCATAAGAGCGACTTTTAGCTTGGTCTCACTGTCAAGTTGATCCTTTGAACGGATCACAATCTAAAATCTCTCTCTCTCTCTCTCTCTCTCTCTCTCTCTCTCTCTCTCTCTCTCTCTCTCTCTCTCTCTCTCTCTCTCTCTCCCCACTTCACATCTCCCCCCCCAAAAAAAAGAAGTTGAACTAACCTGTAGAATCCATGTCAGGTTCCTCCAGTAACCCACAATGCATGCTCTTCCCATGGACAGTACCGAAGCCCCCCAAAAAGTCCTGAGGTTTGGAGATCCCCTGTCTGAGAGTGAGGGGAGGGAGAAGGGAAAGAGAAAAAGGGTAAAAGAGAAAAAGAAAGAAAAAGAAATATAAAGGAAGAGAAAGAAAGTGAAGAGAGAGAAAGAGAGAAATAGGAGAGAAAGGGAGGGAGGGAAAGAGTGGGGAGAGAGAAAGCGAGAGAGAGGGGACACTTAGTAATCCAGCAGGGCAAAGCCAAACCCGTCAAAATGTTTGCGGATGTTCATGGGAAAAAGCATCATTTTATAGGAGCCCTGATGGGAGAAATGTCATTGATAGGCCGGCCAGCCTGATGAATGGCTGCTAGTCAGATGGGGATGTGGCCCGGCTCGATGTGAAGCCCATTGTGGCGCTGTTTTGAATAAGAAAAGCTGCCTCCGAAAAGGGGGGCTTAGATCTACGCAATCCCAACCCTTCGACTTCCCCCTTCTATTACAGCATTAAAAACGTTTTCTTATTTAAAGTTCCAGAGGCCTGCCCCCCAGCCTTAGGCCCGAGACTCATTATAGTCCAAATCAAAATTGGCTTAGATCTGGCCCCCTTACCCCCTAGTCCCCCAAAGTCTCCTGCGCCGGCCTTTAATCAAATGTAGGGAAGTGGATCCCAGGGGCTGCCCCCCTCCTGCAACTGGGAAGCTGAAGAAGCAGGCCAGGGTCCCTCCTCCCTGTAGCCCGGACCTCCTCCGCCCCCCACCCCCAAACGTCTGAAGTTGGGTGTCTGAGAACCACAGCAGGCCCCGGAGCTAGCGGGCCCCACAGTACCTCGGTCTACCCCAATACCTCTCCCCCTCCCCGCTTCGTTTGTATGTGCATGGGAGGGGGATAAAGGGAGCAGCCTGGAGTACCCCCCAACAAGAGCGGGAGAGGTTTCCCTGACTTGATGCAGTGGCGCCCATCTCTGGGTCGAGCCTAACAGGCCCCGCATGGTGGCGTGGTGCGGAGGCGGGAGGGCTGAGGGCAGGCCCGAACCCAGGGCCCTGGGGGAGGGAGAGTGGCCCCAGCAGCGGAGGAACTTTCTTTCTCACCTTGCAAAGGAAAAAGACTTTCCTCCGCCTTCTGCGGGAGCCAGGGATCTCCCAATCTTTTTTCCTATGTCCCCCTCCATCCCCGCACCCAGTCTAGAAGTTTGTAAGGAGCCCGGACCGTTACCTTAAGTGGGAAGGAGGGTTTCCCAGGCACTGGCACTGGCTGCCTCCCTCCCCCCCTTCTCCTCTCCCCCCTCCTCCCCTTCCCCCTCCCCTACCCAGCTCAGCTAGCCGGGCTTCAGGAGTTGAATGTGCAGAAAAGGGGCTGGGGGGAGGGCTTGGGCCGGGCCGGGTAGGGGAAAGGGAGGGGGTGTGTGTGGGGGGGTACATGCTGGAAGTGGAAGCAAAGTGCAAAGCCGGGATCTCTGCAGCCTAGGATAAAGTGGCTGTTTTAGGGAAGGGAAAGCTGTGATTAGAATATGAATAGAGCCCCAGGAGAGGAAGAGAAAGGGGATTACAGCTGAATTACTTTGACCATGGACAGAGGCAACGTTTTCTAGGGCCCCAGACTCTCCCCCTACCCCGCCCGCCTCCGCCCTCAAATAAAAAGGAAGAGAAGGGGGGAGGGTTGGGGGGAAGAGGGAAGCACCCAAACCCCAACCCAGCAAAACAGAGCCCGTTGCTGCCGCTAAAGAGGGAGGGGGGAGGAGAGAGAGAGAGAGAGAGAGAGAGAGAGAGAGAGAGAGAGAGAGAGAGAGAGAGAGAGAGAGAGAGAGAGAGAGAGAGAGAGAGAGAGTTTAGGAGGTGGGGCATTTTTTGGGGGGTAACTGGAGGGAGAAAAAGGGAATTGAGATTATAGCAAGTTACCAACTGTTTTTAATCCATTCTCTAACCTCGAAAGGCAGCCTAGTTTCAATTCAAGTGTCTTGGACCTGGATGAAGTCTGGGGACCTGGGTTCCAATCCTGACCTTACGAGCATCCCTGGTCTGGGCCCCAGTTCCCTAATTACAAAAACAGGGGCTTGGACTAGATTAGTTCTAAAACCCCTTCGGCTCTCATGCAGACCTGAAGCCCAGGGCAAGGCTTTAACCTCTGAGCCTCACTTTCTTCTCCTGCAAAATCAGGTTGGATCAGACAAAGTCTGATCCTGCAACCTCGGCCAGTCACTGCACCCACCTCCCGCCTCAGCCCCAACCACAAACGGGGAAAGCAGGAAGGATGGTGGGTGTGTGTGTGGTGTATGTGTGTAGGGGTCATTGCATAACTGGGTGAGCTAGAGAGGAGGGCAGCCCAGTGGTGCCCAGTGACCACACCAGGTGCTCAGGAGGCTTCGATTTTCCTGGCCAAATTCTGGCCACGTGAAGGTGCTGATGTGGGGAATGGGGGGGGGAGGAATAGAGAGTTTGTCCTAGATGAAAGCATGAAAGCACGGTAAAATCATTCTTATTAGGGGGAGGAGCAAAGGCAAAACAATGGCCAAGTGGAGAGAGGGGAGCTCTCAGATTTAAGGACGGAGAGTGGAGAATCAGAGGACCAGGGTTCAAATCCTGTCTCTACTACCTACAACACATGACAATAAGGACTGCACCTGTGATTTCACCAGTAGGATATGAAACTCCCGGTTGAGGAAAGTCTCTCTAGAAGTGCAGGTCAGCACATCTTCTAGAAGTTGCCTAGGTATGGTTAAGTGACCTGTCCAGTTACAGGGGCAGTATGTATCCGTGGTGGAACTTGAATCAGGGTCAGCCAGGAAAGACCAACTCTTTACCCACCACATCAAGTTACCTCTCTCTCTACCTACTCGTCATTCCACTGTCCCAGACTGTTATCTCAAAGGTTTTGGAGGCAATATAGTACAAGGAAGCAACACTGGCGACTATGAAATCTGAGGACCTCAGTTCAAATCCCACCTTTGATGATCACTGCCAGTTACCTTGGGCAATCCCTCCCTCTCTCTGGGACTCAGTTTCCCCATCTGTAAAATAAGGGAGTTCGATTAGATAGGTTCCCAGGTCGTTTCCAGCTCAAGATGTGTATTTTTACAGGTCTTCCTGACTCCAAGCCATATATCACTTCAGTGTAATTTAGCACCTCACTTGAGGCACTGATTATGCCCATTTTGAAGATGAGGAAGCTGAAGCTGAAGGGGTAACTAATTTGCCCATGGTCACAGAGCTAGTAAGGGTCAAAGGGTGGATTTGAACCCACATCTTTTTGACTGCAGGCTTAGTGCTTTTCCCACTTTATCCAAAACCTCCAGGTTGAGAGAGTTCAGTACTTGGACAGGAAGATAATCTGAATCTCACTGTTAACGGTTCGACTTGTGAAATGGGGATTTATAATCATCGCAGTCCCTACTTCTCGGGGTGGTCTGAGGCTCAAAGGAGATCAGAGCTGTAAAGCAGTCATGCTTTCAATCATTTTATAAATGTTAGTTGTCACTGCTGCCATAATCCACTGCACTTTGCTGTCACCTTTTCAGTAGACCGGAGCATTGTAATCTAGGGCAAGGCCCTTCCCTGTGCCTCAGTTTATTTGTTTGTAAAATGAGGGAGGTGGGGCTTAGAGTCCTGTGATGGTGGGGCCCCCTCAACTCCTTTTTCCCAATTCTCCCTCGGCCAGGTCCCCAGCCCTGACAGGTCTCTTCCATAGCATCCCAACCTAGCTCTCTCAATCCCCTGGATCAATGGAGATAACCCTCTAGTGCCATCTGTAACCTCAGCACCTGATCCCCACTGCCCCCATCCCCAGCCAGGAGATGGTTGGGGACATTTTTCAAAGACTTAAGAACTGCCATCATGAGTCACTGGGTCACATAGGTGGTCTAGCCATGTCAGCACTGCAAGCAGTCAGGTTTTTGTCTAGAGACTTAAAACAATTAGGACTCTGCTACTAATATTGAATTCAAGTCAACAAGTGTTCATCCATTCATCCATTTATTCATTCAATAATATCACCACCTCTCAACACAGTACTAGGCACATTATAAACACTAAATGCTTCTCTTCCTCCCCCCATCCCTCTTTCTTCTCCTCCTCCTCTTCTTCCTCCCTCCCTCTCCCTTCTCCCTCCCTTCTTCTCTATCTCTGTCTCTCTCTGTCTCTGTCTCTCTCCTTTCCTCCCTTCCACCCTCTCCCTCTTTTCTCCTCTCCTCTCCCCCTCCTTTCCTCCTCTTCTTCTTCTTCTTTTCACACACCTTGCCCCAGGTTACATGAATTTAGGGTTAGTTAGAATTGAGCTGAGATTTGAACCCAGATCATGAGATCAACTATGTTGAGCTACAAAGGGTCTCAGAGGACACCAGGTCCCATGGCGGTCATCAAGCCAGCAGCTAAGGACCTTAGAGACCACCTAATCCCACCCCTTCATTCTACAGGTGAGGAAGTATCAGACGACCTGGATTTGAATCCCAGCTCTGTCACTTGCTATGTGACTTTGGGCAAGTGTTTTTACCTCTCTGGGCTTCAGTTTCCTCTTCCGTAAAATGAAATGGTTGGGAAAAAATGGCCTCCTTTTAGCTCTACATTTATGACTCAAATGACCCAAAATTTTCTGTCTGCTTTTGCCTTTTCTGGTCTTTGGTGCTTCAAAGTGCATCATATACCATAGTGCTTAAAAACTGTCTTGTTCATTGATTGAGAGCACAGCTATGAAAGGCAACTTGCAGAGAGAGCCAGTCTTGGAATTAGGAGGACTTGGGTTCAAGTCCTGCCTTTGTGTGACCTTGGGCCCCAAGCCACTCTCTAAGACTCTAAACTACAGAAGAAGTGGCAATTTGCATTAGTGGATGAGCGTTTCCACACCAGGAATTCCCTAAACCAATGAAATGCCAATCTCTCCTCACCCCATGCCAGGTCTTATTCCAGGGGCTATGGACAGAGGCACAAATCCTTGTTGTATGAAGCTTACAATCCAGCAGAAGAGACAAGATACGTACACAAATCCATAGAATACAATCTAAATTTTAAGTGCACTGGAAATGTCTCAGTGCCAAGAGACGGATTTCAGAAGGGAGAGAGCAGCAAGCTACTTTTTTGCACCTATGCTATGCAAAGTCCCGTAGGGGATATCTATAGATCTATAGATCTATATTGGCTCATAGACTGAGAGCGGGGAAGGATCTCAAAGAATTTCCAGACCCAAATCCTCATTTATTCTCTTTCTTTAAAAAAAAAAATTCCTTCATTTATCTAGAAGTGCAAACTGAGATGAGGAAAAAGGAAGTGATCTGCCTGAGGCCATGCTGTGGCTATTGAGATTCAACAGGGGCCCCTAAGCCACAATTGTTTCCACCAGGCCACCATCTAGACACTCTCTCTGCCCTTCAGGAATTGACAATCTGGTTAATGATGTTAGATGAGTGCAACGTAAATGGTGCATCATAAATGCTAAATGCTTTCTAAAAAACAGGCTACGAGAGGTGGTATTGGAGTCAGGGAAAAACAAAGCAGATTCAAAGAAAAGGAAATAAGCCATTTTGGCGGCAGGCAAGGAGGGGCTGGTGCAGAGGACTCATGGAAAGTTCCAGGGCCATGCAGAAGCCAGCAAACTGCCTCTGGTAAGCTGATTGTTAAATCTTCAGTGTGAGCATTTACATGTCAGAAAAGGGCAAACACTACACATCAGGACTTGATAGGGCGTGACTAATTGTTTTGTTGATTGTCTCAACTTAAGAAAGTGATGGATAAAATATTTATAAAGCAGATTAACTTAACAGTGTGTTGAGTATATTCCCCCCCAAAGTCACTTGTTAAACATTTACTAGCAGGTCCTTGGATTAGACCCAACCTGGAACATTTTGAATGCCAAGCTATGGAATTTGAACTGTATCCTGTAGGTATAAGGGAACCACTGGAGTTTAGTAGAGGCAGTGTGGTAAGCAGAGAAATCTTGTATGTTGACTAGGAATCAGAAAAGCTGGATTCAGTATTCAGCCAAGCTCTGTTATCTGAAGAGGGGCACTGTGGGAAGGAGTGCTGGGCTCAGACTCAGGAAACCTCCATTCAAACCTTGGCTCTGATATTTGAAAGCTTGAAGAGTGATCTATAGATGACAACTTAATTTTATTTCTGAATCACTCCTTTCAATTCCACAAAGGTGTAGTATATACTATTGTTAGGCACTCTGCCATATTCTGTGGCTACAAACACAAAAAAAAAAAAGAGGAAAAGTCTTGCCCTAAGGAGCTTATACTCTGGGGGAAGGGTCAGTCAAATAAGTCAATAAATTGATCAATAAGCATTAATAAAGTGCTTAATATGCGCCAGGGCTGTTATAGGCTATAGGCCAAGTGTTAGAGATACTCAGACAGAGAAAATAGTCCCTGCCCCCAAGAAGCTTACATTTTTAGGGGGAATTTTATGTGTTTACTAAGTCAATAGAAAGTTTATACAAAGTAACTTCAAGAAGGGAAAAGCGAGGGAATTTCTCATCAAGGAAAACAGCATCTGAGCGGGGATTTTCTGCAAGTACCCATTTGCCTTTCTCTGCCTCAGTTTCCCCAATAACATGAGGTTATTGGACTCCTTGAACTCTGAGGCCCCTTCTGACTGAAGAGTGACAATCCTTTAAAGGATGACTCCGTAAGAGAAGGTTTTTCTGAGCCGAGTTGGAGTCGGGGGGGTTTTCTCTGAGTGGGGGCTTAACTGCCCACAACACAGAGCTGGTCAGTGGCCTTGTCCCTGCCTGCTCCACTGCACCACGCCTGCCTTCACCAGCCTGCTGAGGGCATTGAGACCGAGGGGCAGAGAGAGGTGGTGGGGAGGGGGCTGTGACTCATCTCCCAGGATCCAGCAGGGTCTGAGGACAAGAGTCTGCTAGGATAGCAGTTGCCAAGTTTTTCCACTTGGAACATTCTCACACTCCAGGACCAACACATTCATTAGCAGAAGGCCTGCACAAAAATCTTCATTTTCACTTTGCCATGCCGCACCAGCCAGCCAGACATCCCTAACATTATATAATAGATATATTACTAAAGCTTTACATGATTCTCTCTCTCTCTCTCTCTCTCTCTCTCTCTCTCTCTCTCTCTCTCTCTCTCTCTCACACACACACACACACACACACACACACACACGATTACTGTGCATTAGTAAACAGAGGCTCCTGACCCGGGTCGCATTTCCCTCCTCCTTCCACCCCAGACTTCCTCACACACTCCCATCAGAGCAAGAACCATAGGCAGTGTGCCCAGATCTTACCCACTCCTGGCTCAGGCCTATAGCCTATAATCTAACCAGGCATGGGAGTACAGGGCAAGGCAGAAGACCACAGGTTGCTACCAATTAAACCCAAGTGGGAGAAACCTTTACTAAGCAAGTATCTGGGTATCCACTGCCCATGCCCTGGGTGATCAGGGAGAGGAAACATTTTCATGAGACATGCCCTGCCTTCAGAGTACTTCCAGTCCAGGGGAGGTCCAAAGAGCAGACATCCACAGGTGAGTAGCCCCATCATTATCGTGCTCACGTCACAGCCCTCCCCTGGAGCAGCTCATGATTCTCCAGGATCATATGAGAAGGTCTTGGAAAGATGCTTCGCTTCACCACCTACCAATCAAACTGGAGATGAGCCTCACTGAATGGGTAACAGACACAATGAGTCCATCGTCAGGACCCATCCGAAGCCTCTGTGGCTCAGCAGGGAGGTGCCAAGGCATACACTTTGCTCGGGGTAAGTTACTGTCTT
This sequence comes from Phascolarctos cinereus, assembly GCF_003287225.1. Lineage (NCBI taxonomy): Eukaryota > Metazoa > Chordata > Mammalia > Diprotodontia > Phascolarctidae > Phascolarctos > Phascolarctos cinereus. The sequence goes on along the minus strand of NW_027555514.1, from coordinate 275,469,034 downwards.
TGAGCCTCGGTTTCCCGGACTGGCCTCGATTGGGCTCTGGGGTCCCTTCCGGCTCTAAATCTATGATGCTGTGAATTCCAAGGGGGTCACTCTCAGGTGTGTAACCTAGGCACTAGGGAGAGAGAAAGTGTAGAAGCTTTGGGAGAGATTCTCCTGGAAGGGTTGTTTGCTGAAGCCTCTGTGAGGCACGACATCACAGAAAGACACAGTCTTGCCTCTAGTCAAGTAGGTTTTTTTCTTTTTTTGATTAACAGTTTCTTTGGTTAGGTGATTTTGGCTAGCTAAGCCCTTGTCTAGAGATTTCAAGGCATAAACTTGGAGATGGGAAGGCCTAGGGCTGACTCCTGCTCTAGCCATGTGATGACAGGCCAGTCACTGAACCTTTCTGTGCCTCAGTTTCCTCATCTGTAAAATAGGGATAACAGTGCCTATAGTATCTAGAATTCAGGGTTGTTGTGAGTTTCAAATAAGATTGTGAGTGTAAAGAGGACTGAAAACTTTAAAGTGCTGGGTAAATGTCAGTTATTATTTCAAAGTATTTGACAGGCCTGTTAGTGTAGGGGAAAGAGAACTACATCTGAGGACAGATGGATATATATATATATATAAATTTTTTTTTTGGTTAGGCAATGGGGTTACATGACTTGCCCAGGGTCACACAGCTATTAAGTGTTATGTGTCTGAGGCTGGATTTGAACTCAGGTCCTCCTGAATCCAGGTGCTCTATCCACTGCACCACCTAGCTGTCCTGACAGATGCTCACTATATGACTGCAGGCAAATTCCTGAATCTCCCTGGCCCTTGATTTCTTTACCCTTCTCTTTGCCAGCCAGGTGGTGCTAGTTGTGGTGTCAGGAAGCTCTGAGTTCAAATCCTGCCGTAAACACTTCCTAGATGTGTGACACCAAACAAGTCACTTAACCTTTCCCAGCCTCAGTTTCCTCATGTGTAAAATGGAGAAAACAACAGTACCTCCCACAGAGGGATCAAGTCAAACAAGAGATCATTTGTAAAGCACTTTGCAAACCTTAAAATGCTATCTAGATGCTAGTGGCTATTATTATTCACCGGGTGAGGACTAGATGAACTGGGCCCAGCTCCAAATCTCTGGTCCTGTGATCTGAGCAATGGGCACAGTATGATTCCATCACACCCAAGTCAACCCACCACTGGATGACATGGATAACTGAGCAGCTGTTCATCACAGCCCAGGAGCCAATGGTCCCCACGTGACAGACTACAATTATCCATCCGGCTGTTAGGGCTACAAATGACAACTCCTTGTTCAATGAGGGAGGGAAGAAACGTCTTTTCAGATGCTTGCTATTGCTATATTTTAAGTGCCTACTATACACCACGCACTAGGGCTTTATTATTATATTATATCATTTGATCTCATGGCAACCTTGGGAAATGGGCACTTTTATTATTCCTATTTCATAATTCAGAAAACTGATAGAGGTTAAGTGACTTTCCCAGGGTCACAGAGCTAGTGTCTGAGGATTGATTTGAGCTCAGGTCTTCCTGACTCAAGGGCTAGTGCTCTGTCCATTGGGCCACCTAGATGCCTCAACTGACTAACTAATATACACATTCCTGGAGGAAAAGAATTGTTTCAATGTTGACATTCTCATAAGTGAAACCAGAAAGAAGGAAGGTCCAGCTCAATGGAAGGATGGTGCCCTGGGTGTCCTTGGAGAGGCAAAGAAAGCAGTTGGCAGAAGTTTGTTTTTCTCATGTATTCTAACGCAACATGAATCATCCTGTTTGGAAACATTTGGGAACGTCTTACTGCGGCACTCCCAATAAGCACTCGCTAAAAAGAATACTGCGAAAACAATTGTCGCTTACACACCAACATCTGTTGTGAAGGATGAGGAAGTGGAGAAATTCTTAAGGAGGTCAGGACAGAGCTCTGGGGGATGCCTGCAGTTGCTGGGCTGGAGGACAAGATCACCAGACCAGAACAGGGTTGATCCAGCAACAGGATACTGAGAAGAGGTCAAATAGGAGAACTGAGGTAAAGCAATGACTCAGTCACCAAGGGCAGAAGAAGTGTCCAGGAGGAGAGGGTGGTCTCAAGGAAGGCGAGAACGGAGAAAAGATCCTTCATTGGCTTTATCAGTTAAAGGACCCTGGGTAATGGTGAGGAGGGCTGTTTCCCCATTACCAGTGGTGGAATGTGAGGCAAGAGTGAGTAAGTAGGTTGGTCTTCCTCTAATGCCATTTCCATCTTATTTTCTTTGTCAACTGGAGAACATGCAGTGAAATATCAGTCACTGTCATTGACATTTCTCCTATTGTTGGTGATTCAGAGCATTATTTTAGGTGGTTCTTGATAGATGACAATTCTTCTTTTGAGAACTCTTCATTCTATCATGTCTTTCTACCCATATCTCATTTGGCCCCCACCACAACCTTGTGGTAATACTATAGACCACATAATAATACTACAGGTATTATTAACCTCAATTTACCTACAAATAGTTTGAGGAAGGTTCAGAGAGCGATTTGCCTAGAAACAAATAGCTGTTAAGAAGTGTCAAAGGAAGGATTTGAAAGCTGATGGTTCTGATTGTAGGTCCAGCATTTTCTTCATCATGCCATCCTCCATCACTGCCCCCATTTTCTGGATGAATAAACTGAAGCTTAGAGAGGGAAGTAACTCGCTGATAGCCACACAGCTGGGAAGTGTCAGAGGTGAGATTCAAATCTAGGTATGATCCTCTTGACTTCACTTGCTACCTCTGAATAATGATTACCATATGATTACAAGAAGCCGTTTGATAAAGCCTCATGCTGTTTTTCAAATGAAAATAAAGAGATGTGGTGTAAATTATAGTAAAGTTAGATAGATTGGGACCTGGTTGGTTGAATGGAAGTAAGAAATAGTGATTAATGGATTGATGCCAACCTGGAGAAAGATTTCTAGTGGAGTGGCCCAGGGCTCTGCCCTTGCTCTTCTATTCACTTTTTAAAAAGGCTCAAAGTCATCAAAGAAACAGACAAGACAGGATCAGAAATACTGGAACTCAAAAACGCCTCAAAAATCAACGAGAAAACATAAATTACTTAGGAAAAGAACTCTCTATTTGATAAAAACTGCTGGGAAACCTGGAAAGCAGTACGATAGACATTATCCGTAAACCAACACTTACACTATATTTTAAGTGGTTACATGATCGTAACATTAAGAGCATACTAGAAAAAAATTAGAAGAGAAGCAAATCATATACCTTTACCAACAGGAGATACATTCTTCAGCAAAGAAGAGACAGGCAATTATAACGTAGAAAATACAGAAATTTGCATGAAACTGGAAAGCTTTTGCACAAACACAATTAACGTATCTAGGATCAGAAGGAAAGTAAATGGGGGAAAATCAAACATCTCTGATATATCAAATCTCTCTCAAGATATATCAATCTTGGTATCCAAGATATATACACAATTAACATAGGTATGTATACACACACACACACATACACACACACACACACACACACACACACACACAAACCAAAAGCCATTCTTCAATAGTCAAAGAATATGAATAAACAGTTCTCAAAAGAACTGCAAACTGCTCATAACCAAATGAAAGACTGCTCTGAATCACTAATAATTAGAGAAATGTACATCAAAACAACCCTGAGGTTTCACTTCCCATCCTACAAACTGGCAAAGATGACAAACTAGAGCAATGGTCAATGGTGGAGGGGTTGTGAGAAGATAGACATTCTAATGCAAAGCCAAACAATATATAAATAGTGATTACAACAATGTAAGTGGAAAAAACAACCACAACACAATCCAAAGTGAATTTCACAAAATTACAAAAATAAGCATAACTCCAAAAAGAAGAGTTATGAGAAGACACCTCCTATTCCATTTTTTTTTGTCGAGGTGGGAGGTCTGTGGGTATGGTAAATTGCATATATTTTCAGACTTTTTCTGAGGAGTTGACAGATTTTACTGATTTTTTTCTCCTTTCTGTTTCTTTCTTTGTTTCTTTGTTTCTTTCTTGGTGAAGCAATCAGCCTTAAGTGACTTGCCCAGGGTCACACAGCTAGTAAGTATCAAGTGTCTAAGGCCAGATTTGAACCCTGGTCCTCCTGGCCACAGGGCCAGAGCTCTATCCTATTTTTTTTTCTTTAAAAATATTATTTGTTATATGGGATGGCTCCTGGGAAGGGGGAGAGGAAGGATAAAGAGGAAAATTTTGGTGATACAAAAAAATCATGTTTGCCAAATTTGTGGTGTGGCATGAAGATGGGAGTTAATATACAGGGTGACCCAACTGGGATCCAAATAGATCTCAACAGGCTAGAAGGGGGTACTGAAGGTACCAAGGTGAAACCTCATATCTGTGAATGTAAAGTCCTACATTTGCATCCTACATCCCGAGTACAGGCATTCTCTACCAAGCCTCTCCACTGACTAACTGGCCTCTGTGGAATGCCCAAGCACTCAAAGCTTTGGATGTTCTTTATCTGTGTGTTTGATATAGAAGCACCTCTAAGCACTGGAGGGCTTGGAATCAAGGGGAAATCACTATGTGAAGGACCACCTCTTGTCCCCCTGCCCCTGACATTTTTATACCAGGCAAAAATCGTGTTATCCTCAACTCGCAGGCAGGGCCAAAGGAAGAGGTTTTGTACTTATTTCTGACTGTTAGAGGGCATGCTGATCAGATCCCTCACAGCTGCCCTGTGGCAGAATGGCCCTAGGCCACTGAGTAGCCACTGACAGTCATAAACAGCTTCCCCTGACTCACAGTCATTGTCACGTTCCCAAATCAGCAGCCCCTACTCAGAAAGAGCAGTGTTGCTGTAAGACCCAGCAGAGGGGCTAGTGATTCTGATCATCCTTTCCCAGGTTAATGGACAGCTAAATGTAGATCAATAAACAATTATTAAGTTCCTACTATTTGCCAGGCACTTTGCTATGCCCTGAGAATAGAAAGAAAAGCAAAAGACTGTCCCTGTCCTCGGGGAGCTAATGAGGGAGAGGACATGTAAAAAACTATGTGCAAACACGAAATATACAGATGAAACTGGAGATGAACAAGTGAGGGAAGGGACTACTATTAAAGGGGGGCAGAAAAGGCTTCTTGCAGAAGGTAGGACTTTAGCCGAGATTTAAAGGTAGACAAATTAGGAGCTGGAGGGATTTAGGCATGGGGAGCAGTCAGTGAAGATGCCCACAGGTGGGAGATGGAGTGTCTAGTGCAAAGAGCAGCAGGAGGGCTAGGGTCCCTAGATTGAAGAGTACATGGTGTGTGTATGGTGTGTGTGTGTGTGTGTGTGTGTGTGTGTGTGTGTGTGTGTGTGTGTGCAGTATGACGTTCAAGGAGGCAGGAAAATGATCAAAGCGGTGTCCCTGTGCATGGGATGAGCAAAAATGCAGGACCTAGTACCTGGAGGAACTCCCCCTTTGAAGCCGTACCCTCCCCTTGTTTAAAAGGAGGTGTTTTTCCCACTGGATCAGCACCTTTGACTTTATTCCAGAGAAGCTGTGTCTCATCCTCTGTAATCCTGAAAAGATGAGACTCCTTGGAGGGACGCTCCTATCAACACGTGTGGTGGTAGCATGAATGAAATCTGCTAGTTCAATGGGGTTGGTTTACAAGGGGGGGCAACCACAGATGAACACTGGCCTCAGACTAATCTAGTCGTGCCTAGGGGATGGTTCTGAGCCCCTATGGCTTGCTAAAAATAAGAGCTCCTGGAGAGGAAAGGTTATCCTAACAACATTATCACTGGCTGGCCAAGCTGTCTATCAGCACGAGGCCAGTCAACGAAGGTTTTAATTGGTTGTTATTCAATCACTGTCTGGCCTGATGCAGATTGGCAGCTCAACTAGCCAATGGTGGGAGACACAAAGTTGATTCACTATGTTGTAGTCTTTCTTCTCATTCTACTCTACACCGATTTAACAGCAGAAGATCTCAGGGAATGGTCTGAGGATGAAAAGAATTAGCTGCTCTGAAAACACCAGGACAATGGTGGAAATTTCATGACCCTCAGACGGCTGCTTAGGGCCCCTCTTACTACCTCATAAGTGATGGAGTTGGGTGTTGGAAAGGTTCCAGCTGGAAGCCAGCTGTCCCCAAAATGACAATGTGTAGCTGCCAACTTCCCTCTAGAGCATGGCAGAGGGAGAAGTCTTCAGGAGATTATGGATTTGGATTGCAAATCAGCAGGGGGCATCCTAAATTGCCTTGGTGATGATAAGTGAGAGGCAGGGGTTGATTGCTATGCCTGGGGCCCTCAAACCATTTCCCAAGGTTGAGTCTCAGATAGATGCCCAGTCAGGGGTGTAGCCAGGGCTGGCTCAGAAGGCATGATCATCACAGACTCACCTAATACCGGAAGGTTGAAATTTCAAGGGCCACCCCAACCCTCACAAAATATTCTCTACTACTGTGTTTGAAACAAGATGATGCCTAGAAGAATGTGGGGCATGGAGTCTAGGTTAAATTCTAGGAATATCTGATACCAGATGGTACAAAGTACAGACACTGTACAGGAACAGTTTTCCTCAGGTTGCCTCTTGGCATGCTTTCTTCATTGCCTCTCCGTGGTTCGGCATCCAGGGGAGACACACAGAGACAAGATCAGTCACTATAGGTTCTTGGGAAGCCTGAAGATGCAGCTATGTCCTCCTCCTCCTCCTCTTCCTCCTCCTCCTCCTTCTTCTTCTCCTTCTCCTTCTTCTTCTTCTTCTGCAATTGGGGTTAAGTGACTTGCCCAGGGTCACACAGCTAGCAAGTGTCAAGTGTTTGGTTTGAGGCCAGATTTGAACTCAGGTCCGGTACTCTATCCACTGTGCCACCTAGCTGCCCCCACATTCTTCTTAAACTCAAGAAGCTCATCTAAGTTTGTGTCACTTTCTGTGAGGTCCTATACTGGTTATGGGTCCATGAATATCAGCAGTAAAGTCCCACTCTCTCTTTTTTTTTTTTTAATATATATGGCCCCTCATACATTGTTCTTTCCCCCTACACTACCACCCACCTCAGTACTCCTAATTAATGGTGCTGCACCATTATTGAACTGTGAGTGATTTAATGCTGTCCCTCGCTTTGGTGCTGATAGCTAGCTGGCCTTCCCACTGGCCCTGGCCAGGGTGCTGACAACAATGACATGCATTGCACTTCACGGCACGGCCTCTTTCTCTTTTTCCCTCAGCCCTGTTGTCCACCACATGTAGCCCCAGGGGCCTGATCCCCAAATCCCCAAGATTACTGCCCTAGCCTGGGGACAGCTTTGGTCCCATGACAGAAAGTCATACAAGAAAAAGCCACCTCCTTAGCCCCAGAGCAGGTTAGTGGCCCCAACCGGTATTCTTCTCCCATTCTCCCTACTTCCCTTGTAGTTTGTGGGCCATTACGATGCTTTGTGCTTGGCAGGTGTTGGCTTAATTTTTGTTTTGCTCAGCAATCTTAGTTTTAAGCTCTTTGATGGCAGGGGTACGATAGATGTGACTGGCTCCTAGCCTTTGGTGGGAAAAGGGGAAAGGGATACATTTGCCTTAACTTAGCTAAGACTAAAAGGTAGGCAGTATCTGCTGAGAGATTTGCTTGATGGCTCTTTTGTGCACCAGCTAGGGCAGAGATGTGAGGAAGGTTAAAGATGGAGCTGAAAATGTGCTGACTGCCTCTGTAGCAGGTAGCCTGGGTGATCTCACTTGGGCAGAGCAATGACCCTTCTCCAAAGCAGCAGCATGACAGGCAAGTGCGGAGAGGGGAGAAGTGTGTGTGTGGGGGGCAGCGGTGGTATGGACCTTCAGCAGATGACTTCTACTAACGTAGAAAGCAGGATAAGAAGATGGAGAACCAGTGAATGGGAGCTACAGAAGCAGGGCCAGAGCAGCCACAAGATCTAGTCAGCTACCAGGAGACAGAGCCATGAGGACTCAGGTGGGAGAGGGTTTCCCAGCTGTGATACGAGGGGTATGGAACTGAAGCCTCTTATCCAACTCAGGTCATGTATTTATGGGGATTGGTTCCCTTCCCCACTGGTGCCTGAGTGTAAGAGGGACTGTACTCACTTGCGTATAGGGGCTAGAGCTAAGAATGATCTTTCTGCCTAATTGTTATTTATGTTGTACCCAAAGTGTTTTGCAAACTTTAGATTGTGATATAAGTGCTAAATGTTATTTCTGCTATTAATTTGTGTCTCTTACTTGGACCATGGGTAGAATGGACACAAGATGGCGGCTCAAGCCATGGTGGCCTCAGAGTCCACTGGGATAATGGACACACATTTAAACTGGCATCTTTCTCAGTACCTGAGCAGAACAATGCATTGTGTATAGCAAGTGCTTAATAAATGTTTGTTGGATAAATAAACAGATGGATGGCCTGAACCAAGCACATACTGAGTGGCCTCTACATGCAAGGAGCTGGGCCCTGGAAGGGAAACAAAAAGGTTCAAGACACGGTCCCTACCCTCCAAAAGCTTACAATCCCACCTCTCCCATCCCATCAAACAGCATCAAGGGGTGTTTTCCCTCTCTTCTTCCCTTCCTTTCCTTCCCTGCTTATCTCTGTCTCCTAACATTTCTTTCCCTCTCCAAGGAGGTCTGGACTATGTCTAAACCTTCCAGAACCATTGTTAGAGGCCTAAATGAGTCCCTGCTTATGGGAATGAAGTATTTAATGCCTTGTGCCTCTCAAATAAACACTCTTCAGGGGAATCTTCTGGAGACAATGCCTTATACCAAGAATAATAGAACGTCAGGGAGTTTGGATGGCAAGGAGGCCAACAGGAAAGATGCTTTGGAGCAGAACGGGCCTCTTGGCACCCCTCAGATCACACCAGGTACCATCCTGCTATGATGTAATGGGCAATGTTGAATATCTCTGTATTCCAATCCTGTGGCTGGTCATCTTCACCATAAGCTCCTTGGGAGCAGGGACTGGTTCATTTTTGCCTCTCTCTCTCTCTCTCTCTCTCTCCCTCTCTCTCCCTCTCTCTCTCTCTCTCTCTCTCTCTCTCTCTCTTTCTCTTCCCCCCCTCCCCCACTACTTACCACAGTGCCTGGCACATGGACAATGCCATGGTTAATGTTTAATAAATGCTTGTGGATTGAGGGCTTTGTGTTAGAGGCAGCAGGGGACATGCCAAAAAAAAAAGGTTAAGACCCTCCGTCATTCTCTGAAATTCCCTACTTGATATAGCCTGCATTGTACACCCACCATCCTACTCTCCATAAGATATTTTTGAATTCTTTGGAATTCACCCTAGTGTCCCATGCCTCCTAGCCTTACAACAATATTGGCAGCATAGTGCTGTTAAATAACAAAGCATAAAAACCTTTCTGACCTTGTGAGGCAGGTAGCACAAACACTATTATTCTTATTTAACAGATGAGGAAACTGAGGTCTTACCCAGGTAGTAAAACTGGCCCTAAACTCAGGACTTCTGATACCCAGTCTTGAGCTCATTTACTATACTTCTAAATGCTGCCATCCTCCTGGTGAATAGATTTCCCAAGTAGCCTCCTGCATGCCCAGCACACAGTGATGGACGCTGCTAGAGGTTTAGAAAGGGTAGAGGGGTTCGGGTTCATGAATTCATTCATTAATGAACTGAGTTAGTCCAAGAGATGACTGTAGAAAAGGTGATGAGGGCTTTGTGTTAGAGGCAGCAGGGGAGGGACAGGACTGGGCAGCCCTAAGGGTCTAAAGTTCGGTCTTGTTGCCAAACTGGTAAAGACTGTTTAAGAAGAAAAGAAGGGAGAAGGCCAACTCCCAAGCCCCCATGTGCAGAGAGACAAAACTATTGTCACTCAATGCTTTTTCCCCAGTAATTGGTTTTTGATGGGTGTGTCTTTGGGCTGTAGGAGGAGAGGTTTTAGCTTTTTTTTTAAGATGGGGGTAAGATTGACCCCATTCAGTCAAGAAATGAGAGTGGAAAATCTGAGGGAAATTGCCAAGTAGCCATTGCTGGGAACTAAAGGCTTCTTTTCTTTAAAGTCACCACCCCCTCTTCAAGACTTCGGTCACTATCTGCTGGCCACAACAGAAACGGCCAATTCCTGTGGCATTTTCCAAGGTCAGTTATGAGAGAAAAGAAGGAGACTGGGGGAGTGGGGAAGGGCAGCAGTCAGGGGGTCTGCTTATGAAAGGAAGTTAATATCATGATTCTCCCAGTCAAGTTCCAATGATGAGTATGTGTGTGTATGAGAGAGAGACAGAGAGAGAGAGAGAGAGAGAGAGAGAGAGAGAGAGAGAGAGAGAGAGAGAGAGAGAGAGAGAGAGAGAGAAGGAGAGAGAGAGAGAGAGGGAGAGAGAGATTGAGAGGGAGAAAGAGAGGGAGGGAGGGAGGAGAGGGAGAGAGAGAGAAGAGAGAGAGAGAGAGAGAGAGAGAGAGAGAGAGAGAGAGAGAGAGAGAGAGAGAAAGAGAGAGAGAGATTGAGAGAGAGGGAGAGAGAGACAGAGAGAGAGAGAGAGAGAGAGAGAGAGAGAGAGAGAGAGAGAGAGAGAGAGAGAGGGAAGGAGGGAGAGAGAGAGAGAGAGAGAGAGAGAGAGAGAGAGAGAGAGAGAGAGAGAGAGAGAGAGAGAGTTAGTTAGTTCCTGGCACTACCAAGAAGGACCCCAGAATCACTGATCCATAGCTGGAAGGGACCTTGGAAGTCATTTGGTACAACCTCCTTATTTAAGGAATGAGGAAACTGAGACCCAGGAAAGTAAGGCAACTTGCCCAAGACAGCAAGCATCAGAGACACATTTTGGACCTCAGTCCCCCAACCTTAGAGTCAAACTGCCTTATATACTTTTTCAGTGATTAAAAATGTCCCAAGAAGACTGTTTCCTCCATCTCAGGTGTGCCTAGAACTACTTGTAACTTAAGGAAACACAGAAGAAAAAGCATAGAGAGCTCACGGATTGGCCATTGGGACCTATAATATAAAATCTAGTTATGACTAAGGTTGGCTTCTCAGACAGAGTTGCTCCTGTCTGTTAGCATGATGAGGAAGGCAGGGCAGCTGAACTTAGGGGTGGGGAGGGAGGTGGAAGCAGGTGCACCTGTGGATATAGGAAGCACACCACTGCTTCCAATATGGCAGGCACTAGAAGGAACTGACCAGTGGGGAGTAACATACTGCCTCCCCCAGTGCCATTACAGAAGAGTTCCTTAGTTGATTGGATGAGACTATAGAGTTTGGCCATTGGTTTGTAGGAATCTGAGGGATGGAGGGTAGGTGTGTGCCTGGGCACCTTGCTAAGAGGACAAAAGAACTAGGGAAGGTAAAGTAATATAGGAGAAAGTACACTGACTCTGCAGTCAGGGACCTGGGCTTGCACCATGCCTCTGCTGCTTACCTGTGTGATTTTGGGCAGCTTCATGTCTCAGAGCCTCTGCTTCCTCATCTGTAAAACGAGGAGGTTGGACTCAATGGCCCCTGAGGTTCCTTCTACTTCTAGATCTAAGATCTCAGGAACCCTCTGGATTGGAGTCGAGTGACTGGAGACCCTATGACTTCTGCCTTTCTGTTTCCTTTACTGAGCACAGGTCAGAAACTGCTGTTTCTGGGGATGAACTATCCCTGCCTGAGATACAGCAGCAGACAGACAGCATTGAGAGAATCCCTGCAAAACTACATGCCAGAGGTAGAAATGTGCTTGCATATAGTCTGAGAGGAGACATCTTTAGAGATAAGACATTTCCAGCCTCTATTCTGTGCCCAACTCATCATCCATTGTATTGTCTGGGAAAGAAATATCTATAAATGGATAAGCTCTTCTTTTCTGTAAGAATTTTTAAAATTAAATTAAAATTCTTTATTAATTTATTTTTAGTTCTTTTTTTTTTTGGGGGGGGGAGGGAGGGCTAGGCAATGGGGTTAAGTGAGTTGCCCAGGGTCACACAGCTAGTAGGTATCAAGTGTCTGAGATTGGATTTGAACTTAGATCCTCCTGACTCTAGGGCTGGTGCTCTATCCACTGTGCCACATAGCTGCCCCTTATTTTTAGTTTTCAACGATCACTTCCATAAGCTTTTGAGTTTTAAATTTTTCTTCCCCTCCCTCTCCACCCCTCTCCCCAAGACAGTGATAAGCTCTTCTAAACTGTGCATCTCACTGCATGCCATAATCTGGATAACCGATATTTTTAATCTACTTGTTTTTTCCTCTGTGGATAGTCAGACCAAGCTCTTTTGAGTGTTCATGGACCTCTCTCTCTCTCTCTCTCTCTCTCTCTCTCTCTCTCTCTCTCTCTCTGTTTCTCTTTCTCTCTATCTCTATCTCTGTCTCTGTCTCTCTCTGTGCAATATTCTGAAGTGATGAAGCCCAAAGGACCTTACCATTGACAGGGAATGCCCCTTCATGTTGGACTCCCTGCACTGGATCTCCTTCATGACAGTGGTGAACATCTTTGGTGGCCATGTGGTTCTGTTTTATGACTCCTGACATTTATGATCAAAGGATTGGACAAGGTTATATCTCTGTTGTCATATCTTTCAAAGAATCTTGAATTATATTGATGTACAGATTGAAAGATGGATAGGGCAGTGCTGGGGCTGGAGCCAAGAAGACAAGTCAAATCTGTCCTCAGACACTTACTTAGCTGTGTGACTCTGGGCAACCCTGTTTGCCTCAGTTTCCTCATCTGTAAAATGAGCTGGAGAAGGCAATGGCACTCTAGTAGCTTGACCAAGAAAACCCCAAACAGGGTCACGAAGAACTGGACACAATTGAAAAATGACTGAACAAAACCAAAAATGGATGGAAGATGCTTTTTTGAACAAGACCTTCAGATGGTATTTTGCCCTCAGAAATCAAATTCTCCTTTATAAACAACAAGCAATAAGCACAGTGGATCCTGCGTTGTTTTTCACATCTTGCGCTCAGTTGTGTGATGGTACAGATGGGGTCTGCCGTGGAATATTCGGTGTGGAAGCCTGCTTGTTCCCTGACGCACTCTACACGTGTACTGATGCTCCTCCGAAACATGTCCTAAAGATGGGTCAGCAGATGTCAATGTGCTCTCAGTCCCTTTATTTTCAATACTAGGCTTGGGATTTTTTTTTCGTGCCTTTTACTTAATCTCTTTCTCTGCTTTAGATACCTTGTGAGTCAATCCTTCCCCATCTTCACAAACGTCTTGCTTCCAGCATGGATCTTCTCTACATGCTGGTTTGTCTAATCCATCTCCTTTATTCATTCTCTTTGGTTCCATTTGTAAATAAACAACCTGTAATGTCAGGAATCCAGGTGAAGTGGCTCTTATTGTCCATAATGGGGAAGAGAGTTTGTCAGAAAATTCTCTGCAGATAATTTCCATTTTTCTTTGGCTTCACTTCTTCTGTATGCATGTTTAAACGCTCTCGGGATGATTTTGGCTTAGTTGGGTCTCTTGCCAAACTTTCTTTAAACTAGTCTTGCCCTCCATTTCTTTCTTTTTTATGAAGAAACGTAATTTGTAATCTTCCATCCTCCTCCTCCATAAGATCTTTTTCATAAGATTTTACAAGGGAATTATATCCTCAAATAGTGTTGTCTTAGACAGCCACCAGTCTCCATGTTTTGTGTAAACCAAGGGTTTTGAGAGAGCTTTTGAAGCCCTTTCGGTCTGCTTCTCAGGGCAATTGATCTCAAACACCTAAATGTGTCTATGTAATTATTATAGGTCAGCCATGTCCTTTCTTTCACCCAAAGTCCTACTCTTCACCATTCACCACTTTGAGGGTCAGGATTATGCTGTTTCAAACGCATACCATACAACCAGCTATTTTTTCCTTCTTTTTCTTTTTCTATCTCTTTGCACTAATTTTTATCTGTACTTGAACAAGGCAGTGCTGTGATTACACACAGACAACTAATTCAAGGTCTCTCTCCAAATCGCACTGCATTTACTTCACTGTCCGTGTCTCTGGTGAAATAGAACATTCTGGAGGAGATGCCCTGAGTTTGGTTTTGTTCAGTTTGGGTCTTTGTAGCCCCACAGCCTGGTAGAGTGTCTTGCCCACTGTAGGCACTTAATAAATTCTTGTGGTCATTGTTATTTCACTTCAGTAAAAGTGATATAAGCAGAAAGATGCCTGAGGTAACCAAGGTTTCTCTGATGACTCATACTGGATCAAATCCACAACTTTGGCTTTGTGGCTTACTATGTGACTTTGGATTGTATTTTCCACAATACTGTAGGTTAACACAGTAAGGAGGTCACACATTTCTGAAAACTGATTTCAGGGTAAATCTCCCAGTTGATGAGATTTTCCTTTGAGAACCTTGCTCAGTTCTGTAGCAAGTATTCCCCTTCTTGAGCTCCTCAAAAGTAGCTTTCCTCCCATATAGTTCAGATCTGAAAAGCTGAGTCTGATTAATAAGGTTGTGAAAGGAATGGGATTGGGCCCTTACACAAATATGGTGTAGAAGAAAGCACACTGGATTTGGGAGTCAGAAGTCCTGGGTTCAAAAGTAGGCTTTGCTATGAATGCCTTGAAAATATGACTGCCTTCTCTCAACCTGTTTCCTCTTCTGTAAAATGAGGGGACTGGAAGAGATGATGTGTGAGTTCCTTCACAGTTCTAAATCTCTGGTTCTGTGACCCTAGATCAAAGCTACTTTAGGAAGGGGAAAAAGAAGGTAGGTTGAGGCAGGAAGACATCCTTTTCATCCACTGCCCTGCCTGGTTTCAACCCTATGGAGAGGATGCCCCTCCTTGGATAAGCTCATCACTTTGGAACTCAACGCCGTGAGGTTAACTCAAGCCTCACTGACATCACCTTCTTTAGCTTTTTCTCCCCTCTGATTGGAGGGATGGAGGGCAGAATACCAAACTCCTGCCAACTCCTTCCTTTATAGAGGGCAGAACCTGAATACTCAGCTCATCCCACCTTACATGGGCTGCTCTGTCTGGTTTCAACTCCATGGAAAAATATACTTCCCCCCTCCATCCACCTTGTTGTCCAGCCTCTTTTTGTCTGTTATCTCCCCCTTTAGACTGTAAGCTTGTTGAAGGCAAGGACTGTCTTTCTTTTTATTAATTATGTCCCCAGCACTTGGCACAGTGTAGCTCGCAGTAGACACTTAACAAACGTTTATTGGATTGGGTGTCTGGGCAAGGAGAAGGAAAAATAGAACAAAGGCAAGAAAGGGGGACCATTCCAAAGCTGGGCCCCTTTATTCTTGGTTCAGTGGAGAACCAACAGAGTTCTAGTGTGATAGGAGACTCCTACTGGGGGGGGGTGCGGCTGGAGTAGTTTAAGCCCAGGATTCTAGCATGCTGCCCTGTCCAGTATTCAAAACTCAATATATTGATGAAAGCCAGAAAAAAATAACAGAGGAATCCCATGTTATCATCATGTTATTTAAGATGTGAAGCTCCTCATTTCCAATAAGATCGAGGGTGAAACAAGGATGCCCATTATCACCACTGTTGTTCAATATGGCACTAGAAATATTAGCTTTAGCAATAAGAGAGGAAAAAGAAAGGGAAGGCATTAGAATAGGCAAAGAAGAAGCAAAGCGATCACTCTTTGCAGATGATACAACGGTATACTTACAGAATCCTAGGGAATCAAGTAAAAAATTACTTGAAGTAATAAACAACTTTAGCAAAGTTGCAGGATATAAAATAAACCCACATAAATCATCAGCATTTCTATATATTACCAACAAAGCCCAAGAGCAAGAGATACAAAAAGAAATTCCATTTAAAGTTACTGTAGCCATTATAAAATATTTGGGAGTCTACCTACCAAAACAAACCCAGGAACTATATGAACACAAATACAAAACACTTTTCACACAAATAAAGTCAGATCTAAATAACTGGAAAAATATCAGTCGCGCATGGGTAGGCCGAGCTAATATAACAAAAATGACAATTCTACCTAAGTTACCTTTTTTTTTTTTGGCTTTTTGGTGAGGCAATTGGGGGTTAAGTGACTTGCCCAGGGTCACACAGCTAGTAAGTGTCAAGTGTTTGGTCTGAGGTCGAAATTGAACTCAGGTCCTCCTGACTTCAGGGCCTGTGCTCTATCCACCGTGCCACCTAGCTGCCTCTATAATTCTCTTCTCTGAACTTTCTGAGATTTGTTTTTTGGTTTTTTTAATTTATTTTTGGTTAGGCAATGGGGTTAAGTGACTTGCCCAAGGTCACACAGCTAGTAAGTGTTATGTGTCTGAGGCCAGATTTGAACTCAGGTCCTCCTGAATCCATGGCTGGTGCTCTATCCACTGCGCCACGTAGCTGCCCCAAATTATTTTTAAGAGCTAGAAAAAACAATAACAAAACTCATCTGGAAGAACAAAAGGTCCCAAATATCAAGGGAATTAATGAAAAGAAATGCAAGGGAAGGTGGCCTAGCTGTACCAGATCTTAAATTGTATCATAAAGCAGCAATCATCAAAACTACTTGATATTGGCTCAGAAATAGAGTGGTGGGTCAGTGGAATAGGTTAGGTATGTAAGACACAACAGTCAATGACCATAATAATCTACTATTTGATAAATCCAAAGACTCCAGCTTCTGGGATAAGAACTTACTATTTGACAAAAACTGCTGGGAAAACTGGAAAACAGTATGGCAGAAACTAGGCACAGACCAACATCCTAAACCCTATACTGAGATGAAGTCAAAATGGGTACATACTTTAGATATAATGATTGCTACTATAAGCAAACTAGGCGAGTAAGGAATAGTTTACCTATCAGATCTATGGAGAAGGGAAGAATTTATGATCAAACACGAGATAGAGAATAGTATGAAATGGAAAATGGAGGACTTTACATTAAATTGAAAAGTTTTTGCACAAGCAAAGCCAATGCAACTAAGATTAGAAGGAAGGTAGAAAATTGGGAAAGAATTTTTACAACCAGTGTCTCTGATAAGGGCCTCATTTTTAAAATATATAGAGAACTGAGTCAAATTTATAAGAACACAAGTCATTCCCCAATTGATATATGGTCAAAGGATATGAACAGGCAGTTTTCAGAGGAAGAAATTAAAGCTATCTATAGTTATATGAAAAAATGCTCTAAATCACTATTGATTAGAGAGATACAAATCAAAATGACTCTGAGGTACCACATCACTCCTATCAGATTGGCTAACATGATGAAACAGGAAAATGATAAATGTTGGAGAAGATGTGGAAAAATTGGAAAACTAATGCACTGGGTTTTTAAATTGTATTTATTTTTAGTTTTCAATATTTATTTCCATAAGATTTTGAGTTCCAAATTTTGCCCCCACCTGTTCTCTCCCCCCACCCCAAGATGGTGTGCAATCTGATATAGGCTCTACATACACATTCATATTGAACCTATTTTAAAATTAGTCACATTTTAAAGAAAAATTAGAACCAATGGTAGAAACCACGAGAAAGAAGAAACAAACAAAAAAAAGGGGGGGGAAAGAGATCAAATAATGTGCTTCGATGTGGACAGCATTTTCTATTGTGAGTCCTTTGGAGTTGTCTTGGATCCTTGTGTTGCTGAGAGGAGAAGAGTCTGTCAAAGTTAGTCATTGAACATTGTGGGTGTTGCTATGTACAATTCTCCTGGCTCTGCTCACTTCATTCAGCATTACTTCATTTACATCTTTCCAGGTTTTTCTGAAGTCTGCCTGCTCACCATTTCTTATAGCACAATAGCATTCCATTACATTCATATACCAAAACTTGTTCAGTCATTCCCCAATGGATGGGCATCCCCTCAGCTTCCAATTCTTTGCCACCACAAAAAGAGCTGCTATGTATATTTTTGTACATGTGGGTCCTTTTCCCATTTGTGTGATCTCTTTGGGATACAGACCTGGAAGTGTTATTGCTGGATCAAAGGGTATATACATTTTTGTAGCCCATTGGGCATAGTTCCAAATTGCTCTCCAGAATGGTTGGATGAGTTCACAACTCCACCAACAATGCATTACACTAAGGCAACTTCTTTCTCATGGTTCCTCCCATTAGTTCTAATTCTTCTGTATGTCATGACTAATGTAAAAATATGTTTAACATGTAGAGCCTATATCACATTTCACACCATCCTGTGGGGGGGGGAGGGAGGAGGAGAGGGTAGAGGAGAAAATTCAAAACTCAAAATCTTATGGAAGTGAATGTTGAAAACTAAAAATAAATTAATTACATACAGAAGATGTGAAACTCCTAACTTTTCAGGAGAAGGCGCTGTGTAATTCAGAAACTTTCTAAAATAGCAAGCCCCCACCCTTGGACAAAGGCTAGAGTTGTCAGCACCAACATATTTTCTTTACTCTGGGCACTTGGTGTTGATTGAAGAAAAAAAAAACACTCCCTCCTCCTGGGCACCCTCTCCTGCCTGGATTTTGTGCTCTCTCTTCTACCTCTCTGGCTGCTCCTTTTCAGTCTCTGCTGCTAGAGCGTCATCCAGGCACCACTAACTGTGGATAGACTCCAGGTTTCTGTCCTGAGCTTTCTGTTCTTTCTCTGGAAGCCACTTGGCACAGTATAGTGCTAGGAGCATGAGTAGGCACTTAAATAAATGCTTATTTGCTTGCCTCTCTCCAGGTGATCTCATCAGTTCCCATGGGTTCATCTCTAAGCAGACTACTACCAACCTGACATAACCAACCCTAGTTCTCTCCTGTCCTATGGTCCAAGATCACCAATTCTCTGTTGCGCATCTCTCATTACTTCTCCTTGAGGCATCTGACATGCAACATCTCCAAAATAGATTTCATTATTTTTGCCCCCCAAACCCTTTTCTCTTCCTAACTGCCCTATTTCTGTGGAGGGTATGACCATCTTTCCAGGCACCCTGATTTGCAATCTTAGCCACCCAGATGTTTTGTATTTCTCCACAATATATCTCTCCTCTGCCCCTTCCCTCCACCTCTCAACTAGAACACTTTAACAGCCTCCTAATTAGCCTCCCTGCTTCCAGTCTTTCTCCTCTCTAATCCATCTTCCACCCAGCTGCCAAAGTGACTTCTATAGCAGAAGCCTGACCCTGCTCACTCCTAGGCTGATAAGGGCACAATAGATCCCTCTTGTCTCCAGGATAAAACAAACTCCTCTGCTTTGAAAGCCCCTTGTCATCTGCTTCTAGCTTGCCCATCCAGGCTCATTTCACATTATTCTCCTTCATGTGCTTTACATTCCAGCCAAACCAAGCTTCCTACTGTGTCCTGTAGACAATATTACATTTTCCGTCTCATAGATATTGGTATCTATATGCATGACCATAGGTAGCTAGGTGGTGCAGCAGATAGAGGTCTGGGCCCTGGAGTCAAGGAGGCCAGAGTCTGACCTCCCTCACTGCTGCTGCTGCTGATTGGTGTCCTGGCAAGTTAACCGGCAAGTCCCCCAGCCCCAGTAAAATGGAGATAATAATACCTTCCTCTCAGTCTTATAAGGAGCCTCAAATGAGATATGTATAAACTACTCTGAAAACCTTAAGGAGCTTTACAAATCTTAGCAGCAGCAGCAGCAGTTGTAGTAGTAGTAGTAGTAGTAGTTACAGTAGTAGTAGCAGTAGCACCAGCAGCAGTAGTAGCAGTGGTACTAGTAGCAGTAGTAGTGATAATAGCCACTGAATCTCAGAGCCCCCAAGCAACTCTCTAAGATAATAAACTGTAAGTGAGCTGTAGTTATGGATCATGGGGGCTATTTCCACTCTGGGAGTTCTCACACCAGTGAAATCACAGGTGCCCCCTAAAATGTTCTAGGCACCGCGAGTAGCTCCATCCCATGAGGAGGCATTGGAGGAAGATTCTATGGACCAGGGCCTAAGATCCTTTTGTAACAAGGCCATCCCTGACAGGCTCTGGGCTCTTTTCCACAAATGTTTTCATATTTCACCTAAAGTAGATTCTTGATGAGGTGAATGTGTTAAAGGGGGACAGGAAGCTCTCCTTGAAAAGACTGAAATCATTCTTCATGGAAGCCTCTTTAAAGGCATGGAGAACCATTCTGGACTTTAGTACATTTAGAAGAAGGAGCCTCTTGACCTGGAGCGGGGCACTTGCACTTTGGCTCCCAGAGGAAGGCTACAAGTGTTCTGGCTCTTTGCTAAAGGGTACAGATAACCAGGGGCTGCTGGTGGGTCCCTTGGACCCTGTGACAGGAGGCTGTCCCCAAAAGAACTGGTGACTGTGTCAGGAAGAGCTGCCCACTCTACAGGCAGAAATGACTTCCACTCTCAAGATGGCTTTTGTGTTGGAGCGCAGCCAACACAACGTCTCTCTTGGACTTCCAGCAAGGAGAGGAGACTTCTTTCCTTCCTCCCTTCCAGCCTCCTTCTCCCCAGCAACGATGGTGACCACACACTTGGCTTCCAAACAGTGAAATGTACATTTCTAGTCCTGGTGCCACCTCAGGAGTCTAAGAAGTTATAAGTTCCTGCATCTCGTCTGTGGGGAAGACAAGGGTGCTTCCTGCAATGTACTTCTCAGAAGAAGAGATAATCA
This sequence comes from Phascolarctos cinereus, assembly GCF_003287225.1. Taxonomy (NCBI): domain Eukaryota; kingdom Metazoa; phylum Chordata; class Mammalia; order Diprotodontia; family Phascolarctidae; genus Phascolarctos; species Phascolarctos cinereus. The sequence continues at coordinate 275,448,629 of NW_027555514.1, read as the reverse complement.
TTGATAAGATCATCTTGGAACATGGAAGCCCAAAGCACAACCTCTTGGGAGAGTATAACAGGGATAATGGATAAGAGCTTCACGTCTTAAGTATGCGTTCCTGTGTACATCTGGCTGTTGTACTTTGAGCAGTTCTTCCATGGTGGAGGAAATAAATAGCTGTCCTAAGGCTGATGCCAACCATTTTGGATAGTGAGCACTTTTCTAGATGGGACTCTCTTCATCTCTTTTGGGAAGACTCTGGATATGAACTATATTTCAGTTTTATTTAAGAAAATTTCCCTGGACTACAGTGTACGGGCACAATGAGCCAATGAGTGAGAGGAAACAGGTCAAGCTGACTCTCTTCGGAATTAGGCTCCCTCAGGACTGAACTTGGTCCATGGGAGTCCAGAGCTGGGGCTCTTTTGTGGTGAGGGGCACACCTCTTAACCTCCTATACGTGAGTATTACAGAAAACAGCCATCTGTATCTAGAGTTAAGGGCAATTTTCATTCTCATGAGAAGGGGCTAAGTAAGCCCCCAAACTCTGGTGTATAAAAGGCCCTGAGAGCTAGCTCCCAGCACGAAATGCTCAGACCAGATTGGACACAGGAAGAGTGCAGCTCTACTTCCCATAACTCAGAGACAGAAAGAGATCATCTTCACAGGCCCTTTCTGTTTCATGTGCTGGTATCTGCCTCAGATCTCTGGGCACTTCCCTAATTGCCAATGACTGTTTCTATGGATGTGAGTGTCTGCTAAACGTGTAAGTCCTGGAATTTTCCAGGGAAGACTTTTTTCTTTGCACATAAGCCAGAAGATTCGTCCTTATGAAATTCCTCTTTACACAAGTCATCTGATTGTTCTGCTGGGGGTATCATTCACTCAAGGCCCTTCATCATCCAGGTTGCCCTCCTCTGGGCACTGTCCAGGTCTTAAACCATGGCACCCAGAACTGAACACAATACTCCAGATGTGGATGAGTGCACAGCACAGAAAGACTATTGCTTCCCCATTCCTGGAGGCCAAGTCTTTCTTAACATGGCTCAAGATCACATCAGCTCTTGTGGCTGCTCCATCCCACTGCTGACTCAGATTGAGCTTGCAGCCCACTAAAACCCCTAGATCTTTTCCAGAATGACTATCTAATCATGTCTTCCCCATTTTGTACTTGTGACATTGATTTTTTGTACCGTAGGAAGACTTTATATTTATTCCTACTGAATTTTATCTTATATTCAGCTCAATGATCCCGTCAAAATCCTTTTGGATCTTGATTCTGTCATTCAGTGCTTTAATTATCCTTCCAAGTTTTCTCCTCTGCAAATTTTATAAGCGCACCATCTATGTATCTTTATCCAAGACAGTGACAAAAATACAAAAAGCAGCACAGGGGTCTCAGGAGTCTTCCTGACATGAGGACATTAACTACTCTTTGAGTATGGCCATCAAGTCAGTTGCAAATCCACCTGATTTTATTTTTGTCTGATCCATACCTCTCCATCTAGTATGGGGTAACTTGATCAACTTTTCAAGACAACTTGATGACTTCAGTAATCTTACCAAAGAGGAAAAGAGATCTGTATGTCTTGACCTGTCTTTGATGAAGTCATGGTGGCTCTCTGTAATCACCACTTCCTTTCATAGAGGTTCATTAACCATCTCTTTTGTGATCTATTCTAAAGTTTTCCTAAGAACTGAGGTCAAGCCCGCTAGCTAGTTGGCAGACGGCTTCCTTCCCTCTTTTGAATACCAGGATTACATCTGCCCTTCTCTAATCTTGTGGTCACTCTCCTGTTTTCCTTGATCTTTCAAATATCACGGAGAGTAGATCAACCATCTGATTTGCCAGGTCTTTGGGACCCCAGGATGGAATTCACCAAGAGCAGCTAAGTAATCTCCTACTGTCTCTTTACTTATCATTGGCCTCAACTCCCTGGTAGTCATCTTTGCTCTGTTATTTCCAGGGTATGGAGTGTTCACCTTCACCAAGAAAACAAATAAAATAAGGACTGAGCAGCTCTACTTTCCCCATGGCGCCAGTTATCATCACCCTATCCATACCAAACAAAGGTCCTATCCTTTCTTTGATTCTCTGTTCTCTATCAATATAACTTTAAAATCCTGTTGTCCTTATTTTTAGCATTCCTGACAATATTTTTATGGGACCACGCCACACTCTAATATCCATTTTCTGTTACCAAGCCATGTTCCATATTCTGTATATTTCTCATTTAAATTTAAGTTGGTTAGTGAGTTCCCTGTGTGTCCACATCAATTTCTTCAGCCAAATACTATTTTTCTGCTCCATTCAAATTGTTTCCCTTTGTGTCCAAGATTTCATTCTTCAGCATCTCCCATCTCTTCCAGGATATCTTCCTTTGAAGAATTTTAGTCCACAGGACCTACCTATATTCTCCCTAGACCTTTTGAAATCCGAAATCTGCTTTCTTAAAACCTAGGACACATGTCAGCCTATGCTTCCATTTCCTCTCCCCTATCACAGATTCCAGGATGGAGTAGTTACTTTCCCTCAAGGTTCCTATCACCTCTACCCTAGCAACTAGTTCCTCAGTTTTAATGAGAATAAAATCCAGAACAGACTTCCACCTTGTTAGGGGAAGGATAAAATTATCACTGACCAAGTCAAGATGTTAGTAACTGTTCTGCTTTTGGCAGAGAAAGCCCCAAGAGGTGTCTGGATAACCGAAGACCCCCACTATATCATGCCTTTGTGTCAAGCTTGTAATCTATTAGCCAAACTCATCTATTTTTTCTTTCTGTTCAGGTGGTCTGTCATACATACCAAAGACAAAAATCACTTGTTTCTCCCTCCTTTGATCTTCACTCAAATACCCTGCATGCTTCTTCACTCCGGTTCTTGAGGATACCTTCATAAGGACACCTTCTTGACATGTGATGGTATTCCCTCCCCACCTTTTTATCTCCTTCATTGCTTTTGAATGGGATGGAAACATTCACAGGGATGATCTAGCCATGTTGTAGGGACAACTATGTCATCCAATTTGCCTCCTTTGGTCCTCTTGTTTGTTGCCTAAACTTTGGTGTCTTTAATTAGATTCTGTCTCCTGTAATGTCAGCGTGTCTCTGATCTTATTTTTCTTCCTTCCTTGGGGTTATTCTTTACAACATCTAACTTGGGGGGCTATAAATAGGCAGTGTTCTCCCATCCTTTTTAGTTTAAAGCCCTTTAGATGCAAGACACCTGGCAAACACATCATCGCCAGCCTTTGTTAGGTGGACTACATACATCTCTGGAAAGGAATGTATTATCTTTCCACTGTTAAGCTGTGGTCTGGAAATCCAAATCCCATTCTCAGAAATCACCAGTCAGCTGTTCACTTCCCAAATTAAATTTCTCTTGTGCATCCCTTTTGTTTAGTGGGCAGCGGTGAACAGAACACAGTCTGTGCCAATGCAGTCTTCAGTTTCTTACCCAGAACATCATCATTGTTGGCAATATTTTTAGGTTCCTCCTGGAAGTGTCACTTATTCCCATCTGAACTTCCACAAGCCAGTAATTACCCTCCATTTTCATAAATTTTAGAAGGTGCTTTGGAGATATTTCCTGAGAAATATCACACCTCTCTATTTTGGTGACCAACCAGGTCAACAAATAGCTGCTTCAGTACCCCAAGCAAAGGCATCACCAACTACTAGTACTGTTCTCTTCCTCCTCTGACCTTTACTAGATGACCTCTCATCTGGTGGCTTCTGGGGCTTCACTCTGCCATTCTTGGGATAGTGGCTTCTTTCATCTCAGAGCATGCAGTTCTCTCCTCTTCAAAAGTAGCTTAAATCTCTTTTTAAGCTCTAATTGTACAGCTGTCCATTTCTCTTTTACCCCTCCGATTGCATTCTTCTATTCTCCATTATTCTAACAAGGGTCATCTCTCCTCTTTTACTTCAAATCCCTCACTCCCACAGCCTGCCCATTGACACCTTCCTTCTGTCTTCTTTAGAAATGTTTCATTCTCTCTTACAATTTCCAAAGTGGAAAGGCATTCCTCAAGTCTCTTCCCTTTCTCCTCCAAGAGGGATTTCAGAGTATGCTTGGAATGCAGGTAGCACTTTTGATGCAAATCACCACACTGAGTTTCCTTATTCTCCAAAATGGTTGACATTTTAAGCCTTAGTTAAAAAAAATACTTGTGGGTATTTACACTTCAACCCTAAGCACCTAGTCAAAACTTTGCAGCCAGTTATCATCTCTTAATTATTCAACAACTTTTCAAATTCCTTTTCTTTGATTTAACAACTCCACAGCTCTAATTACTTCCCCTTTGGCATTTCATCACACTCTGGTCACTTTCCCCAAAATGCCACCTACCAATGTCTTCATTAATTTACTTACCCCTCCAATGGTTCTACTAATCTTTACTTCCTTACCTGAATTTGTCTTGCCAACTGCCTTCTTCTTCTTGAGCCTATCTCTTCAGGTCCCACTCTATTTTTGATCCCCTTTAATCCTTAATTGTCTTTGATTCTCTTTCAGCCCAGAAGTAAAATCTGGACCAGTATCTTGTCAAGGAAATTATTCTTCAAAATTTCCTCAATTTCTCTTCTTCAAATTCAAACTCTGACCCACTAGTCTAGACCCATCCAAGTCATTTCATTATTGACTCAAATTCTTCTCTATTCTCATAATCCATCTATCTGATGTGACTGTCAAAAGAGCTAACATCATCTTAATGGATCAATTAACAGAATTAATATCTAGAACAAGAGATGTTAGTTCCAATATACTTTGCCCATATCAGAGACATCTGAGAGGCTGGTAGGTAGTGCAGTGGATACAGTGCTGGCCTTGGAGTCAGGCAGACGAGTTCAAATCCTGTCTCTGGACACTAGCTAAGTGGTACAGAGGATAAAGTGCCAGGCCTGAAGTCAGATTCATTTCCTGAGTTCAAATCTGGCTTTAGATACTTACTAGCTGTGTGACCCTGGGCAAGTCACTTCACCCTGTTTGCCTCAGTTTCTTCATTGGTAAAATGATCTGGAGAAGGAAATGACAAACCCCTCCAGTATCTCTGCCAAGAAACCCCCAAATGGGGTCATGGAGAGTCAGACATGACTGAAATGACTGAACGACAACCTCTTTTCTTAGTTCAATTTTATTTTATTTTCAGTTCTGAAGTTTTCCCCTCCCTTCTTCCCCTCCCAAACTCATTGAGAAGGCAAAAAAAACAAAACTAGGGGCACAAAAATAGTAACTAAGGGATAAAGATGATCATCAAAGTAAAAACAACTGTTTTGATGATAAAAATATAAAGCTTTTTCATAAACAATAAAAATGACCAAATGGGGCAAAGTTTTTGTATTGCGTGTGACTACTAAGTCTGATATCCAAGACATAAAAAACTTGACATATGAGAATATGACATATAAGATTATGTATGATAAGGGGTCAAACGATATAAACAAATTGTTTTCCAAGGACTACCCGCAACTTCTTAAAAAACATATTAAAACATGTTCCACATAACTAAAAGAAATACAAATTAGAACAATTTCCCCATTTAACACCCCCCCACTCTTTGAAAACTGTCATATATGACAAAAAGACTGGAACAGTTGACGTTGGAGGGACTGTGGAAAGACAGATATGCTAATAATACGCTTTTCGTGGAGCTGTGAATTAGTTCAATCATTTGAGAAAACAATTTGGAATTATGTGAGAAAAGAGATTTATCCTTTGACCTAGTTATGCAGCTCCAAGGCAAATACTGAAATACAATATAAGTATTTATTAAACACTTACTGTGTGCCAGGCACTGTACCAAGAAAGAAGCAGTAAATGGTCAGAGAGGCACAAGACATATCTTGCACTTGAGAAGCTCGCAACCTAATGGGGAGTTAGCATGCAAATAACTATGTATAAAATTACAGGACAAATTGGAAATAATCAACAGAGGTAAGGCACAGGAATAAGATGGCTCAGGAAGGCCTTCCTGTGGCAGGCTGAACACCTCTCACCTTCACAAAAGGAGGGCCTCCAACGCATTCAGAAGCAGGGAGGTTTTGTGGAAGGACATCCACAGGAACTGCACAGTATGGGACATGGATGGGGAGTACTCTGTGTGTATACACAGGCCCATGTTTCAATCAAGGTACCAAAGTATGCATAGAAGAGAGCCTGTGCACTGCATCTTAAAACACTCCAGATCTTCTGCCCTTTACAATGGGGTTCTTTAAACTAGAAGTAAAAATGAGAATTTCAGATTGGTCTGCATTCAATTCTTCCATGACATCCTGATCATATTATGGTTAACTTGCAAAAGTGCTATTCTTCTAATTGCCATCTGGGGTCTGTACCTGAAACTCAAATTGGAAGGTTGGCTTCCGTCACAAACAATATACTGCCTCGAATCACCACTTGCTTTCTTCAAACTGCCTCTTTAGGACTTGGCTCATTTTCCACACCACCAGTGGGGCCCAAGGCAATAAAAACCTACTTTTGGTCAGCAAACGAAACCAACTGTTCACAAGCCACATATGGAGTAAATATGGACAGTAAAAGAGGTGCGACTTTTACAGTCACTTTTCTGACCATCAGTTTCACAACTGAATTATTTATAAGGCTCTCAAAAATAGGCTTCTCTGTTACTCAGACTGCCAAGAAATGGAAGGGTCTACCCAGAGCCTAAAATACTTATCACCCTAGTGTGACTCATTACTGAAGATAAAGGTGTCAGGCCTCCAAAAAATTCTGCAACAGCTGAAAACAATTCCATGATGTAGCGCCCAATCAGGCCCTTTTGATTCATCCCTTGGCTTCAGCCACATGGAAGCATTTTGAAGGCTGGTTCTGCTGGCTTCATGAAGCCGTTCCATCGGCTCCAGTGGCTGAGAGCAGGTTTCACTTTGATGTCAGAAGGGAATGGCCGGCTGCTCCAGGCAAACGTTTGCCTCCACCTTCTACTACTTTGCTCACCACCTTTGCAAAGCAGCTTTCTCCAGCACTAACGTTTCTGCTTTCTGCCCTAGTTTTCAAAACTCTAGTTTCCCAGGGAATCTACCCCACCTTCTGTGCTGAAACAAAAGCCCAAGAAGGCAATACGGCACTAGTACCAAGCTGAGTGTGCTGGATTTGGAGGTGGGGAGGGATGGGTTCAAATCCTGGCTCTTTCTCTAGCCACCTGCATGAAGCTAGGTGAGTTATTTCTTGGAAGGACTTGGCCTTCCAGATCTAGATTTAAACTTGAGATGAATCTGCTCCCGCTTCTATGCAATAATCCTTTAGTCTGAAAGCAGTAACACCATCTCCTCTAGACGAATTCATCTCTGGACTAGATTTCTTAGAGGACAGTTAACAGTGTCCCTTGCAACTCACCAAGGGGGATCGGTGCTTTGAGGTGGCTAGTTTGCCTAAGAACTTTAATTGGGTTTGTTTATGACAGAAAAGATCTGGGTGCTGCTTCTGTTTCACACCCTCCCTTAGGAGTAAACCGCTGCGTGGAAGATCTGCTTGTTCTCTTAACTTCCATCCTACTTCTAATAAATCCTTTTCAGCCTTCATCCAATCTTTCTATGTTTTGGAATTTTAACAGGCTTCTCTTGGAAGATGAGAGGGAAGAGGATTTCTTTTCAATGGTGAGATCTGCTGAAGGTGATTTTAAATTATTATCTGCTAGGGAGACAATGGCATAGCCCTGGGTCAAATGATAAGAATTGTCACTTCTGGTGAATGCAAAACACGCAAGAATAAAATGTCAGCTCCGGCACAATGTCAGCTTCTTGAGGTCATGGCATCTCTTCCTCTTCTGTCTTTTGACAGCTAGCATTTGTATAGTGACTTAGTGTTTACAAAGGGTTTTACAAATGTTCTCTTTTGATCTTCACAACCACCCTGGGAGGTGGGGGCTATTATCACCTCTATTTTATAGACCTGGACACTAAGGCTTCAAGGGATGAACTGACTTATCTAGGGTCACACAGCTAGTGTGAGGTAGGATCTGAATTCACGTCTTCCTGATTCCTAAATGCTCATTAAGGTGAACTAAAATGAAAATCTGTGACGTATGGTAAAAGAGAGAAGCTACAAATCTTTGGTGAGTTCCAAACTGCTACTGGTACTGTCATGTACAAAATCTAGTTGACAAGAATTTAGGTTAAAAAACTAACAGGAGAGATGGTTGCTGCTTCTAAATATTTAAATGACTGGCACGAAGAAGAGGGAACCAATTTTTCCACGTTTAAAACACTACAGAAATGTGAGTTATCATTATTGCTGTTTAGAGGGCTGAAAGTGAGGCTCAGTGGGTGAAAGTCAAAAATGATTCCCTCTCACCATGACCTTTGTAACTGTCAGCCTGCTCCCAAAACGGAAGGGCTCTTAGTAGGACGTGAACTTCCCACAAGTGCAGAAGCTGGCTGACTGTCCATCAGGAATGCATAGCATGGTTTTGTAGACTAGGTAGAAGAGTTAGGCTCAGGTCCTCTCCGCCTCTAAGTTTCCCAGCTCAGTAATGACCCATTTATTTAGAGGCCAGCCTTAACCTCAACTCTTCTTAATTCTCTGGAGGAGAGCTTTTGCCTAACAGAAAGGCCTCTGAACACCTGAAATCGTCATAAATGATGCTGGGGCACTAAAAGCAATTCACTTTATTAAAGCTCCCAGTCAATATCTCATTGAGACTCCACACACAATTTTAAAAACAAAAACACATTTTTATTGAGATCTTTTGCTCTTACATCACTTTCACTTCTTAATATGTCATTCCTCCTCTTCTCCCCGACCCAGTAAGTTAGCCCTCAGAGCAAACAAAGATTTGAAAAGAAACAATGTGTTCATGGGCTGTGTCTGACAGTCTAAGCAATATTTCTTGTCATTCCTAGACACTCCTAGGAGTAATACATTTTAGAAACGTAAAAAATATTTTTTACAACAAAAGGTTTGGTACTTAAAACGTTCATTTTCACTTAGAGGCAAAATTCACTCGTGTGCAAAAAACAAGTTGGCCAATGATACCGAATGAAGTATTAACTGTATCTGGTGAGTATCTGCGTAAGAGTTACACAGCCTTCTTGTATTCATTTCTTTCATGTGTGAAAAGGCAAACTGAACTCCCCTCAACAGGGCAATTCACGGGTTCGATTCCAAGAACAAATCGCACCAAGTTTAGCTTGGTGCGTCCTCTCGCCCTTCTCCCCAAAAGTGGTGCCTTCTAATAAGCAAACCCCAAGTCTTGGTAACATAAAGGAATCTTTATTGATCTATTATGCTGCTTCAGTTTTGTTTTGGTTTTTTATATCAAGTACTGAAGTGCTTGGGCAAATTTGAGAATATTTCTCTTATCTTTTACTGTGCAGAAAAACTCCATCGACTTAACAAAATTGGAAGGTAAAACAGCCCAGGAAATTCCTCAGGAGCCCCCATTCCTCGTCACTGCTGTTTTCATCCAAGTCCCTCATGGTGCAATGACGGGGCCTCGTGTTTCACTTCCATCCTCACTCGTTGTACTTGGACAGTTTAAGCCTGGGGATAATGTTCATTGACTGCAGCTCTTGGAAGAGCAGTTTGCAGGCGTAAGGGATCCGCAAGGAAGACACGTGACACGAAGATTTGCAGTAGTGGCACCTGAAGCACAGATCAGAGCACGCGAGGTCAGGGTATGATCAGTGAGGAGGCAAGACACGCTAGATTTTAAGAGAGGTTTTCTGCCCAATTCTACCACCACCCTCCCTACTCCAGAAACTCTTTCTGGACTGTCCAGCACAGAATACGTGACCAGAAAGAAAAGGGTTCCATAAAACACTTTAAAAATGCTACTTATTTTTAAAAATAAATTTTAATGATTTTTCCTTTTTGGATCTCTGCATTTCTCAACGTCTCCCTTCCTCCTCTTCTACCCAGAAAGCCAAAGAGGAAGAAAAAAAAAAGCCAGTTCAGCAAAACCAGCCCAGCCCCTGAAAAAGCCTGCCCTAGCCTGCAGTGTTCCACAGCCACAGCCCCCTGGCCTGCACAGGAGGGAGAGAGGTGCCTTCTCTTCTCTCTTCTTTCCTGACAACTTCCCAGATTCTATCTTCACCATCTGGAGGCTGCCATTCTCTCTACGTGCACCATCGTCTCTGTGTTGTTCTTCCAGGTGCTGCTGCCTTCATTCTGCATCCATTCATCTAAGTCTTCCCATGTTTCTCTATCAGTGTTTCTTTCTTACAGCACAATAATATTCCTTTACATTCAAGTACCACAACTTAACTTAGCACTTCCCTAATCAATGGCTGCCTAATCTGCTTCCAGTTCTTCTCTGCTACTACAGAAGTGCTTCTCCAGATACTCTGGTGTCTATGAGACCTTTCTTTGTATCACAGACCTCCTAGAGGCATATATACGCCTATCGGTGGACTCTCTGGGTCAGAGTGGGCCACTGTGAATCACTCTCTGTCTTCCAGAAGGACTGGACTGTTGGAGTCCTGAGAGCTGTCCTGATCACATGACAGCCTTTCCCGCTGGAACCAGAAGGGGTCTAGAGCCACCAGTGCTGCTGCCCCTCAGGGACATGCAGACCGGAGTAGAGTTGGGACCCAAAGGAAAATTAAGGTGCAGTATGCGGCACCTGAGGTAAGGCAGAGGTGAAGTCAAGCTTCTGGGAAATCCTTGGTGAACTAGGGCAACCATCTTTGTAGGCTGTAAGCATAAAATCTCCACTTTGACAAATTAGAGAAAATGGAGTAAACAACAGAAGAAATAAATTATTTGCCCACATGAAATAATCAAATGGAACAGCACCAAACAAACCAACAAATGAGGAGTTATCTATATTGTTACTTTTACCTGCTGGTTTATATGATCGCTTTTCAACTTAATTCACATTTATTTGCTAAATGTTCTTTTATTAAGGTTGAAATTCACCTCAAGTAAAGGGTCAAATATAAGTAAATAAAACAATATCTGATGTTGTTTAGCTGTTTTTTAGTTGTGTCTGACTCTTCGTGACCCCATATGAGTTTTCTTGGCAAAGACAAAAGAGTGATCTCCCATTTTCTTCTCCAGATGAGGAAACAGAAACAGACAGAGTGCCCAGGGTCACAAAGCTGGTAAATGTCTGAGGCCAGATTTGAACTCAAGTCTTCCTGCTTCCAGGCCCGGCACTCTATCCACTGTACCACCTAACTGCCACAAATATCTGATACTAACACTTTTTTCCAGGCAATCTCTTACCTTCTTCTCCTAGTTGCATTAATTTTAAGTAACTGAAATTATCTAATTTATCTCTTATAACTGCCTCTATCGCTTGCTTGGTTAAGAATTCTCCCTTTAGTTATAGTAGTAAAAAGTATCTGATCTGTTTCTCTTCTAAATTTTTTTTTTAATGGCATGACCTTTAGTACTCAGGTCATGGATTCATTTTGAGTTTATTATGGTATATGGTATAAGGTGACGATCTAAACCTAATTTCTTCGAAAATGCTTTTGAGTTTTCCAGAAATTCTCACCAAACAGGGAATTCTTTCCTAGGTACTTTATGTTTGGAGATTTACTTTATAGTGAATTGAGTTAAACTGTATTCATACAATTTTACAGATTTAAAGTTTTACTTTAATCACTGAAATGACTTAAATGTTTCTTCATGTTCAGATTTTTCCTTCTGAAATTCACTCAGATACAGTGTCATGAATGCTTTCTGAAATTATTCTCTAAATTCACAAGAATTGGCAATTTCTTGAAATTTGGATTTATGCTGCTGAGAAATATTTAAAATCTATTTAATCATTAAATACCAAGTAATTATGCACTCTCTAGGTCCTATGGAATATATCTAAGATAAAATATAGGCTGCAGCCCTAGCCTAGAGGAAATTATAATCTGGATAGAAAAAAATTAATTCAACAACTCAGCATTATGTAGAGAGAATACAATCTGGGACTACATAATTTTCTAGTGGGCCTGAACTTTCTCCTTCTCTTTCCCCTGCCTCAGCAAGCAAGATGACACAGGCAAGAAAAGCTCGGCAGCCACTGGCCCAAGCGAGGCCTGAAGGGAATCCCCAGCGTAACGGAGCTGATGAGAGGCCCTCTAGCTTCTGCTCCAAGATCCCCAGTGGAAGAAGCCGCCATCTCCACAGGCAGCCCTCTCCCCTTGTGGACAGTTCTGATTGTCAGGAAGGCCTTCCTAACATCTGGGCTACACTTGCCACCCAATACTCCCGGTTTTCCCCTCTGGGCCCAAGCTGGACAAGTCTCATCCCTTCTGCATAAGACAGCCCTTCAGATACTTGAAAGTAGGCATCTCTTTGTCAAGGTAAACATCCCCAGTCCTGTGACGTAGACTTATTGTTACATCACCAATCGCCTTTTGGATATTTCAAGTTGCATGTCCTGGACATGTCTCAAATCCAATCTGTCTAGGACTCCTCGTTCTCCCCTTTTCCAAAGCCGCCTCTTTCTGCCGAAGAAGCCGCCCTTCTCCAGTTTTCCTTCACGCCACTTCACTCTCCCACACCACCCTGCGGTCAATCTGTTCCCCAACGCTGCCATTTCTGCTTCCACAACACCTCTCGGACCTGAGCCCTTCGCCACATGCCCACACCTGCTACCTTTGCTCAGTCCCTTCACCAGCTTTGGCCTAGGTGACTGCAGCAGCCTCCTGGTGCCCCCTACCATCCCAATCCCTCCTACTTATGCTACCAGAGTAATGTCTACTAACCAGAGATCTGACCGTGTGACTCCCCTACTCAATCAACTATGGTGGATAAAATATGAACTCCTCTCTTTGGCTTTCAAAGCCCCAAACAACCTGGTTCCAAACTTTCTAGTCTCCCTGGACATGACACTCCCTTCCACACACTGTGATCCAGCCAGGTGGTGCAGTGAGTAGAGCACCAGGCTTGGAGTCGGGGAGACCTGAGCTCAATTCCAGTCTCAGACACTGGCTAAGTAACCTTGGGAAAATCACTTCACCTCTGCTGCCTCTGTTTCCCCATCTGTAAAATGAGCCTTAACAACACCTATCTCCTAGGCTGAAACAATCATTGTAAAGCACGTAGCACAGTGCCTGGTAAACAGCAGGTGTTCTATAAATATCAGCTGTTCTCATTCTCTCTGGTCACCGCACACAACACTCCATCTACGGTCTTAATGCTCTTGCACTACATCTCCCTCGTGCCTAGAATGTGCTTCCTCTTTTCTTCCACCTCCTATGGAGTTCTTCTCTTCCTTTAAGATGCAACTTGAACACCATCTTCCCTCTGACTTCAGGTACTAGCCCCCTTAAACTACTTAACTACTTTGTATACACCTCTATTCATATGCTTTGTTTTTATGTTGACAGATTAACCTGCTGTGGATGGGGAACCGATAAGCACAAGGAGAGGGAACCGTCCCCTTCCCAGGGCCATCCTAAGACCAGTGACAAGTATTCAGTGCGGATCCTGAGGAGTCCCAGGAGGGCTGGCTCTGCTGGGGAAAGAGACTTCAGGGTTTTCTTTTAGTAGATTCCTCTAATATTCTTCTGCCTTTTCAGTCTTCCTCCTGAGAGGCACATCTTTCCACTTGTTCATGAATGCAGGTAGGGCAGAGGGCAACAAATACACACAAAGTTAATTTTCGTCCACTGTAGATTCTGTACAGCACCTAACAAATAAATACTTGTCAAAGGATTTTTCCTTCCCCCTCCAACAACAGATTTGGATTTGGTTACTTGGCTGTTTACCCCTTGGATCGCATTGGGAACTGAGACCTCTCACACTTGATCTCAATTTAAGACCTTTCTTATTATATGTCTGAATTGGGCTGGGCCACTTGGTAACTGAGTTTAATCTGTCCTGTTACAAAGGAAAGCGTCTTGTTTGCTGACACTCCTGTATTATTCTTCTATGTAACACATTATTCCATGCCCTCAATCCAAGTACATTTATTTGCAATTTTCCTGCACACACCCGGACAAGCCAGAAAGCATCTTGATGTCAGCCGCTGGGAACAAAAAGGTGCACCTCTATGACAGCCTTTTCCAAATGACCTTGTGCATCTGAATGAAGCATCTCCAAATGTGGACTTGTCTGTCCAAACCCACACCATGAAAACTGATGGGTCTGAATCTGAAGGCAAAAGCGGGGACTGTCGTTTTACAGGAGAAATTAAACGTTCCCTATTAGATATTTATCTTAATGGGGATTTTCTTTCACGGCGAGTTTTCATTCGGGCCCTTTCTTTTTGTGATCCTGCCCCTCGTCTTCTGGAGAACAGCAGCGTCACTGTAAATATCCCCATAGCAATGCCTCACTAATGGGCGAGTCACTGACGAAGGGCTGCTGTGGGGATCCTCAGTGGCTCTAATTGCCTGGACGCCATTGTGCTGCTCATTAAAGAGTGGCTTCCACCCCCCGACACCCCTGGCCCCCTCCCATATCAGGTACAGCCAGGCTGCACGAACGACCGCATCATTAGACCCCTCAGCCAGAGGGCAGTTCAAGAAGCCTGCTAGGAGGCCAGCATGGACTAGGAACCTTTCTCCTTCTCACAACCCAAGTAGGAACAGACTCCTCCAATCCCCCGTAGCATACTCGGGTCTATGCAGCTAGGGACAAGATGCTCAGGCACTGCTACGCGACTCAGTGCCGCACCAAAGGCGAGTCAGTAGAACAGAGACAACAGAAACTACAAAATACAGGGTCTGCTGAGCAAGAATCTACACAAGCGCAATAAACAAGGAGCTGCCAGATTTAAGTAGAGCATCTTCTTCGCTGAGGAGCAGAGACACAGCACATCTCGTGTGAATCAGACTGACTGAGCTGACCTGGGCCCCCTTTCCGAAGGTACACTCTACAAACCCTGCATCAAATCAGAAGGGACTGGGTCACAGCAGTCTGCTCCCCTGCAAAGACTGTCAAAGCAAAGGTACTCTCCAGCTAGGTCCTCACGTACTTCTCAGAAGATGACTAGACAGCCCAGCACTGACGCAAACCAGGAAGGCCCCTTTCTCCCTCACACACGAAACTACTCCCATCCGCACAATGTGATGAAAGCACCAACTACAGCCAGCGGACTTCATTCAGCCGCGACGACACGGCCTCGCTGGTGGACATCATCCCCTCCTCTGCCCAGGCAGAAAGCAGGGTCTCAGCAGGAAATAGCAGCCTCCAGCTCCAGGTACTCTGGGCCGGGCAGAGTCCTGACATTCTGATGCCCGGGTCGCTTTATTCAGACAGCAGGAGACTGCAATGCCACCCAGAGAGCAACGCCTTAAGCCATGGTCCTCAAGGTCCTTCCATGTTCAGAGGGCTTTAGATCTGGGCACCTAGCTTAGCCCTCTTGTTTCACCACAGAGGAATATGAAATTCTGAAGGGGGTGTTTAAAAGAATTAGAAAAGACGGAACTGAGGTCAAAGAGGAAAGAAGGGTGCAGGCCTGTCGGGAGGGTGTCTGCAGCACCAAAGTCAGGATGAGATGAGGCTTGGGGTAGATACCCAAAAAGCCTTCTGCGGATACCTGGGGGCAAGGTAGAATCAGAAGAGGAATGGGATTATTGGCTGGAGGTGGCTGGAATAATGATAACAGACAGCAGAACTGTCTAACTCTCAATTTGGTTCTGTTTTCTCTACTACGGAGAACTATCTTTTCACTCAGAGGGGAAGGCTAAAACAGGTATATAAGAAGCTGAAACTCAAAACAAGCGAGAGGGCGGTAAGAAAGCTCCGACCTGCTGCAGTGAATTCCAGTCATCAGACCGGGCTGAACCATATTCTGGGAGACTAAAAGAAAAGGAAAATAAGAAATGCTGAATTGTTACCAATGACCCCCGAAAAGCCGTGGAGAATGAGAACCATGCTCCAGAGCTGGAGCCAGGCACGATGTGGATTCTCACCCCCTTCCCTCCAAACAGGGAAGAGCTGATTCTTCCAAACAGACGCTAGTGGACTTATCTTTGGTTCCTAGCAGAATTTTAGAGAACATTAAGAAAAGCTGTGGGCTCCTGGAAAGGAAAGCAGTGATCATTAAGAGGCACTTCACCATGGATGGGTGATGCCACACTAGCAGAGACCACATCATGAGACTGTCAGGTGGAACAAGGAGGACTCCTGAGCTTGGAGATGAGGATTTCTAGCAGGCTGTCTTCCACATCTGGAAGGCTGTGATGTGGAAGAGAGATTAGAATTGCTCTGATTGACCCCAAAGGGCAGAACCTGGAGGGAGAGAAGTCTGGGCTTCACATAAGTACAAGCTGTCTCATGACGAGAGCGAGACCCCAGTGGGATGCTCTCTTGGATGGAAACTGAGGCTCCTATCACTGGAGATCTTTAAGCAGAGACAAGATGACCCCTGAAGTGACTTCCAACATGGAGATTCTGTGAATTGCTTTGCCCAAGGTCACATGATCCTGGCAGAGCATGCAGTAAGGTCCGTCCAGGCCATGGGCCTCAGGGATCCTTCTGCTTTTTTAAAGATGGTTCTTAAAATCCAGCCCAAGTAAGAGGAAGCCCCGCCATCAGGAAGCAGAGAAGAAGGGGAACCTCTCCGGCTTCCTCATCCTTGTACTCAAAGAGTCTCTGGTCTTTGCTGGCTGCTTCGTGCTCTGCATTACTACCGAGTCAGGAGAAAGTCCTGGTCAGCTACTGCTCAGGTACTGCTATTCTGCGGTTAGGAAGTCAGCCAAGCTCTTACTCAAGGTGAACAGTACATGCTAAAAAATATAGCTAGGCCTTATCTTCCCTCTTGTAATGGCAACTTCTTATAAGAAAAAAGACACATCACCATGTAATTAACATGGGTATGTGCAGATAAATACAAGAATTACAAAAATTCCAGAGAGAGATAAATCATAATTGTACTAAATAAGCAATTTTACATAAGATAATTGTAATCATGTGTTAGCCAATGGGAAGAGGAAGACACACACAGAAAGGCCCATTATGCACCAAAATAATGAGTCATACTTTTGTGGGAGTAAAATTTTTGGGAAAAAAATGGATGCCGCTGAGAAGGAATGGCTGAACAAACTGTGGTATGTGAATGTAATGGAATACTACTGCAGTATAAGACTCAAAGAAAGCGAAGAATTCAGAGAGACACGGGCAGGCGTGGACAAAGTGGTGCAAAGAGGCCCACGAGGACAACTGTCAGAGCAACGTCTACAGTGATGTAAGTGGAAAGAGTACTGACCACTATGGCCCAGCCCACCAGTCAACACCTCTCGAGGGTGTCAGGGCTCTGAAGAGCAGACGAGGAAATGCTCCGGGTGGGAACTGGCCGCTGCAGGGTCAGACCCGCTTGTTACCAGGCAAAGCCCATGGGGGCAGCCATATATACACAGCAGGAACGACTGCAGTATCAAAACAAAAGGCACCAGGACGGCCCCTGATAAAGCCGTGTGCAAACCTCACACACTGAAATGATTCAGGGTGGTTACTTAATCAACATTAAATAACTGCGCGTTTTGTGGTATACGTCCTCTGGGAGAACATGAGCTCCTCAAGGGCAGCAAGCAGCCTTGATTTTTGGTATCTGTATCTCTAGCACATGGGAAGTGTTTAATAAATGCCGCCTCAATCATTCGCTTATTTTAACACCTTGTCCACAACGTTATCGTGAGAGGCTATTGAATGACTTGTGGTTAGCAGATCTATTTAAAAAAAAAAAAGAATCATAGAAAGAAAGAAAATGGGCAAAAGTATGCTGAGTGAGAGATGTTAAAAAGGAGGGACAGGGGAACTGATGGGAAGGAGAAGAATGAGGCACAGAATACATATGGTATCAACTTACCAGCCAGAATATCCCAGAAGTCCACACTGCCCACAGACATCCACCTCAAAGGCGTCACTTGAGATCATTAATCTCTCTAGCAAAAGCATGCTGGCTCCATATCCGATCAGGCAGTCACGTTCCATTTCTCCAAGACGCAGACCACCGTCACGCGATCGACCTTCTGTGGGTTGCCTTTGAAAGAAATCATCAGACAAACAGGGCATTTGGGTTGGAAAGACCTCAGATTAGTGTAAAACATCACCTGCATAAAGAATATAAGCGTCCTGCCGAGCAGTTTCCCCTCATTCTAAAGAGAAGAGAAATGGAACAAACAAGACAATCCAGGCCGCCCCAGAGCTGCTACCAGCGCACACAGAAGGACAGAACCAGTTGAAAGAAGCTGTCATCTAAAAAGATCAAAAACCGGGGAAACGTGTGAGTTAACAAATCCATCTCCATGAGACAATACACAGCCATACATAATTTAAAGTACACGAAGAGGACTATTACCCGCATTGAACAGATGCAAAAAAGAGGTCCAGAGAGATCCAGGGACTCACCCGAGCCCCCACAGCAGTGGACAGGGCCGGCTCTCCAACCCAAGCTTCCCATGTCACTATTGCACACTGGGCTCTTCACGAGCACACTGACCTGTCACACTGTTATATACACAGACACTTGGGGCTGGCATATCTTTTTTTCATTCAAGTTACTCAATTATTTCAAAGTATTATAAAAAATCAACTCAGGAGAAGTCTGTCACAGACTATTGTCAGAAATAAGAGTTTTAGTTACAAATAAAAAGTTTGTAGGATGCTCTCACAATTCCTGACCATTTCTGAAAAACAACTAAATGGGGTTGAACATGCATGCATGTTGCGTTTGAAGGCATACAGCACGCCGTCCTTCACATATCAAGGTAATGTTGGTGACTTGCTGTCAGTAGGGAACAAGGTCGTATCTCGCCCTGGCTCCCCGGCCCCACCTTCCAAACAGTGGAGACGGCTTCATCTGGACTCTCACTCATCAGTCCCCCTTCTGCCCAATCATGTGCTTTGTGAGGTGGGTAGCTGGGCTAACAGCACAGGCTGTGGCTAGTGGACAGTGAAATCGACTGCCCCATACATAGACGTGATCTCGTTTAGTACTTCCTATCCTCCAAGCCTCTGGACCCTGGAAGGCCACCGTTACTGCAGAGCATCCATCTCACCATCAGCAACTGTCCTATCAGAAGATTGAATAATGTTTCATTCAAATGTGTACAATTGTTTCAGATGTGGAGAATAAAATACATCCATTTAGAAGTGTTTCTGAATTCACCACAACTGCTGTGGCTATGTATTTTTTTTTAATCAAATGATAAGAGCACACTACTCTCATCATGTGGGGGTCCCCCCCAAATGTGAGGTTATAAAAGGGCTCTTGTACATCTAAAAGGTTAGTGAGCACTGCTCTAACATAGATCACTGCCCAGAGTACATTCATAAGGAAAACTTTTTAAAAAGCAGGAATGCTAAGAGTAATAAATAATTCCCCCTTTTACACAACCAAAGTATACATGGACAATAAGTGCCTTCACATCTATTTTGCTCTTACGTAGTTTTTGACTGTTGTAACTTATTTAAAGGGAAGGAAGAACATCACAGAAGAAAGAGACAGAGCTGACCACATCGTGGTCTCCTTGCAGGGAGGCACGAGCTTCAGAATTGCTGCCTTTCTCCCTGCTCTCACATCTCCAGAGCACATGTGTCTATCGTTTCAATAGATGTATGCATTTGCTTTATATTAAAGGGTCAAAGGATTGAGTCATCCACACCTCTTCTATTGTAAAAAACAGCTGCTTCATTTTCCTCCCTCCTATTGCTGTAAAAAGACTGAGCATATCATGCAAACAGTCTTCAATGAGGAACCGAATTTAATTGAACTAGGCTATTAGCATTTAAAAATATGCTGTGCAACTGAACTTCTGATTAATGTGTAATACATATTCCCTGAGTAATTACACCACTGAATAGTCACCATGGCCAGAGAATTCACCCCAGAATCCAAGGGCTGGGATGGAGATTCGAGGACATCGAATTGAACCCGGACCCAAACGAGGGCCCCAGAGGGGTCCTCCCCCTTGTAGGAGCTGTTTTCCTGATGTTAAGCCCTCAGCAGCTCCACCTCTTCCTCCCACTTCTGCCCTTCGGGGCCAAACGGGACATATAACAATTCTTCAAATGCTTGGCGGCAGCCACCGTGGCCCCTGCTGGCCTAACATCCTGCTGCCTTCCAGGGATGCTCCCACGGATGTTTTCTAGACTTCTCATCAGCTAACCATCCTCTTCTGGAGAGCTTCCAGCCTGCTTTTTCCCTGAAATGGGTTGTTCAGAAGCGCACAGAGAACACTGCACGAGGCGGCCTCACAGAGGATTCTCTTTACGCCATTCTTATTAGAACCCTCATACTTTTTTCATTCTTACCTCAGATGTGTCATCAGCTCACGGCCAACCTATTGGAAAAGCGCCTCTTTTTATCAGCTCCCCTGGGCCTTGGATAGCAAAGTCAGATTGATACCAGGACCATGCTCAAAGCCCTTCCAGCTCAGGCTCCAGATAAGGAGCCACGCTGAGGATTCCACAGGTGTGGCTGGCTACCACCAGACCACGCGGCATGGAAACAAGGGTAAAAAGCATCATTATGAGACCACTGACGATCTCCAGAGAGGGTCTTTTCACGTGTCCCTGTAATGATCTTTATGTTTTTGACATACGTCTATAGCAACAGAACAGCACAAGCCCCTGGGAATTTCAGTTTGACTCTGAACACAAAAGGGGGCCCTCAGGTATCTCTTCCTTGTACCTCACGTGGGCGTTATCACGGTCTCTCGTGGGGCATAAATTACTCACAGACTCACTGTTCAAAAGCAGGGTGGGTGTCACTGCTATATCTGAGTCCTCACGCCCTGGCACGGTCAAGTCCATCCAGCAGGCACTTAACAAACATCCTTACACTGAATTACCTGGTGAGGACAGCGCGTGGTCCTCGTGCTCTGGCATGCATCTTATCCAGCACCATATGCTTCAGTTTCTGATAGTATACAGGTCCAAAATAGATATAGGCTTCCAAAGGTTCCCTAGGGAGAAGCAGAGATTTTGGTCCAAATGAAGGACTAGTCTAAGTGAGAACAAAGGCAAAAGCTGCTCTTAACTTGGTCACATAGAGGGGCTGTGACAAACTGCCTGGATGGTTTATGATTTTCAGCCCTTGAGTATTTAATGAAACTTAAGCTAGCCAATAAGCTAAAAATGATACATAGATCCCTTTGAAAGATGGCATATAATACAGGCAATTAGGCTACAATTGTGGGAAAGACACAGAAACTGCTTGGCCCCAGAGAGCAGCACGAGGACTCATGAGCTTCGGGGAAGCCAAATTCAGCTCAGGCCCCAAATGGAAAGGGCTGTGCAAGGTCATGATGGTCTTCAACCAGGAATGAGATGACTCCCCGTCAGTGATCTGGCAGGAAGAGTCTGAGGTCTGAGTAGGAATTAGATCAGATAACTGGGGAGACCCCTTCCGATAGTAAGATTTTCATTTTCTCCATCTGCAACAAGAGTAACCAAGTTAGCGATCCCTTTTTTTCCTCTCCTCTCTGTCTCCAGTGCTCAGAGGGAAGGAGGACTCATCTGCAGTTCGATGGGCTAGGGCTGCTAGGCAGGTGAGCAACACGGCACAAACAGTTCACACACAGAGTCCTCTGAGACTCCCAAAGCACTCTCCTCGTGCCAACAGCTAAGAGGCAGGGAGCTGTGTCAGGGTTACTATCCCCACTTTTACAGAGGGGGGGACTGCGGCTGACATGACTGAGGGACTTTCTTGTCCGTGGGCACATCCCTAGTAAGCAGTGAAGCTGCGATGTGGATCTGGATTACCCGACAACCAAGTGCAGGGCTCTTTCTACCATTCCCCAGCTTCTCTAAGCCAACAGTCCTCATGGTGCGGTCTGGGGACCCCCGAGACACCCTGAGGAGCTTTCAGGGCATCTATAAGATCAAAACTACTTTCATTGTAATATAAGATGTTTTAATTTCTGATGCAGGCAATATCAATACATGTAACCCACATAAAACTATTGGGGGGGGGTCCTGAGATGAAAAACTTCAAGAACTGCTGCTCTAAGATACCGTTACTCCATCACCAAAGAAAAAAAGAGTTTTACGCAAGGTATTCTACTCAGCCAAACCAGAGAATGCAATAAGGCATCGGCAAGCTGGGATCAAAACGGTTCAGGCTGTCTGGGTGGAGGGAGAGAAGGATTTCCCAACCAATGAATGAAGAGGACCGAACCACAGCCACGTGCACAAAGGTGCTTCTGAAGAGGACACACGCCTGCTTGATCATCCTAAAATACCTGCTCCAACATCTCAGGCATTATTCTGGAAAGAACGGAGGGGGCGCTTCTCAAATCAAACGACCTCTGCTCGATTTGGGGTCTATACAGACGATGGTTTTAAAGCACACTTACAATGCTGAACAGTAGTGAGCAGGATTCCTTATTTATTGAGCATTTTCAAGTCTGTCAAAAGCAGTAAAAACCACTCTTAACAGATTTTTACTAACATTCAAGAGATTTAAATACTTAGAAGAACAATATAAATTTAAGCTCCCATAATTTCATCTGAAAACTGATTTTATGCAACTGACGTGTACATAAAGTTGTCACACGTTGTTATGTTTTCCAATTTACTATTTTAACCTTAAGAGTTTCTGCCCCTTCGTCTTCCTCCGTAATCTGAAAATACACTCAAGTGCAACAGGAAATTCCAATATTTAAAGGAAACTTTTGTGAAATGAAGAATCTTTCGGAATGGGAATAAGCATCCTCCTAGTACATGTTTTCAGAATTTGGATTTCTGCTTATTGAAAGGGTGACACATGAACAAATTTAAGGAAATCTATAGATGTTCCCTCACCCCCCTCAACAAGAACACCCCACTTCTTTCAAAGTGTGTCAGCGCAGGCCCGAATATGCTTACCCAGTGATGCCAGATGTTACATAGTCTTTTCCCAAGTAGTTATAACCGTGACGAACAAGATCTTCACACACATCCTTCACTTTGCTGCCTCCAAAAGCTGTCCCGTAGTGAAATTTGCCATCAAGCACTCCAGCCTTCCCAGCCAACAATTCAATCAGTTTTCCCACCTGCATCATGTAAATAAGTCAAATCCTTCCTGGACTTGTGTGTGTATTGAGATCCTCTGTCATACCTAAATATACAAGAGCTCACAGGACATTTAAGAAATCAAATGTCAAACTCAGCTTGGTCTAATACTATTGGGTGAACACCTGTGCGTGTGCGTATGTATGAATTTCTGTGTTTGCATGTAATAAAAATGATCTATTATGCATGTCACTTATGCACACAATTATTTACACGTGCGTACACATATTTTAAATCTGCCAAACAATCGAGGGGACTTGCCTCTGAAGTTTCGATATATGAGAGCTTCAAGGGTTTATGATCACGTAAGTACTGGAGTAAGACAGGGACCCTTACCTGGATGGAGATGTTCCTATAATATACCATGGCAAACAGAACCACATTCTGAATCAACTAGGGAGGTTGTCTATTGAAAAGGAATGCCTCACAGTGAGAGTGAAGAACCCTTTGCCATTTGTCACGAAACATCTATGATGTGCAAAGCATAAAGCTAAAAATGCAGGGTGAGATGCACAGTTCAAAAAGACGCAGCTTGGACCTTCGTGGAACTTAAGGCCCAGTGAGAGTATATAACACATACACGGGTAAAGAGAATACCAATTAATCCGGACTTCACTAGGTACTTCATATAATAATAATCCAGGCATGTAATTTAAGCTTATTTCTTAAAATAATTCCATTTTACATTAAAACCAACTGATATGTACTGAGTATATACTAGGATCATGGTCCCTTAGAGAGTTCTCTGTGTTGGGCACTATACAAGACAAATCCCCTTGGATGTTTAAAATAGTAGTACAAACGTCCAGAAATCCACATGAGACAAAATTTAAGAAAGGAGGTGATCATAAGAAGCACTGAATTTGGAATCAGAGGACCTGGGCTCAAATCTAAACTCAACCATCTACAGCTGGAGTGACCTTAGACCAATCACAGAGTTTCAGTTTCCTCATTTGTAAAACAAAGGGGCTGGACTAAATGACCTTCTGAGGTCCTGTCCAGGTTTGAGTTGAGGCTTCTACAGTGTCAGACATCTACATACAAACATACAAAATATGCCTTATCACCCAAACAATTTAGAAATCTTCATTTACAAAGACAAAATCTGACTCCCTAAGTATAAATGGGATTTGGTGTGCTAGGACTCACGCCCAGAAGGGGTTACACATCTAAACTAAATAGGACATGGGAAAGGCAGGCGGGGGAGCACTGTACAGTAAGTAGATTTACTCATAGGAGAAAATGCACGACCAGCTGGGGGAAGCCCGGTAAAGAATATCAGGGTAAGATCAACTAAAACTGAAACAAAAGCAGAATTGTCACCGGGGAGGAAAGAAATAGGTGAGCTCAGGAAAAACATCAGCAACCCAACAAAAAGGCCTGGCACAGCCGTGATGTAAGTTCAGATATCCACATACCTGGTTTAGGCTCTCTCTGTTAAAAGTTAAACGGTTACCAATTCTCTGGCTTGTCCTAATGATAATGTGATGCTTTTAAAAGGCCAAGGAACCACTGGACCAACAGGCAGGAGGAGGAACAACTGATATTCATGCCCCAATTTTTACAAAAGGAACTGGTTGCTGAAGAGAAGATGAGAGGGAGCGTGATGGGCCAGGGAACAATCAATCCAGCCCAGGGCATGTGACAAAGGCAGGGAACCAGGCACGGTCTGACCTGCACGTGAGATACCAGAGCTAACTTCAACGAGGTCAGAGAAAAGACAGGCAGAATCCCATGGAACAAAATTCTACATGTTAAGTCAGTCCAGAGGAGACAGGAAACATTCAAGACTGATATTCTGAAGGCATGAAGAAAAACAATTCCAATAGGGAGAAAACAGGCAGATGTGGATATAAGAGAACTCAATGACCAATCCTGGACTTTTAAAAGGCAAAAGAAGGCAGAAGGAAGAGCAGAAAATGAATGTGAGTAGAAAGGCATGGAATCGTCCTGCAAGGTCACTGTCACAGGAGATCAAGCTCAACTGTCTATAAGCATCTGAAGACTTCTGTAGAATCAGTAGCCTTATTTGGATTGGGCCCCCTGTGCCACAAGGCCACACTAGAAGCAGTGGATAAAAGCTGCAAAGCGGCATATTAAGGCTGGGTGTCAGGAAAAACTTTCCTTTTTTTGGGAGGTAACTGGGGTTAAGTGACTTGCCCAGGGTCACACAGCTAGTAAGCATCTGAGGCCAGATTTGAACTCAGATCCTCCTGACTCCAGGGCCAGTGTTCTGTTTATTCTGCCACCTTGCTGCCCTCAGGAAAAACGTTCTACGAAACCCAACCATCTGAGAGTAGAATAAGCTGGCACAGGTGACAGTTGCTTGCTGGAGTTCTTCAAACAAAGGACACACAACCATTTGTCAAGTGTCTGATAGGGATTTCTTTCTGGGGAGCAAGTTGGGACTGGGGACCTCTGAACTTGCTAGCAAAGCCGAGATTCTATGACCCGATTCTCAGGTACAACAGTGTCTACATGCTTACTTCTGGAAAAGATGAATGTGATCGTCTGTACAAAAATCTCTCTGGGTTTTATTTGTTACCTTTCACTAACCCAGAAGTAAGTCCAAGGCACCTGGTTCCTGCTTCTCATGGGCCCTGATTTTTGCTCGGACCAATTAAGATGTATGAGTAACATTCATTAAGTGCATGTTATATATTCAAGCAAGAGATCCCTCCAAGCTAGTGGGTAACTTAGACATCCTGATTTATTATAAGTAACTTACCATATTGTTAGAACTCTATTTTTCATTTTTTAAAAATACATTCTTAATGATTTTTTATTTCCATGGAACTTAGAATTCTCAACGTAGCTCTCTTCCACTACCCTTCAGAGAGCCATTCTTTATAAAGAGTTAAAAAAAAAGAAAAAGCAATTGGACAAAACTAACCAAAGCATCAAAAGAGTCAGACATCTTGAGTGTTGCACACCCACAGATCCTGACTCCCACTAAGAACGTAGACAAGTGTCTTCTCCTCACTCCTCTTCAGGGCAGGATTCAGTCATGATAATTTCGCAGCATTCAGTTTCATTTTCTTGTGGGTCATGTATTCTGTGTTCCTGGTTCTGCTGATTTTATTTTATTTTTTGCATCAGTTCGTGGCCTTCCATTCTTCTTTGTATCTAGCATATTGGCATTTCTCAAAGCACAGTGACTTTCTGTCCCATTCATACACCGCCCCTTGTTTTGCCATCCTCCAATCGACAGCCAAGAATCTCCTGTTTCCAGTCCTTTGGCACCACAAGAAGGAGCACTGCCTTTTAAAATGCACATTGATACTGAAAAAAAAAAGCCTTCTCTATCATTGTCAAAGTTATAAGAAAAAACACGAGACTCATGTTAAGGGTTCGTTTTTGCAAAAGTGACGGGAAGAAGAAAGGGTGAATAAACACATCTGACAAAGCATGGTCCTCCTGGGTGGCATGGAGAGCTTCAACTGTCTTTTTTATTTTTTTTAAAGTCATCTCTTGACTCAATTAAAATACAACAATGTTGACTAATTTTTATATTAAAAATTAAGGAGTATGTGGGAAAGTATACTTGCAGTTTCCTTTGACAATGGGAACAAATTAATTACTTCTATGGGGGAAAAAATGCCAGAAGTGGGTTGGAGAAGGCAGCATGTTGAGCTCAAACACTCAGTGAACCGACAGGCTCACTCTCTGACAGTGATTAAAGGGGTACATCAATAGTCTCCAACTGAAAAGTATGTTAAAGCCTAAAAGTCTGTTTGTCAGTCACTTGTTTGGAACTCAGAACACATTTTCCCATAAAGAAAATGTAGTTAGGTTCCCGAATTAGCCCACAAGAACCAGTTTAACCCATAATATACTTCAATGCTGTAACCAAAAAGAAATCAACCTGGCCATCCATACTTGTAAAATAAAGTAAATGTAAAACCATGTGTGGGTTGATTATATATAACTGAAAAGTTTTGGTGTGAACAAAATTAATGCAAATAGGAAAAGAAAGAAAGTTTGAGAAAAAGAGGGCAGAAGTTGAAGGAAGCTAAGATTACAAGGTAAAAATTAACTGAGGGACAAATCTTTGCAGCAAATCTGACAGTGGTCTCATTTCCAAGAACTCACTCAACTCTGTAAGAGTAAGAGCCATTTGGGGCAACTAGGTGGCGCAATGGATAGAGCACCAGCCCTGGAGTTAGGAAGGCCTGAGCTCAAATCCAGCCTCAGACACTTGGCACTTAATAGCTGTGTGACCCTGGGCAAGTAGCTTAATCCCATTACCTAGGCACCCTCCCCCCCAAAAAATAAAAAATAAGAGCCATTCCCCATTGATAAAATGATCAAAAGATATGATGAGCAGGCAGTTTCCAAAGAAAGAAACCAAGCTCTCAACAGCCATATGAAAATAGGCTCTAAATCACTTGTAATTAGAGAAATGCAAATCAAAACAACTCACATTCATTAGACTGGCAAAGCTGACAAAAAAGAGAAAATGACAAATGTTGAAAGCTACAGGAAAACAGGCATATTGATACACTGTCTGTGGAGCTGGGGATTGGTACAACCATTCAAAAAAGACAGGCTGGAATTATGCCCCCCAAGTTAGTAAAGTATGCATGCCCTGGGACTCAGCAATACCACTACTAGACCTACAACCCAAAGAAATAAAAGAGGAAAAACAACTCTGCCTACAAAAACGGTAGCAGTTCTTTCTGTGTGGGTGGTGGGGGTGGGGGTGGGGGGGCCGGCCGTTACACCCATCAAGTGGGGAATGGGGAATAAATTATGGTATGTGAATGTAATGGAATACTATTGTGTTGTGAGAAATGAAGCAAAAGATGGTTCCAGAGACATCTGGGAAGATCTGTACAAACTGATGGAGAGAGAAGTGAGCAGATCCAAGAGAACGATTTATATGATAAGATGAACATCGTAAAAACAAGCAATTATGAAAAACTTAAGAACGCCGATCGATGAAATAATCAACCATGATTCCAGAGAACTGACAAAGAAGAATACTGCGCACCTCAAGGCAGAGGGATGGTGGACTGATAAGAAGAGTGAGAAAAATATTTTTGGATGCATGGGAATTTGTCTTTCTTTCCTTCCTTTTGTCCTTCCCTCCTTCCTTCCTTTCCTTCTTCCCTTCTTTATTTTCAGGATGTGTGGAGGAGGTGGGAAGGAGAAAAAAATGCTTGACAAATTGAAAAAAAATTTAAAAAGATTCTCTGATTCTAATTCATGTTTCAGCTAGCTCTTCTCTGGTGAAATTGCCTCAGTCCCTGTAGCTTTTCCTTACAGGAACTTTTTCCAGAGGAATCATTTTTGGCATCCTCTATATGCTCTCCTGTTTCCTCACATCCTTTTGGAAATATGATAACCAAAGGTTTATCTAATTGCAGAACATAACTGAGAGATTATTTCCTGGATGACGTATATCAGGTTCATTTTAAGATAATGTTTTATAATTTTGATAATAGTAACATGAGCAGTATACTGCTCATTCATATTTACCTTGTGACCAACTCTAACCCTTTGCTTTTCTAAGCAGCGGTGGGGAGGGAGGAAAAGAAAGCAGTGGTTTGTTCTAGCCAGCCAATGAGAACATCCTGTGTTCGTACTGTTTGGGTTATTAATTATTTTCAACTTGATTACTCTCTTCGGTACTGAAAAGGATTTGATGAGGGGAATGATGATCGGCTATTCTCTCTATCTGGAGCATACCAGCAAGAGAAGAGAATCAGAGCAGGGAGGATTCTGATGGAACTTTAGACACTCTTGGCCTTCCAAGTGATATTGTGAATGACTTCTTGACGGAGGTCACAGAATGACTGTTCACACAGAGCTTCAAGAAAAGAAGAGATGACCACTTCTCCAGGATGGCTTAGACTTTTACCTTCCTGTAGGTCCGGAAAGGACGGAAGCAGATGATTGCTGGAGGGAGTCTCCTCCAGCCTCATTACTCTAGGATGAGAGTCTCACTGTTCTAAAATTCTTTTTGTTTACACTGGACCAGGTGCTTTTTAATTTTGTTTTGTTTGGCAATGGAGAGGAAAGAGTTGGGCACAATCGACCCTAGGTAAAAATGTGGGGATGGCACCATGTATACTTTGTATTTATTTATGTAGGTAGGCAAGCAGGTAGAGAGACAAACACACTTGGATATTTTCTCAATAGGTGTGCCATCAAGTGTCATAAATAAACTTATCTGAGTGTACCAACACTGTATATACCAATGGGCTAACGGGGAAAAAGACAACACCAAGATCTAGCTGGCTACCAAACTGCCTCACAAGATTAGCATTATTCTGATCCAAAGTATGCCATATTGGTCTGAATACGGTCTGTCCTCAAATGTAGACTGAACCATACAGAATTACTGTACTGTACAAAGTGAGATCACTTTGAAAAAATATAAACACACACACACACACACACACATATGCCCTGAAGAATAACAGCAACCATATGCTGCATTAGAGGCACTTTGCACAAGCTGTACTGGGGAGGCTGATGTTTGATCAATATGAGAAACACTATTCAAAATGTCCCAGGCCTGCCTTGGGAACCCAGAGACCAATCAGGACATTATGGTAAGGGGACCATGGGGAAAACCCCTCCCTAGGATGCCCAGTGTTGCCAAACCGCTAAGGGACCCTAGCAGGGTACTAATGGAATGAAAAGATGCCATAAAACACTCTATTCATCCGGAAGACGCCCGCGTGTGGAAGAAAATTGCTTAGTTTGTTAAAAGCAAGTTACTCAGGTGACTCTGATCTACAAAGCAAAGTTAAAAAAATGTCCCTTCTCTCTACTTAGCGTAAACACCAACCAAGGGCTTCCGTATGTGGGGGTGAGGAGGTAGCCACAGCAGAAGGATAGAGATTTGACTATTTCCCAGGTAACTTAGGGCAAGACAGCACTGTCTAAAATCTTTACTTCAAAGTTCTAAGTTTTTAATGCCTCCAGTGACAGGGACAAAACCACCTGCCCAACCTTTCTTGATTCTCTAAGTATATCCTATCATCTGCAAAGAGTGACAGCTTTGTTTCTTCTATGCCTATTCTAATACCTTTAATTTCTTTCTCTTCTCTGACTGCTAAAGCTAACGCTTCTAGCGCCATCATGAATAACAGTGGTGATAATGGACATCCTTGTTTCACCCCCGATCTTATTGGAAATGCTTCTAGCTTATTCCCATTACATATAATGCTTGCTGATGGTTTTAGGTAGATGCTACTTTTATCATTTTAAGGAAGACTCCATTTATTCCTATGCTCTCTAGTGTTTTTAACAGGAATGGGTGTTATATTTCGTCAAAAGCTTTTTCTGCATCTATTGAGATGATCATGTGGTTTCTGTTAATTTTGTTGTAGACAGGATCAATTATACTGACAATTTTCCTAATCCAATCTTTCTCTAAAAAGTAGCACTTTCTAAGGAAAGTCAAAGCAACTGACCGTCATCCGTGACGGGAAACCATGAGGGTTCATTATGATGTCAGGGCAGATTCCAGAATCACAGAACGGCATGTCTTCCTGAGGGACGATCAACCCACAAACACCTGGAGGAAGAAAGGTTTGGAGTGAAAGGAAATCCCTAATTTCATTCACCAAAGAATTTCCAACAGATCTCATAGACAGCCTGGTGGATCAACAATTCCCTCCAGGTAGCAGCTAAAAACAATGCACTGACAGTTTGCTCATCTAACTTGAAGCCTCAAATATGAGTGAATATTGGAGGTTTCACCTACAACCTCCTCCCGGTAACAATCTCACCCTTTGAGGGCAATGTCAGGAGGCTCCAATTCCCTCCCCCACCAAAGTCACAGGGACAGTTTCCTGATTCGATCCCCCCCACCTTTACTGTACATAGCTGTCATGCAATTAAACCAGGGAGAAGTTTAGGATTCAATTTTCAAATAAGAAGGGCTAATTTGTCTCTGATGTGCTCACAGGTCTGTGTACACAGTTGCAAATACTCAGTTCCTTTGTTTGTCCAAGGTTCCTGTGGCTGAGCCTAAAGGGCCTCAAGGAATCACAATGTCAATCTACAGGGTAACATACAGGGGACAGTTTGTTATTGGCTCAAAGTGTAAAGTTTAACAAGAAAAATCAATTCTTGAGCCATCCCCAGCATTAAGGACAGTAACTATGAATTAGGATTCCCGGACTCCTGGGACCAAAAACTCATAAAAAAGGTACAGGTTTTCTAAATGTAGCTAAGTGAACGTCGGTGTTATCTGAGCATCCACATCTTTTAGAAATGAAAATGATGCTACTAAACAAGAGGCCGGGTCTAGTTTGCTTTCTCTGATTTTTTAGTTACAGGAATACAAATAAGGAATATGATTTAGTATTGGAAAATCAGTTCACAATAAAAGTGGCTAAGGACAAGTCAAATGAGGAAAATGATCTTATGTCGGTCAAAGGATGCCAACCTTTCATCTGTTCTGCCTCCCAGAGTCACTGTGAGATAACGCATGTAAAATGGCTTTGTCAACCTGAAAGTCCCAGAAGACTGTCAGAGTATTTTGTATTATATTTAGAAATGGATCAAATCATCAGAACACTGAAAGGTAAGTGATTCTGGAAGAAACGTTCGGTGCACCACAATCACTCATTCTTTTGGTCTTGTGATCAACAATCAGAGTTAAAAAACCATTTTTAAAAACTCTGGCTTAAAGTCTAAAATTACATATATTTTCTAAAGTGCTGATGGGGGGGGTGGAGAGGAGAAAAACTACTTGCTTAATAGTACTCAGATTTCTGGTAGGCTGAATACACAGTTGTCACATTTGTGAAGCTGAATGTTAGGGTACTTATTTGCTTTATTATTGGGTTTCTAATGTCCCTAACACTAAAGCATCCCCACTGAGTCTGTGGATGGTGAAGTTAGCAGGCA
The DNA here is from genome assembly GCF_003287225.1 of Phascolarctos cinereus. Taxonomy (NCBI): domain Eukaryota; kingdom Metazoa; phylum Chordata; class Mammalia; order Diprotodontia; family Phascolarctidae; genus Phascolarctos; species Phascolarctos cinereus. The sequence goes on along the minus strand of NW_027555514.1, from coordinate 275,416,867 downwards.
TTAGTAGGAGGTTAGCTAGTTAAGTACATTCTTATCTGTGCTAGAGTGAGGTTTAATCCTTCCTCACCCTGCTCTAAAAATCCATCATGTCCACATTGAATTTTGCTGACAAAACATTGGGACTACCAGGAAGGCTGGTCTGAAAAGGATCAAATTGTAAATCTAGGTTCACAGACACAAACATTGTCTGTCAGGACACAAAAATGTTAAAAAAAAAAAAAGTCAGTGAGAAGGCTGGCCCCATGACTTTTCTCCAGAAGGGATATAATTTTGGATTAGGGAGAGTGCTGAGAGATGGCTGATGTAGTTGCATCTCTTAAAAAAAAAATCCCATACTCCAAAACAAAAACCAGGCACCCCCCCTCACCAGTCAGTTCACAGGGGGGTGCTGGCGTCTACTCAGGAGGGGAGCTACTCCTCCACCCTCCAAGAAGAGAAAGTGGGGGTGTGGGGAAATAGGTGCATGAACTAACAGACTGAGCATGGCATGCTCCTGGAGATGGGAAGAGCAGAAAGATAACACGCTCTCCCCTTTTAAGTTTTAGCTGATGTTTTATTCCCAAATGCAGTCTGGTTATCAAGATGAGATAAATTCTTCTTAAATCTCCGTTTCTTAAGACTGTTGACTGAAATCTGATTGAAATCTAGACCACAACTCCCTTTCTGAAGACTCTTTTCTTACAGGACTTTTTTTTTTCTAATAAAAATGAAACTTTTGGTTTTTTTTTTTTTCCCCTCACTTTTAGGAAATCCCTAGGCTGCATCTGTACCAAGGGCACCTGTAAGCCAAAAATTAAATCTTCCCTAACTTAAAGTTACTTGAGGCTCTGAAGACCCTTTTCTCTGCCAAAATGGTTCCCATAGCAGACAGCTCTGTGTTGTTTGTTTTGTGTGAAAGTGAATGATAAAAGATGCATGAAATCGACACAGAAAGGCAGAACAGCAGAAAGAGCCGAGGGCTCTCCATCACTGCGGCTTCTACCCTCTGCTGACTCGCCGAACAATGGCGGCTACACATCCCTCCGCAGATCTAACACAGCTGTGCATTTCATTAAATGAAGAGCACTAGTGCCACAAGTAAATAATTAACTTATTCTGGTCCGCTGACTGTGCTTATGAGACCAGTCATAGCTGACAGATTTTAATACAAGTTAACACAAAGAGGGCATAATGAGCTTAGAAGTTAAAACAAAATATTTAGACAGAATCTGATGATCTCAAATGAGCTTGGCCAGTGGAAAAGTTCAGCCTTCAACAAAAACTTCCCCATCATAGCTCCAGATAGTTTCTTAAAAAACAAACAAGCAAACAAACAAAAAACCCCTTTCTTCAGTTTCAGAATTATCCATGCCTCTAATCAATCATAACAGCAAAGTTTCTCTTCATCCTTCACACAAAACGGCAAATCTGTATTTTCTCTAGGGACTGGGGCGTAAAATTCCTCCCGATATTTAAACTCTTAAATGTTATGGTCATTTTCCTCCAACGTTGGTTTAAAAATGTAAATGATATGCAGTTTGTTTCAATGGGTTAATACTTCCCTGAAAGCCCTAAAAGAGGATGGGCGACAAATAAACCATATCGAATGGAAAATGTTGTGAGGCAATTACCAATTTATAGCTCAGATGCTTACACAGCATTTCATATTTTAAAATAAAATCTCAGTCCCTGGCTCATGCTGGTTTCTCAACACCACTGTTTAGAGCACAACCTCCTGGCAGTGAAATGCAAATACACTGGGTTAATATGCCTAAAAAAATTCAAAAGGCCAGCTAACTGTGCGGTAGGAACTCCAGCTAGGGGAGCTTCTCAAAAACAGAAAACTTTTCCATCATTAAAACAGCAGCTTCTGATGTCACCAAGCTTAATACGGACTTTATAAAGATGAAAGCAAATAGGAAACTCAAAGCTCCTTGGTCCAAGGGCTAGTCTGCATCCAGAAAAAGCAAAGCAAAGGGCCTCTTCTCACAGTGGCTATGCCCCAACCAGACGACTGTGCTAACTTAGCGAGTCTGTTTTGGTGGCAAACCTTAACTTTTTAAGTGCGCTGGGTCTGCCCCACACCCTCCTTCTGATCCAGGGAGTCCTGATTCTCCCAGGAAGCATGTCCAACTACAGATTCTTCTATGTCACTTTTGGTATTTTTAAGCCCTCCAACTCTAGAGTAAAGGACTAGTTTGAGGTCCTATTTTAATCTGATTATAATTATCAAAATTAAGAGAAAAAAAGAAAATATTTTAACATCTGTTGAGCATGGGATAATTAATTATTTTACTGACAACCAACCCTTATTTAAATTCTGGCCCCCACTGTCTTATTATTTACCATTATTAATTAGAGTATTAAGACTGTTGGACCTGGAGTCCAGAAGGCCTAGATTCAAATTCAGCTTCAGATACCTGTTAATTTTATGACACTGGACAAGTCACAATCTCTGCCTCAGTTTCCTCACCTGTAAAATGGGGGTGATATACTAGCACCTTCCGGGGTTGTTGTGAGAATAAAAGATTATTAGTAAAATATCTTGCAAATTTTAAAGTGCTATACAAACGCTATTATTATTATTATTAACACATCTACACAGTACTTATGCTAATAAGGTTGTTTCATGTTTTTGGCTCCTCCCAACCCCTTTCCAGGTGAGGAACCAGAGATAAGTGCGGCCCGTGTTAGAGAGAAATCCTGAAACCCGTAACAAAGCAGAGCCTACCATCATCTCTATAAGCTGAGGGCCTTTCCCCTTCATCAGGCCGTAGAGTTCTCCACTACTGCTTCCTCCACTGGACCCACTATTCTATTAGAATATTTCCAAAATGGAAAACAACAATCAGAAAGAAGTTCAGACACATTCTGAGGCTTATAATGAGACAACTGAATAATAGCACACTGTACTGTTACTCGGCTGAACCAGATTAAGAAGCTTGCTCCATAGAGACTGACCACATTTTCTGCTAACTCTTAAGTGTGGCAAAGGACCTTGTCCCCCAGAGCTGAACCACTTGGGTACTGAGTGCTGGGCTGAAGGCATTTTATGGGGTTTTTCGTATCACTTACTACAGAGGAAGAGGCTGGGTGGTTAGCAAAGGAAAGGAGCTCCAGAACATATCCCCTTACCAGCTTCCACTAAGAAATTCGATCGATAAATTTGGGAAAGCTTTTTTACAGAATTTATCCCTACACCTTAGCTCAAGACACTCTTCCCCCAACCCCCAACTGTGGGCTATATGAATTCTCAGTTTTCTGTGTTGCTTTTCTATAATAAGATAGATTGTCTACTTTCATTTAATGCATCTTTTAGGGATAAAAGTTTCCTCTAGTCAGGAAAACTTCTTAGGAACCTATTAATAAAAATCTAAAACCAAAAAAGAAAACCGCATCTTATTTTCTTGGTCATCTAATTCTAAGAAGAGTAAGACGGTGTATTATATGATAGTGTGAAATGGACATCATTCTGACACAGGCAAGTGAGACTGACGCCCCTGTGCCAACGGGTAAAACTCAATTTCACTTTGACGGGCCTCAGTTTCTTGGTTTCTGAAGTGGGAGTAACTACTATCTACTGTTTTAAGCGTTGTGAGAAAACAATAGCTAATACCTACAGAGCACTCGAAGGTCCTGGCAAGAAAGCTTACTATATACAAATACAAGGTAGTATAATAATTACCATCCTCATCCTCATCATTAATGAACTCAATTATTCTCAGCAGGAAGCACACTGGCACAGCAAAGGGAATAAGTTAATGAACAAAGGTAGTAGCAGCGTTACTGATTTTTGCTGAAGGCGAAAAAAGAAGACCAGTCCTGGATGGATCTGGTTAGGTCATTTGTCGTTAGTAAGAGAGTTCCTATAATAACTTTAACCCCATCATGCCCGGGGCTGATAGTCTATAAAACTTGATAGAAGGTTTACTGCTAAGGAACGTGTCGCTAAGAAGGGACCAGGCCCAAAGAACGGGAGGAAAGCTTCGGAACCAACGTGTCATTATGGTGGAACAAACGTTTTGTCCAGAATAAACTTCTGTCTTTTGAACCTTTAAATAATCAGAAATCGGGATCTCTGCATGCAAATTTGAATCCTGAATGAAGCGATCCTTCCTCTCCCCTTTCCCTCCACCAATGCTCATTATCAAGTTAACCATTCCCCCTACACACCACTACCCCCCAATCAATCCCAAAAGGGAGGACAAAAATTGTCGAAACATAGTAGCTTTGTCCTGCAGCTGAATCATTTCCAGATCTATCACGTCACTGGGCACATCCTGGTTGACATAATTTTAATTCAGCTCTTCCTTACATGTTAACAGATAAATAATGCATAGGAAAACTTGATTAGCTTTCTTATTAAAACATCACTCTAAATGAGAGGAGGCGCTAGAAGACAACGCTGTTTTTTACACGGCTTTCCCATGAGCTGTGGAATGGTTTGATGTGATAAATTTGCATAGTCTCAAGCACACAAAGGGCTAATTAATTGAAACCCCTACAATGGTCCTGCAGGGCACGACTGTAAAACAATAGCCACAGGAACTTTACCAAATACATACTACCCAAAGTGTCAAGAGCTTAATCAAATGTGTTCAAGGTCCACTATTAGGTGCAATTGGAGATTTTTATTCTATGCCATAAAACAGCGAACCACCCAATTTCAAAGGTTTATTTGGGTATTTACTGAAAGGTCAAGAGGTTGCTTGCTGTTTACCCCAAATACTGTCCTGCAAATATCAAGTTAAATAATGCCTCAGCCCAACATGGGATCTGTCTGTCTGTTTGCACCCAAAAAAATGCTGCATTTTAATATTTGTGCCAGAGCTGCCCAAATTTCTTTTCTGATAAAAGCCTGGGAAGATCATCGACTCTGATCGCCTTGCACTGGTTCCTTTTCTTCCCCTCGCCCTGGGAGCTTTCATTAGAGCAGGATCAAACAGAGGAGACACCCCAAGTCAGACTGACAGAAAAAGGGGGCTGTTTCCAGCGTCAGATTGGCAGGAAGTGCTTTGAAAAGCATAAAGCACTATAGAACTGCAAGGTGTTGCTATTAATAATTATTTGCTCATTAACTTTTTCTTTTTAAATATGGACTCAATTTTTAAAGACGTCCAGACTTAAAAAAGGAAAACAAAAAAAAGGCCGGGAGACATGAGCACTTTCACACATGAAGTACTATTTCTTCCTTTCTACAATCTCTTTACAATAATAACTTTTCCAAGATTCACAATGTGCTTTCTTGACAACTCTATGAAGCAAGAATTCTTTTATAGGTGAGGAAAGCAGGGTTTTTTCCCTCTCTCTGGCCAATAATTCATCAAAAAAAATTTTTTTTTTAAAAATTAAAGCAGTTTCTTAAGCGATTCCACTGACCCCCCTCACCCCAGTGTTAACCAGAAGAAGAAAAAACTAGGAAATGGAATTTCCCTTGATCAAGAAGACCCCAAAAGAGCAAAACAATATGTTAGCTGAAGTTTGATGCACTGAACCATCCCAGGAAGTAACTGTTATTCTGATGAGTTAAAATAAGAGTTCATTTACAAAAACAAATGCTGCCTTTAATTAATTTAAACAAGTTTCCTTTTCTTGAAGAGTTTAAGTGTGGATACTGCAAGAAGATTTAAACCATTATCTCAGGTCTGCAGCAATTAAAAAGCTTCTGGATCCCAACAATCAAACTTAAATACAGTTTTTCTCTCCTTAGGGATGGATACTTATCAGTCCAGCTTCTCAGTTCTGTGACCTGCAGGACCTTTGTTGGAGGTGTTAATCCTTTTTCACATGAGAGACTGAGAAATGTTCTTTCAGAAGTGATATATTGCTTTTTTCTCCCTCCTCACATCAAAGGAGTCCAATTTTTTCCTTTCTCATTGCCCCTTCAGCAAAGAAAATATGGGAAAACGTGGAAATATAATAATTAGGTTTGCTTGGCACCCAGATGAAACTTTATTTGGGTTCTTCCTCTTCATTCTTTGGGTCAACAGACAATTTCACCCACAGACTTTAAGAAAAAAGTAGGACAAAAAGCCTGTTTACCTTCTACATAAACACGTCAGGTACTTTTGAAACAGGCTTTGAAAAAGGCTTTTTCTTTGATACCTCCTCTATCAAAGTGTGAGAGGAACAACGGTTTCCACCTTCACAGAAAAAAGCACTTCAACATGATTTTACCCCGCATGATACGCCAAGGATCGCCCTGATTCACTTGGTACAGTCTGTAGAACTCTGGAACTAAAATGCTGATGGGGAAAGCGATGGAAGCGACAGAGTCCACACAGACACCCTAGCCTCACACTCTTCTCTACCCGCTCCTTTGGCCCATCATGGTACAGCAATCAGGCAAGTCCTATCTCCAGTCTAGAGCGCCCAGAAGGCTGCACGGAAAACTTTTGAGGGGAGCAACAGTTCCGAACTCTAACCAGTCTTCTTTCCCAACTGAACTAAAAAAATAAAATAAAAAAAGAGAAGAATCACTTTGTCAAAATAAAATAATAAATGCTGTGTTGCATGGCAGGGTTGTTTAGTGGGTAGTATAACCGGCATAATTATCAGTCAGTTGGCCTTTACCAGTATTTTGCACGCTTCTAAAAGATGATGTGCTTCAGAATCTTGATCGAAGTTCCACCCCCCCCCCCCACATACTCTTTCTCAGGCTAACACCTGATCACACATTTACTCCTGAACTCACAAAGAAGCAAGAAGAAGCGAGGCTCTTCAGAGCTCCCCGGAACTCTCATCAGATTTAAAGAATGGTAACCAGCTTGCTGAAGTTCCCACATCTGAAAAGTGGGCTGAGAATGAATGCTCTCTGCTGCTGAACCCTGATCTGCTTTTCTGTTCAGCTGCAGGATTGTCTGCCGCTGGTTTCTTTACAGAAATACTTTCCTTCTACTTTCCTTCATCCCTCAGCTCCCAGATCAATCCTCCTCAATTTCTGAGGTCACAGAAGGTGGTACTGCTGTATTGTGTCTTCCTACATTTTTAAACAGCTACTGATAAAACACTTTCACTCTCTTTCCCAGCCCAGTTATTACACTACACTCATGCTGATTCCCAACTAATTACTATTTATTTTCTTGCTTCAGTTTACCCACTCAATCTGTCATCTTCAGTCTTTGTCCTAAAGTTTGTTTTTTTTAAAATAACTTTTGCATGTGTCTATATTCTTTCCCATACACCTGGAGCTACCTGGTTAAATTCCCCTTTCTATTGCTCCATGTATCTACAGGTTCTCTTGCTACCCTGCCAACGGCTGTGTGAATTATTGGCCAGAGAGAGGGAAAAAAACCTGCTTTCCTCACCTGTACATGAATTCTGTTTTTGTAACCATGATTTTTTTTTTTCATTTTCTGTAACACTTAGAGGGAAGGGGTATTGAAAATGAACAACACAATTTACACTGTCTTGGAATTCAGAAAGAATCTCTGATGGCAGCTTCGAGTTATACTTTTAAGTGGAAGACTTAATCAGGAAATCCAGGGGACCAGGCAGAGCAGAGGGAAACTTTAGAAAAAAGCTAACACAAGCTCAAAATGCAGATCCTTGAGACTGGCTGCTGGGGAAGGTGGCAGCTTGAAGGTACTCACTCACCAGTAAAGTGAACACCCATCACTCAAATATTCCACAAATAAGGAGGCAAACACTAACTAGATTCACTCCAGCCCTTGTTCTGTCTTGTGTCTGGATGGAGACACACACATACACACACACACACACACACACACACACACACGTATGTAATGTCAACAAACCACTAAAAAGACTGCATGGTCAACTACTGCGTAAGACCTTCTCAGGGCTCAAGTCCATAGGTTGGGGGGCTTAACTAGTAGGGCTACATTGAGTAAATTTTGCCAATGACTGGTATTCCAGGCTGAGTGCTTAAAAGTAACCAGGAATCAATGTACAAAAATCATTCTGCTTTAGCATTCATCTGTTCTATGAAGATGACCTCAAAATCCTTGTTTGAAGCCCTGGACCTCCCTAGCCCTCTACTTCCAGAGGCCTGTTGGATCTTCCCACCTGGACCCCAGTACTTCAAGTTCAACACGACAAGCAACAATAGCTTACGAGGCAACAGGGAAGATGGGCTGGAAGCCGGCCTTGAGTCAGGAAGACCTGAGTTCAATTCCTGCTTCTGACACACAGTGACCCTGGGCAATTCACTGTTCTGGGCAACTCCCTAAGATTAGAAGTTACTTGGGTGGAGAATTTTCAAACCAGGAGCTTCCCCTATTGATAAAATCACAAGTCCAAGCAGACCAAAACCCAAAAACCATTGGACATCATTGGCCTCCTTAGCTAACACAGACTGGCTCTCTGAACAAGGTGAATTTTAATCAGTGGTAGCTTTGATCTAAATCAGTGGTCTCCAAAGTGGGGGCTGTGGAGTGGGGCATGTGATTGACCAATCAGAGGATGGGAAGATGTGTCACACACCTGGGGGAGATGTCCCCTCTAACCTCCCACTCCTGAAAGGTTAATTATGGGCTTATCTCCAACTCTATCCCTTCAACATTCTTTCACTTGGTCCCCTCTCACTGCAAGTCTCTCTCGGGGGACCCTCTGGGAGACTATTACCTCCCTCAATCCAGACACCCACAGGAGCTGGGCAGGCAAAATTCCTCACCCTGCATCCTCCCACCAGTACTGCCATTGCCAGACCTCCCCCATCACCTCAATTGCAGTAAGCTTCCCAATATACACTGACAGACAGACAGACACACACACACACACACACACACACACACACACACACACACACACACTTCCACTAGAGAAGAGCAAAAACCCCAAGATGAGTTATCATGGATGGCTTATAATCATATTATTTCTAACCCCCAACCCCTACCTCCAAATCTGCCTTTCTGAAGTAGCAGAAGGCTGGACTTGGAATTCCAAAGATCTGAGCTCTAATCTTGCCTCATATACTTACTAGGTATGTGACCCTAAGCAAGTCATTTAACCTTTCTCAGTTTCAGTGTCCTTATCAGTAAAATGAGGAAAATAATGACATCCACTTCACGGAGTTATTGTGAAAATCAAATTAGACAAGGTGCTAAAAAAAATGTTATTACTATTATTATTGCTACTATTCCAGGCTCCCAGGTTCTCAACCTCAACCTCATCATACTTGACTCCTCATTCAACTGAAACTTTCTTCAAAGTTATCAATGGTCTCTTAATCACCAAATCTGATGATCTTTTCTCAAACCTCAAAGTTCTTGACTCGTTTGTGGCATCTGACATTTTATCACCCCATTCTCCTGCTTATATACTCTGTCATTTCTGAGTTGTCCTCCCTCTTTTCTGTGTGTTTGTTGATTTTTGAATGCATATTCAGTTCATTAATTTTCTATTTTTTCTATTTTGTTAATGTATGATTGTATGGATATGATTTCCCCCAAGGACTGTTGTAGCTGCATCCCAGAAAACTTTGGCATGTTATTTCATCATTATTTTCTTGCTGTTTAATGCTTGTTTGCAATATCCCTGTACCCTAGTGCATGGTCAATTTTTGTAAAAGTTTCACGTGACAAAGTAATATGTATGTTCTTCTGCTGTCCCATTTAGAAGATACAAAGTCTTTTAACTCTATCTTATATGTATGTTCTTCTGCTGTCCCATTTAGAAGATACAAAGTCTTTTAACTCTATCTTCTCCAGGAATTTGTTCGGTTCCATATTTTCCCTTTTATCTTTCAAAACCGATACGAGGATACTGAAGTCTCCTGTCACTATTGTGTTACTGTCTATGTCTTCTTAAAGCTCAGATGTTTTCTTTATCAGTTTGGATGCAAAGGCATTTGGAACATATATGTTCATTATCGATACTGATTTGTTGTCTATGGTTTCTTTCAGCATAATATAGTTTCTTTGTTTATGCTTTTTTATTTTTTGAATGTTTTTGCTTCATCTGATAGCATGATGGCAATGTCTTCTTTAAAAACTCATTTTATGCACAGTAAATTTTTTTCCATCCTCTGTTTTATTTTGTGTAGGTCTTTTTTTTTTAAGTATATTTCTTGTAAGAAACAGATTGCATGGTTTTATTTTTTAACCCAATATGTTTACTCTTTTTCATTTACTGAACTGTTTAATCCATTCACATTTAAAGTTATGAGTTTTATATTTTTTTCTATCTCTAATATTGGGGACTTTTTCAGTTTATGATTTTTCCCCTCTCCTACTGTAAAAACAGTATTATGTTCCTTGAGTTACTTCACTTTAAACTTTTTTTTTTAAAGGAGCCCTGTTCTTTCGTCCTCCCTGAAGCCCCCCTCCTCATTTGTCGTCTCTTTCACTTCAGGGTTTTGTTTATTAGTTCCTCTCTCCTGTTTTTATCTGGTTATATATTTCTTTCCCCTCTTTTTTTCTCTTCAGTGAGGTAGATTTCCCCTTCAGCTATTCCTGTTCATTAGTAGTTAAAAAATTAGATCATTTTCCCCCCTTTTTTTTGTGCTCCTTTCTAAAAAGGATTCCTTTCACTCTCTTCACTATCCATCTTCTCTTTCTGTTTACTCGGGACGCTTATTCTCAATCCATGACTCCTATAAGCATCTGGTCTCTCTCTTTTCTCTGTACTCTTCATTCAGCAGGCCATATTTCTTTCCACTGCTACTGTTTTTCCTATTGATTTATCTGTTTATGTTCAAGGTCTCTGACACTTCTTCTCCCTGAAATCTTTGGTACTTTGAGCCTCTCCCCACCCCTATTTTCCTTATCCTTCCTTGCTGACTCTCCCCATTCTGATCATGGTTTCCTTGGGGGCTGGACTTCAGCAGGTCTCAGCCTCCTCCCACACTGGGCAGCACACAGTTCACCAGTCTAGATCTCTGCCCTAAATGACTTTTGGGTGGCGAGAACTCACCACTGCTAGAAGCTGTGCTTTTCCCTCAGGGTTGGTGGAGTGCTGCACGGCTCCTACAAGCACAAAGTCCTGTACTGATGATCTTTCCCAATTCCTGTGTTCCTGATCTCTCTGGCTAGCCATGGGCAGTCCAGAGCCTGCCTATCATGGCATTGGTAGAGACTGCTTTCCCTGGCACTGGGATGGGTGCTTCCAGGTTTTGGCCCCAGGCTTTTGCTACTGAAGGGCTATAGCCAAGATGGCTGTTGAGGCTTAATGGAACTTCCATAGCCTGGAGCCAGAGCTCTGTGCCACTGGAAAGGGGGAGTAAAAAGGGGAAAATCAGGGTGTAGGGGTGAGTCTTGGTGTAAGCCTGAGTTGTATCTTTGGGTCTGCTAGTGCAGCCTTGTTGTAGGAAAGGGGTGCTGCATGAGCTCAGGGTCAGTAAACACTAGTTTATGGGTTTGGGGGTTTGTCTGTTTCTTTTTCTTCTTTTGGATTCTTGGTGTCCTAGACCATGAAAACGCTGAAGCTGCTTTATCTTTGGTGAATGATTTCTGTTTTGGAGAGGTTTGAAAGATTATGGGGATCAAAGAAAGTATCTAGTCCACCATCTTGATACTCTTGTAGTGCCTCCATCCTATGTGACCACTCCCTTCCAGTCCTCTTCGCCGAATCACCATCTCTAACACACCCCCTAAGTCAGGCCTGCACGCCATGTGGCCCGCCAAAGGATTATGGGTGGCTCTCAAAAAGTGTGGAGGATGTATAACAGGCTTGCACAACATACCACCCAAGGGCTGCTTTGGTGGGTCATAAGTGGCCTGCGCTCCACAGTTGTGCAAGCCTGTCCCAAGTGTAGGTTGTCTCCCAAAGCTTCATCCTGGGCACTCTTCTCTTCTCTCTGCATACTCTCTTACTTGGTGACCTCATCTGCTCCCACTGGTTTAATTACTCTCTCTATGTAGATAACTCCTAGATCTACAGATCTATATATCTAACCTTAACCTCTCTGCCGAACACCAGTTCTGTATGACCAGCTGCCTGTGGGACATCTGGAACTAAACACCCCATAGAAACCTCAAATGCAATACATCCAAAACAGTAATCATTACCCCTTCCTCCCAAGCCCACTTCTCTTAAATTTCTCTGTTTTTGTGAAGGTATTACCACCCTTCTAGTCATCTAGGTTTACAATCTTGAAACTACCTTTGACTCTTAACTTACTTTCCACCCCATATATTCAATTGGTTACTAAGTCTCATGTAGAGAGAAATGATATCTTTTACATCTGTCCCTTTTTTTCTACTCAAATAGCCACCTCTGTTCAGGGCCTCATGATCTCCTGACTGGACTACTGAAAGAGTCTCCTAATTGGTTTCTCTGACTCAAAGTTATCTCCCCTCTCCTATCCATCCTTAACACAAAGTAATTTTCTGACCATGCTATTCTCCAAATCAGTCAACTGCAGTGTTTCCCATGGCTTTGGGATCAAATTTATTTCATCCTTTAAAAATTTCCATTTTGTATAGGTTTTATAATACACATTAATTATTAGTACAGTAAATAATTTAAGAATGAACAACCATATGCAGACTGGGAATGCATCATGCTCAAAAATTTTAGATGGGAACGTGTAATTTAAAAAGTTTGGAGACCACCGATCTAAGTTATTATTTAAATCACTAACTGAGGAATTTAATTCAAATCACTCACCAGGAACACTTGATTTTAATCTATGTTTTCTACCAAGATTATGTTCTTCTTGATCATTATAAAACATATATTCTTATTATAAAATTTAAAAAAGACATTCTTCCTAAATGCTTATAGATGTTCCACTGTTATTTTAAAAAACATGCCCATTAACTGAACTCATCATTTTTCTGTCTTTCCCAACTGTCTCACATCCATCAGTGGTACCACCACTTTCCAGTCTATTGTACCAGAATTAGAGCCTTTTTGAAAAAACTCTCACACTATTTCTTAGAGCAGATACTGGGCTTTTCCCTCTTCTCTGCAACCCCAGGTTTTAGCACAGTGCCTGGAAAACAGTAAGCACTTAATACAATGCTTATTGACTTAATTTGGTGAATTCTGAATATTAGAGAATTTATTAGAAGAACAACCTGCTGTGGAAGGAAACAAAGAAATAAAAGGTCCCTAATAAGCTTATCATCAAATTTTCTTGATATCATGGAGATAAGACGATTATATGTTAATATAACATATTATATGCATTTAATTGGAAAGCCACCAAAAAATGAGCACTTTAATTCATTTCATTTTCAAAGAATGAATATTCATACAGCATTATGTACAAGTCTACACAAGCCTGGCACATAGTAGATGCTTAGTAAAAGCTTGTTGACTGACTAGTCATTGTGAGTAGACGCAAAGAAATATGACAGGGCTCCTACCCTAAATGGGATTATAATTTGTTTAACCAAGTAAAACAATAAGCTTTGGCTTTCTGAATATTTTACTGTAGCAACCAACATATATAATTATTTTTCTAAAACATGCATTTTTGAATTTTTAACTATTTTAGTTTATATACAAAATATTATTTCTTAGGGGACAAAAGGTAGTTTTAGTCCTAACTTGAAGCTCACTAGGCGACAAAAAGAGAGGAAGAGCTCGACATAAGAGATAATTTAAGTAGACAGACAGATTAAGTAGACAGGATAACCTACTTGGGGTAATCAAGAACTGACCGAGCCCAGGGTCTGAAGATCCCACCGAGTCCAGCAGCTACATGAACCAGAATCCCCTCTACCACATTCCTTCACCTGAAGATGCTGAGGGCGAGGTCACTCATTTATCTCCCAAAGAACCTCAATCCATTTTGGGGATAACTCTACCATTAGAAAGTTCTGCCTCTGAACCAGCCAAATCCACCGATCTCAAGTTCCCACCCAAGGCTGTTAGCGAAGAAATCAAGTCCCTCTTCCACAGGAGGATCCTTCAGATACTCAAAAAGAGCTATCATCTCTCAGCAGAGAGATGGCGGACAAAGAGGCACAGAACGCCCAGGCACACCCAATGTGCAAACTTGAACGATCCGTGGCCGGGAAGGAATTCTTCTTCCTTTCTGGGGGCAAGGGAGCAGGAGTGAGTTGTGGGAAAGACAGGTGGGGTAATGGAAAGGGCTATTTTGAAAGGGCAGGGAAGGAACAACAAACCACTTAAAAAAATAAACACAACAAAGCAAATGGAAGCTCAGCAAAGGAGAAGCAGACAGGCAGGGTGGGAGCAGAACCTCCATATTATATTTGAATTTTTTTAAAAATAAGCTGTAGTATGGAAAAGAAAAACTATAGAACAGAAGTTCATCATCTCATATCTATACAATCTCCTTTTTGTTTTTCTTTGTCTATCGAGATGTATCCTTCAGTAAGATACATATGAATATGCTGATGTTTACTGAGTTCATAAGAACAATGAAAATTTTTTTAAAAAGAAAAACAAACAAATGAAGACTCCAAAGAGCCTTACTGTGTGGTAAGAGCACAGATTTTTTCTTTGAAAGGCAAAGTATCACTACCTCTCCTTAAGTTTATTTAAATAATTTTAGTTACAGTTCTAAAAGCTGTATTCCCAGAATCCTACATACCAACCTAGACTGAGAGACAAGGCTGGATAGGACTAGGTATTTAAAAGAAGAGCTCGTCTACACTGGAGTCCGGGTGTGCCTCCACCCAGCATTCCACAGAAGCTCTGTTCCCTGCCTTTTTACCCCCCTCCGATCAGTCTGATGAAGCTGCCATGGAGGACTAACAAGGGAATCCACATTAATCAGAGGCTTTTTACCCTTGGATTAAAAGCCATCTGGAAAAGGAAAACTAGAGAGACAAACTCCTTAGCACAAGTGAAAGGTCATCAAAACCCAAGAGAATGTCTTCCATTTGGTTCCACAGAGATGTACCAGTCGCCCTCCCCCTAAAACAAAATCTGTCTGCGAGACTGTTCCTTTAGAGTCTTTGCAAGAAGGGGAAGGCAGGAAAGGCCTCTGTCAGTGAGCCTTCATTCCTCTCCTCAGTCCAACTGAACCATGAGCCCCAAGACATGCGGGCATTTCCCTCCAGAGCTGTATTTCCAGGAGTCTGCTACGTCTGGGCCAGGGGGGAGCAGGCGGGGAAGGCTGGGTTTGGAGTCACGAAGGACCCGTGTCCCAATCCCGCTTCAGTCACAGGATCTGACATAGCTATGTGACCCTCAGAGATGACCTTCCACATACTGTCTGCCTCTCGTCTGTACCTGGATAGTTAGACACTGTTTTCCCCATTAAAATGGGAGCTCTCTGAGGGCAGCAACACGACTTTTGACTTTCTTTGCATCATCAGCACTTAGAATAGTGCCTGGAACACAGTAAATGCTGACTGACTGGCCAGCAGTGGGCAAATCCTCTAGTAGCCCTCATTTTTTCACCTGTAAAATGGGTATAATACTACCTATAGCATCAACCTTAAGGAGTACTAATGGATATAAAATGCTGTGCGACTACAGCACTGTGTCACTGTCATTATTATTATTATTATTATTATTACTGGAATGTATCCAATCATCAGAGCACAACTGCCTCAGTTACGGCATGTTACTGATGGGGCAAGTGTTCACCTTACTCAAGTGTGAGAAGTCAGACTGAGGCTACTTCATTAAATATGCCCCACTTAATTAGAGTTGTTAAGGCCTGTTTCTGAGGAGTTGGCAATTTCTGCTATTTTTGTTGTTTTTCTCTCTATGAAATCACACTTACTACTCCTTTGGGAGTAAATCGTCATTTCCTAAAATGGAGCTGGGGGGGGCTTCAGGCAATCAGGGTGGTTCGTGTTACAATCCTTCGGCCCAGAATGTATCCTTAGAAGAGACAAAGATGGAGGTGATGCTCTAAGGGATAAATAGGAATATCTATTTATGAGTCAGGGGGGAGACCGCTCCAGGTAATGCTCTACAATAATACAAGCTGAACCGTGGACGTGGGAGGAAAGAGACAACGTGGGTCACAGAACTGAAATACGGTTTGAGAACTCTAGTCATTTGTTAAAGGAAGCCCTAGGGGAGAAAAAGTGTCAAGTTCTAGAAAGATGAGGATCATTCTGGGTTACAAGAACAACCAGCAACATTCCCTTAACAGGCAATGAAACCAAAGGCCCGGAATACACATATGTCATAATTCACCACCCAGCAGCTACGCCAATCACGGCAGTTCCACAGCACACACCAGTCACACCGGTCACACCGTTCGGTGTCTCAGAAGAAGATCAATGCGAGAACTAACAACACAGCTCCTCAATCATGAAATAAATGACTAGACATTACTTTACAAAGGGCCGATACAAAAGCGCTCACCAGGAAGGCATAAATCTACGTTCAACAAGGTCACTGTGAAAGTCTTTTTGAAATGCCATTTACCTTTCTGCCCATGGCGGCTACTGAATTTGTCTCCAATTTCGGGACGTCTCGTCTGTCTTAACAGCATTTTGATGAGAAAAGCATCCTCTGCATTTGAGGATATCATCACCTTTTCAATGTAGGAATCTGTCGCACCTTTGTAGCTAAGGAAAATAGAGAAATAAAATGTTTTCTCACACTGCCCTTCCAGAGCCCCAAAGAGAACCAGAAGAACCCCAACAGAGGGGGCGGCTTCCCTTCCCCACCAAGTTCAGGCCACAGTGCCTTTTACAATCCCATAGACCCCAGCTCCCCCACAGGCACGTCATCCCTTTTCTCTCAGGCTGCCCTGTCTCTCCCAAAGAAGTTCTGAGCCAGACTTCATTTCTCCCCCAGTGACTCTTCTGGGAACTTACTGATTCCCTCTGCGGTGGGCTCCCACATGCTAAGAGCAACAGTTTACTGGCGGGTTATCTCTGAAGTCAAAGGTAACATGGAATTCTAACTTACAAAAACTAAGCATCCTAATGGTTACAGAATGTTTGGTGTCAGTCTGAAGTCCTCTCTTTAGTTCAACTGAAGTACGGAGACATGTGCTATCATATAAATACACACACACACACACATATATAACATGTAAATATATAAATAACTCCAACTCAAAAAGAAAATGCAGAGGCTGAGCATCAGCACATGAGGACTTTTCAGATAAAGCATTTATAGACACCATGCCCCGAGGGCGCTAATTGAGCCTCCATTGATCAGTAAAGCATTTATTAAACATCTACTATGTGCTAGGCACTGTGCATACCTGTCGGTGTGTGCACCCACACACGAGACACATGTTACATACTTAAATCCTCAAAGTTAATTTTATTTTCTAAGAATTTTTATTGGTAGATTTTATTTTGATAGCCTGAGAATGATTGCCAACTCCCAACTAATTCTTCCATAAAATGTAATTTCCCAAGGAGCAGAGCAAATTAGCATAAAGAGCCAACACATGATTCCAGTTTAGTTTTTCCAGAAGAATAACAGAAGTTACATTTCCATCTGCTCCATCCCTCCTGTCACTGCTTAGCTCTCCTGAAGTACAGGATAAAGAGACCTGGGGGCATCTCCAGTGTCCAGTATGCTTCTCTCCCCCATCCCCACCCCGACACAGACACACACACCCCTCTCAGACTACTGAAAGCCTGCTCATCCTTTAAGGCCCAGCTCCAATAGCCTTCCTTCTCCCTTGGGCCTCATGTAGCACAGGGCTTGAGCTTCTCCTATGGACTCAGCATGCAAAAATTTTGTATCCGGGGGGTGTGTGTGTGTGTGTGTGTGTGTGTGTGTGTGTGTGTGTGTGTGTGCGCGCGTGTGTGTGTGTGTGTGTCGCGCGCGTGTGTGTGTGTGAGAGAGAGAGAGACCTCCTCTGACTAGCGCATGAGAGCAGGACCACACACACACCACATCTCCACCTCTCTCCCCAGCACAGGGGTCTGCACAGAGTGAGCACTTGGGACTGTGGATCCCACCGCCAAGATGTCCATGAAGGCTGGTGCTAGAACCCAATAGCAACCATTTCTCTTTCCCTGGCTTCCCAGACCCCAAAGCCCAATTTCCACAACCCTTCCTTTCTCCACCCTCTTGCCAAGATGGTGGCGCACAGACACCTACGTTATTGGGACATCTTTATACTGCGGCTGCTGAGGCACGCTGCTCCCCTCTAGGGGAATCTGGGTGACCGTCGGCATAGACTTGTTCACAAGCACTTGTTTGTTTTCGACTTTCTCACCTAAGAAAACCAGAAGAACATTAGGTTTCTATACCAGCTCCTTGAAAATGCAGAAGTCACTGACACATGAAGTTTTGGTCAGACCTGCTAAAGTAAGGAGGGAGATTCCACAAGTAGATCTAATCCAATGGGCCATGCTTATTACTCTACTGTTTTTCAAAACAATGAATTAAGATAAGAGCCCTGGATTTCACACCCAAAGTAGTAGTTTTCATGCTTGGTACTGGCTAAGAAGTAGGGAGGTGGATCAGTGGAATAGGTTAAATACAAGACACAGTAGTCAATGGCTATAGTAATCTATTATTTGATAAACCCAAAGGCCCCAGCTTCTGGGATAAGAACCCACTCTTTGAAAAAAACTGCTGGGAAAACCGGAAAAGAGTATGGCAGAAACTAGGCATAGACTCAAATCTCACACCATATACCAAAATAAAGTCAAAATGGGTTCAGGACTTAGATATAAAGGCTGATACCATAAGTAAACTGGGAGAACAAAGAATAGTTTACCTATCAGATCTATGGAGAACAGAAGAATTCATGACCAAACAGGAGATAGAGAACATTATGAAAAGCAAAATGGATAATTTTGATTACATTAAATTGAAAAGTTTTTGCACAAAGCCAATTCAACTAAGAATTATAAGAACATAAGCCATTCCCCAATTGATAAATGGTCAAAGGATATGAACACACAGTTCTCAGATGAAGAAATTAAAGCCATCTATAGTCATATGAAAAAATGCTCTAAATCGTTATTGATTAGAGAAATGCAAATCAAAGCAACTCTGAGGTACCACATCACACCTATCAGATTGGCCAACATGACAAAACAGGAAAATGATAAATGTTGGAGAGGATGTGGGAAAATTGGAACGCTAATACATTGTTGGTGGAGTTGTGAAATGGTCCAACCATTTTGGAGAACAATTTGGAACTATGCCCAAAGGGCTACAAAAGTGCATACCCTTTGATCCAGCAACAGCACTTCTAGGGTTACATCCCAAAGAGATCAAACAAATGGGAAAAGGACCCATATGTACAAAAATATAACACAGCAGCTCTTTTTGTGGTGGCAAAGAATTGGAAATTGAGAGGATGCCCATCAATTGGGGAATGGCTGAGCAAGTTGTGGTATATGAATGGGAATGGAATACTATTGTGCTATAAGAAATGATGAACAGGCAGGCTTCAGAAAAACCTGGAAAGACTTATATGGTCTGATGCTGAGTGAAGTAAGGAGAACCAAGAGGACTTTGTACACAATAACAGCCACATTATGCGATGACTAACATTGTTATACTGAATCCTTCTCAGCATTGCAAGGACCTAAGACATCTCCAGAGGCCTCGGGATGGAAAATGCTGTCCACATCCAAAGAAAGAACTATGGAAGTCGAATCTCTATCACTTATTTTTACCTTCTGTTGAGTTTTGTTTCATCTTTCTGATGGTTCCTCCTATTGGTTTTAATTTTTACTTACAACACCACTAATATGAAAATATGTTTAATGGGTATGTAAATGTAAAGCCTATATCAGATTGTGCGTCGTCTTGGGGAGGGTGGGGGGGAGGAAGGGGGAGAAACATTTTCAACTCAAAAGCATATAGAAGTGATTGTTGATAAATCAAAATAAAGTAACAACATTAATTAAAAAAACCAAACAAACAAAGTAGTAGTTTTCAGTTAAGGGATTCAAGGTTACATTTAACAGCACTGTCATTTACATGGTGCAGTAGACAGAGTGCTGGGCCTGAAATCAGAAAGACTCATCTTCTTAAGTTCAAATCCTGCCTCAGATATTTACTAGCTGTGTGACCCTGGGCAAGTCACTTCACCTTGCTTGCCTCAGTTTCCTAATCTGTAAAATGAGCTGGAACGCAAAATGGCAAACCACTCCAGTGTCTTTGCCGAGAAAATTCCCAAATGGGGTCACAAAGAGTTGGACATGACTGAAAAGTGACTGAACAACAGTAACATTTTAGTAAAAGAAGACAAAGCAGCTTTCAGTGAACATTCAAAACCCGATGGTGAATAATAATAATGATGATGATATTTCTTCAAATAATGGCAAACTAGTTTGTCAACTTAGAGTATGGCAGCAAAATAAAAATATTTTCTTCTACCTGCAAAACTCAGTTTTATTTTCAAACCAAGAAAATACGTGTGCTCTTTCTTTGTGGAGGGAACATTTATTGATCATATGGGTGTGCTTTCTGTTGCAGTGAAGACAAGCTCCCTCTGCAGTTCCACCTCCCCAGGACCAGGGCATGCAGAGAGCCCAGAGCTGCTTCCTCCTCCTCTTTGCGGGGTCCAGGCCCAGGTCTGGGCTGCTTGCTGCCATCACACGAAGGCTGGTCATTACATCTGATGGATTTGCCACAGCCCCAGACTGGAGAGCTCGAAGGGACCTTCAACGCCAACTTTCAAATCATGAAACAGTCATATGCCATTGGCATTTGATGCGATTACCATATGTCACATTATAAATCCTGATACCTAATGTTTTAAAAAGGTCTGAAAATATACTCTACGTCTACTCAAACACACCTCTTCACAGAGAAGCTCATTTCCAAACATTTAACCTCCCTGCCCCGCCCCTCCACCCACAGAGTGAATCCTTAACTAAAATTTAGCAGGCAGACAGGACATGAACTCATCCTTTTTCACTGGGGAAGCATGGAGAATGGGGAAGACTGCACCTGGGCCTTCTGTGAAGCAGACATTTTCTCCACAGGGACATTGAGAGGCTAAGTGATCTGCCTCAGATCAAAGAGGTGACAGAAGGGCAGTTTAGCATAGCCTTGCCTCTGACCCATACTGTGTGAGCCCATGTGCACTAGTATGGGATAACTGCCCTGTCAGCTGGCATGAGAAACAGCATTTCCAAAGTGACGCTCACCTGGAGAACAAATACCATCTGCATCTAAAATTTCATGCCGCCAAATGGGTTTTCTTGTTGCTGCATCCAGCATCGGTCCCATCACTTTATCAAAAGTCTGATTGGTGTATCGTTTCAAGGTGCACTTGGCATTTTTATATACGAGGCATCGTCCAAAGCCTGAAATGACACACAGCCAGGTATGAGAACCACCCTTCGCATCACCCTCACAGGAAACCCCAGTTTATAACCCATTCACAGTGGATAAGCACCTGGCCTGCGGGAAGCAATGTGCAAGAGAGGATAAGAAAGTCGCCAACCTGGAAATTATCTTCGTGTTCGTCCAATCTACATGCCTCATTTTGCACACACTAAGAGAAGTTTAAATGCCTCGCCCAATCACTAGTCAGAGGTCAGGCCACAGGTCCCCTGCCTTGCATATAGGCCTCTTCCCACCACATGGTGTGGCCTCTCAGCACAGCCCGGCCCTGTCACCAACCTCCCTTGGAAGAAGTGTGCTCATTGCCAGGTAGGACTTTTTCTGATCCAGGTTAGGCAGAGGAAACTCTACCCTTCTTACCCCTACACTCTCAAAAAGAGTTTCTCTCGGATTCTTTTTGGGAGATGAAAGTGGTTCTCTCATAGAACGTGAGCTTTTTGAGGCAGGGACTGTCTTGTTTTCCTCCTAGTTTCTCCAGTGCTCAGCACCATGCTTTACGCCTAACACGTGCTTCACCCATTCATTCCTTCCCTCCACCCGTCAACCTCGCCATGACGCAGCCCTCACCACAGGAAGGCTGGGGTGTGATATCCCAGCGTGTCACTGGTCTGACGACCCCGTCTATGAAGGTACTCCCTCCATGTCTTCTCACCTCATGCCGCAGCCATCAATAACCCTTCCCCCCCACCAGGAGCCTTGCATTGCCTCCGTTAACATTACCAGGCCAGCTGGGCAGCAGTCCTTTGGCTGCCCATTTGTGACACCCCGCTTTCTAGGAATCCACAACCTCAATGACATCTTTCACAAAACTGCCAACACAGGCTCTTTCACCATGCTAGGCCACAACCCCGGGCCTTGAAGGCTTCCTCTGAGGGGTGCAAGTCCTGGGAGGCTCTACCAAGCGGAGCAGGTCTCCAGCTCAGCAGGTGTTGGCCAGACCAGGGAGGCCTGGAGGGAAAGGCTTGTCCCCAGCAGGCTGGCTGCCAGGTGCTTAAGGTGACCCACAGATGACAGAACACCGTATGAGGGGCCTCGGTCTTACGCAGACCCACTTTTCCCTTTCACAGGGATGAGAAGGGAGATGGAGGATGCTAAGAATCACATGTTTAAGGTTTATTCTCCTACTTTAAGAGCTAACAAGTTTTAGTTAATAGGTGGCCAGAAAATGAGATGAACTGACTGTCCAAAGATTAACCAGGATAAGAAACAAGGTGTACTTGAAATATTTGGGTAGGGAAAGACATGACTATTGGCTCCAACTGGCTTCATCAAGTACATCTTCACCCAAAAAGCTGCTCCTCAAACACATGAGATGCCGGAGCCACAAGTCTGGGCTGCTTTTTATTTCTTTGTCAAATGTACTTTTAACTTGATATATTCTGTAACTCAATTTATTTCAATAAACATTTACTGAGTACCCAGTTTGTGCGAAGCATACTACATACTGGAGACTAAAATGAAATGAATGGTCCTTTGACCTCTGTAATCTGTTTACTGGAGAAATAACTTTCCAAAATATACTAACATGTCAGAAAAATTTAAATAAGAAAATGTTAGCTTATCAATGAGCTTTATAACTGGTGAAAGAAATGTCAGTTCTCAATACACTTACCTGAAGTCCAACTTTGCTGGAAAACCTAGGAACTTGGTTAAGAAAGGCTAAAAGTGACAGCAAGTGCCCAAAGAGTCCCCAGAGCACTACATTAAACAAATCTGAAGCGACTAGTGACACAAAGAAGCAAAACTTGAAGGCCGGGCTATAGAACATTTCAGGTCCTCCCATCCCCTCATTCTTCATTCTCCTCCACTCTACCCCTCAGGGCAATACTGCCCCAGCAGCACTCAACTCCAGCAGGAGCTCTGGCTCCTTGGGAGAGCATTACAGGATCTTCGAATGGCTTGCAACTGTAATTAATGGAAATGGATACCAGTGTAACGTAATTTGTGTCAAGGTAGGAGTCTCTTCTCCTAAGTGTAAACTGTCATTTTATTCACAGGTGGTTGCTATAAAGTCAGGGGCAGCACTCTTGGATCATTAAATGGCATTGCAGAGTTTCTGACAGACATCACAAAGTCTTCAGGTTTCCACATAAACGTTACCAGTTAATCAGAAAGGAAAACATCTAGTTTTAAAGCATGGCTGTTGTCGTTTGGGGAGAAAAAGCAGCATAAATTAAGTGCAGCCGACATTAATGCCAAAGACACATGTCTAGGAGTACTGTTACTGCTGCCTAGCAACTAGCAGGAGGGTGGGGAAAGCCCAGCGGGCAATGCCAAGGAAGGGGGGGTGGCGGGGAGAGACCACAAATAAAGAAACCGGCTTTCATTTCAGCTGCTTCTCTGTCGCTCCTTACTCCACAAATTTAGAGACAAGAATTCCCTTATGATCACTGCTGCTCCCGCTGCTGATCACCACGCACTACTGGGAAATGCCCTGAACAGCACCCAAGCTTTTCATTCAAATGCTCACCTTCGAGCCCACATGTCGCCAATGCCCTGGGCAGCAGGTTTACAGCAGACAAGATGATTTTAAGACCAGTGATGGCAAAACCGTTTACTTCATCTCCCAGAGAGAGAGTGACCTGAGGCTTCTCTTCTGAAGTGTTACCATCGAAAGTTATGGGCAGCAGAAGAGAGTAAAGGTTCTACCTGCTAGTCCAGAAATCTGCTATATCTGATGTAAGCAGAAAACCTTAATCCTAAACAGGACTTGTGTTTACGTAACAGAAAGTCAACCACGAGGGGTTAAAACTTTTGTCTGAATTTCAAACAAGTGCTGTACCCCACATACCCCGGGTTCAATGACTACGGGTCGACTGAAGCCATTTTCCTAGCCTGGCCTTTCACATTCTGCAGAGAACATTTTCACCTCCATTATCTTGGTTCTCCCAGGGCGCTCTGAAGCAGGCTGGGCAAGCAGGCAGCACCCCCATCTTACAGATTCAGAAGTGGGAATGCTGAGGCTGGTCCCCCTGCCTACAAGTGACAGCACCATGGCTGGAAGCTGGGCCTTCTGGCTTCTCATCCAGGCCAACATCCTTCCCAGCCCACCATGCTATCTCTGATAAATTGAGAGTCTAGACACTCCCAAGCTGTGTGTGCACATGGAGACATGTTCCAACAATCTACTGGCCTCCCCTGCCATGCTCGCTTCTTACCTCTGTCCAAGGAGGCCTTGTTGAGGACTAATGCATCTTCAATATCGTAGCCACTATAGCTCATCACGGCAACCGTAGCGTTCTGCCCAGCTGGGAGTTTCTCAAATTCTATCAGCTCAATGGTTTTTGTTTTAACCATTGGCTTTTGTGGATAGGCCAGTAGGTACATGAGAGTATCAATTCTGTTCCGCTGATTATATCCAATAGTACCTTTAGTGGTAATGAGGGAAGGAAAAAAAAACCATTTATTTTAGCAATAATAAGTAGAGATGATTAAAAATGCATTTCATTAATTCATTCCACAAACATTCATTCAGTGCCTACTGTAAGCAGAAGTCTGTGCTAGGTGCTATAGTCTCTAGAGGGATGAATAAGATTTCTTCCTTGCCCTCAAGACAGGTAAAAAGTGGTATAAGGGCGAATTCAGGAAAGGAAAAGATCACTTTAAGCCTGGGAGTGGGGGGAATGGGAGAAGAGGCATCTGAAAAAAGTCACTACAACGAACAGAAAACTTTCACAAATATAAATGTCAAAATCCAGTCTATAAAGCTAATAATACATTTTTGCACATTTTGTTCAACAATATTTAAAAGTCGAGAAACCCAAATTAATCTTTAATTCATTGGAATTGTACAGTAATAACTTCCAGAATTTGAGATTTGGTAGAGAAAAAAAATCAATATACAATGACCTTTTTTTTTGGGGGGAGGGTTAGGCAATGAAGTTAAGTGACTTGCCCAGGGTCACACTGCTAGTGAGTGTTATATATCTGAGGCCGGATTTGAACTCAAGTCCTCCTGAATCTAGGGCCAGTGCTCTATCTACGGTGCCACTCAGCTGCCCCTGACTTTCTTTTTTTAAACCATGGACACGATATAATCAGAAGAGGGCAGAAGGACCATAACGGGGAAATAGAAGGAAACATATAGAAAGAAAAGAAGGAATGAGAGTTTAAACAATCTTCCACTTCGGCGTTTGGTACTGGATAACAAGAAGCCAAGCAGGATGGAACACAGTCCACTGTGTCCTTTCTGAAGCTTGGGACTCTCTGGAGTGTCTAGTAAGCCAGAAAAGCGGAACATGCTTTCCCACCTGGGCTCTCAGGCCTTCCCACTGGTGCCTGTGGTGGTCCTGGGCAGAGCGGGAGTGGGGCTGTTGGCCAATGAACCCCATCACTGCAGCCACCTCCCTTTTCCTCCCCTCTGAAGGATTATTTGTCTCACTAAGTAAAAGCACTTTATTTTAAGCCCAAGGAATTTAAAGAAAGGAGCCTGAACTCTAGCCTAAAAACGCAATAAATAGTCCAGGTAATCCAGAGGAATTCAAAATCTCAGACTCCAGATGGTTCTAGATTCGGGTCTGAGGTATGTTCTAGTCCTCCTGTGTCACTCATCTGACCTCCTCCATGAATTTTTTTGTTCCAAAAGACTAAGAAGAAAAGGCAGGTGAGATAAAAATCAGACAAGAAATAATGACTAGTGCCTGTGTGAACTGGAACCTCATTAATGTTCTTCCATCCCAAAGGGACCCGGTACAGATCCAAGGACCCTACATTCTATTTAATTCTATTTCCACAAACTAGTATCTGTAGAGTGGTGGGAGACACTGAAGTTGCACACTGCAGCTCTCCTACCTCGATGTGCAGAATCACTAAGCTCTTCACACACAGGAATTAGTTTTCTTGTTAATGTTAGTTCTGATTCTGGAAGAAAACACTCATACAGAGCAGAATAAAGGATTATTGTCGTAAAGACACCATCAGATCTTGGAAAGCCGTTAGGAATTCCACTGTACTCTGCCCAACCACATGGATTTATTCCAGCACCTCTGGCTAAATCTCCAAGGCTGGTCTGAACACCAAGGGCCACCTGAGGCTTACGGAGTTGGCATTATAAATCACCCATTAATGTATGTTGATATGGCATCACAAAGGGTGTGATCCAGTGTGGCACTGAAACCTGCATTGTGCAGTAACAGAATTACTGCTGTGAGGCCTGTGGTAAAAGTTCACTCACAACAAGCGTGTCCTTTTACGTGGGATCACTGAAAATTTATGTGCAGATTTCACCTCCAATTGTGAGCCCTTCCCCAGCTTGAGACGAAGACTGAGGCAATGTCCCACCAGGCTGCCAAAAATGTCTTCTGAAACCCCAGAAGGGCATTACTAAGTGACAGGGAAACATAAATAGCCGGGCAGCTAACCCTAGGCCATGGCGACTGGATCCTGCTATAAATTGTGCTACCTCACCTCGTGCGATCACGGTTTTCAGTCATTACAAGGGACCACTGACCAAACCAAATACTAAACAGAGTTAAGATGTGTTTTGTTTTTATGAGCTCATGGTAATTTTTCCATTCAAGCCTTTTAACCTGGGTAGTTTTTTAAAAATAGGATTAAGTATTTATTGAAAGTTAAAAAGTAGTTTGTCAACGTAATTTCTGCATCCCATTAATTCTGCTTCAATAGGACAGGGTTATAAAGGAATAGACTTTGATAGTCTCTTTAAATACCATGTTTAAGACCCTCTTAGTCATTATCTAATTCTGTAGAAAATGCTACTGTACAATTCTGTAACTGTTACGAATCATAAAAAGCAAGCTTTCTATCTCAATGGGCATGTTATTCCAAACACCTACCATCCAAGAATTCAATATCAGAATGCAGAGTCTACACTAGGATGACGTAATATCAACGACATGGAAAATATTGCTATCTGAGAGCATCATCTCTAGAGCTCTTGGAAGGCAGGCAGTTAAGCCCACCTTCTCCTCCCTCCTCCCCTGATTATTCACAAAAGTTTCAGTGTATTCACTTTACATGTAGTATGGCAAGGACTCCAGTGTAGGGAGCTCCTAGCAGGGGAGTGCCCAAAATGGTCCAGGATTGCTAGAACTAGGAATCAGGAAAAACAGAGTTCATATCCTACCTCTGGGGAAATCTAGTTAACCACTCAGTCTCATTTTCCTCATCTGTAGGATGGGGATAAAAATAGTGCCTACACGACAAGGCTGTTAAAGTGCTATGTAAATGTAAATCACAATCAGTCTGTGACTTAATAAATAAATCTCAGAGGATTGTCAGAAGCACAAGAGGTCAGGTGACTTGTCCAAGATCACACAAACAGCTGACGTCTACGCAGTAAGTCAATCCACCCTGTGGAATTTGGTGATGTGTGACCTAGCGTAGGAAGTGCCGACTGTGTCCAGCACTGTGCTGCATGCTGGAAAAGATCAAGGCAACAAGGATCCAGACCAGGCCCTTGGTTAGGGAGCTGTCTCTTGGTCAAGCAGGGTTGTCAAATCACAGCACAGACAGCAAGAAAAGGCAAAATGACAGGACAAGGGCACCAGCATGTTATGGGTGATCTGAGGTGGAAGCTCGTCACCATCAATGTGTATGGGATCCATTAGGAGGAGTAAGAAGAACTCCTTTCAGAAGCAGAAGGTGTATCAAGGTAGGAGGGGAAAAAAGGAGGAGGCTGAAGCAGCCCAGCAAATTCACACTGAGAAAGATGAGATGAAGTGATAATACAACAGGAGTTCTCTCTCTCCCCCCCATATTTGCTTTGGTCACAGAATTCAAGAGGAAACAGCTTCAGCCATGTCAGGGTAAAAAAGGGCCTTAGCAGTCAGTCTGTGTGGACAGGGAGAAGTGATCACTAAAGCTGAGGGCACTGCATAATCCCTTTAAATAACTAATAAAATGGGCAGCGTAGGAGACGTGAGCACGGCCTCCCTGCCCAGCACTATGTCTGTGGCTGCATCTGGAGGTCACTCCCCTTCACGCAACGTCTACTGGACTCATTCTTCTCATCTCCTTCTTTGGGGAAAATGTTACCCTTGTAAGAAAAGAACGAGTAGAAAGCTAAGCAAGGCTGGCACTCACAGCTAAAATGATAGCACTGCTGGGGCAGGAAATTAGATGGAAAAAAGGTCACAAATCTCTGCTTGTCACAGTTTCCTCCACTGTAAAAGGGGGTGATAATACTACCCAATTTACAGGGTTGATGTGGAGATCCGATGAGATAGGTTATTACCTATAAAGCATTCAGCAAAGTGCCTGGCACACAGTAGGTGCTACATAAACATTAGCTCTTATTACCGTTTGTTTTTTAAATGCAGCTTTCATTCATTCATTTCATTGCAAAAAGGAAGGTGCTTTGACACCAAAAAAATTCGAAACAGCTTTCCCTCCCCCCCACATACGTGCAGTAGCAAAGTAGAAACAAAAGTAGATGACCACCAATGGCAAAACCAATCACGGTACATTCATGTAGTGGAATGCTACTGTGTCATCAAAAATGATGGATATGAAGAATTCAGAGAAGCACGGGGAAAAAGGCACATCAACTGATTCAGATGAAAACAAACAGAACGAGAGAAACAATGGATACAGAAAGAACCCCCACCCCCACTGAACGCTGAATCCTAATGACCAATCTTGGTGCTTGAAAGAAAATGTTAAGAAAATATATGTGCCTCCTCTCTTCACTGCAGAAATAGAATGCTACAAGGGGGGTGTGGGGTGTGTGTGTGTGTGTGTGTGTGTGTGTGTGTGTGTGTGTGTGTGTGTGTAAAACGTATACAGGGTGTCCCAAAGGTCTTAGTGCAATTTTAAGCTATTAAAACTTGAGACTTTATTAAGACTTAAGCTTTAAAAGCAGACTGCACTAATTCTGTCCTGTCAATACCCTGTAGGTGTATTCAGTAGTCTGCTGAACTGCTTCCCCCCCACCCCTTTTTAAATCTTTGATAAAAGAGATGATTTGCTCACAGGGAAAAGAAAGAGGGTGGAAAGCATATGAATAGAATGTTAAAAAAAAGTGAGAGAAGGTGGCTCGCTGGCCACTGCCTCTTTCTTTACCTAACTCACCATCAATGCCACTGCTTCTCACCAGTAATGGTTAGGGTTGGACTCTCTCCGAAATCTAGAGAGTCCAATTTCTATAAGCTGTCAGAAAGGGCTGGTACTAAGCAGTGGAAGGTGATTTCTCCCCAGAAACACTATGCACTTGACATTCAGTGAAACTGGGTCAAAGACATGCATTTGTCACATTGCAGAAAATATAATTAGAATGGCAGCAAATGAGGGCTTCTTGCCCCCAAAAAACGACCACCACGATAAAAAAAAATACAGCTATGCTATTTAATCTACTTATCACTTGCTTTTCATTCCTATTCATCCAGCTGCTAAACAGGACAGAAGGTGAGTTTTCTACACTAGCCATCCACAGAACTGGGCCCTTCCCTTCAAAGGGAAGAGAGGATTCTCAAGCCCAGCCCCTTGGCTGCCTCCTGTCCCCCCCCCCCCCCCCCCCCCCGCTCTCCCTTATCTTTTGCATTTTTAATACAGACTGGCTTCAGTCTTTTTGCAGCTATTTCAGTGTCCAGAGTGAAATATGGCCATGTCATGTGCCAACTTATAAAATGTAGTTTTATCTCAGGGATTCTCTTTAGAGTCAGGTGTTCGGTAACAACAAATAGGAACAAAAGCTTTTTTTTTTTTATCGCTAAAGATATTCAGTGGCTTTTGTCTTCTGGGCGTCAGCAGTAATGTCAGAAGAGTGTATCCAAGGAGCTAAATGTGCCGGACCCAGGGTCAATGCAGCTGAATACACCAACCTCAGAAAACACAGACAATGAATTGCAAATGACACTCAAAACAAAACCAGAAAAAACCCTTCACACAGCAAAGTACAAAAGAACTCCACAGATGCTGAACTGGCTTTCTGTACACAGTGATCCTGCTTAGCTGCGTGGGTAGCTAGCCCAGGATCCACATACTACTCAGAGCCACAAAACAAAGACTCGGGCTGGGGGGAGACAACTGTAAGGATGCAAACGTCGTTTCTTTACCGCAAGTCTCTTCTTTAAATTTTGTTTAAGGA
The DNA here is from genome assembly GCF_003287225.1 of Phascolarctos cinereus. Taxonomy (NCBI): domain Eukaryota; kingdom Metazoa; phylum Chordata; class Mammalia; order Diprotodontia; family Phascolarctidae; genus Phascolarctos; species Phascolarctos cinereus. Next base: position 275,386,713 of record NW_027555514.1, on the reverse strand, counting down.
ATCACAAGGTGGAGGCTGTCTCTCCCTCCCTGCCCCACCCCTTTGGCGACATTTTCTCAGACATCGGAAAGAAAGAATCTGTGATGAGGTGATTCTTCCCTACTTAGTTCTGCAGGAGGTCCCCCACAAAAGGTGTATTGTTTGGGGCAGGATTCACATCCCAGAACAAAATGGTTTGGTAAACCCAATAGAAGGGGTAGGCCTTTCATGACACGGAGGGCTCACTACTGTATATTTCAACTTGTTAGCAAGTCAGAGACACAAAACGGGAAACCAGCCCCGCTGCTGCTGAAGGATGAATGGGAAAGGCAAATTGATGAGCTGCTATTGAGTTTTTCCCTTTGGGAATTACTATTGACGGGGCATTACATCATTCAGGTAAATGACAGCAAGACAGCTTTCTGGGGATGCCGAACAGGAGAAAATCCAGGATGGAATCTGGGATTCCTTCATCATAAGCCACACTCAGTTACAGTTCTAAGAAAACTGGAGAAATTAATCTCCTAGGTGTTCCCGAAAGGTGATGCCACTACCTTCCCTTAACCATTTTCATTTTTCTTTCTAAGGGATTCTCCATCAATTACATTTTAAAGTAGAAGGACAAAAACCCCCATGCCCACTGAGCAGAAAAACTTCTTCAGAAGATCTGTGATTTCAATATCACTGTGGGCATTCTCCTAATCCTCTTCATGGACTGTGGGCAAAAATTCCACCACCTGATGATGGCCTGCTTTCTGGGAGAGAGCTTTTTTTAAAACTGAGCCCAGCTGGTCCTTGGATGAAAGATACAAAGTCCATGGCTGGGCCCAAACTCCAAGCTTTTGCTGCCAAACAGGATGAAAACGCTTGTGCTCCTCTGGCAGAGCCTTCAATAACCCAGAGTCTCAGAGCAGAATGGAGGTGGGGCATGGGGGCAGCAGCAGAAATACAAAAGCCACACGGACTGCTTATCAGGATGTCAGTGATTTAAAACCACCACAGCAAACAGCAGAAACTTTACAAGGATGGCTGACGTAAGGGCTTGAGTCTGAGTTTGAGCTGAGCTTGGGTTTTTGTTTTTTTGGAAAGACTTTGCTGGTGGCGGTCCTCCATAGACCAGAGGATCACAGACTCAGAGCTGCGTGGGAGGGCCCTCATATGTCATCCAGTCCAACACCCTCAGATAAGGAAACTGAGGTCTAGAGAGGATGAGACTTGCCCAAGGTGAAAGGGATACTAAACAGCAGGACAGGATATGAACCCAGGTCTTCTGACACCAAATCTCATCCTCATTCCCCTCCACCATGGGCTCTGATGAATGACAGATCCAGAAAAGAATCCACTTCCCTCTTCCTCGGCTTAAACGTCCAAGTGGCAGCAGGACCACAGTGCGTATGTGTTAAACGTGAGAAAATGGGACAACAACTCAAACGGGTTTCCTCATCTCCTTTTCAACAGTAAATAATCTACTTTTAATAACGATTTCAGTGTCTCGTTGTCCCTGAGGTTAAAAAAGATCCAGGCCGCTCACTAACTACAGTCAGCACGCATAAGTGGGGAGGACGCTGCCAAGCGTAACTTCATACCTCACCTGGGCCAAGGCCACCAGCCACAAACCAACCAACGGCCATTCAGCAGATACCAGCGCGGGCCGGGCCTCCCAACCTGCCACAGGCACCTCGGCCGCTCCACTGCCTTAGGCTTTCTCCTTCTTCCCTTCCTCTCTGGGCAGTGAGGTGGCTCAGTGGATGGGTCAGGAAGAGCCGAGCTCAAGTCCAGCCTCAGACACTCACTAGCTAGGTGACTCTGTGTGCCTCAGTTTCCTCAACTATAAAACAGGGATCCTAATAACGCCCCCTCTCAAGGTTGCTGTCAGGAACAAATAAGATGACATTTGTAAAGAGCTGGCAGACAGTAGGCGCTTTCTACATACTTGTTTCCTTCCTTTTCAACTCTCTTTCTTTCTCTTTTTCCGTCATTCCTTCTCTATTGCTTATGCTTTTAGGTATACCAGTGGAACACCCAGTGCTTAGCTCTATAGGTGGCTCTCCAGCTTGCAAGAGATTGCTGATTCCTCTGGTACAGGAAATGATAATAGTAGTGAAACGAGAAGACCTCGGGAGGATTTTTAAAAATGATATTCGAAATTATTCTAGTAACACTCTGACGTGCAAGAAGGAAACGCTTACCCATGGCCTGTTTCCCCATGGCACACTGGTAGGTATTCCTGGGGGATTGGTTATGGTGAGGGTAGGGAATCAGCCCAGCGCAAACACCGAGAAGAGTGAAGGGTTCAATCTCCAAGTGGGTGGTATCCCTAAAATAAATAAACAAATAAGACTACTTAGGCAACAAAATACTACTGTTTTCTTCTATTTGATTAAACGACTAGCAAGTATTGTAGAAAAGAACATACATAGTAATATTTGCAAATAAATATAACAGGAGTGATAGAAGGTAAAATCTAGTGAGGAAATGTGTTCTGAGTTTTATTAAAAATTTGATTTTAACCTCAAATAATAAAATAAACATGTCAACCTGCTCTTCAAAAGTTGTCAGAACAAAAGAACAGTTGGAAGGGACCTCCAAGACCATGTGGTCCAGCCACTATCTCCTGCCCAGGAGTCCCTTTATTGAATCAGCTGGACAGTCTTTGAATCCGCAACCACTTTTGGATACACTATGCCATGCCAGGGACTATGATGAGAAGGATGACATTAACTCCAAAATGGCCTCATCATCAGGAAAAAGCCAAAGCAAAATGAAAAGGAAGCAAAAGGGCATGGGATGTGGGCTCCCTCTTTTACACGACATTTACAGTAATGGGAGAACACTTCTTCCCCTATACTTCCTGTCATTGTACTAGAAAAATAAATTTCCTCCTTTCAGAAATACATAGAATCAAAAACACGTCTTGACTTCGTAACTCTATTGGCTCAGACATTCTGGGAATGCTTCATTTCCCATCAGCCGCACTCTGTGGATTCCACTCTGCCATCATCATGGCCCAGCGCTGACTCTCTCCCTCCCTCCCTTCTCCCCTGCCTTTTTGGCTTTCTGTTAGGTATTGTTTTCTTCCTCCATTAGACTGTAAACTCCTTGAGGACAGGGACTGTGTTTCCTTTTCTTATCTGTACCCCTAGTACCTGACAAGTATTATGTGCCTACTGGCACACAGCAGGTGCTTAATAAATGTCTACCGTACTGTCCTATATTGTATTATGTTCTGCCAAAGAGGGGTTAGCCTAGGACCAAACTCAAAAGGCAAATTACAAGCTTCAGCTGGAACAGAACAAAGCGAGTGCCTGCTTGCTGGGTTTCACCAAAGTAGACTTACCAATCCCACATCCCACTGTCTGAACTTCCTATTCTTCTCCAAGGGCTTCCAAAGCTGTTGATTTTAATTTGTGACACACAGCAAGGACCCAGAATCCTATATCCTTGTGACAATTAATTAAGTGGGATTAATTAACTCTTGAGTTTTACTCTAGCTCTTGGTTTAGGGATCATCTTCATTCAGTCTAGCACAACAGGGATTTTTGGCAAGACCCACATCTGACAGCCTAGCAGGCAGTCACACGGCAGCCCTCTTTATCCATAGGGAAGGCTGGTTTTACTGAGGTCGGGAAGCCTATTTGAAAATGAAGCTCTCTTCAAGTCACATTTATAGCCTGAGTTAGAATGGTATTTGTTTGAAATGTACCCCCTTCCCACCCTTTGTTTAAATACCAGCAAATGAAATTCAGCAGTTAACATTCCTCAGGGGGGGGAAAAGGGCAAGGGACCCTTTTCAACTGTAGAAAACAGGGCAGATTGAAAAAAATGAGAAAGAGAAAAAGGGAGACCTACAGGATGACCCCATTATTCTCAGGGTATCCGTCATAAAAACACTGATAAGACTATATGTTCATATACAACACCTGTAAAGGCCCTAGTGAAATATGCCCGATTTTGCTTTTACAAAGAAAGGAGGCAGAATGCTCTTTAAACAAACCAAAAAGTAATGGGCTATTTTCCCCTTGAGCAGGAGTGGGAACAGGGCCTCATCAAAGGTTGCACATCTAAACATTCTGCCAAGGTGCTCTGATAATACTGGACAAAATTAAATGAAATGAGACATTTCCCCAAGTACTCTTGACAGTCTGCTTCCCTAGTATCATTTAAACTACTTCTCTCTTAGATCCAGTTCAGGTTAAGAGAGTGAAGTAAATTGAGAGGGGCTTGATGTCAGAGAAGCCGCCTCCAGTTCTGCCTCTTCCTCGCCAGCTGAGGGACTGCAGGTAAGCCATCCCTTCTCTAGGCCTCTAGCAACTGCAGGAGCCCCTTGTGTTCACTGCTGTGATCCAAGAGTGCTCTTGCTGGAGAATTTTCAGGTTTCAGCCGCCCTTTCTTACTGTACAACTTCTAAATGAATCACCTCCCACCTGAGAAAATGTCTAGTGTTTCTGTTCATTTCCCCCTTTTTGCCTGTAGCCAGCTAAGAGAAAAATCCCAGCAGGGCATGAGCTACCGAGGAAGTCACTGACAAGGGAGAAACAATGCAATCCATCACAGAACTGATCGATAACCCAAAGGAAAAACGCCTCCCGAAGGAAAAAAAAGAAAACCACCACCCTCTTCTTTAGCCATTCAAAATGGGAAGCTCTCCTGAACGTGAGCCACTGACACACAACTGATGAAACTGTGAAATGATCCAATGATTCCAGAAACCGATTTCGGACCGTATTAGAAAAGCTGCAAAACTACCCATACCCAGCAGTTCCACTGCTTGGAGGAGGCCAAAGGAAGGGAAAAGGTCCCACATGCATCAAATGATTGGGACGAGCGCCACAGATGTTACACCACCATAAGAAACCATAACCCATGTGAAGACTTCAGGGTGACTCACTTGGTGGATGCTGACCAGAATCAGGAAAGAACATCTATGATGCTAAAGAAAACTCAGAGGAAAACAACGTGGAAGCCAGGAAAACCCTGATCAGCAGAGCAACCACTCACGGCTTCAGACTCCATGTGAGGAGTGAGGCATGTGTTGTCGGACTTGACCAATGAGTTAATGTGCTTCTCTAAATTTCTTTGCTACAAGGATGGGTTCTATTAGGGGTAATGAAAGTCAACGGGAAGCAATGATGCTATTACCAATAAGAGCAAAAACAAAACATCTGTTAAAAAATGTTTTTCAGAACCTCAGCTTGTCAGTGAAATGAGATCACTCTACCATGGATAGAGTGATGGACTCAGTCAGGAAGACCTGGTTTCAAATCCAAACTCTGACGCTTTCCAACTACATGATTATGGAAGAGCTGCTCAGCCTGTTTAGGCCTCAGTTTCCTTATTTGTAAAATGGGCCTAATAACACTTCTACTAGCTACCTCATAGGGTTACTGCAAGCAAATCTCCTTGAAATTTTAAGGTGCGTTATCATTTAGTAATGCACAACACACAAATAATAAACCACTGACTGACATGATACAGACAGGGCATGCCACCTAAATGCACGGGAACATCACCAAACTCTTGGCCATGGGATAAGTCAGTTAAGTCTTTCCTGGGAGGCCACCTCGGCAGAAGGCTATTAAGACGCTCAATACGTAAGACAGAAATGAACAATTACAGTGTATTAGCTGCCCAGCTTTAAGGGTCATTCAACGTTACGACATGTGTCAAGAAAGAATCTCAGTGAAGATGTTAAACTGCACAATTCCACGGTCCCTGTGTCTAGCAATGGAGCGACCCAGCGGCAGACGGCTCTCAAATGAAGGAAGAGCTCCTGCTCGGAATGCACACCGCTGCGGTGCTAACCACCCTGAACCGAACACCTCGGCAGACCCTCAGAAACGGCCTTGGGGGGCAGACACCCAGGAGTTCAGGTCAGCTTTTCTCACCTGCTGTCAGTGGTGTGACAACAGCCTCCCTAGCAATCACTGCCTCAGATTTCCAGGACGTGACAGCAAAGGACACCATTGCACCCAAAGAGGCCCTGAAAGCGTGTTCCCTGGTTCCTGGGTTTTACATAAGAACAAGAATTCAGTGATGCCCCTGACTTTACAAGCTGAGGAATTCAATGGATCCGGACCTACAGCAGGGGTCTCTTTCTCAGATTCTTCTTTCTAGGTCCAGGCACTGGATCAAATTCTGATAGAGATCAGAAGAAAAGTCATCCTTATTTTAAAATCAACAGAAGGATCACAAAAACAGAGAGGATAATGAAAGTGGAATGGATGTATAATGAAGCATTTATTAATTGCTTCAGGCACTGTGCCAAGCTCTGAGGCTACAAATACAAGTAAGCAAAGTGAAGCCTGTCCTCCAAGAGTTTACATTCGAATGGGGAAGGGCAGGCAGAGACAATTGTGCTCATTTGTATTTGCATGCAAAGATTATACTTATAAGAAAGATTAAAATGAGTACCAAATTAGAAGGTTACAGATGAAAAGAAGAGAGCACCTACAATTAATAGCTTCAATAGGCCTTAGTCAAATAAATTTATTGATGCCCCAAAACACTGTTTTCTATTTTTTCATTCTTTTGGTTTTGTTTAAAATTTCTTGTCAACAGGGTCATTAGGTTCCATTTGCTCCATTCTAATTTTTAAGGAAGTATTTTCTTCAGTGAGCTTTTGGACTTCCTTTTCTACTTGGCCAATTCTGCTTTTTAAGGCATTCTTCTCCTCACTGGCTTTTTGGACCTCTTTTGCCATTTGGGTTAGGCTATTTTTTAAGGTGTTATTTCCTTCAGTATTTTTTTGGGTCTCTTTTAACAAGCTGCTGACTTGTTTTTCATGATTTTCTTACATCACTTTCATTTCTCTTCCCAATTTTTCTTCTACTTCTCTTGCTTACTTTTCAAAATCCTTTTTGAGCTCTTCCATGGCCTGGGATTGATTTATATTTTTCTTGGAGGCTTTGGATGTAAGAGCTTTGACTTTGTTGTCTTCTTCTAGTTGTATATTTTGGTCTTTGTCACCAAGTAAGATTCTATAGTCTGAGTCCCTCCCCATTTGCTCACGTTCCCAGCCAATTACTTGATGTTTTTTGTTTGTTTTTGTAAGGCAATTGGGGTTAAGTGACTTGCCCAGGGTCACACAGCTAGTGAGTACCGTGTGTCTGAGGCCAGATTTGAACTCAGGTCCTCCTGACTCCAGGGCCAGTGCTCTATTCAGTGCACCATCTAGCTGCCCCTTACTTGACTTTTTAACTCTTTGTTAAGGTAGGGGTCTGCTTCCAGTGTGGAGGCTGTACTGTTCCAAGCATCAGGGGTTTTGTGTGGCTGTTTTCAGAGATACTTCTAGGGACCTGTAAATTTTAAGTTCTTTCAAGGGGGCAAGATCAAAGGAGAGGCATTTACTCCTTTCCTGGGCTGTGCTCTCGTCTGTGAGTGACCACAAGCATTATTTTCTGCGTCGGCACTGTGAGGAGGATTGCCTCTCTACCGCCACCATGAGTTCTGCCATGCCAGCGCTCCTCCTTGCCCCAGGACCACCATCCAGGACTGTGGCCCAGATCCAAGCACGGGCAAAGCAAGAGATTCCTGCCTCAGCACCAGCACACAGACCCCTTCAATCCCCCTCTGATCAGCTGCTTGATTCCCCCTATAGTCTGCAGGCCCAGCGCTCCAGAAGTAGCTGCTGCTCCAGGGCTTGACCTGGACTGCGCTCCTCTCTCACCTAGCTCTGACAGACCTTTCCTACTGATTTTCTAAGTTGTCTTTGGCATCTGTGGGCTGAGAAGTCTGGAAACTTCCACAGCTACCAATGATTCAGTGCCCTGAGGCCTGCTCCAGGTTCACTGGGGCCCCCATCTTTGCCTACACTGTGCTCCTCTCCCAGCCATGTGCTACAGACCTTTCCCATCAACCACCCAGGTTGTGCTGGGCTGGAAATTTGTTTCACTCTGTCTTTTTGCAGGTTCTGCTGCTCTACAATTTGTTTAGTCATTTTTTACGGATATTTGGAGGGGTCTGGGGGAGCGCTCAAGCAAGTCACTGCTTTTACTCCACCATCTTGGCTCCGCCTCCTCATGGTCACTATTTTAAAAAGAAGCTTAATCAATGAAGTCAGCAAAAGAAAGAAGTCAAAAGAGCCCAGAACCTGTCACAGACAGAGAAGACCTAGAGACAGCAACCAAGAACCACACCGATTAAGAAGACAAATTCACTTGAAACACGTCCCAGAGAACAATGATGGAAGATGGGTGAGGGGGGAAGTCAGCAGAAAGCTTGAAGTGGGACCTAACTAAGCCATATACTATCAAGAGCATTTTTTAAAAAATTTTATTAATTTATTTTGATTTACCAACGATCACTTCCATATGCTTTTGAGTTGAAAATGTTTCTCCCCCTTCCTCCCCCCCCACCCTCCCCAAGACGGCGCACAATCTGATATAGGCTTTGCATTTACATGCCCATTAAACATATTTTCACATTAGTGCAGTTGTAAGTAAAAATTAAAACCAATAGGAGGAACAATCAGAAAGAGGAAACAAAACTCAACAGAAGGTAAAAATAACTGATAGCAATTTGACTTCCATAGTTCTTTCTTTGGATGCGGACAGCATTTTCCATCCCGAGGCCTCTGGAGATGTCTTAGATCCTTGCAATGCTGAGAAGGGTTCAGTGTAACAATCTTAGTCATTGCATAACGTGGCTGCTATTGTATACAAAGTCCTCTGGGTTCTGCTCACTTCACTCAGCACATCAAGAGCATTTTAAAAGGAAAGTAGAAAGACAACCACAGATACTGATGGAATAGATAGGTCAGTGTTTCTAAATCCATTTTCAAAGTCATCAACAGTGAGATGATACATTTGGCCACTAATACCCCAGTCCTCAATATCAGAAGAAATCTATGTTAGATGTAATTTAATTCTGAAAGCAACAAAGAATTCTTTTGCAAAATATCATTGGTTGGGAGGATGGGGAGGAAAGATTCCAAGAGAATGGAAACAATCATAGGTGAAATTACAAAAAAGAAAGAAAAAAGTGACTAAAATGGCAGAAAAATTACTAATCCTTATATTTGCTTTCCTATTATTATAAACTCTGCATAGGAATTACTTCATACAACTTCATAATGAGGACATCCATGAAAGGAACAAGAGCTAGGCTTTCACAAACCATTTTCTAAAGCGGAACAGATCTTCAAGCGACACATGAAAGACTGGGAGTTGTACAGAATACAGGATTGTATTGGGTTGTTTTCTAATTAGAAAAATGCTACAATGTGGTATTGTCTCAACCACAGAGGAAAACATTGGGAAAACAGCCATGAGTGGGTCACAGAAAGAATAGGGACAAATAGAAAACCTGCCTAGAAGGAACCTTTGGGAGCACCGGGTAGACCCCACTGGGGGGACTGATGGAAGAACACAGAGAAGAGTCACACAACATGGAAGACCCTGGGGAGCACCACCCACAATCATGGAGGAAGGCCCCACTGGATGAAATTACAGATCCACTTAAAAGATTTTACACAAAATGGCAGCCTAAGCATATTTCTTTCCAAATGGATAAGAGGAAAATGAAGGATGTTAATGAACCAAGGGCAGATTCTAAACAAAATAGGTTTTTAAGTTGTTGCTATGGATATCACTTACTTGTTAATTGTATGTTCATACAATGCAATGTTACAATCATTTTCTTCATTCACATCCAAATATTCAACCAGGCTCTCATGTAGAAAATCTTCAAAATTCCTGAAAACACATCAGAGATGTGTTAAAACATTTCTGCATCAAAATCATTAATTTTTAAGTTATCAGATAACTGAAAATAAGATACTGGTTTTCTTATAAGGCAAACTTGTAAAACCCTGCAAATAGAAAATTTATCAAGAAAGTTGTTCTGTAAAGCTCATACCACTCTTACTGTAATTAAAAATTTGAAGAGGAAAAATTGTAAAGTTTGTTAGAAGAATAATGATGCTTCTTTTTTTAGAAATTTAATTTAGTCATCACTTTTTCTTAATCACAAGAAGAAACCCAAGACATAGCTCTTCCCAACACAACATGTAAGGAGCCCATAACTGTAGGTTCATTTTTTCCCCTCATCTTCCTCCTCTCCTGCTTTCTTTCTACTAATGGCACCACGACCCTCCCAAGCACCCGAATGTGTCATCTGGGTCATGTCTGACTCTTCTCTCCACTGCACATTTCCGTAACCTGCCAAATCCTATTTATCCCGCTTATGTGATAAATCTTGTGGCCTTTCTCTCCAATTCTGTTCACACCGTGGCTACCTCTATCAAGGCCTCACCTTCTCTCACCAAAACTACGAGAACTGCTTCTTCCTTATTCCAGTCTATTCCCTCCATCCTTCACATTTCTGCCCAAGTACTCCTGCTGCCCTCATCTGATCCAGGCATTCCTCTGCTCAGAAGGACCTTGACTCCCTGAATCCTGGCATTCAAGGCTCTCTTGAATCCAACTCCAATCTACCTGTCTGGCCTTCTGTCAGTCAGGAGAAGGTAACACTGTGAGGCACTGGGCAGAGAGTGTGTGTTTGTGTGTGGGGGGGGTGATGCAGAGGGATAAATGCCTGCTACATTCAAACTGCAGAAGCGAGTGGCAGCCGTCTGGATCTCTACTCCCACCAGCATGTTTAAAGGCGGCAGATATGTCTGGGATCCAGTCAGCCTACGTGCAATGGGGGCGGGGGGGTGGAATGAATACAAAAAGAGGTCAGCAGCGCTCAAAGAGACTGTGTGCCCACGGCATCTGCCCTGCTGGAACCCAGCTCCTCCCTGCTGTGGCCATCCTGATACACAGGAGTAGATGTCCCTAGTGCTACTCCACAGCCACACGGGCAAATAAGGGGGGAAGGGAACAAGCATTTATATAACACCTACTATCTGTCGGGAATTGTGGTAAGTGCTTTGCAAGTATCATATTGTGGGATCCTCACAATCATCCTGGGAGGCAGGTGGTATTATGATCCCCATTTTACAGCTGAGGAAACTGAGGCAGATTGAGGTTAAGTGACTTGCCCAAGGTCACACAACTAGTTAAATGTCTGAGTCTGGATTTGAACTCAGATCCTTCCTGACTCCAGGCCCAGCGCTCTGTCCACTGGGATGCCCCCAGCTACAAAGCTGTGGTCAGATTCAGACCGCATCTGGCTCTCTGAATCACAATAACAAAGCTGACTTTGAGCTTCCCATCCCCGGAGCTGGGGTACGACAGCAGCAATCGCAGGGGCCCTCAGAAGCCATTAAGCCCCATCCTCTCATTTTATCATCAGTTAAGTGACTTGCCCAGAGTCCCACAGATAGGAAGAGTCTGAGTCCACATTCGAATTCAGGTCCAGGGCTGTGTGCACTGTGACTCCCTCTTGCTGCCAAGGGCTTCTTATGAGGACCCACCGAGCCCCGGGGCTCAAGGAAGCTTTCACTAATGGCCCCTGTGGTCCAAGATGACCTCCCCCACCTCCGGACTGCACACAGACCACAGCTGTCATCAGCACATAGGTCCTTCCCCTGGGTCCGCTGAAGAGAAGGATGGGGGTCTTTGAGAGCAGGGACTGTTCCTGCTTTATGTCTGCCTCCCTGGAACAGAGCTTGGCATATGTCCTGGGCAGGGCCTGCCTCAGACCCCATCACCCAGTAGTTTGGGTTTGAGGCTGGAGTGAAATGCGACACTCATGGGTCACACAGGTCAACAGTCTACAAAGGAAGGGTTCATTCGCCGTCGCAGGAAGAAGAGGCCGTGAAGACACCACAAGGGGACTGAGCGGCGAGGAGCTCTTGCCTCGGCTGCCCGCTGAGATCCAGCAGCCCAGCATTAGAGGGGGCTCTGAGAGACAGACCCTTGAGGTGGTTTTATACTTAGACAATGAAAAAATGATGCCAATGGCAAAAACCTTGGGTCTCCTTAGCCAACGAAGACTTAATACCTTTTAAGAAAAAAATAGCCTAACCTGCATGGAGGGATTAGGATTGTGCTCCTACATTACTCCTGGGGCAGAATCTGTCCCACACACTGATCTCTGAATTCCTGATTCCCATCACAGTGCCTTGCATATAGTAGGAACTTAATAACTGCTTACTGAATTAAACAGCTGCAGGACCCTGGGTGAGTGACATCACTTCTCTGGGACTCAGTTTCCCCATACATAAAACAAGGGACGAGACTACACTGGAACTGTGGTCATGCCTTTCTGGCTGTGACTCCAGCTCTCCATCCACTCCATCGTCCTGCCTCTCACCAACCTTCCACACCGAGTTAGTATCTACCTGTATCTCAGATACCTCCAAGTCTGGGAATCAAATGTTTTTAAAACATTAAGCAGGCTTCCATTTTTCAGTGAATAAAGTTACACCACAGGATGGCTCACTTAAATTGGGCCATGGCTGGATTCCTAAGGAAAGGGTCTGACTGGATGGCGAGGCCCCTGGATGGCAGTCAACAAAACCAAAACTAACGTGCCTCAATCAGCAGCATGGCTCAGAGGACGCTTCCAGTAATGGAAGGCTCTAAAATCGCATCTTTTAAAAAAAGAAGTGAAATCGCTTTCCCTGAAGCATTTGTATTACCTGTAACCCTGGGCCAGCTCTTCCATGTGCTTGTCCGTAACAGCAGGCTTTTGCTTCTTCACAATTATGTACGGTCTAATGTGGAAAAAGAGAGATTCAGAGGGACGGCCTGCAAAGAGCTGACAAATAAGCTACCTGATGTGTAATGGAAAAAGATCCAGGTATACTGCTGCTAGCTTAACACCCACACCCACACCCACACCCATACCCACTGCACAAACACGCAGCACCCACACAGCATACACACATCACACAGTACACCCACACACAACTTCTCTTTAATGTGCACGGGCCGTCTTTATGGAAATACCCAGCCCTAAGGAAGCCATAAAGCTCGTTCATCGGGGGTCTGTTCAACTACAGCTATTTAAGAAAAAAACTGGATTTTCCTTCAATTTCTAACTTTCCCCAAACTGACTAACCCCTTCTCCTATTCCCATATGTGACATCTAGCTAGAGCAAAGATCCTGTGCCCAGTTGACGGAGTGGTCAGCCCAACAAAGAAGACTCCTCTGTGGCATTTTAACCCAGCTGAGTTCTAATGGAAGCTCTTGCTTTTTACAGGGCATCTCAGCTTAAGCAAACATAACTGGATCAGGAAGATGCTGGGCTCCTGCAGCCACATCTTACGAAGGGACAGCTTTAAGAGAGAGAGAGAGAGAGAGAGAGACAGAGAGAGAGAGAGAGAGAGACAGAGAGAGACAGAGACAGAGAGAGAGAGAGAGAGAGAGAGAGAGAGAGAGAGAGTGTGTGTGTGTGTGTGTGTGTGTGTGTGTGTGTGTGTGTTGGGGGGGACGCGGTTGGGGCGTGGTGACAACACTCTGGCTTGGCTCTTCCAGTTGCATAACAGGCCTAAGGTATAAAAAGTGCTCGGGCTCCAGGCCCTGTTCGATTGACCTGTAACTGTCAGCGCTGACTTGCATCTGAGGACTCCGCCACTACAAGGAAACATCCCCACAAAGGAAGGCATGTGAGATCGAAACGTCAAGGGCTGTTGCTATTTGGACAAGCAGCTCTTACAGAGTGCAACCAATACGACAAGATACTTGTGCATTCTGCCCTGGAGCCCAAAGGACCATCTGGGGACTAATGAGTACTTTGAAACAGTCAAGATGAGGATCTGCACAATCACAAAGGGAGAAACAAGCTGCTGAAAGGGAGCTGGGTGAGCTTTCCACGGAAATCCACATGACTGCAGGCCTGCCTCTCCGTCTGGGTGAGGACGTCTCTCACCAAGGCTGCAGCTCAGCCTGCCTCAGGGGAAGTGAAGGAAGGAAAGAAGACGTGAACTGGGGCAGGCAGAGAGGAAGTCACTCTGGCTGCTGTGGCTAAAATGCCCCAAACTCCTGGCTCCATAAGAGGTGGCTGGGAAGACAGACCTGGTCCCTCTTGAAGACATTAGACTGCATCAGAAGGTAGCAGTGAGCTCCTCGGGGGCAAAACAGCCTTCCAGATGGCCTGGTTTGCTCCCTTATACCTCTCTGAGAGGCACCATCGAAGAGCAGATAAAGCACAAGAGCTGGAGTCCCAAAGTCCTGAGTTCAAATCCAGCCTCAGACACTTACTAGTTGGGCAAGTCACTTAACCTCTGCCTCAGTTTCCTCATCTGTAAAATGAGGGTAATAATAGTAGCACCTACCCTCCATGGCTGTGAGATAATATTTGTAAAGAGCTTGGCAAACCTTAAAGCAGCTATGTAAATGCTAACTACTATTACAGTTATCATTCATGTTAATAATAATGTGAATTGAATATTGGAAAGGGAGAAGAAATAACAATGACACCATTATATGACATTGAATAGTTTGCAAAGTGCCATACATAGATTATTTTCACAATGACCCACGGTCACCCAGCTGGGCAGTGTGTGATGCAGGATTTGAACTCAGGTCTTCCAGAATCCCAGCCTTCTATCTACTGTGCCACCTAGCTAGGGCATTCCCAAAGGGCCTGAAGAAATTCAGCTGCAGAAGGGCAAGGGGAGGCTGAAGAGATATAGCAACATCCCAAGTTAGGGGAGGAGATCCCAAGGGATGAATACTGGAGCCCAATGCTGTTTAATGGGGAAGTTAAAGTGGCAAAGAGAAATCTTTGCACCCACATCCCTGCCCCCAAGAAAGTCTGTTACAATCACATGTACCTGCACAGCCTTCCTCCATCTGAGGAAATGTAGACACACCTATCAGTGAGGTTTGTTGAGATGGAGACAAATTCATTGATATAACCAGCCCTTCGCATGAGTCGAAATGTATTCACTAGTTTCTTATGATCTCGAATGACACCCAGGATGTTACCTAAACACAATGGGTCAGAAATGTCTCCTTACATTAATCCAGAAAGCATCTTTCCTAATGTATGAATATGAAGCAAAACTACAAAACCCTTTACAAATCCCATTCTTAGCACCTTCTTTGATTTTGCTAATGAAGTGAAAGCCACCATCTAAATTAAAGTTTAATAAGTGATAGGCCCTGAAATACTGCATATAATATCAGATACGGTAGAGATGCGCTAGTCGGCTTTACTGAACTGGTTTTTTTTTTCTTTTAAAATTTTTGTTATAAGGGAAATCTTGACAAGTAGGGGGAAAGGGAAGGATATATTTGGAAATGAATACAAATAATGAAATAAAAATATAAAAAACCAAATGAGAAACTCAAATCAAGTCAATAGGCCTTATAATTTATAAATCAATACTCTGGCCTAAAAATGCAAATTAAAATATTTAATACTATTAAAAGAATAACAATACATCAACATACAAATTCCATTTATTACCTCAAAATGGTATGGCTATATCAACTAACTATACAGACTGATTTGAATTTTTCCACATAACACTGGGATTTCTGACCCACACCACTGCGCAGACTGACCATCCTCTCACTGCCACACCCAACAGCTGCTAATCTGCAGAGGTCAGAACTCCCAAGCACCTCGTTGGTCAACAGCCACTAAGAACCAGAGTGGGGAGGACTGAGTGTATGGGATGACTTATTTTTTAAAATTTAATTACAAAGTCAATTTATATCCTAAAAATTATGGTATATCTGCTTGTCGAATAGTAATTTGTCCCTCATAAATCATGACTCCACAATAAACGTTAAGAGGACCAACCATTGAGGAAGACAAGGAACACATTTGGGTAAGAGAGCTCTTCTCCACAGAGGAGGTTAACGTCCTCTACACCCAGGTTACTGGCTAGTTTAACAATGGGGCCATCTTCCATATCAGTAGTGATGTGTGTCATCAGAGCCAGGTTTTTTACCAAACCGCAAGCCTGAAAAACAAACAAAGACATAAATCATTCTTGAGAACATACACAAATGTTACAAAGTTCATTTCTACCTAAGTGATGTACCCCAACTACAATGGACGCTGCTTCTAAATCTGAAGCAACATGGCTATTAGAAGGGGGGAAAAAAGGGAAAGCCAACAAAAATGTGGGAGATTTAAATACATGGAAGTCTCCTCAAGACCAAGCCTCCCTCCAAAGTTTCTCCCCACCCCACCAGTTTTTCCTTTTGGGGGTTCCTACCCACTCTGTTGTTCTAATCACATACTGCCTCAACTAACTTTTCAATGACTCAAAGTATTCTTTAAACATATAAAAATGCAGAACGCACTTGTGCTTCCCATATGAACATGCGCTCCACTGCCCCCAGCCCCAAGGGAATGCTGGCCACCTCGCAGGTGTTTCATAAAAGAGCCAGAGGGGTGCGGAGCACTGCCCAGCAGAGGGCAGTGAGCGGTTCAGAGAGTCCATCAGCTGCTTACCTCTCCTTCAGGAGTGTCAGATGGACAGAGCATTCCCCACTGAGATGGCTGCAGTGAGCGAGGACCACTCACTTTCCTGGTCTTCTCAAACTGTGACGAGATCCTTGTCATCATGCCCAAGGCAGATATGTAGGACAGGCGGGACAGCACCTGGGTCACTCCCTGGCGGTCCATCTTAAATCTCTTCAGGGACCAATTTCCCTAGAAGAAGAAAGGCAGCTGAGAGGCCAGAGCCGTGCATGGCGGCGTGGGCCCTGGCTTTCTCCACTGGACAGCTGTGGAGAGCCTTGATGACTGTCACTAACTCTTGTTTGCTGAGTCCCTCAGAACTACTCAAATGCCTCATTTCCCCCCACCCCCTCCTGCCCCAACTCAAATGAACTAATGAAATATCCAGCTGGCTGAGTTGCTGGGGATGATGTAGAGAACGATTCTCAGCCTGCTATGGGCCCCAAGGAATCAGAGAACAGCCGAGGTGGAAAGGACTGCTGATCCTGCGTCTCAGCCTTCCCCTCTCGATCACAGAGCTGATCACAAAGCAGGTACTTCGCGTTTGCTGAAGGGAATATTCTGACTGTCCTCGGCCCTCAGGCCAAGCCAGGGTGGTCCGTGCTTCCAGACAGTTCTCATTGGTCACACAGCTGACGTCGACCTTCCCTTAACTCCCACCCTTTGGAGCCAGTTCTCCAGGTGAGGGCCGACCAGAACGGATCTTGTTCTATTCCTCAGGGTGACTCACAAACATTAGACGACAGCTCACTAGCAAGTTTCCCCCTCGGTCTTCTCCTCCCCTGGACCAAACACCCCTGCTCCTTCTCTGAGCAGCCCTTCTTGGGACACGCTTCAGTTTATTCATCCTGTGTCAATGGGATCCTCGAGAAGCAGACAATCAGCAGGACTCAAACCTTCCCATCTCTAGGCCCTCTTTTTCTATCAACAAAGCTGAAATTATCAAACTGGGCTCTGGGCTGCCCCATTGCCAGGCTGATTCTAGATTGAGCTCTGGAAGGTCCACAAATGCCAACTGGTAACCAGCAGCACCTCCCAGCCTGCACTCATGACTGGAACTTTCTGAAGCCAAGGAAGGCTCTCCTCATTTACCAAATCTATTTTTGAAACCCATCAAGATCTGTTCACATCACAAATGTATCACTTAACTTGTCAGCCATTCCTTCCAGTTCCCTGTCATGTGCAAACTGAATAAACACGTCTTTTATGCTTTTATCCAAGTCACTGATAAAAATGTGGACCAGGAAATCTTTAAAAATGGAGAAGAGTAATTTTAACTATGATCCAAAGTCTGTAAATGAAGAGTGTGTGTGTGTGTGGGGGGGGTTAAAGTAAAAAGAGAAAGGGGATTAGGCGAATTTGAATAACAAAAAGTCCCTGGTAGCCATGAGAAAAGGGGAAGCACAAAAGAACTATTAAAAAAGACCCCTTATTGGCGAGAAACTTTGACTTCTCCCAAATGAATCTTGTCTCATTTTATCACTTCTTTTTATACAACTTCTGTACTGCCTAAGTATTATTGGTGCTTAACTGATTCCAATCATGATAATTAGATGTATCTAAAATGAGGGGCTTCCACAAAGGTCCTTCTCCAAAGTGTCCTGGTGGCACAGAAGGGGCTCTGGATGCTCACAGACTCAGCTGGTAGACACAAGCCCTGGCAGGTCCTCCCACTGTCTAATATCTTCAAAGCACCATAAGGTGTGGAAAGCACTTTACGTTTATCATCTCAATTGAACCTCACTATGATCCTGTAAGGGAGGTGTGATTATTTCCCCTTTTTTTCAGATGAGGAAACTGAGGCTGAGACAGGTAAAGTGACTTGCCTTGTATCACACAGCTAGGAAGTGTCTGGAAGGACTTGAGCTCAGGTCTTCCTGACCCTAGGCCTAGCACTTTCTCCAAGTTTGCTTTAGTAGTGAGCCCTGAGCCAGCTGTCTAAGAACCAGAATCATTTCAAAGAGACTCTGCCTTGGGCTGGGCACAAGGAGATGACATAAGGAGTGCCTCGGTGCCAGACAAACGAGCCCTCACAGGGACAAGATCACAAATCTCTGGGGCGGCAAAGTAAAATCAAAAGAATGAAGTGCCAGTAGCCTGTGGTTACCTTTTACAAAAGCTGTAGAAAATATGCCCTTTTGGTAGGTCAGCCGGCAGCCACAGAAAAACCCACCAGCCAAAAAAGACTTGAGACTGTTGCTAATGACGGTTAACAAAACTGCCAACATAACCCCCAAGGGGATCTTGCTGAGTCATTATTCACTTTGCGGAATTATTTTTCTTTCTTTTTTTTTTTTAACATGGGATAGTTCTCTGGAAGCAAGAAGAGATGGGACACAGGGAAGACTGAGTTGATACAAAAACAAAAGTCATCCATTAAAACCCACTTTAAAAATACTGCTGGCATTCAGATAACATTTTAAGATATGCCAACTGCATGAGGTGGGACAGATACCACACTATGAGTACTGTTAGATCCCCATTTGACAGATTTTTTTTTTAAATGGAAGCTCAGGGGTATTAAAGGACGTGCCCAGGGTCAAACAGCCGGGTAAGTGGCAAAGGTAGGCTCTGAGGCTCCTGACTCCACGGCCAGTGCTCCTCCCATTGCACCCCTGTCTCCACATAAGTGGCCCCTGGAGCTCACCGTGGCTACACTCCTTAACAAAGCAAACGGCCCCTCCTCCTTCCTCATACACAGCACCAACACCGTCACATAAGAGCACCCAGGGAAACGGTGAACGAGTCATCCTTAGTCAAAATCTACGCCCACAAGGGGGAGCTGTTCTGGATCTGATTACCACTGAACTGATCGCTGGGGTGGAAGTGAGGAGAGCCCTGTCGTGAAGTTACCACTCCCTCCTAAAGCTTGGGATAAAGGAGGAGAAAGCCAGGAATAGGCTGGCACATATTCTAGATACGGGGAAAGCAGTATTTCACAGGAATCAGAGAAAGGACAGGCTGGATCCCATGGACTAAAATTCTGCAGGGGGATGTGAGCCCAGGAGGGACAGGAGATGATCAAGAATGAAATTGTGAAGACATAAAGGGAGGAGGAAATACAGGAATTGTCCAAATAGACCAATGGAAGCACAGGGAACTCAGTAAGTCACTTAGAATGTGAAAAGAGAGGTACTGATGATGAGGATCAGAGAGTGTGCAGTTCTATAAAAATAGTGTCAAGAGCACAGAAGTTCAGGATGAGCTGAGGCTGGAGAGTGAAAATGAGGACAACAAAGGTGGTCGTGCCACTCCAACTTTGTTACTGAACTGTCCCATGAAGGGAACGCTGCAGATACAGTTTACTAGAGAGTAGCAAGACTGCCTAGAAAGTAGCTCCTATTCTTGGGGAGATGCTTGCAGCATGAGGAATATGACAATAAAGCAATCAGATCAATCGGAGCTAATTTGACAGCTGGCTCAAAGGGGAGTCTGTAGCGGTGCCCCGCTGGAGCACCCCTAAAATCTAGGCTTGGCCCTGTACCAGTACAGTACTGAAACATTTCTACCAATGAATTGGAAAAAGGCATAGATGGAACACTCATCAAATTGGCCAAGGACACAAAAACCAAGACGGAAATATGACCCACTAGAGAGCAGAGTCAGGATTTCATAAAATGAAACACCACAGGAGACAAATGTAAAGTGTCATGCTTGGGTACCCCATCCCCCAAAAAAAACCCTAGCCTCACCAGTACCAGAAGGGGGAGGAACAGCTTGGTACCAGTTTGAAGAAAAAAGGGGGTGGGGGAAGGTTAGTGTACTGCAAGCTCAGTGGGTAAAGTGGTGGTCAAGAAAGGGGATGCCATTGTAGGCTGCACTGAGGAAGGCTGCCAGGCACAGGGTGGCGACAGCCCCACCCGACCTCACCTGGCAAACTGTGTTTAGTTTTAGGCACTGTGGTGTAAGAAGGACATTGATAGGCCTGATGGGGTCTAGAGAAGGCAATCCAGACGACAAAAGTCCAAGGCATATGAGGCCCAGTTAAAAGGACTGGGCATGTTGTGGCCAAGAGAACACTCAGTATGAGCGTGTCAGCTATCTTCAAATATCTAAAAGGGCTGTCTTGTGGAAAATCAGTCAACAAGGGAGAGACTGCCTCTGTTTGGCTTCAGAAGACAGATCAAGAAACAAGGCTCAGTCTCTGAGTCAGGAGGACCCGAGTTCAAATCCAGACTCAGACACTTGACACTCACCAGCTATATGACCCTGGGCAAGTCACTTAACCCCAACTGCCTCACCAAAAAAAGAAAAAAAAAGGAAAAAAAAAAGAAAAGAAACAAGGCTGGGGATAGGGGGCAAGGGGTAGTAATGGGGAGGCTGCAGAACAGACTATTTAGGCTAGGTGTCAAGAAAAACATGCTAACAATTACAACTGTCAAAAGCAAAATCACTTATCTTAGGAGGTGGTAGGCTGGTTCCCTTTAGCCGGAAGTCTTCAAGCACAGGCTGGATGCCCATTTGTCAAAAATGTGAGAGTGAGGATTCCTTCAGGTCTGGCTACTTGAACCTCTCCAATTCTGTGACTTTGTGACTGTGCTGGCCAAAACTCTGCAGTCTAGCTGCCTGGGCCCCAAACTGCATTCCTGATAAGAGCTGACAGCAAGCAAAGCCCATTTGTGAATGGCATGAAATGTGCATGGATAAGAGGATCAGCCATTCTTTCTGTGGTGGCCAAGAACTGAAAACTGCAGGGATGCCCATCAATTGGGGAATGGCTGAGCAAGTCGTGGTATATGAATGTAAAGGAATACTCTTGTGCTATAAGAAATGATGAACAGGCTGACTTCAGAAAAACCTGGAAAGACTTGCATGAACTGATGAAGTGAGCGGAACCAGGAGAACACTAAACACAGTAACATTATGATTAACTTTGGTAGACTTAGCTCTACTCAGCAATGCAAGAATGTAAGACAATTCCAAAAGACTCATGATGGAAAATGCTATTGATATGTAGAGAAAGAACTGTGGGGTCTGAATGCAGATTAAAGCATGTTATCTTCTCTCTCTCTCTCTTTTTTTCCTTGTTGTGGTTTTTCCCTTTGGATCTAATTCTTTACGACATGATTAATGTGGAAATGTGTTTAATATGATTGTAACATGTATAGCCTATATCAGACTGCATGCCGTCTTGGGGAGGGTGGAGGGGAAGGAAGGGGAGAAAATTTAGAACTTAAAATCTTATAGAATTGAATGTTGAAATCTAAAAATAAATAAAAATATACATATCAAAAAAAATTTAAAAAAAATAAAAGGATCAGCCATTTAGAGCCAAGAAGAACCCTGTGGACCATCAAACTTCCTTGTTCTACAGACGAGGGCCTGGAGGCCCAAGAGGTCAAGTGTGTGCCCAAGGTCAAAGAGGCAGCAGAGTCGGAATCTGACACTCTTCTCTCATTTCAAATCAAAAACTCTTCCCACTGGACCACATTGAATCTAATCATGTTCTTCAGAAGTCTGGCAACTCTTCAAAAGAGATGCTTTTTCCCATGCCCCTATAGGTAGAAATATCTACGAGTAAGGTGCTAAGTCCTGAAGATGTCCTAGTGAGATGGCAGCTAAAACGTACCTTAGGGATACTTTGCAAAAGCTGAAAAATGAGTGTGTAGCTGTTATGGGGGATAAGAAAGAGCTGCAGATTTATTAATGGAGGCTTTGAGGAATGTAAGAATTAAATTTGTGTAAATCCTCAGGCACTTTACATATGCTCTGCAGCTATCCTGGCACTCAAGACTTTCTGAAAACATACTCATATAAAATTCATTTTGAACACTGAATTTACTTCATTTCCTAAAATGGGTACATTAAGTCTTCCTAAGGAAAATATTTTCCAATGTTAAGAGAAGATTTTTAAATCTGCTTGCACAGTAACTGAAATAAAACTGCAAAAATGAGAGGAAAATAGCTATGTCTTAAACTAAGTGGCTGACATACTGATCTCCGTCAATTTAAAGAGAAAAACTAAACCATGTATATTGGAGTACGCTTCTAATCCCTGCTACTAGGGAGGCCAACCTCCTGGGGATAGGAGAGCTTAGCTGCAGGGGGCTACGTTCATCAGGTGTCCATACTAAATTCAACATTAATATGGGGAGCCCCAGGAACAGAGAGAGGCAGGGGATCACCAATAGGTTACCTAGAGAGGAGTATACCGGCCAAAGAGTGGGACTGTGCATCTGAGACACCCCTGTACTCCCAGTCTGGAAGAGATAAGGTGTTTAATCTTTTTTTTTTTTTTGTGAGGTGATTGGGGTTAAGTGATTTGCCCAGAGTCACATAGCTAGGAAATATTATGTGTCTGAGGTTGGATTTGAACTCAGATCCTCCTGACTCCAGGGCTCGTGCTCTACCCACTGCACCACCTAGCTGCCCTGAGTTTAGTCTTTAAAACATAAACCAAAACAAAATAAGAAGGAAAAACTAACAGTGACAGTGGGGGGGGGGGGAGGCATTAGTGCAGTAGATTGAGTACAAGCCTAGGGTCAGGAAGACTCATCTTCCCAAGTTCAAATCTAGCCTCAGACACTTCCTGGCTATGTGACCCTGGGCAAGTCACTTAACCCTGTTTGCCTCAGTTCCTCATCTTTAAAATGAGCTGAAGAAAGACATTTCAAACCATTCCAGTATCTTTGCCAAGAAAGCCCCAAAAGGGGTCACAAAGAGTTGGACACAACTGAAAATGATTAAACAACAACAAATAAGGGAAAAGACCCACTGGCAGATTGACTCTTTCAGGACAGTTTGAACTGAAAGTTGTAAACTGTTTTGGGAATCCTTTCATAAAGTTTAGTATAAGGCAATTATTATAACAAATATATACCACTAAAAGACCAAGAGACAATGGTGATTTTTTTTAATCCACAAACAAGGATATAATTTTCAAAATTGTTATAAAAAATAAAAAAGAAGTCTAGGTTCAAGAAAGCCCCGTCTGACACCAGGCAGGGGAAACAGAAGGCTAACGGGTCTTTTTGCACAAATCTTAGCAAAACGACATTTAAAGCAGGTGAAATATCATCATGAGGACTCCCAAGGGCCACCTTCTCATGCAGCCTTTTAGGTCACTGGCTGCCGGCAGAAGGCCTCCTAAGCGGGGACTAAAGGTAGGAGAAATACCTGGCACAGAACAAGTCAGGAGGCGGGCGCTACAGAAGGATCTGTGGATGACCGTTCTAGTATTCTACAGGAGACAACACAAAAGTGACAGAGGAGAAGCTGAGAGTGAGTCCAGAGACCTTTCTCCAAGCATGTCTGAGCAGGTGAACGGCAGCCCCACAACGCTCTTCCAAGACGAGTCTTTGTTCTGACTGCCGCATAGAACATGAGCTCCCAGAGGGCAAGAACTATTTCCTTTTTGGTCTTTGTATTCCCAAGGCCTAGCACACAGTGGGAGGTTACCAACTGATTGCAGACCAATCAGAGGGAAGGGTTCATTTAGGAAAAATTTATGTTACCATCTCTTACTGATTTCCTAAAAAACTAGGCTGCTGAAGATTTTTAAGAAGTAACAACACCAAAAATTCCACTACTGATTAATTTACCACCAGCTGTGATTCCATGAAGAATGTGCTTCAAAAAGTTTCATTTTTCTTTTTTTCCATGCCAGTCTGAAGTCTGCTAACAGGAGCCTGGGAGATTTCAGGAGTTCTTTCTCAGCCTTCTTTTGCCCCTGGTGGACCAGGCTAGTGCGTCACAGACCAAGGCTTCCCCTTGGCCCTGCTCACAGAAGGCTGGGCAAGGCTCTGATGGCAAGCAAGGACTGCCGACTCGCACCCACGAAGGATTTCTTGTGTTGGACCAACAAGTCTGCCCCCGACTCTCTCATTATTAAAGGAATCAAGGTGGGATGTCAGAGTCTGCCTTGATTGACAGTGGCAGCAAAATCCTATCTATAAAGCTAATTTTATCTGATAAACTTACACATTTTTTTTAAAGACAGAAAACATATGTGATAAAGCCTCCTGAATGGAGGCCTTAAACACAGCAGCTGCCACAGGCTGAGCTCACAAATGGGTAAGACAGCTGAAGACCTTACACCTGCAGTAAAAGGGAAGGTACATTGTTCTGGACAACAGCTGAACAATCAATAGACCTAAACAAGTCGATGTTATCTCAAGTTTATGTTAACCAAAAAAAAGTTTCATTAAGAGAAGGGAAGAAGGGCATTATTTATAGCAAAAGCAAGGGACAAAATAAAAGTTTCCTTTGAAAGCAGGAGGAAAATTCTTAATAACTTCTAGACTGCTGATATACTCTAAAAATAGAAAAGTGAAAAAGAATTCCAGTGAAAGGATCAACTGCACATTTCCTCCTTCTCCAAACAACCAAGCACAGAAACAGGTTCCCAGCGAAGCCCACCCGAAGGACACAAGGCAAGGAACAGGCTGCTTACGGTGGAGATGGCATTGACCATGCCGTTGGTGATCTGATCCTGACGCATGTGCTTCACCACATCAAACTGGGCAGCCCTTTGCTTGGGGATCACTTGATCGGCAATCTTCTTCATTTCAGAATTAAATTTTTTGAATAAGTCTTCAAAGAGAAGAGAGAGAAGCTGCAAATAAAAGCACAAAAACAGAAAAAGTCTTTTTAAAAACATGCTTTTCCTTCTTCCATGCAGTGAATGTGAATGGGATGAATTCAGCCATAAAATGGAAGCAGAAACAAAGCAGATTAAAAAACAGAATCCCACAATATACTATTTATAAGAAACACACCTGAAACAGAGAGACGTAACAAAGTAAAAGTAAAGGGCTACAGCAGAATCTATTATGCTTCAGCTAAAGTAAAAAGAAAAAAAGCAGGGGTAACAATCATGATCTCAGACAAAGCAAAAACAAAAATAGAGCCAATTAAAAGAGGCAGGCAAGAAAACTACATTTTGCTTAAAAAAAAAAAGTACCATATATAATAAAGTAATATCAATATTAAACATACATGCACCAAGTGGTATAGCACCCAAGTTTCTAAAGGAAAAGTTAAGTGAGTTACAGGAGGAAATAGACAATAAAATTATATTAATGGAGGACTTCAACTTAAAAAAAAATAAACAAGAAAGAAACTAAGAAAATGAAAAAACTTTAGAAAAGTTAGCTATGATAGGCCTCGGTAGAAAACTGAATGGGAATAAAAAGGAATATACCTTTTTCTCAGTGTTACATGGCACCTACACAAAAAAATGACCACGTTTTAGGGCATAAAAACCTCACTATCAAATGCAGGAAAGCAGAAATATTAAATACATCCTTTTCATTCCGTAATACAATAAAAAAGTATATTCAATAAGGGGTTCTGGAAACATAGATGAAAACTAACTGGAAACTAAATAATCTAATCTTGAAGAATGAGTGAGTCAAAGAACAAATCACAGAAATAACTAATAATTTTATTAAAGTGAATGACAACAATGAGACAACATACCAAAGTTTATGGGATGCAGTCAAAATAATATTTAAGGGAGAATTTATATCTCTGAATGCTTCATCAAAAAAAAATACTGAAAGAGAAGATCAATGAATTGGGCGTGCAACTAAAAAAAAAACTAGAAAAAGAACAAATTAAAAATCTTCAATTAAAAACTAAATTGGAAATCCTGAAAATCAAAGGAGAAACTAATAATACTGAAAGAAAGCCACTGAACTAATAAATAAAACTAGGAACTGGTTTTATAAAGAAAATAAATAAATAACTAGATAAACCATTGGTTAACTTGATTTTTAAAAAGAGAGAAGGAGGGGGCAGAGCCAAGACGGCAGAGTGAAAGCAGTGATTCTCCCCCAAACCCCTCCAAATACCCATAAAAAAATGGCTCTAAACAAATTCTACAACAGCAGAACCCACAAAAAGACAGAGTAAAACAAATTTCCAGCCCAAGACAACCTGGATGGTAGATCAGAAAGGTCTATCACGCCAGGTGGTAAGAGGAGCGCAGTGCAGCATGGGCAGGCAGGCTGCAGAGAACCTGGAGCAGGCCTCAGAGGACTGAATCATGGGCAGCTGTGGTGGTTTCCAGACTGCTCAACCCATGAATGGTCAGTGGAAAAAGTCTGTTTCTGCGGTGTTGAGAGAGGAGTGTGGGGTCTCAGCTCCATTCCCCGAGGAAATTGGCCCTGGGGAGGCAGCTGCATCCTGAGCTTCCGGCCCACAGACTGAGGGGGAATCGAGTGGCTGATCAGAGGGGGACTGCAGGGATCTCTTTGCTGGTGCTGAGGCAGGAATCTCTTGATTTGCCCGTGCTTGGATCTGGGTCACAGTTCTGGGTGGCAGTCCTGGGGTGAGGAGGAGCGCTGGCACAGTGGAGTTTGCAGTGGCTGTGGAGAGGAGCCCCTCCTCACAATTCCATGACAGAAAAGACTGCTTGTGGTTGGTCACTCATAGACCAGAGCACAGGCCAGGAAAAGAGTAAACACCTTGACCCTTATCATACCACCCTGGAAGAAATGAAAATTTACAGGTCCCTAGAAGTATCTCTGAAAACAGCTGTACAAACCCCCAAAGCTTGGGACAGTACATTCTTCACACTGGAAGCAGACTCTTACCTTAACAAAGAGTTTAAAACTCAAGTAGTTGGCCGGGATCATGAGCAAACCTCGAAAAAAGAGTCAGACTATATTATCTTACTTTGGTGACAAAGAAGATCAAAACATACAACCAGAAGAAGACAACAAAGTCAAAGCTCCCACATCCAAAGCCTCCAAGAAAAATATGAATCATCCAGGCCTTGGAAGAGCTCAAAAGGGATTTTGAGAAGCAAGTAAGAGAAGTAGAGGAAAAACTGGGAAGAGAAATGAAAGTGATGCAAGAAAATCATGAAAAACAAGTCAACAGCTTGCTAAAGGAGACCCAAAAAAATACTGAAGAAAATAACACCTTAAAAAATAGCCTAACCCAAATGGCAAAAGAGGTCCAAAAAGCCAATGAGGAGAAGAATGCCCTAAAAAGCAAAATTGGCCAAATGGAAAAGGAAGTCCAAAAGCTTACTGAAGAAAATACTTCCTTAAAAATTAGAATAGAGCAATTGGAAGCTAGTGACTTTATGAGAAATCAAGACACTGTAAAATAAATCCAAAAGAATGAAAAATTAGAAAACAATGTGAAATATCTCATTGGAAAAACAACTGACCTGGAAAATAGATCCAGGAGAGAGAATTTAAAAATTATTGGACTATCTGAAAGCCATGATCAAAAAAAGAGCCTAGACATCATCTTTCAAGAAATTATCAAGGAAAACTGCCCTCATATAGTAGAACCAGAGGGCAAAATAGAAACTGAAAGAATCCACAGATCTCCTCCTTAAAGAGATCCCCAAAGGAAAACTCCTAGGAATATTGTAGCCAAATTCCAGAGTTCCCAGGTCAAGGAGAAAATATCACAAGCTGCCAGAAAGAAACAATTCAAGTACTGTGGAAACACAATCAGGATAACACAAGATTTAGCAGCTTCTACATTAAAGACCACATATTCTGGAGGGTAAAGGAGATAGGATTACAACCAAGAATCACCTACCCAGAAAAACTGAGTATAATCCTTCGGGGGAAAAAAAAATGGTCATTCAGTGAAACACAGGACTTTCAAGCATTCTTGATGAAAAGACCAGAGCTGAATAGAAAATTTAACTTTCAAATACAAGACTCAAGTGGAACATGAAGAGGTAAATAGGAAAGAGAAATCATAAGAGACTTATTAAGGCTGAACTGTTTACATTCCTGCACGGAAAGATGATATTTATAACTCATGAGACCTTTGTCAGTATTAGAGCAGTGGGAGGGGAAAAATTATATGTATAGATAGATAGATAGATAGATAGATAGATAGATAGATAGATAGATAGACAGACAGACAGAGGGCATGGAGTAAGTTGAAGATGAAGGGGTGATATCTGGAGAATAAAATTAAGGGGTGAGAAAGGATTATACTAGGAAAGGAGAAAGGGAAAGGTAGAATGGGGTACATTATCTCACACAAAACGGACAAGAAAAGGTTCTTACAGTGGAGGGGAAACAAGGGAAGGTGAGAGGAAATGGGGGAATCTCATTCTCATAGGATCTGGCTTAAGAAAGGAATAACATACACACTCAATTGGGTATGGAAATCTGTCTTACCCTACAGGAAAATGGGGGGGGAGGACAAGAGAACAGGGGGATGATAGAGAGAAGGGCATATTGGGAAAGGGGTAATCAGAAGGAAGTACTTCTGAGGAGGGACAGGGTCAAAAGAAAGAACAGAATAAATGGGAGGGCAGGATAGGATTAAGGGAAAAGAGTTAGTTTTTCACAACATGTCTACTGTGGAAGCATTTTGCATAACTGCACATGTATGGCCTGTATTGAGTTGCTTGCCTTTTCAATGAGGATGGGTGGGGTGGGAGGATGGGTGGGGTGAGAGGAAGGGAGTAAATTTGGAACCCAAAGTTTTAAAAACACACATTAAAAAAAAAAGTTTTCCCATGCAACTGGGAAATGAGGTGCAGAAATCCATCCTGCCCTACAGGAAAATAGAACGGGAAGGGGATAAGAGAAGGGGGGGGGAGACAGAAGGGAGGGCAGACTAGGGGAAGGAGTATTCAGAATGCATGCCATCTTGGGGTGGGGGAGGGGCAAGATGGGGTGAAAATCTGGAATTCAAAATCTTGTGGAAGTAAATATTGAAAACTAAAAATAAATAAATTCATATTAAAAAAATAAAGTCAAAAAAAAAAGAGAGAGAGAGAAGGAAACCAAATTACCAGTATCAAAAATGAAAAGGGCAAATTCACCACCAATGAAGAGGAAATTAAAGCAATTATTAGGAGTTATTTTGACTAATTACATGCCAATAAATCTAACAACCTAAGTGAAATAGATGAATATTTACAAAAATATAAATTGCTCAGATTAACAGGAGAGGAAACAGAATACTTAGATAACCCAATCTTAAAAAAAAAATTAAAAGCCATCAATGAGCTCCCTAAGAAAAAAATCCCTAGGTCCAGGTAGATTTACAAGTGAATTCTACCAATATATAAAGAACAGTTAATCCCAACACTATTTAGAAAAATAGGCAAAGGAGGAGTCCTACCAAATTCCTTTTATGATACATATATGGCACTGATACCAAACCAGGAAAAGCTAAAACAGAAAAAGAAAACTATACACCAATTTCCCTAATGAATATTGATGCAAACATTTTAAATAAAAATTAGCAAGGAGATTACAGCACTATATCACAAGATTATACAGGTGGGATTTATACCAGGAATGCCGGGTTGGTTCAATATTAGGAAAACTATTAGCGTTAACTGACCATATCAATAACAAAAACCAACAGAAATCATATGATTATCTCAAAAGATGTAAAAAAAAGCTTTGACAAAACACAATACTCATTCCTATTAAAAACACCAGAAAGCAAAGAAATAAATGGAGCTTCCCTTAAAATGATAAGTAGTATCCACCTAAAACCATCAGCAAGCATTATCTATAATGGGAATAAGACAGAAGGCTTTCCAGTAAGATCAGGGGTGAAGCAAGGATGCCCATTATCACCACTATTATTCAATACTGTACTAGAAATGCTAGCTGTAATAATAACAGAAGAAAAAGAAATTGAAGGAATCGGAATAGGCAATGAGGAAACAAAACTACCACTCTTTGAGGATGATATGATAATATACTTAGAGAATCCTACGGAACTAAAAACTAGTTAAAATAATTCACAATTTTAGCAAAGTTGCAGGATATAAAATAAACACACAAAAATTATCAGCACTTCTATATGTTAACAACAAAGTTTAGCAGCAAGAGACAAAGAAATTACATTTAAAATAACTGTAGACAATATAAAATACTTGGAAGTTTACCTGCCAAGATAAACCCAGCAACTATATGAACACAATTACA
Organism: Phascolarctos cinereus; assembly: GCF_003287225.1. Classification (NCBI taxonomy): domain Eukaryota; kingdom Metazoa; phylum Chordata; class Mammalia; order Diprotodontia; family Phascolarctidae; genus Phascolarctos; species Phascolarctos cinereus. The sequence goes on along the minus strand of NW_027555514.1, from coordinate 275,356,545 downwards.
AAATATTATTCACACAACTAAAGTTAGATCTAAGTAACTAGAAAAATATTAATTGCTCATGGGGTAGGCTGATTCAATATTTTAAAAAATGAAGATTCCACCTAAATTATTTAGTGCCATATCAATCAAACTATCAAAAATTATTTATAGACCTAGGAAAAAAAACATAAAATTTTATCTGGAAGAACAAAAGGTCAAGAATATCAAGGGAATCAATGAAAAAAAAATGTGAAGGAAGGTGGTTTAGCCATACCAGATCTAAAACTGTATTACAAAGTGGTAATCATCAAAATAATTTGATACTGGCTAAGAAAAAGAGTGGTAGATCAATGGAATAGATAAAGTACACAGTAGTAACCTAGTGTTTGATAAACCTGAAGATCTTTGGTACAAGAACATATTATGTGACAAAAACAGCTGGGAAAACTGGAGAGCAGTTTGGCAGAAACTAGCTTCAGACCAACATCTCACACAGTATAGCAAGATAAGTTCAAGATGGGTACACAATTTAGACATAAAGGCTGATAGCATAAGCAAATTATGGCAGCATAGTATAGTTTACCTGTCAAATCTATGAATGAGGGAAGAATTTATAAACAAACGAGAGCATTATAAGACACAAAATAGATAATTTTGATTGCATTAAGTTAAAAAGGTTTTGCAGAAACAAAACCAGTGCAGCCGCGATGAGAAGAAAAGCAGAAACCTGAGGAAAGAAAATTTTTTTACAGCAATGTTCTTTGATAAAGGCCTCATTTCTCAAATATATGGAGAACTGAGTCAAAATTATAAGAATCCAAGTCATTCCCCAACTGATAAATGGTCAAAGGATATGAACAGGCAGTTTTCAGAGGAAGAAATCAAAGCTATCTACAGCCATATGAAAAAATCACTACTGATTAGAGAAATGCCAATTAAAACAACCTCACATCATCAGGTTGGCTAATATGACAGAAAAGGAAAATGACAAATGTTGGAGGGGATGTGGGAAAATTGAGACACTAATGCACTGTTGGTGGAGTTGTGAACTCATTCAACCATTCTATAGAGCAATTTGAAACTAATGCCCAAAGGAATATAAAACCATGTATACCGTTTGGTCCAGCAATACCTCTACTAGGTCTTTATCCCAGAGAGATTAAAAGAAAAAAAAAAGGAAAAGAACCTATACATACACTAATATTTATAGCAGCTCTTTTTGTGTTGGCAAAGAATTGGAAATTGAACAGATGCCCATCCACTGGGGAATGGCTGAACAAAGTGTGGTATATGGATGTGATGGAATATTATAGTGCTGTAAGACAGGGACAAGAAGGATGCTTTTAGAAAAACCTGGAAAGACTTACGTGAACTGATGCAGTCAGTTGAGCAGAACCAGAACACTGTACATAGTAACAGCAATATTGTACAATAATCAACTGTGAATTACTTAGCTATTCTTAGCAATACAATGATCTAAGACACTTCCAAAGGTCTCATGATGAAAAATGCTATCCACCAAAACAACTCATGGAGTCTGAATACAAATTAGAGCAGACTTTTTTTAAACTTTCTCTGCTTTTCTTGGGGTACTTTCAGTCTGTGTTTTCCTTCACAACATGACTAATATGGAAATGTTTTGCATTACTGCACATTTATAACCTATATCAAATTGCTCGCCCTCTCAATGGGGGAGGGGAGAGAATTTGGAACTCAAAATTTTTAAAAAATGAATGTTAAAAAATATTTACATGTAATTGGAAAAAAAAATTTATTAAAAATAAAGACAGACTTACTACTATATTGTTGGTAGAATGGGTGCAATTATTCTAGAAAGCAATCTGGTATTATGCTAAAACAGTAACTACAATGTCCATGTGCACCAAGAAATCACCTTGCCAGACATGTACAAGACGGTCAAAAAGGAACAACAACAACAAAAATCACATATACACCAAAATATTCACAGAAGCAGGTCTGTATGTGTGAAGGGGGAGAAAGGGGTAGGGGAGCTGAGACATGGCAGAGGGGAGCGGGGGGGTGTGTGTGTGTGTGTGTGTGTGTGTGTCTGGGTGGGTGTACGTATGTATGCCTATGTGACAGCAAAAAAAATGGAAAAAGATTCCCACTAAAACAGGGAATGGTTAAATCAATTGTGACACACACACATATATATATATATATATATATATATATATATATATATATATATATGTATTATGCCATATTACTATGCTTCATGCAATAATAATAGTTGACATCTGTATAGCACCTACTGTGTGCCAGGCACTGTGCTAAACACTTCACAATTAGTATCTCATCTGATCCTCACAACAACCCTGGGAAGAGATGCTACTGTTACCCCCATTTTACAGATGAAAAAACCAAGACAAAGGTTAAGTAACTTGCCCAGGGTTACAAAGCTAATAAGTGTTGGAGGCTGGATTTGAACTTAGGTCTTCCTGACTCAGGCCTGGAACTCTATATACTATACCACCTGGCTGCCATAATACTTAAATCTCTCTTCTCCAGAACACCCAGGCTCTGCTAATCTCACCTGTGGGTACCAAGGAGTGAGGCCCTCTATTAATATTTTGGGCAAGCCACTGCCATCTTAGAATCTGCTCGTTCCAGGATGGAATCCAGTAGAATCAGTATTGCTACAGTGTATGTGTGCCAATCTACTCCCCTAGGGGTCCACTCACCGTCCGTGTACCCTCCCAAACCAAACTACCCCTTGCATCCCACCTTTCCCCTCTATGTGTTGCCTCCCCTTATTAGAATGTAGGCTCCTAGACGCAGGGAATGTTTTTCCTTTTGTTTTATACCTCAGTGCTTATTTAGAACCCTGTAAGCATTCAATAAATGTCTTTTCAGCCATTCATAAAACACAATGAATGTGAAAAATTCAAAGCAGCGCAGAAGGACTTACATGAACTGATGCAGAATAAAAAGTTAAAACAATATACACAATGACTCCACTAATATAAAAGAACAAAAAGCCTCAACGGAATCCTGTGTGGTTGTAATGACCAAGGTTCTTGGTGCTAGAGCAGCATTCTCTACACAGCTCCATTCTTTACTGAGAAAAGAATATCACATCTACTGTCAGACTCAGTTGGTTCATTGGCTGAGTTTGCTGAACTGCTTCTCCCCCTCCCTTCCACTTTTTAAAAAATTCTTTCTTATAAGGGAAGGCTCTCTAAGTAGGGGAAGGGAAAGAACTAGCTTCAGAAAGGAAAGTGACATAAAAAATATCAACAAAATTTTTAAAAAGAAATGCTCGCCTTTCCTGCAAGGCTTAGTTCAAATGCTTCTTTTTCCAAAAGTGTGCCTTGATCCCCCAGTTGAAAGTGATCTTTCTCTCCTCAAATTTCTGCAAACAAGGCAAAGCCTAAACAGTCTGTGTTCTGTGTCCGGATGAGGGAGTGTTCACGGCATTGGAAGGTCATGGATTTAGTGCTGGAAGGTGCTGTACAGTTCACATAAGCCAACCTCCTCTTTGTACAGAAAAGGAAATTAAAGCCCACAAGGGAGAAGTGACCACCGGGGTCATATGGGTCATATGGCCATCTCCAAGGATTCAGCCTCAACCCCCTGCTCTTTCCACAGTACCACACTGCCCTACAGCATGGGGATCTGAAAAAAGAAGACTGGTATAATCAGGAACATTTTAACAGACAGAGATGGGGAAGGGCATTGCAGGCGTAGAGAATGACACAACCCAAGGATCAGGGCTGAGAAAGGGAAGTCTATGTTTGCAAGCAGCTCTAAAGATCTAGTGTAGCTGACCACACAAGGAGCAAAAGTGTGAGCTAAGGGGGATTCGTTTGAAATGATGATCCCAATGGCTGAAAATGCTCACAGCTCATTGCTTTCTGGTTACATATCAAGAAAGAATAAACAGATAGAAGCAAAGGATGGCAATTCAACAATTTTTATGTTGTTACAAAATAAATATTATATGGAAGCTCCTACTCTGGGCACTGAGGACGCAAAGGTTTTTAAAAAGACACAACCCCACCCTCGAAGAATATGTCAAGAACAGAGATGATGATGTACAAAAGTAAAGTTTGCATCAATATTTCAAGTTTACAAAATTTCAATGGCAGGATGCTGGTGCAGATAAGAAATAAATCAGTAAATACATATTGAGTACCTCTTATATCGGAGACACAGCGCTAAATCCTGGGATTCAAACAGAAGAGTGAGGCACGTTCTGCCCTCAAGGAGCTTCTATTCCACTGAGGGAAAACGACGTGTTCACAAAGAAGTCAACGCAGGATATACACAAACCAAATCTGGAGAGATGGAGGGAGGAGAGAGGAACCACCAGCAGACCGAGGAAGGGCACTTGAGCTGAGCCTTAAAGGGTGCCAGGGGTTCCAAGAGGCAAAGGGGAGGGAAAGTATTCCAGGACAGCCTGTGCAACGCACGGAGACGGGGTGGAAACTCAAATATGGCAGCAGCATGCAGGCTGATCTGGAGAGCGGAAGAAGAATGGGTCACCAGCCTGACAAGGTAAACTGGAGCCAAACTCTGAAGGACAATAAAAGGCCAAATGAAGGAGTCTGTATTTTATCTTAGAGACAACAGGGTGCAACAGAAGTTTCCAAAGCAGGTGGCTGCCATGATCAGAACTGCACCATGGGAATATGACACGGCACCTCTACTGCCTCTTTAGAAGGCATTGAGGAGGGGAGACAGCAACTCCCTCCGCACCTTAGGAGATGGCTTTATCAGTTACTTTGGCTGAAAAAGGAAGTCCCTTCCAGGGATCAGCCCTTCCCTCTTCAGCGTGGATAGCCCATCAACGGACCTGACCTTGAAGCAAAGGGAGGCTGGGCCAGACCATGGGCAAGCCTTTGAGAACCCAGGGTTCATGAGGGAGAATGCTACAGAGCAAGACTTAAACAAAAATGAAAACCAGTGAAAACCAGTAGAGACGCCATCATAATCAAAAACGAAGATGGTGAACTCTGAGGCGAACAAATTAAAACTAAGTACGAAACCCAGTGAAAACCAGTAGAGATGCCATCATAATCAAAAATGCAGATACTAAACTCTGAGGTGACCAAATCAAAACTAAGTATGGAAATCAGTGACAAAAGAAATATTTTTGCCATAACCTTGGAAATGCATTAGTTCACAGAGAATGAGAATGAGAAAGAACCTTTAGAGAATGCATCTCTCTTAACCCCCACATTTTATGGAAGGTGACCTTGGCCAGAAGAAATGGTGGCCCCAGGCTTACCCTGCACCCACCCCAATGGCCTGCTATTTTTCTGGCAGACAGCTCGCACAGCCCCTTGGCCCCAGGAGATAGTCAGGGAGTTGCAGCAGCCCTCCTGACAGTAAGGAGCTCCTCCTCCTCCTCACTTAGCTGGCTGGGCCTCAGCTAAGAAGCCAGCCCTCCAAGCCAGGGATGTTAAATTCACCTACAAAGGAGTCGCCAAAGTTACAGGAAACTATAGTGACTGAGAAAACCACATATTAACATTCTCTGTGTTCTACTGTATTTTTATTTATTGTGTTAAATGTTTTCCAAGCATATTTTAATCTGGTTGAGGAGGCCCCTTTGACACTTCTCCATGGCATTCAGTTCTAGAAGCACCTGACGGAACTTGCCTTCCATGGGCTAAGGTTTCCAGAGGCCAGGGTCACACAGGTAGCACAGTCAGGAGGAAACAAACTTTACTTAGCAAAGTCCATCAGACTCCTAGTAATTCAGCTCAATTCCATAAGCAGCCACTGAGCACCAATTATTCCATGCATAAGGGTTTGCTGAAACCAGATACAGGCAGTCTCACTTTTAAAGAATGTATGAAGAACCTAGTGAACTACAAGAGAAAAAAACTGAAGCTGAACTTGTCTGCTAAGTGGGTAATCACTGTGGCTAAAGGTACTGAACTACTTGACATAAACATCAAATGTAACTAAGGTAATCAGATGGCTCTCCTATGTGACCTAAGGAATCTGTCTGCTTCAGACTTCATATTTCATTTCCACTAAAAGAACTTTCAAAGCAAAAGATAAAAAGCCATGGAAAACAAGTGAAGGGAGCAGGAAGTTTTGTCTTACTTGTGAACTCTGCGTATGTTCAAAAAAGAAGGGTCTTAAATAAGATGAGGTGATCGCCTTCCTGCTTTCTTTGTGTCCAAATGCTTTACAGCATACAAACACTGCTCACATATTTTTCCATATTATTTTAAAACATTAGTGTTAAAAGGCTACATAACATATGGAACACATCACACATGTGCAAAGATACTACAGTATTTTATACAGGTCATATAATCCATATGTACACACATACATGAATACATGTCAAACAGTTGTGGCCTGTTGTCTTTGTACTCCGAGTTCATCTACAGATAACAACAGCTGGCAGAGAGCACCTTACACACTCTTTCTCACACGGGCCCATAAGGGCACCCCTATGAAATAAGTCAGGCAAACATGACACACCCACTTTAAAGATGACGATTTTCTCATGACTGCATGTCTTAAGAGGAAGAAGCAGGCCTCCACCCCGGACCTCCTGATCACAATTCTAGGGTTCTCCCCTTTCTAACACAAGTGTAAGTTAGCGACGAATCTTTACCTGCGCACAATAAACATGAGACAAGGCCAAGTTTTACACAAGACACACTGAACTTTAGTAGAACATACCAAGTGAAGTCAATGTAATTCATGTATTAAAACAACACAAATGATGCCATGTGCCTTAGCATTTTACAATTAACAACCTCTTAAGTTTTACGTTGGCAACTCATGTGAACATAAAAAAGCAGGGAAAATGTTCCTCAACTCAAGGCCTCATCTCATGCCTCTTTGCATGGGTGGTATCCATCTCCCATACCTGACACATCCTCCCTTCTCATCCCATCCTCTCAGAATCCTTGTGGGCTGCCAACGTCGTCGCCTTCTCAAATTTCCCCACTTCAGTGTTCTCTCTGACCAAGATCCACTTTGTCTTAAACTAATGCACACGTCATATTCAGAAAACCAGCAGCTTCTGTGGGGTGGGGACCCAGCACCACACTCTGAATACAGCAGATACTGCAGGCTCTGCAGCTACTCAAAACCTGGAGTTTCTTTACGTGCTCTCTGGCCACCAAAGTCCTTGGCTTTGTGAAGTGACGCAACCACAGACAGACATGGCTTGATCGACGCAAATGACCTTGGAGAAGATGCATCAGTACTTGCTTTGCTCCTCGGCCCCCTAGCAAGCAGTGGGCCCTTCCAGCCAACACAGAGGCAGCAGCTGACAGATGCGCAGTCAGAGGCTCCCATGGGGGCTGTCTCAGAACAGGGGCTTTCTGACTTTTCTGTTCGTGCCTCCAGCACTGAGCAAAGTGCTTTGCACATAATAACAGTTTTAATAAATGTTTTTTCCATTCATTTATTAATAATGACTAACTCTGATAGACTTTGCTCTTCTCAGCAATGCAAGGATCTACGACATCTCTAAAAGTCTCATGATGGAAAATGCTATGCACATCCACAGAGAGAACAATGGAGCCTGAAAGCAGATCGAAGCACACTATTTGCTCTTTTTTTCCCTTCTGTTTTGTTTTGTTTCTTCTTTCTTTTGGTTCCTCCTATTGGTTCTAATTCTTCTGTACAGCACAATGTGAAAATATGTCTAATAGGAATATATATGTAGAGCCTATATCAGATTGCACGCCATCTTGGGGAGGAAGGCAGGAAGGGAGGGAGGGAGAGAAAACTTAAAACTCAAAAGCTTTATGGAAGTGAATGTTGAAAACCAAAAATAAATTAATTTGAAAAAAAAAATTTTAAATAAAAAATAAAAGGAATCCCAAAAGTAAAAGTCCCAGGAATATCCTAACTAAAATCCAAAGCTCCTATATCAAAGAAAAAATATCATAAGTATCCAGAAAGAAGCAATTCAAGTACCAAGGTGCTACAGTCAGGATCACTCAAGATCTAGCAACTTCTAATATAAACAAAAGGTAATCTTGGAATGCTAACCAAGAATAATTTATCTTGCAAATCTGAATATATAATCCTACATGGGAAAAACAAGACATTAATGGAAGATAATTTTCACAAGCATTTGGAGGTGGTTTTTTTTTAAGATGTTTTGACAGATTATTCAGATCCCAAGAACTTGTGTGGTTTTCCTTCAAAGTATATATTTCACTTTGACAGGGAAAAAGTGAAAAGAATTGATAGGCTGTTAGTCTTTGACAGTCCCTTAATTCTGCCTATCAATCCTTTCGACTTTTTAACCCTGTCAAAGTAAAATACATACTTTGAAGGAAAACCACACAAGTTCTTGGGATCTGAATAACCTATCAAAACATCTTAAAAAACACCACCACCATAATGATATGGTGAAAAGAACAGAGCTGATTAGGAACTTTGAAATACCACCACGGAAATCAGAGAAACCTAGAGAAGTCAAGTTCTAGGAAGAATCTGGGAGGAGCTTTATGATGATGGAGTGCATTGGGAGAGAAGAAAAGAGTCTCCCTTCAAGTGCCTTAAAGTCTTCAAGGAATACAGAGGGAGTTACAAAAGAAAAGAGAGGTCTGAGGGTTGGACTGGTTCTGTTCTGAAAGGTCTGAAGAAGCAAAAGAGAATGAAGGGAAAAAGGGTAATACAGCAGTACAAACAGAAGGAAAAAGGAGGTGGAACGAACTAGGGATTGGTGATATAATGATAGCACAAAAAAAGAGACTTAAAGTACAGAAAAGGGAACAGACAGAAGTTCATAAGGAAGGAAAAATAAAATAAGCAAAGTAGTTTTGAAAGAAAATGTAGAAATATGTGTATACATAAGTGTTTTTTAAAGCAAAGTGACATGAAATGTACAATTTCATATACATTTCATTTTTATGTTCTCCCTACTGTGTGGAAATCATTTAAATTCAAAATTAAATAATAAATTTTTAAAGGGTAGGAATAATTTTTAAAAATGCAAATAGAAAGAATGAAACAATAGAAACCAAATGATGCAGAAGTATAATAACTAAGTTTGGTGCTAAAGATGAGACATGAAAAGGCACTTCCCTCAATGTCTTTGCAAAGATGGAGGACAATGGGGATGGAACACAAACAAGACATCAGAGTTTTTTTGACATATTGGTTGTTTAATTTTTTTTTATTAAAAAAAAGAGAGAGAATTGTTCTTTGGAAGAGGGAGAGAAAAATGTAGATGATTTAAACCAAAATACATCAATAAAAATTCATTTTAAAAAACTATTCACTTTTAAGATTTCGAATATTGCTAATAATCAGAAAAGGATATTTGTCTCTAAGCAATTCCCTAATAAGTCTAAGGGGAGAAAAGTAGTTGGGGGGTGGGAGTGGGGAGTTTGTAAATACTAATAAATTAAATGCTTTCTACTTTAGTGATCAAATAAAGTAGCATCCCAAAGCAACGGTCCTCTAATTCTGCTATTATTCTTTTGACTTTTTCCCTGTCAAAGTAAAATATATGCTTTGAAGAAAAACTGCACAAGTTCTTGTGATCTGAATAATCTAGCAAAACATCTTTAAAAACACCACCACCATAAAAATCTCAAAAAGAAAATAATCCAGAATTGCAGTTTTAAATCTGGAGTTCATGAATTTTTAAAAACATCTTGAAAGCTGTATTTCAATATCACTGGTTTATTTTGTAATCCTACGTACATTATTTGGTTTATTTAAAACTAGTAGTCTGAGAAGGAGTCCAACCAAAAGTTTCCCTGTGCTGCTAGCAGGGCTCAGAAAAAAAACAAAGATTAAGAACGCCTGGTCAAGACACTGTTAATTTAAAGAGAAAATTTTTCAAAGATGACATAAAAAATTTCCAAGTTCCCTCTCTGGCACACTGGAATCATTACTGCCCCCACCAAAGGAGACAGTTTTGTGTCATCTGCTTAAGTAAGGGTAAGTAAACGACAACACTGGTAAGAGCTGCTTCTTCATCTCTTTTCTCCGAGTGTCTTGCACATAGCACAAACTAAGACAGTCATGCTTAAAAATAACACAAAAATGCTTAACTTTCAGAGTATCTGAGCATTTAACAATTAATCGCTTTTTCATTATCAATAGTAAGTTATTGAAACTACTTTTTAAAGTGGGTGATAATAAATAATGATGAGCATTCATATATAATCTTTCTGTGTTCTGTGTACATGGAAATGCTTTGAGGCATGTTTAAGTTCAGAATAAAACAATTTTTTTAAAAAGAAAGGATTTTAAAAAGCAATGTAATGAAAAGAACAAAAACAAAACAAAATAGAGATACATAGACATGCAAAGTTTTCAATACTAGGTTCTCATTCTCATTCTTTTTCATTCTCAAGAGGGAAAAAAACAATGAAATAAAATATTTTAAAGAATCAGTCTCTATAAACCCAGGGGAAAAGAAGTCAATGGATATAGGGGTCCTCTTAATAAATTATGTACACACTACTGCCAGGGTCAAATATTAGCAAACTGAAAATTCCAAATTTCTTTAGAGGGTTAATTCTGCATTCTCTTCTCTCAAAATAAATGTTATTTGTAGAGCTGAGTATTAAAAGCAGATGAATTTTATTCCTAGCTACCCCTGGGAATGCTGCTTTTGAAGGGAACCTTGCTCAGTTTTCAGAAACTATCCCAATAGCTGAATTTGGCTTTGGGCTACTTTCTTTGCCCACCAGACAGACTCTCCTTTGAGGGAAACCAGCCCGGGGCCAGGGAGAATTTAGCACAGTCTAAGCAGCCCCAGTGAGCTCCCAAGCACCAAAAACACATGCAGGTAAAATGGACCCTTTGCTTCTGTGCAGAGGCAGCCCTGCCCTCAGAATTATTCTCTCCCTCCCAAGCATCTGTACCTGTGAAAACTCCAAACTGGGGGAGCCAAGGGAAATATTGGAAGAGGATGAAAGCTATCCATTTGATGATGTCTGAGGGAGAAAGAGAGAAGAGCCCGAAGCTGCATCCCCACCACCCCAGCAGCCTTCGCCCTGACCCCAAGGGCTCATTCTGATCCTCACCAGCTCCCTATGCCAGGGTACTTCTGTGTTTCTGCCTTATAACAAGAAACTTGCACTGGCTCCCAGCTGAACACACTGGAGCCAGCAGAGCTAAGCACAACAAAATGTCCTTTGAGCCAAGCAAGCAAAAAGTAAGTGCCATCAACAGAAGTGACACCCCTCGTTCACAAACTCATTAACATATTTCTCAGCCCCCAATTTTGCTGATTTTCAATGCGCTCAAAATAAGGCCAGAGAATAATGCTTCCCAATTCGCAAGCTCACCAACCGGGCTGCAAATGACTGCAAGCCCCAGTCACACAATAACCACATTATTTAGGTCAAGAGTAAAATGATTTAAAAGGAAAGGGATGGAATGCTGGTGATAATATTCAGTAACTTCCACAGCTAGTCCAGGCCTTTCAGCCTGCTTAAAACAGGAGCACCAAAGAGTAAATTATATTTAAGGGGAAATGCTGACAGCTCATCAATTGATTTTCAATGAAAATGCTAAAAAAAATTAATAAAGAAATTAAGCTGCTGAAATACAGTTTCACCAATTAGCTTAATGTCAGAGAATTCTAATTAGGCGCCTTGAGATTGCTGTTTAGTTTAAGCCTGCAGAGTGCCAAATTCTCCTTTTCACACAAACTGGTTGCAAAATGAAAGACATTAGGCAGCCTTAATTACATTATCAGAACAGCTGGGATTAGGCAATCTCTGAAGTCAAGGCGGCCTTCTTTTGTCACCGAGGAGAAATCCCTTGCTTTCCAGGGTGCCGGATTGTGGGGCTGTTCCATATCTCACCCATACAAAGCAAGATGCATTAGAAACAAAAAATTTCCAGACAAAGAATAGAGTACTGCTCAGCAAATAATGAACACATTAGCGAAAAAGAAAAGGCAGGTGAAAAGATTAAGCCTGGAATGGGCCGGTTTTGCTACCGCCTCTCCTGGCTGCTGGCCTCCCAGCCCTTCGTGGCAAAGCCAGCTTGGCCAGGCCCACACCGCCCTTATCTGAGGCACAAGCACATTTCAGGCCGGCCAGTCCCACAGGATGGGAAATTAGCGGCGATTGTTTTCACACATCTTGGCCAATACAATGTCTTTTATGTCTTTACATTGTCTGTAAAGCTATGTTTTCCCTACACAAGGGACACTCTTTATAAATCCGATTTTTGAAGCAACAGGATCCCCCCTCCAACCACCCCACCAGGCCAAGTTCCCTGACAACCAGGATGTCCAAAAAGCGAAATTACAACCCACAAAAAGCACACTTTCCCCAACTGCAAAAACACTTGTGATCCCGGGGGGTGGGGAGGCACACAGAGTGTAATCCCCAGGCCTGGAACATTTTATTTAGGCTTGCTGCTGTCCATCAAGCTTAGGCTAAAAACAGGAAGAGGTCAAAAGCCCCACTTCCAAGGGACTGCCTGAGAGGGAAAAGGAAGCTCAGGCCTTGATCAAACAGTCCGAGTCACTCTCCAGAGCCTCCTATAAACTTTGTCTTTCAATTTTGGCACACTGGGGGGGCCTGAAGATTGTCAACTCCTAAGTGCATGTGCCCTTATGCTCACAAGCACCACATCACCTTCGGTCCTGAAGGACCATAAGTTTCACTATTATTAATTGCTAATGATGGAAGTATTTGGCCAATGATGAGACTCCTGCATTCTGGGGCCTATCACTGCTGATTTTGTCTACCACTTATCTCCTCCATGAAAAGGACTTCACAGCGGGCGGTAGTCTATGGTGGGAATTATACCAGTTTTAGACGTGGGGGAAAGATGCTTACCCAGAGACAGCCACAAGACTGGAATGTGAACCAAAAATGCGTTAAAGGTGCCCATCTTTTCTGGTCCATAAAGCCATTGTAAAAAGTCCTTTATATAAAAAAGTAAAATCTTGAAAACGTTTAAGAAAACATTAACTGCTCTCTACTTTTTCTCATCATTTCTCCTAGCACAGCAGTATTCCAAACACAATCACATAGACCAGAACTTGTTCAGCCACCCCCTACTACAAAAGTCATGATTTCTTCTCTCCAATGAAAGTCAAGCCCTGCAAAAACAGTCCTGTTCTGTCCAGTGCCACCCCACCACCCCGACTCTGGGTCACCTGTTTTTGACCCATCCATACAAATGTAAAGTACCAAGTCTGGCAAGATGGAAATAAAGTGATCTGGAATGATCTCCAAACTCCTTTGTACAAATTTAAACAAAAAAGTTAAGCTTAACTGACAAAGTTAATCAACAGACCATATAAATGGAAATCACTTCATTTTAAGCACCAAGAACATTACAGGTACTTAATCAATGGTTGTGAAACTGAGTTGGATTTTCTATCTGATAACTAGTCACACAGTGACCTTGAACATCACTACGCAGAGATGAAAAGCACTTAGCTGCAAACAGGCAGAAATGTCCAAAAGCAATCTGCACATAACTCAAACGAGCCATCCCCTGCCATCTTACCAGATGTACCCAATCACTTCCACAGGAGGAGGTTTGGAAAAGACCTCAGCATAAGCTAGTGTCTTCACAGAATTTACAGTTTTGTAATCCAGAACTGCAGCATTCTTTCTGAGGAGACTGGCTCTCCCCACCTTGCCCAGGCTGGAGTGAAGGGCCAATCACAGGCTCAAACCCACTACTGAGTGACCTGGGGGCTTTGACTTGCTCTATTTCCAAGCTGAACCAGTTCCTTAGGGGTGGGTGGGAGAGGAGAGAAGCCGTCTTGGTGCCAGATTTAATGGAGACAGCCAAACAGCTTAGCCCACTCTGGCTCAGGCTCTCCAATTCAAGAGCCTGCTAGCCACAGCCTCCGCAGAAGCAGGTATTAGAGGTGTGTGCCACCAAGGCTGGTTCACAAAAATCATAATCAATAAACAGGCTGTCTGTAAGAAGATGAATAATGTACTTGCAGACTGTAGACAGTCCTGGAAGAACACGGTCCCTGCCCTCTGGGAATTTGTCAAAAGCGGGGTGAGGGGGTGGGATAAAGGAAAACATATAAAACATACATGTAAACCCTAAAGAGAATGACACGGTACAGCGGAAAGGAAACTGAACCTATGGTCAGGAGACACCTAGGTTCAAACCCCATTACTAATAATGAGTCGTGTGACCCTGGCCAAGTCACTGGGATTCTCTAAGCCTCCATTTTCCCATCTGTACAATGAGATAACACCTACCTCACCAAGACATCGGGAAAATCAAATGAGAATATGTGCAAACCACCAATCTTCTGCAAAAGGAATGAATCTGGGTCTGGATCTCAATTCGTTTTTATTTAAGGGTTAGATCTGATGGATATGTGAGGCACAAAACTGTAAGGAATCAAGGTATCTGCTGCCCAAAAGAAGTGAATGCTTAAAGAAAAAGCACCAAAAGCCTTAGAGGCAGAGAAACCACTTGTTATCTCTTATTACAGTCCCATAAAATTCTTAAGCTTTCAAACTGACAGTGATAAAACAACCCAAGTTTCACAACATGACGAGGGAAAACCGCTCATGGTTTAAATTAAATTTCCTCACCTCTAAAATGAAAATACAGAGGGGCTTTGCTGAAAATGTCCTGCTAACTCATGGAATTTGTTATAATTTACCAACCTCTTTTGGATCTAATTCAAGAGGACTTGTTTTGAGGCAGCTAGGTAGTGCAGTGAATAGAGCACCAGCCTTGGAGTCAGGAGGACCTGAGTTCAAATCTGGCCTCAGACAACATAACACTCACTAGCTGTGGCACTTGTTTTTCAAAAGTACAACGAGGAGAAGCACAGTCAAGGTAGCAGAGCAAAGGAAAATGAACAGACCCCTCCACATATGTCTAGAAAAACTCTGAATCCCAGCTGGCTAACAGTGACAGAGTCCAGTAACAATCTACTGAACTTCCAGCCAGGAACAAGCCAACAGATCCACCCTGGCTGAGGAACTTGCAGATCTCAGAGCAGGAGGGCAGGGAGTGGACTTTGCTCCAGGGTCACTCTGGGAGCTCTAAAAGCCCACAGGTCCCCACTCTGAGCTATCCTTCAGACCCCTGAAATGATACAACATTCAATGACACCCCAAGAAAGAGCAGAAGGACCCAAGAAGACAAAAGCTCAACTCGAACATTCCCCCATTTTTGAAAAATATCAAACAGGGCACTAGAAGAAAAAAATGAGAAAAGAAGTAAGAGACATGAAAAAATGATATGGAAAGAGAACTTAACAGTTTGAAAGAAAGAGAAATAAAAATTTACTGAAGAAAAAACTCCCTGAAAACGAAAATGACTCCTTGAGACATCAAGAAATATTACAACAAAGGGAAGGAAAGGGAAGAGATCTCATAAGAAAAACAAATGACCTGGAAAACAGATCAAGAAGAAAAAAATTCGGGATTATCAGACTACCTGAATGGCATGACCAAAAAAGGAGACTACACTTCATATTTCAAGAAATTGTAAAGCTGCTGAGACCTCTAAGAACCAAAAGGCAATGAACGTGGGAACAAGAAAGAATCCTCTCGTCACCTCCTGAAAACTTCCAGAAATATTACAGTCAAGATCCAGATCTCTCGACTCAAAGAAAAAAATCCTAGAAGCAGCCAGAAAGAAGGAATTCAAAGAACCACAACAAGGATCACACAAGATTAAGCAGCCACCACTTCCAAGAAGTAGAGAGCTTGCAACACGACATCCTGGAAAGCCAGTGCTAGAACTTTACAGCCAAGAACAATGCACCCAAGAAAACTAAGTATGATCCTATAAGGGAAAAAATGAATCTTTAATGAAACAGAGGCCTCCCAAGCATTCCTGATGAAAAGGCTAGAGCTGAGGAGAAGCTCTGAAGTGCAAACAAAGGAGATAAATAAAAAATATATAATATAAACATATAAGAAATATTAAAAAGGTAACCATGAACAACCATAAGGGACTAAACAAGAAAAATCTACCCACAGAAAAATATGAGATGATACATGTGTCCCCTCAGAACTCTAGCCATCATCAGGGGTCACAAGAGTTTAATTAGAAAGGGCCTAAGAGTGGTTCTATTATGTTCTGATTATCTTAAAAGAAGAATGGAAAAGAAGAAAATGAATACACTAGGGGGTAGGGGGAAGGAAAGGGAGAGAGATGGGGAAAATTATTTCACATGATTAGGGTGGGTACATAAAGTCTATGGAAACAAAGAATAAGGGGGGCAGGAAAGCAGGCAATACATGAACCTCACTTTCATCTGAACAGCTCAAAGGAGGGAAGAACACAAGTACACACACATATAAAAAAGAACAGAAATGTATCTCACTTAACAAGGAAACAGAAGGGAAAGAAAGCAAATAAAAGGGGTAATAAGGGGGAGGATAGATTCAGGGAGGGATTAGTCAGAAGCAAAACAAACTCTTAAAGAGAAGGCAGAAAATAAAGAGAAGGAAAATAGAATAGGATGAAGAGAAATATACAATTTACAATCATAACTGTGAATGTAAATGGGATGCACTCACCCATAAATGGAAGAGGATAGCACAATGTATTAGAAACTAGAATCTGACAATATATTGTTTACAAGAAACATTTCTGAAGCAGAAAGATACACCTTGAGTAAAAATAAGGAGCTACAGTAGAAACTATTATGCTTCAGCTGAAGAAGAAAAGGCAGGGGTGATAATCATAATCTCAAACAAAACAATAGCAAAAAGGGACTTAATTAAAAGAGAAAGAGAAATTACATTTTGCTGAAAGGTATCATGGACAATGAATAAATATCAATACTAAACATATATGCAAATGACACAGCACCTAAATTCTTAAAAGTCAAATGAGTTACAGGAAGAAATAGGCAGTAAAACTATAAAAGTGTAGATCTCAATATACTCCTCTTAGACTTAGATAAATCTAACCACAAAATAAGAAAAAAAAGAAATGAAGGACTGGAAAAGAATGAGAAAAGTTAGATACGACAGACTTCTGAAGATTATTAAATGGAAACAGAAAGGAGCATACCTATTTCACAGCTGGGAATTACCACACCTTCACAAAAACTGACTACATACTAGGGCATAAAAATCTCCCAAATGAATGCAAAAAAGCAGAAACATTAAAAGTGTCTTTTACAGACCATGATGCAATAAAAATTATATTCAATAAAAGGGCCTTGGAGGCAAAAATTAAAAGTTAATTGGAGGCTAAATCTCTTAATCCTAAAGAATGGGTGGATCAAAGTTCAAAAGTACAAGGAAAACCTGTAATCATATGAGTTTGCTTTAACAGTGTCTCATAAAACGGAATCCAAAAATAAAGCGCCAGAGAGTATCTATGGCTGGAGGCTCCAATCGTTTGATCTCAGCATCAGACAAGGTCAATCTCAGGTTGATAACTGTTGCCAGTTATCCCCCACCCCAAATTACCACCAGGAAACAACTAATCAGTTAATAAGCATCTATTAAGCACCTACCATGTGATAACAACTATGCCAAGAACTCCGATGTAAAGAGGCAGAAAGATGAAACACCCTTTGCCCTTAAGGGTCTTACATTCGATTGGGGGTGACAACATGTACATACATCCACATATCATAATACAAAATAAACACAAAGCAGTTTTGGGGACAGGTGGTGCTCTAGATAAAGCACTAGGCCTAGAATCAGGAAGACCTGAGCTCGAATCCAGCTTCAGAAACTTGCTAGTTGTGTGACTGTGAAACTGTCTGCCTCAGGTTCCTCACCTATAATATAGGGATAAGAGCACCTTCCTCCCAGGGCTGTCGTGAGGATCTGAGGAGATGACAAGTGTAAAGTGCTTAGCCGGGCATAGAGTAAGGGCTACATAAACACTGCTGCTGTTGCCGCTGCTAACACTACTCCCGTTTTGGGAGGAAGGACGCTAGCAGCAGAGACAGAGGGGAGTGAGGAATCCTCAAAAGCCCACCTGGGCTGCACTGTGAAGGAACAAACACGAAGAGAGAGCACATTCCAGGCCGAGGGAGCAGCCAGTACCAAGGCCGAGCGCGTGCAAGCAGCGGCAAAGGGCGGGCAGTTGTGCAGAGGGGTCTGGAACGGTGAGCTGGGGTCAGGTCTGATGTGCTTCGATGCCGACACTCCCCTCCCCTCCGGGCTGCTGAGGCAGCCCGGCCTCACGGCGTCACGTTCCCGGTTCCCAACAGCTCTCACTTTCTATGGTTCCAATTCACTTCAGAGGAAGGCACTGTTAGACACTTTATGCAGAGGGAACAGATCTGATTTATGTAGCAGTGTATTTTCATCACTGTAAGTGCTCGTTGATCCACCAGAGAAGTTACTCCATGTGGGGAGCACACGCATTTTAATCATGTACATGGCTGCTTCAAGTCCTACTTCCAAAAAACAAATGCCACCTAAACCGTTCTCGAGGAAAAATAAACCACAACACCCTCCCACAGAATTCACTCACTTGTCCAGCCAATTCCAAACGCTTGTTACCGTAGTAGTCTCGGTCATCAACTTTATTATCTCCTTGGGCCAAAATCACCCTTCGCACCATCACGGCAGTGTAGATACACTTTGCACGGAAATTGAATTCCTTCACCTACATTCCAAAAAAATAAAAAAGGGAATTTTGAGAAGACACACATTTCAATGAAGAAAAGGAAGAAATGCATTACTGATACAACATTCAATGGTATGGCATATGAGAAAAAAAAAATACCAAAATCATAATTTTATGACTTTGAATTCCTTCCAACACATATCTTAAGAACCCACTGTTCAGGGTGAGAAGCTAAACTCTGATAAAACACTGTCACTGACCTCAAAGAGCTCACAATCCAGTGGCAAGATAGCAGCTTATCAACTAAAAGCCCCAATAACTTACAGGAACTATTCTATGGGTCACTTCAGATCTTTTTTGGAAACAGGAGGGATGTAAATCAGAAATACTTCAAAGACCTGTGATTTCATTAGTGTGAGTTAGAACCATAGCGAGGAACTGTCCCATGCAGGATAAGCGTGTTTCCCCCAGTGGGGGGGGTGTGTGTGACAGGACAGGAAGGGGGCAGTCAGGATTCAGGAGAGTGGCACCACAACAAAGGGTCTCAGACCAAAAGTGATGGTACTGCAGAACAGTGGGTCAACAGAAGACTACAGGGTGAAATGTGAGGACCACAATTAATGCAAGAGGATATGTGGCTCTGCCCCCAGAAGATGAAGGCTCCTGGGAAAAGTTCTCTTTGCCCAGAGCAAGCTATAGCTCTGGTGTGGATATCCTCCCTGAGCCATCATAGATACGACTCCCTCCTTACCCCTCCAAAACAGACACACACACACACACACACACAAATACAAGTATACAACACATACACACTCTAGACAATCTTTGAGAGCTGTTGTAGCCAAAAAATTCATCAGCCTGTGGACAACCTGGTGATGACAGTGATGACTTGTTCCTTGGACAGTGATACACAGTCTGTCACTGAGCATGGACTTGAAGTTCTTCCAACTGGGTTAAGAAGCGTTTGCGCCCTCATGGCACTAGCACAAGTATGTACTACGAGGAAGCACCCAGACAAGGTGCTCACAGAGGATCAAGCGTGAGTGACTGTCACAAAGAGGAATTCCCTATCTTTGCATCAACTCCCCAGACTGGTCTTCTCTAGGGGAGCCCTAGGGCATGCCCGCATGGACACCCAAGACAAGCAGTTGAGAAGTGGCTGTGCGGTCTTAAGCAGTAAGTCAAGTACACTGCCTCAGCTAACACAGGGATGAATGCGGAAAGGCTCACTCTGCTGCCAGGTGCCCAGTGACTCTAGTGATTATCCACAGGTAGTCCCCTGGACAACAAGCAAAGACACAACGCACTTCTGCCCTGGCTGCCGTGTTCATTAAAATTCTAGTAAGAGCTTTTTCGGTGAACTTTCGTTGAAAGGCTTTGCAATGGAAAGCCATCTGAATCAAAAAGGACAACAGCCCTTCTGCTTTAGTGTGGTTTTTCCAAGAACATCATTAATAATACATAACATCAGAAATCTGTCTGTTCTATAAAAGTTCAGCTCTGTTTTCATACTAAGTTAACGTACTCAATTACTGAGAACTTTAAACTTGTAAAAATAAAAATACCATGCTAAAAGCTGCTTTGTCATGTTGTACGCCCACAACTATTAAGGATAAATAAGAAGACACAGAAGAAATTATGGATTTTTTGTTTATCTGGTTTTTTTTAAAAGAAAAGTCCTTCACCTTCTCTATCTAAATTATAATCCAAATACAATCAAAAGAAAAAACAGCCCTTGAGAAATAATATAAAACTATGGCAATTTAAATGAAAACTTGGTATTCTGACAATGTAATTTCCTATTCAGTTTGATCTAATTTACATTTTATTTTTCTGACTACAGGCATGGCAAGCTGGTACCTTCCTAATGACTCGCTATTCTATTATTCGTCTTTGTACCAAATGGGAAAAATGAAGTGGCCTGCATTAACCCGATTAAGTCACTCCACCTTCTTCCTTTTGCGTGGACCGTGGCAGGTTCTCAGGGAGCTCTGATAAGTGACCAGTGATGAATACACACTCTTTAGCCACAACAGGACTTCCCTTTGCACTTCATCACACACTTGGCTCCAAACTCCTTCTTCCTCTTTCAAAGGTTACAGTGTTGGGAAGCAAACATTACAACTAAACCAAAACAGCCAACGATGTTCTTCAGCTCCTTAAAGGCTGTTCTCACCCAAGACAAGAGTTGGAAACCTCTGTGGGCAGAACGCCAGAACAATGCTCCGGTATCCTGGGTGGGTGCTATGGGGCCGCCTGTCGGCACTGGCACACAGACGACAGCCCTTCAAAAGAAAATGAACTTGAACTCTGAACTCTGCAGTAAGTCCCCAAGGCCTAGAGATGGGCCTGAGGCTGAGGAAGCCGGAACTCTGTGGAGGGAGAGACCAGGGAGCCATGGGAAAAGCCTCTCCATGCAGGCCGCCCGGTGACACGTAGCCTCGGAGCTAGTGGACCCTGACCACGTTCCCTCGTCAGGCAGCAAGCATTTACTAAGCATGACTGCATGCCAGGCACACAGTGATGTGTTACCGGGGCTGAATCAGTCTAGAAATGAAGAGCTCACCCTCAGTTCACTCTGGGGAACACTCTGCAGCCCATTCTTCCATTCCAGGCCCGAAACGTCACTGCCTCGCACTGAACCAAAACACCAGGCCTTCTTTTTTGTGTGGCCTGCCACAAGAACAGCTGGTTCATCCAGCAGTCTGAGGATTCAGCATCTACTATGCCCGGGCACTCGGTCAAAAGCACTTGCTACGTACGCATCTGGCCCTAAGTGCCGGGGATGCAAAGAAAGACAAAAACACAGCATCCGTGAGGAGCTCAGCCTGACGGGAGAGACAGCGTGCAAACAGCCACGTTCCAAAAGAGCTAGGAGGGGAGAAATATGGGAGCAGAACAGACTGAGGTCACAGAATCAGAGCTTGGTCCTGGAAGAGCCTGGGCAGAGGAGCCAGGAGGGCGAGGTGAACCGAGAGAGCGCGACAGGGTCAGCAGACAGCCAGTGAGAAGGCCGAGCGGTGGCAGATGGGAGTGATGGGGGGAGGATCACCAAGGAAGGGCAGAAGAGGCCGGGCTGCAAAGGGACTCTAAATGCCAAGAAAAGCATTTAAATTTGATCCTGGAGGCAACAGGGAAGTTTAAGGTGGTTTACTGAGGAGGGCGTGACATGGTCAGACTTGTAGTTAAGGAACATCATACAGGCAGCTGAGTGAAGGATGGACTGGAGCAGAGAGAGACTTGGGGCAAATGACACCCGGAAAGCTACTGCAACAGTCCAGGTGTGAGGCAGAGAAAGCCTGCACCAGGCCGGTGACCGTGACAGTAATCCTGTCTGATCCTCACAACGACCCTGGGAGGGAGGTGCGACTATCTTCCCTATTCTACAGATGAGGAAACTGAGGGTAAGGGATGTGCCCGACTCTAGGCCCAGTGTTCCATCCACCAGGCCACCTAGCTGCCAGGAGAACCAGGAGTGGACAGAGGATCCGAGAGAAGAAGATGATTATCAACGGCTGCAGAGGGGCCAGGAAGGATGAGGATGGACCGTCAGGACTGGGCAACTAAGAAATCTTCAGTAACTCAGAGAAAAGGGCTTCAGTTTTTCAGTTGAATGATGAGGTCAGACGCCAGACAGCAGCGGATTTAAAATCAAGTCAGAGGAAAGGAAGTGGGAGCACCAAGTGTGGACAACTTCCTCAAGGTGTTTAGCCATGAAGGGGAAGAAGGATATAGGATAAAGGCCAAGAGGGATGGCAGGATTAAGTGCAGTTGCTTTTTTTTTAAGGATGAGAGGAATCATGTAAGCAGCAGGGAATGAATCCCTGGACGGGAAGAGACTGAAGATGTCAGATACAACAAAGGTCTAGAAGTCAGGACCCCTGGGCTCTCCAGCCCGGGCTCCATCACCATCTAGCTGTTACTTTGGACAAATCACTCTCTGGAGCTCAGTTTCTTCAGCTAAAAAGTGAGTGGCTAACACTAGGGCCCCTTTGAGAACCCCAGTATACTCAAAAACTCAGGTGAGGTCACTTTAAAACTCCTCTCTCAAGGAAAGGGCCCGAAATTAAGAGTCATAGCAAAGGTTTATTTTCAGTTTTATAACAGAAATATCGCTGACCAAGGGTTACACTTGAGCATTTATTTATTTGGTTTGAAAGGCATGACTTACCGGCACATGGGTGAGAATGGTTGACGCCAACAGCTCTCTTGCCTCTTCCATCCTGGTCTTCTTTGGTCCCCCTCCCCACATCCTTTGTCTTCTTACTTTGTTTCCTATATACTTAAGGGCCTGAAAAACAAGTTAATGCCATAGCAGCGTTCAAATGACTTTACCGTCAGGTAGCATCGTGAATGCACCCAACTGTATGTGGAAAATGGACAACCCAGGCATACCCACGCAGCTCTGCCCCGACAAGGGGAGTTTTAACAACTCCATCGATACAGCGTAACCCCACCCCACAGCGATATTGTGAAAGGCTGCTCTATCACTATTTAGCTCATCACCAACATCTTATTTTTATGGAACAAACTTCCCCCAGAAAGCTGATTTGCTAATATCATATTTTCATGGAACTAATTAATGGGTAGGCTAGTCATTACCTTCTATTAGAGAGAGCAACATTTGATTATACAAAGCAAATTGACTAAATCACAATACATCTTATAAAAATTAACTTTATCAGTCATTATTATTTAAATAACTAGGTACAAACAAGATATATAATCATAGCAGATGGAAGGTAAGCCATCTCTTGGACCAGGAAAGGTTTTCTGAAAATAGCAGGATGTGAGCTGAGTCTTGAAGGAGGTCAGAGAAATTAAGAAGCAAAGTTAAGAAGGCAAACATCCTAGACATGGGGGGGCCAGCCAGTGCAAAAGCCCAGAAACAGGAGGAGAGTCATGCACATGGAACAGTAAATGGGCCAATGGAACTAAATCCGAGTACATGAAAGAGAGTAAAATATAAACAGACTGTAGAGACTGGAGGTGCAGGTTGTGAAGAGATTTCTGGGCCAAAAGAGGACTTTATATCTGATCCTTAAGGAAAGAGGGAGCCATTGGAATTCACTAAGTAGGGAGAGGATGTGGTCAGAACATGTTAGGAAAATCATTATAGCAGCCAAATGGCAGACAGACTGGAGTGGGGACGGACTTCGGACAGGGAGACCAGCTGAAAGCTACTTTGAGAGTCAGGTGGGAGGTGAGGAGGCCCTGAACTGGGCTGTGGGCTGTAAAAGTGGACAGATGGGGACATCTGGGAGAGAAGTCAAGGTAGAAACAATGAGCTCTAGCAACAGACTGGATCCGTGGATTGAGTGCAAGCAAAGAGTCGAGGATGACAATGAGCCCAGGTGATGGGGAGAACCCTTGACATTAATAAGGAAACTGGAGAGAAGAGTTGGGGAGAAAGATAATATCATCTAAGGGACAGAGAGACCAATATAATGACACAGACACTATGTACATATATGTAAGTGTACATATGTAATTATGTGGGGGGCCCAGGGAGGATAAGCATTCAAATCTCGGAACCCCCCTGCACACGTACAAACAGGGCCCTTTGGTAAGGTGAGTCATAAGACAGATGCCTGGGGCACTGAGAAGTTCAGTGACTTCTGCCCATGGGGCAGTAAAGATGGGTCAGAGGCAGGAATGATTGCAGGTCTTTCAGACTCTGAAGGCAGGCGTTGATATTCGAGGTTCGGCCTCCCCTTCCTACACTCCGTCATTATTCTGACTGTGTGCTATAGTACGTGATGGACTGAGCTGTGTTTCACCGAAAGGGACTAAAGATATCAGGAAACTGAACAGGTAAATTCTGGCAGCCCTCAAGAACCCCCTGAGCTCACGTCACAGGAAAGATTACTCGTAAAGCAGATCAGAAACAGAGCTCTCAGCCCTGCTTTTCTAAATCAACAGGCACCTTTAAGATTCTGCGCCCAGATGACTGGGTGGATAGTGGTTAGAAGCAGCAGACCAGCCAGCTGGAGGGGGCGAGCACGGGTTCACTTCTGGACACAGTGGGCCGGTGCTGGTGGCACTGGCAGGTAGTTGGTGCTACAGGGCTCATGCCCCGGCTTACTGTACTGGCCCAGGATCTGACACTGAGTGAGCCACTCACTCCCTAATCGTCCAGAGCTGCTCCAGACGTCTTCTCACCAGGCCCTCCTCCCACTCTCAAACATCTAGACAGGGCTTCTTCTGCTTCGAATTAGGAGACTGAGGATTGCCCAGTCAAAGACTATTAAATGGCCAAAACAACAGTAACCTTAGTTAGTGAAAGGAAGTAGAAGCATTGAACTCTAGAACTCAAGTCATTTTTCTCAAAACTGCCCAATGATCATAATCCATGGCCTCCAATTATCTTCATCAACTGAAGACACCAGGGAAAAGGAAGAACAACCAAACCTCTCAGGACCTTCAAGCACTTTGCATACCTTAGCCCACATCAGCTCACTTAGTCTCTACTGCACAGGACACACCAGATGATAGGCTGGGGGGAGGATTCACAAAACATAAGCCAGAGGGAAAGGCTAGCCTGGCACTCCCCTCTGACACAGGTGACCTGGAAAATGAATGTTCCCTGTAGATCAATAAAGAAGAAAATCTTCTCTGCTCCTTAACACAGCCAGCATCCTGCTCTGCACCGTTCATTTACATTTACTGAAGCGCCACGCGATCCTAGAATAAAGAGCACGGAAGAACCAGGCCCCAAGCATCCGTATACTATTTAGAAGAAAAATCAAGCTGGTTCTAGAAGTCCCTGGAGAGCATTTTGTTCTATGCCCCCACGGCCCCGCCAGGGGACCCAGCCCAGCATTCCAGAATTCTCAGGGCAATGGCAACCTTCAGGGGTGGCTGGCCAGTCCTGCTGTAGCAGAGCGGGTCACCCCTTCATCTGAGGGTCGGGATGGCCCTTAGGGGAAGGAGAGCAACGAAGACCACACACAACTGGATGCTTGGAGGGCAGGCCCTGGAGGAGGGGAATAGCTGAATGGGAATGTCAAGAGAGGCAGCCACGGGAAAAAACTGGCAACTCCCGCAAAGCCACTTCAGGTAGGAGCAGTAAATTGCACAATCTATCCAAGTAGCCTGAGAAGTGGGCTTCTTCACTTCTCACTGCAACAGGAGCTTCTTGGCTCCATGTTCTCCTTCTAACCAGGATGCCTCGCACGACCACGTTCTTTTGATAGGTTCGGTCCTCCTCCCATCTCCCTTCTCCCACTCCTTCCTCCCATAAGCTCTCTCAGCTCTCACTCCCAACTTCTCCAAACAGGAAATGCTGCATCAGTCCCCGTAGAAAGGAGCAATGTTGAGTTTCCAATTGAATGTTATGGCCAAGGACAGATATGAAAAGACACACCTGCATCTGTGTGAAAATCTGAGCTTTCTGGCACTCCTCCAAACTGGGACCGAAGGCAGCCATCACGTGCTCCTCCGTGCCAATCATCTGCACGATTTCTTGGTCACTCTCAACCCCCATGGCCTAGGAAAGGAAGAAAAGGCAGAATGAGGGCTGGCTTTGTGTTAGCTCGCTGACATTTGCTTATGCTAATTTGGCATTGTTTGCCGGCATTACTCCTAAGCAAAAGCCAGCTCTTCTCTCAGAAACAGTGCCATCTGGCATTGGCAGCACACGCTCCAGCTTGGGAAGAACCTTGATAAGGGGAGGAAAAGAAACGCTCTGAGTACATTTTGCAAAGTTTTAAAATATCCTAGTACAAATTCTTAATAAAGAAGGAAGGTGGAGGAAACCAGCCACCATGACAGACAAGCTGAAACTGCCTAGTTAAAGGGCACAATCTCAGACATCGAGTACTACTGAAAGATACATAAAGGATCACAAACAGAGACCAATTATTATCGCTACAAGATTAATTTTACTGGATGCCATCACCACTCATTTCATGATACAGCTAAAAAAATCCCACTTGTAGAACATTTTAACATTTTATTTTCATCATTTTGTAGGAGTCTTGTAATATCTTAGTTTTGAAAAGAGCTTTATACACTAAGAAAGTGCTTAACAGCTTTAGGAAAATCTCTTTATCGGTAACTGTTTCAAGGTGGCAAACAGCAGTGCAGGTCTTTGTGAATTCCAGATGGTGCTGAAGCTTGTCCATGCACACATTTGTCTGGAATTCTGCCAGATCAAGAAACAGGGAGTAAGCTCACTAAACCTCTCTAGGCAGAGCAATAATGTGGTTCTCAGAAGTTGGGCAAAAGTTCCGTTTGCATTCAAATTCTTCCTTTTGAGAACTAGAGCAAAGGCCGGACTGGAAAGACTTGCCAAGATATAACCAATTTCCAAATATAGTATCTGCTATTTTCTGGTTCTTCTGTTTTATGGCTGCACAGAACAAAACCAAAAAAGCTTTTTAGAAAGGCTTGAAAAAGGCAGTTCTTATCCCATACACCAGCACCAAAAAACTTCTGACCATCTGGGGAGAGTGGATAAACCACTGGGCTCCCAGGCAGAACCCCCATCTCACTCCTGATTCTACCCCAGCTCTTATCAGAGTGCCTGGCACCTCACAGGCACTTCAGAAATGTTTGCTGACTGCCTGACTGTCCTTCTAGGTGACCTTCTCTGGAGCCCCAGCTCTTCATCTGCAAAGGGAAAAGGCTGAATTACAGATAATCTCGCAGGTTTCTTCCAGCCCTAACACCCAAGGTGCTTCATCCATCTCTGATTTTTCTTCCTCCAATTTGCCTTGAGTTCTCTTATAGATTGGAAATGTAAAATTAACAGGAATTGTGAAACTGTGGGAGGGGGAGGAAACAGAAATGTCAGAAATAGCTGAAATGTATACAATATCTTCTTTTTTCTAGAACCCTTCACAAATCTAAAGTAACTTCATTAACTTAGAATATATAAATGTATTGTACATAATGCAATATATAGTAAAAACAGACTTTGGGTCAGGGAAAACCTGGGTTCAAATCCTGCCTTGGGCATTTATTAGCTATGTGACTGAGCTAATCATTCAACTTCACCTGGAAGATGGGGATTAGCAAGACTTAGAATTCCTATCTCACAGCATTCTTGGGAAGATCCAATGAAGTGACTAGATAGAGATGGGGCTAGATCTGGGAGTTCATTAATAAAAGGAACTCACATATGAAGAAACATCTTCATCCGGTACAGAGAAGCCTCCTCTTTTCGATGGATAGTTTTAGCTTTGACTAAAGCACTGAGATTTTAAGTGACTTATCCAGGATCACACAACCAGGATGTGTCAACCTAGGTCTTCCTGGCCCTAGGGCCAACTCACAGTGGCTACATCCATCTCCTCTGACTTTATTTTAAACCCTAAGTCGCCTGGCTTCTGGCCTCATCGTCTGGCTGACTGCCCTCTCCAAAACTACCAAAACCAATGGCTTTTTCCTCAGTCCTCATCCTTCTTGACCTCTCTGCAGCCTTTGAGACTGTCAATTGTCATTCTCTCCCAGATATTCTCTAAGTTTTCGTATCACCATTATCCTCTGGATCTCCTGTCCACCCACTCTTTCTTGGTCTCTTTCACTGGATTTTCTCCCAGGTCAAGTGCACTAACCATAGAGATTCCACTAGGCCCTGTTCTGGGCCTTCTTCTGTACCAGGAATTCTTAATCTAGGGTCCATGAACTTGTTTTTTAAAAGTATTTTAACAACAATTTCAATATAACTGGTTTCTTTCATAATTCTGTGTATTTTAATTTATCCATTAAATTCGTCTGAAAAGGGATCCAAACAGACTCCCAACTTCCAAAGGGGTCGTCCCACAACACAAAAAAGATTAAGACTCTAGACGGACTTGCACAGAGATCTCATCAGCTCCCAAGGATTCAATGATCTCTATGGAGACAACTCCCGACTTTATATATGCAACCCAGAGCTCTCTCCTGAGCACCTGCCTTTTGGACAGCTCACATTCAACATGGCACCAAACAGAACTCATTATCTTTCCTCCAAAACTCTTCCTATTGCTGCTAAGGGCATTACCCATCCTCTCAGGCAATGCCTCCTCATTTCAATCCACCCTCCTTTCAGCTCCCACAATGGCTTTCCTATGAAATGCAAGGATGACCAGATCATCTCCCCGTTCAAGAAACTCCAGTGACTCCCAATCTGCCTTCAGGATCAGACATAAAGCCCTCTACATTGGCAATGAAAGGCCTTCACCAACGTCCCAGTCTTCTTACACTTATACTTTACTTAGCTCCATTTATTGTCCCTTATGGGGGACACTCCATTTCCCCGACGCCATGCTTTTCCCTTGGCCGTCCTCCACAACTCTCCTACATCCCCAGCTTCGCTGGCCTCCTTCAAGACTCACCTCGGATTTCCCCTTCTGCAAGAAGCCTTTCCCTATTGACAGCACCTTCCATTTATACTGTCTCATGGGCATCAAATTCTTTACTTGTTTTCTCTGGCATTTGATTGTGAGGTCCTCGAAGACAGAAACAAGGTTCTTATCATTCCTGAATCCCCAACTCTTAGCACAGTGCCCAGCACACAGTAAGTGCTTAATAAACACTTACTGACTTACTATGCCACATTCTTGCTCTAAGACAAAATATGTAAAATATTTTTGAAACTTTAAAGTGCTACAGAAGTGCCAGCTGTCATCATGACAACATTTGCTCATAAAAAATATTGGGCTCATTTCAAAATGTGAAACTCCATTCAAAACTGTCTTTCTCCATTACTCTACCAACAGGTTGGTGGGAGGGGAGGAGAACAAGCCTTCACCTCTTCAATGGAACCTTTTCCAGAAGATATCAGAAGTAACATTCCAAGGGCTTAGAAGCCCAGTGACTAACAATCAACATTCACTGAACCTCTCTCCACTTCAGTTTCCTCCTCTGTAAATGAGGATCATAGTACTTCCCTCACAGAGCTGTTGTGAAGTTCAAACGAGCTACGTAAATGGAAGTTCTTAAAAGCCAAGAAAATTACAAAGCCAGCTTGGTTCCATTCAGCCGAGTATTTATTAGACACCTCCTGCATGCAAGGCACCATGGCAGGCCACACAAGTGGACAGAGGGACGAAACTAGTGACATCCAGAACTAGCACCTTTCTAAGGTCTCATGGAAAACACGCTGTTCATAAAAATGTAACGCTTTCATAGGGCTGAACGCAAAAACACCCTTTCCTAAAGACCACAGAGGGGAGGGGTTGAGATGTCTTGAGTCAACACCAGCAGGGGGAACAAGGAATCAAAATGCGAATGTGAGAGTTTTACAGCACGTACTTCAATGTTAGTAATGTTAGAGGTGGATGTGTAATTCTCTTCTCAGGCATGACAAAACTTTTTCTTCTAGTTTTACAGATGACTTATTTACAACAGTTCCAAGTATACCTTCTTCCCTTACCTAATGAACATTCCTTTGGTGCAAAGAATGAAAAAGTTAAACAAAACCAACTTACACACCAAAGACCCTAACAGCATAGTTCTCCAGCTCAAAAGCAAGAAAAGAGGTACATTCTGAAGGGGAATTTACAAAAAAAGAAGTCGGTTTTGACAAGGATTCAAAATCCCCTGGAGCATAGCACACTATATTTCTCTTAAAAAGACCAACTCAAACAGTTTTTGAACAAAGGAAGTCCATTACTAAACGTATATGGAAAGTGCACATCCCAAAGCAATAAGTAAATAAACCAAGCTGGTGAAAACTTTTGCACATACAAATGAGCTCACCAAAAATTAAAGAGGTTAGCAAATAAAAAGTCAGCTGACCCAACACTTTCTCATCCACAGTAAACAAGCACCCCTAAACAAACAGCAGATCTGGACAGTGAGTTTTGTGCATGGACATGAAGAAAACAAGAACACAATCTCTGTGGTCACCAAGCTAAAGAACGATGAGCATCCATCTGAGACATCAACCAACCCTCCCCAAAGAAATTACAGATCATCAGAAGCACACTGGCGAGACTGCAAGGAGACAGATCATACTCAGGCCTTGACACGCACAGGACTCTTAGCTTCTGGCCAAGCAGCAGCCAGGGTTTTTTTGCCTTTCTTTGTACCCCCAGCATTTAGCCCCAGGCCTGGCTTGTAGGTGTCCATAGTCAACAAACACGTATTAAAATTTATTAAGTGCCTACTCTGTGGGAGGTGCATAATAAATATGTGCTGACTGTTTGGGAGATATCTTTTTTGGAAAAAATAAAAACTATAACCTGGCCCTCACTTAAAACCTCCAAGTTCAAGGTCCTGATACAGTTCCTAATAAAGTCAATTCAAGGTCCGGACATAAAAACGAACAAGTCTTAGTTCATAAACATAAATATAAGGCATCTCAGAAGAGAGATGGCAGGCATCCCCAGCTACTTGAGTCAGAACGTGTCACCTGGCCACACAGAGGTTGTGAGGTTCAACTTAGATAGTTATCATGGAGCTAGACGTCTACTCTGCATGAAGCAATGGACTGTTTTCGTTACTAGCGATGAGCTTGTTGGCTCTGACTAGCCACATTCAAGGAGCCACAGTTAAGGGAGAACTCTCTGGCTCTGGAAGAAAACGGTCTCTCTCCACACAAAGCTTACTGACCCTCAAGGGGTTCAAACACTGACCTCACTGGCCAAATACAGTATGCATGGGCAAAAGCGAATTGCAGTATCAGCGATCTCCAATTTTTTCCCTAGCACATCTACAGCCTTTTGTGCAATCAGTTAGTCCACAGTGGTAAGCATTGGTGATAAATGTCACATCAGGTTAAGGACTTCAGTGAAAAACAATAACCTACGCTTCCACTGCACCCTACTACTCTCAGAATAAGTGCAATTGTCACTGGTGAAGTTTAGTAACTGGGAGTTCACCAACTATGAACAAAGGAGGTAAAATGCACTTATTTATGGAGGAGAAAAAACTAAAATGAAACGAAACGAGTAAGGTTTCACATGTTTTCAGTCACACAAAGACCTAAGCATGACAGCCCTAAATACATTCACGTCGATAAAGATCTAGAGAAAAGTTTTCTTCCTTCATTTGCAATTATCTGAAATATGCTCTTGCACATTTCAAGAGGATCTGAGTCACAGGATTGAGAGCTACAACCAGGAATCTTAGTGATCATCCACTGTAACCAACTTATTTTACAAAGGAGACGAAACTGACACCAAGACAGACGAAGGGCCCGACGGCACCGAGTCTGGTAAGCAGCAGTGCCAGGTTTCAAACCAGGGCCTCTACTTGTACATTTCTTTCTGTCACACCATATTCCTTGTTTCCTACTAAGACAGGAAAGGTGCTTACACATTTAGGATTTTCAACAAAGTCTGCAACAAAAGGGGAGTCTGAGGGTGAATTCTGAGAATTTAATTGGAACATTCTGTTAAAAAAAAATTTCCCGACCTTCTGGCTAATTGAGGTACTACTTCAGCACACAGCAGGAGTATGCATGTTCTTAACAGGTCGAATTCTCCCCTAGGAATGAGTTGTTTTCGCTCATCATCTCTCTCTGACGCACAGTGTTGTGGCCTCCTCTCCTAGATGGTAAGACAAGGACTGGGTCTTATTTATATGTGCACTTCCTCTAGCAATCAGCACCGTGAATCAGACAGTGAGTATTTCTGAAGTGTTTGTTCAATGAACAGACATTTTCTCTTTCAGGAAGATATCCAAGGGGCAGCTAGGGGGCACAGTGCATAGAGCACCGGCCCTGAAGTCAGGAGGACCTGAGTTCAAATCCGGCCTCAGAACAAACACTTGTCACTTTACTAGCTGTGTGACCCTGGGCAAGTCACTTAACCCCAACTGCCTTAACAAAAACAGAAAGACAGACAGAAAGATATCCCGTGGCCTGAAGATCCACAGAATGTAACAATAACACAGGAGAACCAGTAGCAAGCGGCCAACCTGAGTAAGGTACACAGAGGGAGGAGAGGAAATCTCCATGATACACAAAGTGACAAATTAGGAGAGAGAAGCATAAAAGAAAAGCAGGGCACCTGCTCTTTTTTCACCTCGATGAGACCAAACTTGGAAAAATACTTCATTTCAAATAATTTTGCCACTGCCTCCGGTAGATGAACTCAGCCCCACCCAATGCTGTTCTGGGGATCCTTGCCGCTCCATGCTGCATTTGAAGAGGCCACGAGATGGCGGACGCTGACGTGGCAGCCACGGACAGAAAGGAATGCGCGCCCGCTGCCTCCCGTGGCGGCAGCTCAGCCACGGGGCTGATGGTGAGCAGAAGATGGAAGAGCTGGCTTCTCACTGGTCAAAAATACTTGGTAAAAACGTTTACTCTTGATTTTTCTCAGACAAACATACACAAAATAATGTATCCATTTACGTTCTTTCTATGTCACCCTTCTGAAGGGAGGCTGGAAAGATCAACCAAGTAAGAAAGCCATAAAGACTCAAGGCACGGACTTCAGAGAGAGAAGAAAAACAAATTCGGGGACAGCATCTCTCCGAGGAGGTGGGCCTCTTGGCTTGCTTCACTATCCTGTCCTCATCTTTTCTCTCAAAGGAAGGAGGAGCCTGCCCTGCGCCAGAGCTAACCCTTCATTTGTGCCCATTCCAGCTCTTCCAGAACCTCGCTCTGTCATCCCTCGTCCTCAGCTTCTCCTCTGCTGGTTCATTTCCTGCCACCTACAAACGTGGGAAGGTTGTTCTAGCCTCAGAAACAACACACACCACTAGATGCAGCTATGCATATGTATGTATGTATACTCACACACATACACGCGTGCCCTTAGGTGACCACATCTTCCCTCCTCCACTGCGGAGCACACAGGGAGGGTAGCAGGCCAGGCTCTGGTTACTACAGTCACTTCCTCAGCACCCACCTGATCTCAGCCCCCAGCAAGCTGCCTTCTGTCCTCATTCTACCAAAAGAGCTCTCTCCGAGGTCACCGATGCCTTCTTAACCGCCCGATCCAATGGCCATCTCTTGGTCCATATGCTCCTTGACCTTTTTCAAGCCTCTGACACTGCTGACCACTTCTCTCCACTCTGCCTACTCTGTCTTCCCTTGGCCTTTGAGACACTGCCCTCTTCAGGTTCTCTGACTTGCCTGACCACATGTTCCATCTCCGTCAGTTTTCTCAATTCTCACGCTACCTGTGGGTGCCCCCCAAAGGCTCTACCTTCAGCCTTCTTTCTTTTCTCTCTAAACTCTCTGTGTGGTCTAATTCACTTTTAAGACTTTAATTGTCAGTTCTATGCAGATGACTCCCAAGACTGTACATGCAGCTCTGTGCGATCAGCAATTCTGGAGTTTCAACTTCCTAACAGGCATCTCCAGCTGAAGGGCTCCAACCATCACCCCCAAATCCAAACAACCATTATCTGTCCCCTCCCTGAAGCCCAAACAAACCCTGCACTGCTTCCCAACACGCAGGTCTTACTGTGACACTAGCATCCTTCTAGGCGGGGTAGAAGATTGACAGGCTGCTGAAGAAATGAAGGCCATCCTCAAGTTCAAGATGTCCATCATCTGGGGCTCCTCCCTGCCCCTCTGCCCTCTCTTTTACATTCATCCTTAGGATGCCCCCTAGCTCTCCTCTTGGCTGGACTACTGAAATACAGCTTGCCTTCGACCCCTCATCTCTTCTTAAAGCACACAGCTGAAGATGTTACTCTTGAATTCTAAAACCATCAGGGACTCTATCTGCCCAAGAATAAAATAGAAATACCTTAGAGTGTACTGAGTGCCTACAATCTGTTTCTGACCCACTTTCAAAACCAGGTTTATTTCATTTGATTTCCCTTCAAAAACTGGACTCCAACCAAATGAAACTACTGTGTGCTCCCAGACATCAGCCTGCCCTTCTGTATCTCCTCAGATTCACCTGCTCCCTGTCTTGCCTGTAGCACACTTGGCCTCCTCTTTAAATGTTTCCCTCCAAGCGTCCCCTCCTCTCAGAAGTCTTCCCTGATCCCCCAGCCAAAAAACCACCTTCCCCTCCTCCAATGTTCTTGTGGTACTTTTCCTGGGTCTCTCCTTGAACTCCATCATCTCCTGCCTCATGTCATACAGATGTGAGGGCAGAGTCTATGGCCCCTTTACACCACAAACCCCTTGATACAAGGGCCTTCACTGTCTTTTTATACCTGTATGCCTATCACATGACCTTATCCATAGTGGATTTTCATAAATGAAATTATTTCTGGTAATTATGATGGAATGTATTGTTATCAAATTTTTAAAAGTAGTTTCATATTTCAGTAAAATTATAAATATCACACAAGAAATTTAAAACCAAGTCTTGATTTAAGAGACAAATGTGATGAAGAGAAATAATTCCCCCAATACGGACTTACATGAAGGAGAAAACGAAAACTATCATGAAGCCTCTTAGGAGGCGAGCTACCAGAACTCTAATTGTCACTGGCTCTTCCTCAGGCCTAGGATCACCCGTCTCTCCTGGCTTCCCTGCCTTCCTTCGAATCTCTCCCCCCTTTCACAGGAAGCCCTTCCCAGTCCCCTTTCATGCTAGTGCCTGCCCTCTGTGGACTTCCTCCGGTCTCTTTTTTGTTTGCTCGTAATTGCCTGCACGTTGTTTCCCCCATTAGACTGTGAGCTCCTCAAGAGAAGAGATTGGGTTTTGCCTTTTTTTTTTCCTTTATCCCCAACACAGCACAGTACCTGGCACATAACAAGCACTTAATACACGTTTGTTGACCGATGACTGAACCAATAATTTTCCCACATATTTATGACAAATAAGCATCTACATCCTTTTAAATAGGCTACACTGTTGGTAAAATTGTTAGCTGTGGAACTGTAATTGTAAAGTGGATCTGTAAACAAAATAATTTTTAAAAAAAACCAGAATCAGGGGCAGCAAAGTGGCGCAGTGGACAGAGTACTGGCTTTGCAGTCAGGAGGACCTGAGTTCAAATGCAGCCTCAGACACTTGATACTTACTAGCTGTGTGACCCTGGGCAAGTCCCTTAACCCCTATTGCCTTACCAAGGAGGCAACAACAACAACAAAAATCCATTTTCTGTTACTTGATACCATTTGCATATAGGCATTGAAAATGATTTTTAAAAAAAATTTATTTAAAAAGATTCACTAAAGTTTTATTGAAAGCAAAGGGTTGGGATTGCATCAAGATGGCAGAATGAAAAGGACTGAAGGGGGCCAGGCTCCTCACTGAAGAAAATAACAAACAGGAACAACAAAGGGAAGAAAAAGAGATAAAACAGACATTAAGAAAGTAAAAACAAATGAAATTTAAAATGATAACAGCAAAAAGGGCTGTCAAAATTTTTTAATGCTCTAGAAGTCAAACAGCTAAAATACCAAGAGTAACAGATGATGAAGAGAAACCATGCAAGACACCCCAAGAGATGTTCTAGGATAGATAAGCAGGGCATGTTTAAAAAAAAAAAGAAGAAATAATAAAGGAAATGCTCAATATATAGAAGAGAAAACCTTTTTTAAAATCCCAAAAAGCAAAGAGCAGACTGAGTCGAGCAGAAAAAACTGCACATGATGCAGAGCAACTAAATGCGCAGTTCCAAAAGAATGGAGGAAAACCACTGGAATTATCATTATCGCTGCAAACGTATACAGATCTAAGTGACAGACCTTGAAAACAGAACACAATACAGCAAATTTGAGATTACTGATAACATCAAAAACTTAGGGAAAAAAAAAGAATCCAGATACTACATTTCAAGAACTTACCAAAGAAAATTCCCCATAACTAACTAGTAAAAACCAGTGAAATGTAAACAGAATTCACAGGACATTCACAACGATCTAACTGTCTAGACATATCACATTTAAACTCTAACACAATAATAAATATGGAAAAATTTGTAAGCTGCCAGAAGTAGCAGCTTATTAAGGAAAGGCAATAAGGATCACAGCTGACTTCAGGGCAGACAAGCTATTGGAATGGATTCAAAATGAAGAATGGCATCACTCTCTGGGAAGAGCAAAGGGAGGATATTAGGAGAAATTTAGGCAATTTATTGATTCAAAAAGTTGTCAATAAAAAAAAATTTAAAGAATAGGCCATGAACTTGAAACTATCAACCCACCTACCACAAAAACTCATGTTTTATGAAGACAGGAGATGCATATTTGAGGATTCTGAAAATTTAAGGGTATCTGAGACTCTGAAAATATGGAGACACAACTCATATAGGTCTTTGAACAAATAAGCTATCTAGCCAGAAAGATAACCAATTAAACAAATAAAATAAAACATCTGCTAATAACATGAGACCCTGAGAGCCTTTTGTTTCATCATATTGGCTAAATCCCAAAGATTGATAAGTATATTGCTTAGTACAGCAATATGCGATTCTATTTAATGTTCCACATTGTGTTTAGTCATTTCCTAATGAAAGGCATCTTCTTTGTTCCCAGTTCTTTCCTAGCACAAAAAGTGCTGCTACAAACATTCTGGTGTATGCGGGGCCTTTCTATTTGCCCTCAATCTTGGAATATACACACAGGTATGGGTTTTCTGAGTAAAAGGGTATGGATGTTTTAGTCATTTCCTTTGTAAAATTACAGATTGGTTCAATTCACACCTCCACCAACAATGCATCAGTGTGTCCATCTTCCCACAACCCTTACCATAATAATTATTCTCATCTTTTGCCATCTTTGCCTATTTGCTGGATGTGAGGTTGTTTTGATTTATATTGACCTTCTGACCCATTATCCTTTGGAAAACGGCTTTTGATTTTATATATTTCTGTTAGTTGTCTATGTATTTTGAATATCAGACTTTTATCACAGAGCTACTGGGATAGAAAGACGCTTTGTCCAGTCAACTACATCCCTCCTCATTCCAGTTGCATTAATTTTGTTCATGCAAAACTTGAGAACGTAATCAAAATTATCTATTTTATCTTTCGTTATTGTTTCTATCCTTTGTTTGGTTAAGACTTCACCCCCTGCCCAGAGCCATGAAAGTTATATGATAGGCTTCTTTTCTATTTTTTTTATTCTGGTCAAATATTCGTTTTGAATTTACAGTATATAATGGTATAAGATTTGTTCTAAACCTAATTTCTATTATATTGATTTCCAATCTTCCAAGCAATTCTTGTCAAATAAGGCATTTTTTCCCAGTTAATGTATGTTTTCAAGTTTATCACAGGCTGGCTTATTAAGTCTGCTTATTTCTGATTCTTTCTCACCTGGTCTGTTCTGCCTATCTACTGCTTTATAACATCATTAGAGGTCTGGAAGTGCTATTCTCCCTGAATTCCTACTTTTTTCATTATTCTCTTCTGTATTCTAGATCCTGCACCCCTCCAATAAATGTTGTTATTTTTGTGTCTAGCTCTGTACAGTATCACTTTGGCAGCTTGATTTTAGAGCACTAAATCTGCATATTAACTATGACAGCACTGTCACTTTTATGATCAAACTGGAATCCCGAAAAGTCCTCCAGTGTTGCATTCTTTATTCCATAAGAAGCACTGACTGTGCGACCGACCACATCTCTAAAGATACTCAGTATGCTCCGGGAGACCGACTCCTGTATATTTTAAGTATTCTGTAGATTTTCCGAATGAAAATTCCCTTCCTATTACTGCCCCCTGAATTTTGTTATTATAATAGAAAAATACTCATGATTTTCTTAACAATTATTCATTTAAAGCAAAGGAATTCTGTATGGAACTCTTCTGCGACACTTGGATTAACAATAGAAGTAAGAACAAGAAAGTGTCCGTTCTCATCTGATCTAATGACTGAAGAAAAATGATCTAACAATTATAACCAAACACAAAAAGGCTCAACTCCCTACACCTCACAAAATTCAAGAGTCAAAGAATGAACCAAAAATCAGGTTCCAACAACAGCCTACTTACAGGAAACCAATTTTATCCAGAAAGTTGTAAGCAGACTGAAAATGAAGTGCTAGTCTAAAATTTACCACACCATGAAAACTGGTAGTAGCATTGATGACAGTGGATGGTGTCCAATTTAAACCAAAAAGTACTGAAAAAAAAGAACACTACTTCATTTCAAATATCTGAATATCTACTCCGTGGCAGCACTGTGCTAAAGCCCTCAGAATACAAGAATAAAAACAGAATAATCCTCATACCCAAATGAGCCAATATTCTACAGAGGGGATACAATCAATATGTATAAGTGAACATAAAGGATACACAGATTAACACAATGTGATTTCAAGAGAGAAAGCTCAGTAACGAGGGGAGACCACGGTGATTAGACTAGCAAAGATCCTATGGATCATGGCTTGCAAGCCAGAAGGGACCTTAAGGGCCACTTAATCCAACCCCTTTGCTTTAAAGGTGAAGCAAAGTGAGGCCACCTCGTCTCAGGTCTCACAGGCGACGCTGGTGGTGGGGCTGAGAACCATGTGGGATCCTGGTTCAAGTCCTCTGACTCCCAGGTCAGCACTTGTTTCTACTCCAAGCTTCACTGTGTCAGGGGCAGCCCCTGAGCTATCTCTGGAAATGTATGTGGAAGTAAAATATGATTTTGAAAAAGGAACATATTCCAGATCCAGACACTCACCAGTGCACAGAGGGAGGAAGGCAGAATTGTATTTCTAGTGAATAACAAATAAATTAGATAGAATACAAGAGTGTGCAAACGGGACAACGTGAAAGAGAACTGCTAGGTAGGGGGGACCTGACTGGGGTGGGTGGGCAGGCTTGAAAGGCCACGTTGAGGATCTCACCCTAGCTGAAATCAGAAGGCACTGAAGAGAGGAGGGTGGGATGGGATCACGTCTGCACTGGGAGTAACAACCTAAACTGCTCCTTGGAGGCAGGCCAGACAGTGGGAGCAGGGAGAGAACTAGAAGGCTACTACAGATCTGGATTATACCGCCGAAGTGACTAAAACGCCCATGCCCTCTGACCCAGAGACGCCACTACTGGGCTTATATACAAAGGAGACCATTGACTTATAGCCCACTTACTGTGACAGGAAGGATTGGGAACAAGGTATGCCCACCAACTAGAGGATGGGTAAACGCATTATGGTACACGAATGTCATGGAATCCTTCTGTGACGGATGAACTGATGACAGTGAGGAATAGAGAGGAGCATGGAAAGATCTACATGAACTGATGCAATCAAGGAAGCAGGGCCAAGAAAACCACAGACACAAAGGCTACAATAGCGTACTTGGAAAGAACACACACACACACACACACACACAAGATCATCAGTGCGTACTGCAAAATTATACAAGCCTGTCCTGAAAGAAAAGATACCAGGTGTTCCCAACCCATGCCTTCAGGGGTGACAGTTTATGAGTGTTGCTCACTGCACATGGTCTTGGATTTTCTCAATGTATTGGTCAGGTGTGCTGATTTTTTCGCCTTCTCTTCTATTTTTTGTCTCAAAACTATTCGTTATATGAGTTGGCTTTCTGGGAGGGGAGAGATATTGGGGA
The DNA here is from genome assembly GCF_003287225.1 of Phascolarctos cinereus. Lineage (NCBI taxonomy): Eukaryota > Metazoa > Chordata > Mammalia > Diprotodontia > Phascolarctidae > Phascolarctos > Phascolarctos cinereus. Next base: position 275,316,730 of record NW_027555514.1, on the reverse strand, counting down.
AAACTATGATGAGGTAAAAACAAAAGCCACCCCCCCAAAAAAATAAATAAAAACAAAAGCCCAATAAACACAAAAAAAAAAGAAAGAAAGAAAAGAAGGTTACTGCAGTAGTCTAAGAGAGGTAATAAGGACCTTAACTAATATGGCAGCTGTATAAGCGGAAAAAGAAAAAAAAATGGATGCAAGAGATGTGGTAGAGGTAGAATTGATAAGACTTGGGAATGGACTGAATATGGGAGATGAGGGAGAGGCAAGAGACAAGGCTAACTCCAAGCCTGGAACCGAAGCGACTGGAAGGTCAGTGGCTCTCTCAACAGAAATGGGAACATGTGAAAGGCAGATGGATTTAAGGAGAGAATACATGGTATGTTTGCACATGCTGGGTTTGGTAAGGCTACTGGCAATCTGGATGATGCCTACTAGGCGGCTGGCTAAAAGGTTCCCCACAGAGTGAGCACACAAACCTCACCCTTTTAAAAAATGTGTTTATTCATCTGTTGTTTTATATCATCTGCATTTCCAAACTGTCTTAAAGCATTAAAAAGGGGGGTGGGGAGGACACAGTTCAATCAAACTAGCCAACACACCAACCAAGCCTGTCATTACATGCAGCCTCCCAAATCTACAATCACTGCGGGGCGGGGGGGGGGTCTAATAATTCTATGGCAAACTTCATGAGCAGAAAGCTCACAACCTTTGGAGAAAAGATTTTAGTATGACAGATCTGAAAGGGACCAATGTCTGTAAAACTGCTATGTCACGCATCCCCTCTCCTCCAAACGAGAGTGGGCAAAGGACATGGACAGACTATTTACAAAAAGGAAACAGGAGCTAGTAGCAAATCACATGACAAGATTTTCAAACTCTAATCTGTCACTTGGTCTTCACAGCTGCCTGAGATACAATTCTTGATTCTGCTTCTTACATAAGGAAACTGAGGCAAAAGAACTTGCCCCGGCTCACAGAGCTTGTAAATATCTGAGGGGGCACCTCAGGCCTTCCTGAAGCCAGATCTAGTCCTCTCTACGCTCTGCCAAGCTATCTCTACAAACCAGTGAAGGGAGTCTGATGGGATTTTACCCCAAGAGACAATAAAAAGGGAAAAATGGACCTAAATGTACAAAAATGGGCATAGCTTGTTCTACCAGTAATAGCAAAAAAAAAAAATTAGAAATAATGTGTATGTCCAAAATTGGAGAATGGCTAAACCAATTACGGATTACTAATGTAATTAATATTATGATGCCACAAAAATTCTAAATATTAAGCACACAAGAAAACAGGCCTACATAAAGTGACACAGAATGAAATCAGCAGAATCAAAACTGTGTCAATATACACATACAGATAGATGAAAGGCAGACCTGGCAGAATGGAGATTGAGAGTAGGCCTCAGAGTGAGGATGGGCTGAGTTCTAGTCTAGTGTCAATCTAACAGGAATTAAGCGCCTTGATTACAATCATAAAGTTGTGATGGTCTTTAAAGAGCCATCTGGCCCAGTTACATCCCTAAGCCTCACACTCTCTTTCCATCCTTCAATGAGGTACTCCTCCCTCCACTGGCAGAGACATCCAAACCTTCTTATCATCTGCCATTATCATTATGCTTCTGCACATCCTCCATAGGACTACCTCCCTAACTCACCAGGGATCTCATATTCATTCATTTCCTATTGTATGGACACCAGGGCAGGGTCTGTGCTGCCCATCATCCCTCACTCTTGCTATATGATCAGCCCATCTCATTTTCCAGTTACGCATGGTCTTTTACACCACGATGCATATCTTATCTTTGGAGATTTGCTACAAGCTCCTTAGACCTGCTACACGTCTTTCTACGGTCTTTTGGCTAACTGACAATTCTTCTGAGACTCATGTTCCATAATCTACAACCACAGTGCACCACTGGTATAAAATTGATGTCTGGAAAAAAAGGGGGGGGGTGCTCTTGCAGACAGGATTTTAAGATCTCTGAAAGGACTGTTTCACAAGTGCAAGCCAGCACAATCTCTTCTCTCATTCAATTCTGGCTCACTGTCTACCTATGGAGTCGATACAAGATAAGTTAACTGAGTTTATACAACAGCATATTATGATGTGGGTAATGGGTGTTCTTCCATCCACTTGGGTTTCCCACTATGGATGGCCAGGCTGATATCTTTTGGATGCCTGTAGATCTCACTGAGGGGATGTTGTACTGTCCCATGTCTGATGCCTTCATCAGCTTTCTCTCATCTATCAATTCCTCTTCATTCATACTATAATCACACTGGTCCACACCACTTTTTTTTCCTGGGATTACTGTAAAAGCCTAATTTCTTTACATTTGTTTTCATTTATATGGAGAATTTCAATGTGGATTTGAACAATTACTCCATCAAATCACTGGCCAATGAATGAAGATCATATTAACTAACGGGAAAACTGGTGTTTATGTACACACACACATACACACACACACACACATACACACACACACACACACCACATACATACACAAGCTTGACTGGAGCCTCAAGAAAGCTATCTTGTTCTTTAAAATGGCTAGAGGCAATACTGCACTGTAAGAAATGATGTTGTGATGAATACAGAGAAGCATGGGAAGCTTTTTATGAACTGACGCAAAGTGAAGTGAGCAAGGCCAAGAACACAGACTCTAACAACAACTTAAGTGTGAAGAACGACAAGACACCAAACAACTAAAAGCAAATGCACCAAAATCATAAAGATCAAATGGAAGTCAAATGAAGAGACAGGAGACGACACCCCCAACCCACTCCTTCATGGAGGTGGAAGGGCACAGGTGTTACACGTTGCACACGTTCTTCATACTAGCTCAATGTACTCATCAGCTGTGCTAACTCTTCCCCCTCTAAAAAAAAAAAGCTATTCGTCATATGGAATCGCTCTCAAGAAGGGGGAAGGGGAAGAGGAGGAGGGATACATAAGATACCATGGTGATGTAAGAAACAGAAAACAGCAATAAAGAAGAAATGTTTCCATGGCCAGGGGCAGAAAGCCCTCTGGTGTCCTTGACAGCACACCCCAGTGTCTAACCTCGGTCAAGAAGTCCTTCCTTATGGACCACGGGCCACTCTTCCCCTCTTTTGGGTTTTGGACCAACCCACTCTTTCATAAGGACGGCAAGGCCCTTCCAGGCATTTTTAAGCTTTCAGGCCAAGACGTGCAGGGTGTTTGATAAATGACACCACATGTTCAGAAAACAGAGTTAATGCCCAAAAGAACTAAACGCTTCCTCCACTCGGTCATCAAACTAGGATGATGATGACCACGGCAGACTCATCAAAAGCTCTCCAGCTCCAAAAGCCAAAGTCCTGCTTTACAACCTAGTTAGCTGTCAATCGAGTGAGAGTTACAAATAAATGGAGAAGATTGCTATGGAAACTTCAGCAACATGCCCAACTATTTTACCTTACAGACATAATTTAGACGTCTAAAAACTAGTTTTATGTGGGACCCTTTGTACTCCAGGCACCTCAAATCATTTTGCCTCACTAATGAGTTAAAAACTTGTGCAATAACAGCCAGATGAAGACTCAGCACTACCACCCTATTTCAACAAAAGCTTGCACACAAGTCTGGGGAGTTAACGTAAGAAAAATAAGGGATGATAATCTGTGATTCATCCACTCTTCAAAAATACATTTCCTCAACTGTTCAATCTGACTGTGCCGAGGTGAACATACAGGACCACATAAAGCAATGAAATAAACTCTTGGTAAAACACCAATGCAACGACTGCATGTACCTCGTGGACCTTCACTGATCTGAAAAAGAAAATTTCAAAAAGTGCTAAAAGAACATGGATTTTATTAGTCAACCACTGTTACAACAAGGTCACTAGGGAGTTCCCTTTCTGCTGTGGTAGTCACAAAGGAAGCAGGCCTAAAAAGAAAAGGATGATATGCAAATTGACAGCAGTGACTTGACAAATATTAAGTAGATGAAGGGTAAAAGGTCCCCATTTCCCTGTTGCTCAGAAACAGGGATCTCAGTCTCCTTTTAAAATTGATTACTCTGAATCTGTCATTACAAAAACAAAACCCAGACCTGTAATCTGTTATCATCTGCAACAAGACGTCTTTCTCTGAAAAATAAAAACGGGCCCTAATTTGGCTACCAGAAAGGCTCCTCTAAACTCCAAATTTATTCTACTACAAGACTAGACATCCCAGTGAAAACGCTGAGTACCCAGAGAGAAAATGGGAAAAGATTTCTGGATGAGAGCTTTGCCACAACTCAAGCTGAGGCTGACGCAGGACCCAAGGCTCTGTTAGTCACACTCAGATGCAGCATGAAGGATTCTCGTTCCCTTGTTCTGTCCCTTTCGGCTGACTGCTGGCTGAAACACCTGTTTAAACTGGACTCACTCGACAGGAAGAGGAACATGAAGAAATTTCTCACATCTTTCACGCTTATTTTTCATTGCTGTCTTCTCCTTCCTGGTGTCCGGCAGCATATGAAATGAGAGTCTAAGAGCTTGCCCGACAATCATTTCCCTGCCCTTCTCCGCGTCCACATCTATACGATGAGGACGCAGGACTGGGTGATCTCTAAGGGCCCTTCTATCCTGACGGTCCAATGATGAGGCACTCAGCCCGGTAAATTGTAATGGGCTTCAAAAAGGCCTTTTTAATTGGACTCTAACAAATGCTCTGGGACCCCCAAGAAGTAGGAAAAGCTTCTACTCATGTCTGCTATGGAGAAAAAGGGGAATTCTTCCAACTTGGGCACTAGCTCTGCAACTCTGATCACTTCCAAATATTTTTGAATTCAGAGCTGCATAATTATTTAAAATTAAGCTAGTCCCCTTGAGGAACTAGAAGGAAAATTATTGTATGCCAATGCACACACAGTCCTGGCTAGTTCATTGGACTGGCTTGCTCAGAGGGTCTCTTCAGAAGGAAAAGAGTTGCTTTAGCTCAAATTTTATCTGGACCTTTTTTTTTCCATGTGTGACTCTACAGATGTGCAATGATATCCTTAAAATGTAAAATCCCCACCATGTAAATGTGTATATACCTGTGATGCAAATGCTTGATTTTATAGGGGGAAAATTATGGCACCTGACTGATATGGGTGTCAGATGCACACATCAATACTAGATGGTGGAAGAGCGAGGGATAAGAGGGGAAAATGCAAGTGACATAAAAAGTTATTAATAAAAACTTATTTTAAAAATAAGAGCGTATGTACACATACACATGCTCACTTTGATTTCTGTCTTACTGTGTCTACCCCGTCAATGGAATGAGTCTGATGTGTGAGCGCGTGCTGCCCTCTCCTGGAGATCTGATTGCACCAGCGTTAGTTACAGAATTCAACAAACCAGAATTCCACCAGATCACAAAGAAAAAGCAGGCTACACTGGCTGTGAGGATACAAACTGAGAAGGCAGACGTAAAACTGCATTTGGTCTTGCCAGAATGGGGCAGCCTTTGGGGAAACAAAGTTTCTTGAACTCCTGCCAAGCAGCCAAACGTGGACATTTCCAAGAGCTCACCGACATGCTTACGCGGTGATAGGGCTCTACAAAGGACCTCTGCTCCTCACCACAAGGACACTCCCCAAGGTCTACACAATATTACTACATAGATGGTTAGTATTACTACACAAAGAGCCAAGACTGGAAGCTAACTCTAGGGTCAGCTTACAGCTTTCTAAAAACAGGCTCATGGAAACCAGACAGCTTCTCTTCCAGGAGAGAACTGCTCACGGTCATCTTAGTCCACTGAGCCATTTCCCCAATTTGTCCGATGAGGAAATTCTTTCCTGTGTGTAACATAATGCCCTCCTGATACATCTCAAGTACATTTCCTTGTTCTCTTCCAAGTGGACACAGGAAAAAGATAATCACAATATTCTTTTCTAAATAATGACACCTCAAAGTCTCTGAGCATTGAACTTTTAATGGAGGAAAAGAATTTTTAGTTCTAATTTTGTTCTGACCAATCAAAATGTCCATAGGTGTTTTCCCCAGGTAGCATCAAAGCAAGGATAATTAACCTCTGAGTCACAAATCCTTTTGGAAGTGTGGTAGAGTCTATGGACTTCTCAAAATGTTTTCCGATGCATAAAATAAAATACATAGGATTAACAAAGGAAACCAATCACATCAAAATACAGTTACCAAAATGTCAATAAAAAAATCCAAATCCACAGACCCCAAGTTAGGAAACCCTGACTGAGAGGCAAGAACAGAAAGTCAGACCCAAGGATGTCGCTAATCTTCAGCACGCAGACAGTGCTCTGAGCGAAGGACAGCCTCGCAGGGAGAGCAGATGCCACTTCTCCAGCCCCCAGGGCAGCTCCTCTCCCTGACGGCCGGCTCAGGGCCCATTCTTCCTCCGACCTCCTTTCTTCCCTCTCCAGAGGATCAGTGGCACACAACCCAGGCCATGCCCAACCCCCTCTTCTCTCACCATTCACAGTTCAGTTACTTCCACCTCTGGCATTCTCTTTTTCCCATCTAGGCAAATCCCTGTTAATCCTCTCCCTTTATTCCCTCTCTCTTCCTTTCTTTGTTCCATTTGTGAGCCAAAAAATAACCTTAATTGTGGCTGATAAAAGGGATAGCAGTGTTACTGATATGCTGTGCCAAGGGAAAGGCGAGCCACAAATCTCAAAATGAGATCAGAGATAAGAACCTCCAGAGCCCGCGACCCAGGATTCCAGCTCCTTCCTCAGCTTTCTTTCAGCTGTTCTCCCACCAGCACTCGTGCTCACAGAGCCCAACTCCACTTCTTTTCTCCTTTTCCCCTCCTTATTTAATTGCTCAAGTCCTCCAATCCTCCTCTGCTGCCCTCCTGGTACAGAGGTGGCCGTGGGGTTCAGAGGCAAGGCCACAAAGCCTGAACTCGGACAGGTACTTCCAAGGAGGCCAGTCAGTGGTCCAAGGACCAGGAGGGTGATGCTCAGCACCAGGGGATGAAGCCTTGGGTAAAAAGCCACTTGGGAAACAACATTTCCAAGGGTGGAAGGCTCAGGTTCTGTGGCACACTGGCCACATACAGGTCAAATCCCAGATCTTCTTTAACAGCCTTGTTTTCTTTTGTGCATTTTAAATTAGAAATGTGCAGTGCTCTTTTTTGGCTACATTACGAGCTCATGGATTCAAGCACATTCCAGTAGCTCATTTACAAAAACACTTGGGGAACAACCATTTTCTCACTGGGGACTGCCCCTGCCCATACCTCCCAGGAAGCCCCACCCAGCTGGCCAGAGTCCTCCTCTTTCAGACTTAGCTCCCATGCTTTCCCCACCAGCACACCAGGAGAGAGACTGGCTCTCCTCAGCTCTGGCTCCAAGGGCCCTGCTTGGCCTGGGGGGGCCAAGAGGCAGGCCATGAGAACCGCTGACCACACTGAGAAGGAAGCTTCATGCAGCAGGCACAGCCTGTGGGGAAGAACCACAGGGGAGGCTTCCAATGAGATAATCTCTATTCTACCTTAAAGATGATCACGATGGGAATGTCTTCCGACAAGGTATTGTGCCTCAGGTAAAATCGCCCCTGCTTCACAGCAATGTTGGTCCTGCTTTTCTTCTCATGGGTTGAACTGCAAGGAAACACAGGTTATTTAAAATGCGCTCACGCCTAGAAGAAATCATCCCTGTTTGTATATCTTGGGAAATGTTCATCTTAGAGAACGAGGGAACTTGGAGTAACTTCTAGGCATCACCTCCTCCATCTAGTAAATCTTAGCTTCTTACAATGATCCCACGTGCCCAGACATTCTCCAAGGTCTTTCTACATTAACCCCTTACTCTTTGCCAGGCTGGAGCAGCTCTGGGGGGGGGGGAAGGAACCACCTCTCCACCTCCTGCCTAACTTCCCTTCTAATCACACCCTTTATGCACCACTACTGACTGATGCACAACCTGCCTAGAAATGAAAGGGATGGGATGGGAACCACCAAAAATCTTCAAACAGTGCTGACTAAAACTAGAACTCACAGACTTAGGGCTACACAGGATCTGGGCGGTTCCCTAGTTCACTCCCCTTATTTTACAAAGCGGGAAGCCAAGGCCCAAAGTGAGAACGTTACTTGCCCAGAGTAAATAAAATGGCCAAGGTGAAAGTGAACTCATCTTCTGAATCCAAATCCAACAGCACTCTTTTGACAACATCTGCTGAATCACAAATGACTAATTACATACCAGGTTCTAAAATGCCGGCAAAGCAAACACCTCTGGTCTTTAGTCGAGACCAGGTCAAGGGGTCACGGTAAACCAGCTGTGAGGCAGGGAGATTCAAGTCCTCAATCTGCCAGTCATAAAGCCCCTCATCTAATCAATGCTTAGGTTTTCTAAAATCTCCAAGGTCCCTCAAAAAGGACGCTTTGCTACATTTTCCACATGCTCTGGTCCCTGAGTGCATCCCTAAGCCACCGAAGCTCTGTGAGTCAGCCATCTCACAGCCTGACTAAGGAGGAGGACGCTGTCAAGGAAGATCCCCTGCACGCTACGACACTCCTCACACACCACGGGCACAGAGTCCTCGCGCTACATCTCACGGGCCTTTCAAGGAATTTAACGTTAAACTGGGCTCCCTAATGAGGCGTTCCGAGGCAGAGCAAACCAAGACATCGCCACTATTCTCACTGTGTTTCTGCTGCTGTTGTTCCGGTGTTTTCCAACTGTACCTGACTCTCCATGACCCATGTGGGGTTTTCGTGGCACAGACACTGGAGCAGTTTGCCATTTCCCTCTCTAGCTCATTTTACATCAGAGGAAACTGAGGCAAGCACGGTGAAGTGACTTGACCAACAGGTAGAAAGTGTCTGAGGTCAGACATGAACTCGTGACGATGAGCCTTCCTGACTCTAGGCCTGCATTCCATCCACTGAGCAACCTAGCTGCCACTCTTTTCACTGCACAACATCCAGGAAATACGGCTCCATCAAAATCCAACACGGATAACGTGAAGGAAAGAGCACCCACGTCGCCTAGGAAACGGGGGACTCGCCCGACACTGCTCACCTGGTGACGGAGGCCCCCACGGTGCCTTTTCTGTCAGCCTCCACGATGATTCTGTTTTTCGACAGCTGCTCCTGGATGAGAATGACCTTCTCCACTCCTTTGACGATGAAGTAGCCGCCTGCTCCAAAAAGACAAGGTCAGCCCCTAGGTGCGTCCGCACCCTCCTCGGCCCGCCCGTCAGCTGTGCTGCGCGTCCGAGTCACCTCATCAACGCCGGTCACCGCGTCGGCAGCGATGCCACCGTTACCGAGGCTCGAGTGAGCTCTGCGAGCCCAGACGCCCCCTCGGGCTCACGCCCGCGTGTCGGGGCCCAGCCAGCTTCCTGAGCAGCAGGTCTGGGAGGAGGAGCAGCAACAGTGAGCAGTTCCTCAAGGGGCCAGCCCTCTTCAGGGCAGAACAAGGGGCGCTTCCTAAAGTTACACCTGCCTTCTACGTGGACAGTGTTATAGCTTCAGCCTAACGAAACCTACTCAACAGCATTTCCCACCAACATCTCTGGGGACGCTGCATCAATGCATCCAGATAAGAACAAGAGGAGAGCAATCACAGAAAGAAAATCAATCAGTGAGAAAGGCCTAATTGAATTAAGAGAAAGTCTAAAAATGCTGGGCCTGAGACATTAAAAAACAAATCAAAACACCACCCCCGCCCTTGAAAAAGACCGACTATTACTACTATGGCCATTTAGAGAATGGTGACACATTTCCTCATCTCAGCTGGAGTTTGAAATGGTTTCTAGCCCATCTATTTAACATTTTTCAATCTAGGCTAGAAAAAAACACTTTTTGTGGGATATGTTTAAGCATACCAAAAGATAAAGAAAAGAGACTGAGATTAAATATTTGGGACACTAAACTTGTACTCATGAAGGAAAAAAAGCCAACAGATCAAGTCGTTAGATTTTTGTGCTAAAAGAGTAAATAAATACTGGGCCAGTCTTCAAAATGCCTGGTGGATGTGTTTAACATCATTCAGTGAATGATATATGGAGGTAAGATGGTGCATGGTCAACTGGAAAGCTTCAGGCTGGAAGTTCTTTCAGAAAATATGCTCCACTTTTTTTAAAGCTGGAGAATATCTCACACCCCTGCAATCGGGCAAAGATGACAAAAGGTGAGAACGGTCCACACTGGAAGGGGTGAGAAGAGCGGCTTGCTAATGCGTCGCTGGTGGAGCTGCAGACCAGCACAACCACTCTGGAAAGCAATCTGGAATCATGCAAATAAAGCAACCAAAACGCCCACGCCCTGTGACCCAGAGCCTCCACTGGACACATGCACCAAGGAGGTCCCCGATACCAAACTATTCACAGCAGCACTTGCTGAGATAGTCAAGAGCTGGAAACAAGGCAGATGCCCATCACCTGGGGAATGGCCAAGCAAACAGAGGCCCAGCAGCGTCACGTAATCTTACTGGGCTACAGGAAATGATAAGCGTCAGGAACACAGAAAGATCTCCACAAACTAGTGCAGAATGAAGCAGGCAGAGCCAAGAAAACAGCAGACCCGACGGTTACAACAAGGTAAATGGGAAGAGCAGCCCCTCCGCACATGCGCACGCACACGCGCACCCCCCCAAAATCAACAGTGAATGATGCAAAATTATAACACACGAGCATGCTCCAAAGCAGAGGAATGAGAAGCCACTCACATCCCACCCCTTGGCAGAGGCAGCAGTCAACAATTGCTGCACACATTTTCAGGCTTCTCTGATACATTCATTAGTTTTGTTAATTTTTTTCATCTTCCTTTTCTTATCTTTTCTGTCTTTAAAAAATAATATTTGTTATGTGGAGTGGCGATGTAATAAACCAAAAAATATACATAACAATGCATTTTAAAAGAAAGGAAAAAACTGGAATAGCAATGAGGGGGAAGCAGGAAACGAACCATACCTGGATCCAAGGGGCACTCGTTGAGTCTGGCGAACTCAGCTGGAGTTTTCCCTGTAAGGACACAGTTCGAACTCCGGAGCATAATCGGCATTCTGTTTTCAGAAAAGAAAAGAGTAACACGCTACCTATGGATTGTTTGCAAAATACAGTAATTCCCCAAGACAAATATCTGTACGAGGAAGGAGAGCAAATAAAAAATTCAGCTTCTTAAACGCTAAATCATTATTTAAAATTACAAGATGTGCATCATCCAACGAGAACATGGTGGCAAAGCCTGACGAAAGACCGGGATCATAAAAAGAGGCCTGAAATGTTAATGCCAAGGACAGGTCAGAAGAAAGGATCTTTGTTAACTTTACACCAGTCATTTCAGATTCACAACTGTCGTAAACAAAATGCGCGTGCGCGCACGCACACACACACACACACACACACACACACACACACACACACGCTCGCTTTCTCACCTGCCAATGGGTAAAGCATTCCGAATAATCCTCTGGCTGCCCCGGGTATACTCGATATCCACTGTAATGGGAGCTGAGTACGTCATGTCTCGCAAACGGCACTGTAACAGAGAGGCAGAGACCTGCATTACAGACTCTCTCAGTGAAGGGAAGGCCCGATCACAGTGTCTTGTCTCTGGCACCTCTCTATTGCAAGAGGGGAACTCACATTCCATCTGCATCAATCCCGCACTAACCCAGGGACCTGCTGCCTCGTTCTCTCCCTGATTCTGCAGTTAGACCAAGGACGGTGAACACCGTCCCCACTGCACATCTGGGCCCTGGCTGCCCGATGAAGTTTTTCCTTGGAAGCCTCCTTAGTGTTGGTGGGCACCACTAAACCCATCAAAGATGGCTTTTGCACCAATTACCCTATGGGTCTTCCTACCCTAGTATGTTCTTTGCAAACTGAAGTCATGGAAAAAGACTCATTTAGCAGTGCTGGAAAAAACCAGGCCTCATGAGAGGCTAAATAATCAACAACTGAATCATGGGATAAAGGAGAGAGAAAGGAGTCATCCTGCTGAATACACAGGCCTTGAGGACCAGCCTAGGGGTCTACAATCACATCACACAGACTAACAGAAGTTCCAAATATGACAATCAAGAAACAAGCCTGTCCGTTTCATAAAGCTGAGCATCCCACATCCTTGCAACAGATGCAGACTCAGCTTTCTCCAAACACTCCAACCCACATGGATCTATCTTTGAACCCTGAGTGAAATCAGTCCATGCCAAGAAAGTGGGCTGTAAAGCACTCTGTTTCACGTGTTTTCACTGCTTCCATAACTAAATTATTAGAGAGGGAATAAGGAGCGTGTTCTATGTTTCTTTGGCTGCATTCAAACATCTCAGCAAAGTACTCGGACACAGCAGAGAGCTGATAAACAGTCGGTGACAGCTCTGAGAACAGGTTTTTAAAGGATGTCACTTTTTAAATCTTTACTTTCAATGTGCTCCTACTTAGCTGCTCATGCTACTTGGTTCAATAAACGTTACAATCTAATGCCCTTTGGCTATTTAATAGGATTTTCAACAACTCCTTCCCCTGCTGTGTAGTTTAACTTTTTTTGACACAAACCAGAAATAAGGTCAGTAAATCATTTTCATTCTGATGCACCTCGCAGCTAGAACCACTAGGTGGAGTACTTTCAGGGGAAGACCGTGATCTGTCTCCAGCCAACAACCATTTTCAAACTTGTGACTTACTTAGCTTGCGCCCAGGCATTAAGGGGGACACAAAACCAGTTTAATCCACCATCACTAGCCACAAGAAACTGAAGAGAGACAAGACAGGCAGCAGGGCTCTGTGACTTCTCAAGGGTCCCTTTTAGCGCTAATAATGAGACACGTGAGAACTGGAAAAACCAGCAGGAAAAAAAATCAGTGGGAGATCCTGTACAATGTTAATTCCCTGAAGCCTTTCCACAGGAAACATTTCAGTTCCAATGCAAGACAGTCTGCCCTCAAGAGCCAGAATGTGAGGCAGAGACCAGTGCCATAGGAATGCGTGGCATGGCCACATCCACATGAGCCAGGCCGAGATGAGAAGGGTGTGGAGAGACGGTGGCGTGCTGGAGCCCGTGCATGGGAGACCAGCATAATGGAGACAGCCCAGGGCTGAGGCTGGCGGCCCACGCCAGAGAGACTCTCGAGCTCAGAGCCGCAACACACCAGGCTCAATCAGGCGTCTGCGCCAAGCTCAGCATTAACGCAGTGAGTCCAGAAAGGGCACAGGTCGCCCAGGCTGGAAAGCAAGACAAAGCTACTGTGTCCATCAGCGGTGGGACGGGGCCCCCTGAGTAGTCCCTGCATTCCTAGGCTGGGCACAATGGGGAGGTCCAATGTTAAAAACGGAAAGATTAGAAAAATCACTGGACTTAGAAGTCAGACCCTCAAGCTGTGGAACAAACACTTGCTAGTCACGTGACCTTGGACGAGTAATTTCACCCGTCAAACAGGACAAACTTACTCTATCCACACTTTAAGGGTTTATGAGGAAAGTATTGTTACCTGTAATTCTATACAAATGTGAGCTATAATTATAAGCAGACAAGAATGACAGCGTGAGAAGCAAAAGCTTGGAATTAAAAATTCCAATGTCATATGCTTAGGGAGAAGTGCAAAGGGCAGTGTGGCTAGAGCTAGAGTTATGGTAAAGAATACCAGGAGACGGGCATGGAGCAGATCACAGAGGGCCGGCAGTGAGAAGCTGAGGAATCAAGGCCTCATCCTGGTGGCCACCCAGGGCCCCAGAGGGTTTTCTACCAGGGAGGGGACGCTCAATTCCACTCCACAAACATTTAGTGTGAGGCACTGCGCTTGTACAAAGAGAAAAAAGAGCCTTGGCCCTTGAGAAGCTTAAATTCTGCCGCGAATGAAACGTGAACACAGATTAAACAGACGACAGCTTCACGTGGCTCTCCCATTACTTTAGCCTTATACACAAATGCACAGCTTTGTCTCAGGGCACCCAGCAACATTCGCTTGGCCTGCTTCCTGCTAGCTCTGGCACTTCTGAGGCAGGACCAACGCTGCATCTCACTGCATGCTCCAGATTCAATTCCTTACGAGAAAGGAGTCACAAGATCACAGATTTCATACTGGGAGGGTCTTAGAGGTCACCTCACCCAGGCTCCTGAGGACCAGACAGTCAGGGGACCTGCCCAAAGTCAGGCATATAGTAAAGTGAGAAGTAAGGAGTTGAATGTAGGGCCTCTGACTCCATGTCCAAAATAACTAATGTTTTAGGAATGTTAGTCATGCGTTTGGTGTACATGGTGGTGTTTATCACCATGCAGACGGTGATATACAAGATGGACTAGGGAGGCAGGGAGATCTCTGAGGAAGCTCAGAGTAATCCAGGTGGAAAAGGAGGAGTTCAACAGCAGAAACGGACAAGAGGTAAGAAGGAGAGATGCCGCCTGACAATGTAAACTCCTGGAGGCAGGACCAGCTTTACTTTCTATTCCTACCTCCCAGACCCTAACCCAGAGCTCCGCACTTAGCCCATGCTTAATTACTGAATTTGCTGAACTGGCTGGGTAACTTGCTGGAAACAGAGGAAGAGTCAAAGACGGACACGGGATGTGGAGAGAAAGGTAATGGCAAGGATAGACACAAGGGAGCTGAGGAAGGAGAGCTGGTGATCACAGAGGGGAGAAAAGGGCTGACTGTGAATCGTCTGAGTCTGAGGTGACAGGAGCCCAGTAAGGGATGTACCAGACGTGGTGGGGATGTGGGACCAAAGCCTGATGAAGACCAGGGCCATAAAAAGAGGCCTGAAATGAGGAAGCAATATCGATTCATCATAGGACAGGGCAGAGATCAAAGAAAAGGCCAGAGGCAGAACCCTCAAGAATGGGGGTCATCCCACAGTTAGGAAATGGGATTAGGAAATAAAGCAGAAAAAAAGACACTTGAGAGGAGAAAGAGGAATACACCAATCAAGGGAGAAAGCAAGAGAGGACAGAGTTTTGGAGGCAGATCATGTGTGAAATGCCAGAGAGTCACAGAATGGAATGAAGACTGGCAAAGAGACGAGTGCATGCGGAAGTGGGGAGGTCACTGCTGACGAGGGAACAGTCTCAGTAAGAAGTTCCACTTCTGTGCTTTACGGCTTACACACATACACACACATACATACATACATACATACATACATACATACATACATACATACACACACTCACACACACACTCTCTCTCTCTCTTTCTATCTCCCCCAGGAACTAGGAAGTGCTGATATCCTTATCCTCATCTTACAGATGGGGAACCTGCCCAAAGCAGAGCCATCTCAGCCCAGATCTGCTCCATCCTTTGCCACCCGCTGACCCCTGTTCACTGCTCTCTCCCGCAGTCCCAGGATATCCCTACAATGGCTACTCGACATTTTTCACCTTCCATAATCTCCTGCCCCTCTGCCTTCCTCCAGCGTTGACAAGTCTCGACCCCTCCCACGGGAGTTCCCTTGGCCTCCTGGGCCCTCTCACGTGTCTCAGCTAAGCTCCTCTTCTTGTCCTTTCACAGTCGTCCACCCGGCCCTCCCATTCCAGAGCTATGTCCGTCGGCCCCAAAACTAGCACTGAGAGCTCTGCTGTCCTTACTGCCCACTCCAATCATCACCCTCTTTTTCCTCCTTCCTTTCCCTGCCAAGATGCCCAAAAAGGAGCACTCTAGCCACTGTCGGCTTTCCCACCCCCCGGCCCTTCCCTGACCTCTGCCATCTCGCACCTTCCCCGAGACGGCAACCTGAAGCAGGGACAGCAGAGAAGGTGGAAGGAGAAGACCAGAGACCAAAGCTTCCCTCAAAGCCGACTAACACCGGAGGCCGGGCAAGTCACCCGGGACGCTGGGCTTCAGCGTAGGAGCACAAGAGCCAACCCAAGGCTAAGAAGCGGCAGGCAGGCGGTCAAGGAGAGGAGGCCGAGGGAGGTGAGGGCAGCGGTGAAGGAGCCAGGGATGGGGTCCAAAGGTGTCAGAGGGGACGCCATCTCCAGGTCTCAGGTTTCCATAAGATATCATCACATCACCAGATGCACCAAATAACCCAACGCCATCTGAAGCTCTGAGGGGGCTGAGGGAATAAACCAAGGACGGCAACGAAGCAGCCAGGTCTCCTCCCAAAGCTCTGCACAGACGCAAATATCAAAGGCAGGGCAGAACAGTGGGAGCGGCCTGACTCTAAGCCAGAGGGTCTGGATTCTAGACCTGGTTCCAACACTGACTAGCTGTGGGACCACAAGACAAGTCACTCAGCCTTTCCGAGACTCAGACTCGGTATCTTCATCTGTAAAAGGAAGAAAACAATAACTGCACTGCGCACTTATTAAGGTTTTTGTGCCAAGGGGTAAATGTGAGGTAAACTACTTAACCTTTGCAAAGGAAAGCATCAGGTAATAGTGTGAGGCACACAAGCACATGGTGAAAAGCCTCCCAAACCATGAACCCAAGGAAAGGAAAGACCAGTGTGGCCTGAAGCAGTCAGAAAAGGCTTTCCTGGAGGCGGACCCATGCTGGGCCCTCCAAGTGGGGTAGAGGAAGCCGTGTGCAGGAGGGAAAGAGCACCAGCCTGACTCAGGAGACCTGGGTTCAGATCTCACCTCAGACACTTACTAGGCTTATCTTGGGCTAATCAGTCAGTTTCTCTGCACTTCCATTTTCCCATCTGTACAATGATATTTGCACAGTACTCTGCAAACCTAAAACTACTATATGAATTATCATCATTGCCATTTTGATATGGAAAATGATACACAGAGAAAAACACAACTCTTGAGATGTGGAAACAAAGAAGCTGATTTTGTTACTACCTTGTGACACTTCCCCCATTTGCCTCAGTTTCCTCATCTGTAAAATGAGCTGGAAAAGGCAATGTAAAACCCCTCCAGTATCTTTACCAAGAAAACCCCAAATGGGGTCATGAAGAATAGGACATGACTGAACACCACCACCTGGTGATAGCTAATACACATATTTTTCAAATGAGAGGCAGTGTGGTACCAAACACAGAGCTGGTCTCCAGGTCAGGCAGACCCAGAGGGCAGGTCCTGCCTCGAACACATCCTGATTCTGGGACCCTGAGCAAGTCCCTCGGCTCAGCCTCAGACAACTCTAAGTTACTGCTCAAGTCTAGTTTTGCACTGGCAGAAGTTCCTCACTGGGAGCTCCCTACACCTAAGGAATCACAGGTCTAATCCCTTCCTCCTCCAAAAAACCCTTTAAATAAAGAACTTTTATTAGTTCCACCTACGATGTATTTGTTTCTGTCTTTCATCCTCTTTCACGTATTTGAATGTGTTGACAGCTAAGTCCATCCTCCAAAAATTGGGAGAAATATCTGTAACTAAAAGAAAAGCAGCCCCCAAAATCAGGTTCCCCAATTACCTCATGGGGAGACACGGGTCTTGTCACATTAAAGCTTTCTTCAACATCAGGGAGGCCCACGTAGATGTTAAGATATCTGAAAAACAAATAAATCCAGTATCAATTCTCTCTTTTTGGTATACCTGAAAAACTAACAGTCACCCAAAATACCAGAACCACGTGCTGGTTGTTCAAGTCTGAAATCTCAAGGGACAGCTTCGATCTGAGGTTCTCTTATTTACACAAATGTACTGATCCATCCCCTCCATAAATACTTATTAACTCCTGTTCAGTGTAATGCACTATTCTGGGGGAGAAGAGGAGGGAAGAATTAACAGAAAAAGACATATGTTCAAATAACTTTGCAGTCTATCACACTTTACCTACAGGGTACATTACCAAGGGCTCCCTCTGGAACAAATGGACAACTTTCTATAAAAATATGGCAAGTAGAAGTGATGCCTAGAAATGATCTACTCAAGAGAACAAATCCACATTACGGACTCTCAGACACTCTACTGGGCACTGGACTAACTCCGGTTAGTCTCAAAGACCAAGCCAATGCAGGAAGCAAATCGCATTTCTCCTCTTTCAATACCGAGTCCAGCTTAAGAACTTTAAAATCAGTCATCTACCAAGCCGACTAAAAGGCTAAAAGAAGATGTGGCTGTTGTGTTTTTAGGGGTTGGTAGAACTGCATTTCTTAAAAGAACAGACTGTACAAAACAGCAAACCTTTCCTTACTTTAAGTACCACATGGGGTCAGCATCACTGGTGACCTTTTCGTTGGCTTTCATGATCTTCTTTATCTACAGACAAGATGGAAAGATGAAAAGAAGCCTGAGTCTTGCCCGTAACTCTCATCTCCCGTGCCTGGCCCCAGATTTGGCACGCTCACCTCTACGTTGATGAAATAGTTGAAGGAGTCGATATGCTGCTTCACGAGGCCTTTCACCTACAGGGATCAGAAAGAAGCCCCAAGATCAGCGCCAAAAGAACAAAATCTGCCACTGAGCTCGGCCATCACAAGACATCGGACTTGCCTCAAGACAAAGCTTTTGGAAAAGCTCCACGTTTTGCTTAGTAAAAACATGTCATCCTGGCTCAAATCTGTGTTTTATACCATCAGAAATCACCCAAGGAGAACGATGAAATACCCACAGAAGAGGACCTCATGCTGGTCCATGCCTGGGCCGAGGCCAAGGATTGCTGACCCTGCATTCATTAAGTTGTTCATTCTCTACTTGACTGACTTCCACCTCACTTGGGAAAGGGTGGCTCCCGCAGCCCACCGTGGCCTGATGGGTGAGAGAGCTTGGGCTTTATGAAGGCTTGGACAAGTACCAGGTGAGGAAGCTTTCCTGCCCCTCAAAGCAGCAGCAGAATGTAAGCTCCCTGAGGGTAAAACCGCTTCCCTAGTGTCTGTGTATTCCTGGCACTTACCCACCATGGCGGGCCCTTAGCAGGTTCCCAGCACATCCAATCCTTCATTGAGCCATAGCCATCCCTTTCAAAGAATTCTTGCAGAGAGACTTTCCTGCCAATTCCACGTCCACCACCCTCCCCCAAGTGGTTGGCTATCTTCCAACCAGTCTCCTCTCCACCTCCATTCTCCATCCTAAATGCCACAATCAGACTAATAGGACAGAAACCTCAATTCACACACATAGCTTTCAGCTCCAAAACACTCAAAGGCTCCCTGCTGCCTGTAAGACAAAGTCTAATTTCTGGAACTCAAGACTCTCAACAATCTAGCCCCTACTTATGTTTTAACCTCACCTATCATTACTCCCCTCCCTGAGCTCTCTTCTCCAAGCAGGGCTTTATTAATGTGGGCGCGGCACTCAGCCATCTGGAGACACCCCAACCCTGCACCACAAGTGTCCACAGCCCCACCCCAAGGTACAGATTCAGGAAGGCCCGCCACTGCTTCAACTCAATCACTGGGTCTGCCCAGTGATTTCTCTACCAGCATTTCTCTATAAAACCACACTGGCTCCAACCCAAATGGGACAGTCTTGTATATTCTTACCTTTTCCCCAACTTTCCTGTTACCTAATTCGATCCTTATTTCCAGGCCAAGATCTCCATCTCTGCCCTCCATCAGATCTGCCTCAAACACTGCTCCTCCCCTAAATCTGTGGGGCAGACACTCATTACCTCTATTTCTCATTTGGCCTTTAGAACAGCTGTAACCTAAGTTACCCTGATGTATGCGGTCTGCCCCCCACACTAGAACACAAGCTCCTAGGGGCCAGAATCCAGGTCTCCTTCCTGCTTAGCAACAGGCATGACACAGAGCATCGGTCAAAACAGACCAGTGACAAGGATTCAGGACAAAAAGGAAGATCAAATGGACTTTTTTCACATAAGAACATAAGAATGAATATTAAATGCACAACACTGACCTTTAGAAATGCTGGAAGCAGCCTCCACTTCTCCTGTGAAGCAAAACAGTAAGAATTAGGGTTTGTAGAAAATATGCCATTTAGCCAAAGATTTTTGGTTGTTATTATCATAAATAAGAATGACTGAACCATGAAAGAGCTGGGTCAGCACTATTAAAGTAACAACAGTCATTTACTTCTCTTTCAGCATCGACAGAGAAGGGAGGTACATATGAGTGACTTTTCCAAAAAATGTGAAACTTATTCCTTTAGGCACCAAAACTATGTTCATTTATTTAACTATTGTTATGGAAATTATTTTCAAATGTACTACATACTTCCCGGCCTTTTAACGGGAAATCACTCTATCTGACCCTTTTCTTGATGACTCGGGGTGCCTGTGTTCATTCCTGTGCCACAATGGGATGCTCTCAGGAGCTGCTATTTGGTCCCATACCCACCGGCCCTCTCCAGCACAATCTGAGTCCTTCTTCTTCGGGCTTCCCTAGCAAGTTGGATGGCTGTTACTTCTTGCTGCCAATACTATTCTCACCAGTCTCCAGCTCCCTGTTCTAACTGTCAGCTTGTGACACAGCGGCCAGAAGCCGGGAAGCCAGATCACTAGGTTTTAGGGAACTGGCACTCCAGCCTGAGTCAAGAAAGAAACGGGACCTACAGTACACAAAGATGAAATCCGTTCTGGAGGCGATGCATTTTAAAGGCATGAGGGAAAGCTTTTTAAGATATCTCAAAGAGAGAAAGACACTAGGAAAATGGGGGAAAACACAAATGGTATTAGTATCAAAGAGGTGACTAAGAAGACTTTGGCAATTACCAACCAACACGTGTCTCCTTTCTCATTTCTTGCAACCTTTATGAGAAGGGTCTAAACGGGGGCAGTTGGGTGGGTAGAACACCGACCCTGGAGTTGGGAGGACCTGAGTTCAAATCCAGCCTCAGACATGAGATACTTACTAGCTGTGTGACCCTAGGCAAGTCACTTAACCCCCGACTGCCCCACAAAAAAAAATGGTCTAAATGTATGTTCAGAGCATCCTTAAATTAAATATAATGAGAGAACAAATATGCTTTTGAGGATTAACTTCTACAGCAGACCACATCTTTACAGCAAGAGCGCTCAGTCAGTGAATAACCACTTCTCAAGCACCTACCACTGTCAGGCACTGTGCTAAGTGCCCGATACAAAAAGAGACCAAAACAGTCCTTGCCTTCAAGGAGTTCACAATCTAAAGGGAGGCAAAGAGCAAACAACTATATACAAACAAGTTAGATACAGGACAAACAGGAAATAATTAAGGGAAGGCATCAGAAATAAGGGCAATTGGGAGAGGTTTCCTGCAGAAGATGGGATTTTGGCCAGTAGTGAGCAGGGAGAGCAAGAGATGGAGTGACTCTGAGAGGTGCAAATAACAAGACCCTTCAGTGCTTGTTATTAATTATATTAGATTCAGAACAGCAACATGTAACCTCTCCTCAAAAAAGAAGGTGGACAGAGTGCTGGGCCTGGAGTCACGAAGCCCTCAGTTTAAATCTGCCCTCAAAACACTGTACTAGCTGTGTGACCCTGAGCAAGTCACTTACCCTCTATTTGCCTCAGTTTCTTCAACTGTAAAATGGGGGTCATAAGAGCACTCACCTCTCCGGCTTGTTGTGAGGATCAAATGAGATAATCACTGTAAAGCACTCAGCAGTGCCCAGCACGTAGCAGGCGCTATAAAAACGCTAGCTTTTATTGTTATTATTATTACTGAGGCTCTTTCCTCCAAAATAAAGAAGCAGATCATCAGACAAGTTAAGTCAAGAGCAACAGACAGCAATGGAGGTCTGTTCAATGAGCCTCTTGGCACGAAGAATGAAGACTTCTCCATCTGTGCCGATGACACTTCAGATACCCCGCATCCCATCTAGTCAACCTCCTTCACCCCTTACCTCAACCTTCCTCACGCTGAGGAGCTGAGCAGGGGATACAGCAAACACCTGACAAAGCTTCTCGTGCTATCCTTTTGGGAAACATGGAAAGACAGAAGCTATACAATTGGAGTTAGGTGGATTCAAAACCTGGCGAATGGGCAGACCAAAAGGGCATTTAGTAAAGGCAACTTAGACAGCACTCTGCCAGAGAGAGGCTCACCGCCACTAGGGCCTAATGGGCACTCGGCCACAGTCTATTTAATTAGCATCATCTCCGCTGAAATGTGTACACATCCTCCTCTCCAGTAAAAGGTAATGCCTTAAGAACAAGACCAGGTTCATTCCTTTGTATTCCTATTACCAGACTGTCGACTGACCAATGTGAGACATTACAAGTATAAGATGAGAGGCATTCTCTCAGTTTACTGAAAACATCTTGGGGCTCAGGGTACTGGAAGTTCAATATATGCTCCAACAACTGATTTATTAAAGCAGGTCTCTAAAACCCTCTACTCGGTAATCTTATCAAGAACCCATCCAGCAGCCCGGCCCTCTAAGGCAAAGACCAAACATTGCCCCCTCTGATTGCCTCTTCTGGCCAATTATTTTAGGTGATCAGACCCCAGCTAGCCTTACTTAATTCCCTACTTCCAGCAGTCTTTTGTAAATCAACTCTTCGAGTACATCCTTGCTTTGTATTTGGAAGCAGTTAGGTGGCTCACTGTATAGAGCTGGGCCTGGAGTCAGAAGACCTGAGTTCAAATATGATCTCAGACACTTAACTAGCTGTGTGACTCTGGGCAAGCCATTTAACTTTCTTCCTCTGTAAAATGGGGATAATAATAGCACCTACCTGCCAACAACGTTTTGAGAATCAAGGGAGATAATTGTAAAATGCTTACCACAGTGCTTAGAACATAGTAAATGTTAGTTATTATTATGGTATTTGACTCCTCAGGGCTTAGCACAGTGCTTGGCACTTTATAAGTGTTTAAAAATGCCTTTTTATTCATTCATTCTCATAGTACTATATTAAAGTCAACACACACATCAAGTAGGGCTGTAACTACACAGATCCGGTCTCCTGGTGACACATGGCTCCAATGTGATCCAATCAACACGGGTATATTAGCTGAAAGGAGGGAAGAAAGTCTAGAAGACTGTAAAACATGTAGAAGAGTAAGACCTTCTTGGTCATACTTTAAATTTAACTTTAAATTAATTTAATTTTATTAATTTTAAATTTAAGTTAATTTAAATTAATTTAAATTAAACTAATTTATCAACCACCCACCTCAAACACTACTTACTTCCCCTATGCACATCATACACATGTTATTTATGTATCACATCTTCCTACTGAGAGGCAAGATGGTACAGTGGAGAGAGAGCGCCTAGGAACCAGGAAAAGAAGGACGGGTTCAAAAAGTCCTGCCTCTGACCATGAGTGGTGTGGCCTTAAAACCATTTGAGCTCAATTCTCAAACACTATAAGCTGCAGGGAAGGGGCCACCCTGCAACGGTATCAGGAGCTCTCTCTTCCAGGGGTTTCCTCTACCAGCGAAACCTCAGTCCAGGTCCCAGAGCAGGAAACCTTAACTAAACTTTGCCTCTCTCCCACAACCTCACACAGCACGTGCTAAATGAACAGTTACTGATTTACTGAGAGCCCCAAGATCGATAACACGGGTTTTCTGCTGAGGGTAAAAGAAGATCAGTGAGCTGGTTAAGACCAATTCGGGGAGGATAAGGGACAATGAAGCAGGGAGAGAAAGCAGACTAGATCACGTTGTTTTTCTTCCACTTTCTCTACCAGGCTGGAAGTACAGGAGGACGATTAGGTGGGAACTGCAGCTACGCCCCACGGGGCAGGACCAGGCAGCCCCCGAGGTCTCCAGCTGCTGCCGAGAAACTGACTCCAGACTGACAGTCCCGGGAAGACCCTCGTGCGCAAGGGTCGGCGCATGCGCAGCCAGAGCCCGAACGCCCGTAGAGGGCGGGGCGGAGAGCTCCGAGCATGCGCCGTGGGCACCCGAGCACAGCCCCCAGCTACATCCCCGGACTAGCCCGGGAGCCCGAGGAGGGAACGCCCCCAAACAACACTCACGTCCCGGCGCCATCGCCTCACTCACCTCCACTGTGGGAATGGGAGCGGCCACTTGCTCCGGCGTCAAGTTCCCGAACTCCTCGGCTAGCACGTCCATGGCTCCCGGTCGCTGCCGCTACACCCACCTCCTCAGCTTCACCTCCGCGACCCCAGCGGCGCCGGGCGGACCGCTACGAGCGTGAACACCCAGCGGTGCGGCAACCAAATTCTTCCCCCCGGAAGTGCACCACGCCTGACGGCGGAAAGGTTCCGCCCGCTTTTTAGGGACCGTATGGCAAGACCCGGATGTGCTCCGGCGGAGCCCCACCCCCTGAGGAAGTCACGAGCCCCGCCCATCCCGGGGAGCTCTCGCGGAGGGGGAGGGGACAAGGAGCCATCCACGTGGCGGCCCCAGTCTGGGCTTGACTGTGGCCGATCCTTTCCTGAAATAACTTAGGGAATAGGATAGCACGTCGTTTCGTTCTACTCAAAGGCCACCTCCTCCGTGAGACTTATCCTTCTCATCGTACTCCCAGCTGTTAATCCCTTGTATGCATTATATGATGGCTAGAGCACTGGACCTGGAGTTCTAGGTCCTGAGTTCAAATCCTGCCCCCATGACCCTGGACAAGTCACTTTCAAAAATATGCACATATGCATAATGTATGCATATATATATATATATATATATATATACATATAGCACAATATATGTCAATAATGTATAAGTAAGCTATTTGTACACGTAATATATGTGTATTGGAGTATATATCTAATACATGTGAGATATCTGCAAATAATTTAGGTATGTGTATGTAATATTACGTATACTATATGTAATATAAGTGTGCATTTACTATACATGTATGTGTATTTTATAATAAAGGTGTTATTTTATAATAAAGGTTTTATAATTTATTTTATAATAAAGGTATATGGTACGTGTAAGATGTATGTATAATGTGTGTTCGCTATAATGTATGCATCCAATACATGTGAGATATATAAATATAATATAGGTGTGTGTAATATTTGTGGAAGCTATATGTATATTGAATATACACATATTTTATGAACATTTGTGTTTCTATTGCATACATCTTTTATAACATATACTGATTTAAAATGCGTATATGTGTAAACATACATAATGTGTGTAAGATATACTGTTTATAATGTATAGTATATGTAAGATATATCTATATGTTATATGCATGACATGGGTGAGATGTGTATATTATATGTGATATATGTGGTATGACTATATCATACATATGTGTGTTACATGTATGTTGTATGTCTTTGTATATGTTCATATATAATATCCATCTGGGCTTCAGTTTCCCCTTCTGTAAGTGAAAGTATTGTCCTTAGTCCCAGTAAGCTGCCTTACATCTAGGCTCCCTTAAAGGCAAAGTGGCATAGTAGATATCTAGACAGACCTGAGTTCAAATCTAGCCTCACACATTTAATAACTGTGTGACCCTGAGCAAGTCACTTAAAGACGGAAGTTTCTCCATCCGTACAATGGAGGTAATGATACCACCCACCCACCTCAAGCCCAACATACATTTAATAAATGTTTGTCGATGGATTGAAGACCAGGAAATTTACTGTGCTGTGCTCTCTAAGCATCATTTTGAAAATATTTAGAAAAACAACATCATGAGGTGTGCTTCAAAGACGGAAACCATATCAGAACACCTTCTCCAGCATGTGCCTGGGGTAAAATGAAGGAGGAGACGTCTTTCCATCCACAGCCTCCATTTTGGGGGTCCCTCAGTCTTCGTCGCCTCCCCCAACATCCTCAAAGTTTGCCTCCTGCTTTCTCTGTCACAATCTGAAAACACCTGGTCAACTCAGTCCCAGTAAAGGGTGGATGACTGATGGCTCTGACCAATATTTATCAAGGGCCCATCAATTCCTCACTGGAGCCTGGAGAAAGACTCGGTCCCTTTCCTCAAGTCACTTTCAGTAATGATTACTCTCTAGAGTAACTGGACCCAAACAGAGTATGTAGTTGGGGTAAACAACCTTGAATGTGGAATTTCAAGCCTCAGTGAGCACCTGGGTAGGTTTTTCCCCTGGGTGTACTTAAAAACTCTTGAATCCTACCATGGAAAGCGCCAAGGACCGACTATTGAAATGGGTCTGGTTCCTCTCCCTCTCCTTGGTTTTGAAAAAGGCTTTTGTTGGAAAGGACCTTGGGTGACTCCAGAATTTCCTGCAGCTCTCTTCATGCTCTTTGGCTGCCTTCCACGGGCTCCACTCAGACATCCTGGGGAGGTTCCCATCAAAGGGGAATCTCCATCATTTAAGGAGATAAGAGGCTGGAAGCCTTCAAATCTCAATAAGACATCCACCTACTAGAGAAATTCCCAAGACTTCTGCAGGTGTTCTCTCCTCCCACGGAACCCAGGAGCCCTGCGGAGGCTCCAGAGGTTAAAGAGGTCCCTGAGAAGCCTGGTCAGGATGGTGGATCTTAGGTTTAATTAATTCATTGAGAACAAACACTTACCAAGTGCCTCTGGTGCGAGAGGCTAGGCCTATGCACTGGGTGGTAGCACACACAACAGCAGACACAGTCCCTGCTTTCAAAGAACTTACATCTTTTTAAATTTGTTTTTATTTAGGTAATTGGGGTTAAGTGACTTGCCCAGGGTCACACAGCTAGTGTCAAGTGTTTGGTCTGAGGTTGGATTTGAACTCAGGTCCTCCTGACTTCAGGGCCAGTGCCCCATCCACTGCGCCACCTACCTGCCCCAAAAGAGCTTGCGTTTTCAAAGAGACAACATTTTAATGTTCAGTTGTGTCCAACTATCTGACCCCATTTGGGATTTTCTCAGCAAAGGTACCAGAGTGGTTTTCCATTTCCTTCTCCAGCTCATTTTACAGATGAGGAAACTGAGGCTAAAAGGGTTAAGTGATTTACCCAGGGTCACACAGCTAATAAGTGTCTGAGGCTGGATTTGAACTCGGAAAGATGACATCGTAATAATTAGGTCCATACTAGGTATATACAGAGTAGAAGGAAGGTAACATGGGAGGGGAAGGCCCTAGCCGGGAGGGCCAAGAAGTGAAGTTTGAACTGAATCTTGGAATCCGGGGAAACCCAGGAGGAACTGAGATGGGTGACAGAGCACTCCAGGTATGGTGGGGCAGCCAGGACAAAAGCCCAGAGACAGGAGATAAGACTGGAGCTGGGGGCAGCTAGGTGTCGCAGTGGACAGAGCACGGGCCCTGAAGTCAGGAGGACCTGAGTTCAAATTTGGCCTCAGACCAAACACTTGACACTGACTAGCTGTGTGACCCTGGGCAAGTCACTTAACCCCAACTGCCTAAAAATAAAATTAAAAAAAGACTGGAGCTGGATGGTAGATGCCACAGAAGTTGTTTTTCATGTCTTACAGAAAAGAAGATAAGACGTATTGCAGGGAGAACATCAGCTCTCTGAGGGCAAGGACTTTCATTTTTGTCTTTGTAGCCTCAGCACCAAGCCTACAGCAGACCCTTCCCCAACCACTTCTTTTTGGACAGGAACTGAAGGAGTTTCTAGGGAGGAATTTCCTTTACCAATAGAGTCGTAGACCTTTATACTTCTTGGTTTTAGAAAGTTGCTTGGGGCACCAAGAGGTTAGGTGACTTGTCCAGGGACTCGCACACAGTATGTATCAAAGGCAGGACTTGAACCCAGATCTTTCTGACTCAGCAGCCAGCTCTCTAGCCACCACACCACACTGCCTCTCCCCTGGCATAGAGGAGGTGCTTAATAATTGCTCATCTGATTGACTTGTGATTCTAGTTTGGACAAGTGCAAACGGTGAAGAAAAGGCATTAGGTTTCATTATGAAAACATCTGCATCCTTCCCTTTTGTCTCTGCTCATGGTCTAATGTCTGAAATTATTCCCCATCCTCCAGTTCCACCGGTAGGGACCTCCCCAGAATGGTCTAGTGTCCTCGAACCTCAAACAGCACCAGGGCCAGCTGATACTCACATTGAACGTTATGAAGAAAGAAGAGAAAGCAGAAGAGGTGACCGAGGATGCCAACTCCATCCCACCTTGACTTTTGGAAATCTCATATAATACAAACACCACCTCCTCCAAGAAGCCTTCCCTGATTTCTTTTCCCTTTCCCCATCAGAAAGTATTTCCTTCCAAAGCATAGGATCATAGACACAAAGGAAGAAAGGAGGTCATCTGGTCCAGCTCATTTATTTTACAGATGTGTAAACGGAGGTCCAGAAAACTGAAGTGACATCCAAAGTCACACTGGTAGAAAGAGGCAGGATTTGAACCCAAGTCCTCTGATTACAAAACTACTCACCTAATCAGTTAGATGGCACACTGGATGAGCATGCTGGATTTGGAGTCGGGAAGACAGGAGTTCCAATCCTGCTCCAGACACTTATTAGCTATGTGACCTTGGATAAGTAATTTAACCTCTCTTAAACT
Source organism: Phascolarctos cinereus (assembly GCF_003287225.1). Taxonomy (NCBI): domain Eukaryota; kingdom Metazoa; phylum Chordata; class Mammalia; order Diprotodontia; family Phascolarctidae; genus Phascolarctos; species Phascolarctos cinereus. The sequence goes on along the minus strand of NW_027555514.1, from coordinate 275,288,605 downwards.
CAGTTTCCTCAACTGTAAAATGGTAATAATAATGGCACCTACAGTCAGCGTGGGATCAAATGGGACCGTAAATGCAAAGTGCTTTGGAAATCTTAAACGACTATAAAAATGTTCAGCCTTATTTTGATTCTTCCGTATTCCCTGCCATTCTGATGCTGTCTTGTGCTTAAATTACATTTGTGATCTGTTCCGTGGCTGTTGAATAATCTCGAATGCTTGTGACATATTTTTCCCTACTAATTAACGTCACGAGGCAGCTGGGCGGTGCCGTGGTGCACAGAGCACTGGACTTGGGGTCAAGAAGACCTGAGTTCAAATCTGGCCTCAGACACTTAGTAGCTGCGTGACCCTGGGCAAGTCACTTAATCCTGTTTACCTCAATTTCCTCATCTGTAAAATGAGTGGGAGAAGGAAAAGGCAAACCGCTCTAGTATCTCTGCCAAGAAAACCCCAAATGGGGTCACGAAAAGTTGGACACAGATGAAATGACTGAACAAAAGAACAAAATTTGGCCGAGTTCAATAAGCCTCAGTCCCCATTCCTCCCCAAGGGCCCACACCTGGAAAGCTCATCCTCCTCACCTCTGCTTCTTGGAGCCCCGTGGGCCCGGCGAGGCTCTGTTCAAGTTTCACCCCCTACAAGAGTCTTTGCTGATTTCTCCTCACCAGAACCACCCCAGCCATGAGCACGAGAGGAGATTGCAGCCTAGCTCTGACTCCCAAGCCCAGCCCTGTCCCCACTCCACCAAGCCCCAAAGCAGAGATAAGTGACGAGAGTCACTTGGAAAACAGTGGGAGAGACTGGTGATGAACCAGATGAGCTATGATCAGAGATGCAGAAGGAGGCACACATTTGCAGACATCGTCAGGGCGTGGGTTATTTTTTTTGTTTGATCATATTTTTTGGTTACAAGAGAAGTTTTTATTTATTTATTTTTTAAACTGGAGGATGAGAGCAAGGAAATGGGCTCCTGATTGTCATGGCCAAAAAGAAAGAAAAAAAGGCCATTGGAGCATCCTTTTTTTGTTTGTTTTTTTTTGTTCGTTCATTTGGTTGTGTTTTTTTTTTTTTGGCTAGGCAATGAGGTTAAGTGACCTGCCCAGGGTCACACAGCTAGTAAGTATCAAGTGTTTGGTCTGAGGCTGCATTTGAACTCAGGCCCTCCTGACTTCAGGGCCGGTGCTCTATCTACTGTGCCACATAGCTTCCCTGGAGCATTCTTTTTAATGGACAAGAGAGAAATGGGAAAATCAGAGGAGACACAGATAAGCAGGACAACTTTGAAACTACATAATGAACTTATTACTTTAGAATGTGAGCTCATTCCAAGTTGAGACCTTTTCAATCATGTACTTGTGTTCCAATCGGGCATAGTCGGTGCTTAATAGATGACCAACTGATGACATACTTTTCAGAAAACCAAGCTGTATATAACAGAGATTTCAAGCTTCATGTACAATCCTCCCTTTTCTGTTCTCTTTTGTATATGAAAATGTCCACAATTGTTGGCATTTGTCAAGTGTAGAATAACAAAAAATAACAAAATAAAATTTTAAAAATATTTTTTTAAGAAAGAACCTGGAGGGCTATGACAGGAAGATGATGCCCTGATTAGCCAAAGCTTAAAGTCCCTATGGGTGAGCAGTCCTGGAAGTCTTTGAAAATCCTCTCCAGTGAAACAGACACACCAGTCATTTTTTAAGTCAATGCTTTAATATTTAACTGAAAAAAAATAAACATTGCCAGCTTGCATGGAACAGGTTCTTGCCAAAATTTTCAAAAACAGAATTTACGCAATACATTAAAATATTAGTTTTACATTTAATAAATCTTGCATAGCAAAACATGACCATGTTAAGAAAGTCTAAAATGGAAGCCAACATTTAAGCAACCTTAGGATGAACAGCATCCAGGAAGATGGGGACGGAGATGCCTCTGTCATTGCAAGTTGCCTAAATCCAGACACAAATTCATTTTGCCACTTTTAAAAAATAAAATGCCCTTCTTTTAAAAAAAAATGTGTAATTTTAAAAAAAGTGTACATTGTTTTTTTCTTGTGATATAAATTAAGTACATAAAAGAATCACAACTGGATTCAAACTTTATGGTGAAAACATGCTCTGCTTTTATCTCCCTGTTTTAAACAGGATGGTTACTTACTGGAAGAGATAAAATGTGACTTACTGGAGCCGTCCCCTCTGAGCCCTTAATGTGGGGACAAGGGACAGGACAGAAAATTCGAGAAACACCAACTTCTATTCAGCACCTTACTGAAGGGAAGCTGTGCTTGGGAGAGAGGGGTGGCACAGTACCTCACTGTGCCCATGAATAGAGTTCCATTCGGACAACTGTCCACATGTACATGGTGGATATTTTTAATTGGTCATTCAAGGAGAAAATAAGTGAATATGCTCAGATTTGGGCATAGAAAGATCAGAAATACCTCATTTACCCTGCCATTTTCTTTAACTTTCAAAATCATAAAGGAGTCATATCCCCAAATAGACGAGGGTGTTTTGGGGGAAGGGGGGAGCATTGGTGGTGGTGGAGAGGATAGAGACTTGAGAAGGAGGGAAATAACATAATAATTAAAGAAGACCTCCCTTCTCACACACAAACAACCCCCAAGTACAAAAAATTAAGTATTCAATCATGTTAACTGTGCCCAATGGAGCCCAAGAAAATCACCCATTAAGAAATGGTTTCACTCAAGAGGATCAATTCCCCCAGGAGGCCCATCCTAATGCTGGTGCATTCCTTGGTTCTCGGTGAAGACCAATATAGAATTCTGTAACATGCAGTTGTCTTTAAAAACCAAAGGTCCATGAGGGCCCAGCTTCTCAAAGTATTCTGAAAAAGACCAATATAGAATTCTGTAACATGCAGTTGTCTTTAAAAACCAAAGGTCCATGAGGGCCCAGCTTCTCAAAGTATTCTGAAAAAGACCAATATAGAATTCTGTAACATGCAGTTGTCTTTAAAAACCAAAGGTCCATGAGGGCCCAGCTTCTCAAAGTATTCTGAAAACTTAACAATACAAATAAAAGAGGCACAAAGTAGATTAGTAGACATCAAGGTTAAGTGATACAGAAGCTCAAGTACATTTTTTTTTCTTTTCAGATGTAAAATTCACTTAAAAAAAAAAACAAACAAACCAAGGTTTGCTGCTTGGCACCATCCCAGATCATCACCTGGGATTATACAATCCTTTTCCTCTTTCTTTTTCTCTCCCAAGAAACCTAATTTCCTGTAATCCAAGGCAACATGTCTTCCACTTTTTCCATCTGATTGGCTGAGATCTACAAGGAGCCTCTTGGCCAAAGCTCAAACCCTGGAGAAGGTCATCTCCTTGTAGATTTTTCCTCTGGTTGCCCGTAAAGAAGATGCAACTCCAGCATAAAATTTCTTAGAAGTGATTGGTTTCTAATAAGCTACACCCTAGTGGTTTTTCTGAGGACATCAAAACAACATGGCTTTCAAAGATTTCAAATAGGGTACAAATACTGACAGCTGGTAACATAACAAGCAATTTGGTATTTGTCAGGTAAACCCTTCCAGGAAAGGGCTCAGATCCCAGGGAAGAGGGAAAGCCTATGGAAGCTCCTCTTACCTGGCAATGATAAAACCGAATTGTATGTTTCAGCTACAATTGTGTTTACTTGCTTTATTTTGCCAGTACATTTAACGAGAGGGATTTCGGCATCCCTTTAGTGACTGTCCTCACCACTCCCTGACCCTTAACCCTCTCAAAAGTTGTGCCAAAATAAGAATTATGGGACAAGTTAGGAGCAGTAACACCTGGTCTAGGAATCTGGGTAGTTAAGACCAATATTAATGCTATTAGGATCACGGGATCGAGGAAACCTTAACAGAAACATCACATACAGGTGACATAATCCATTATAAATTGTTTCCTGTTCTTCAGAAGTCTCTCTTTAAAAAATAACAAAAATAAAAACCACCATGGTTTCCTTCCAATAAGTTTTCAAAGAGGGACAGAATGTGTGGGGCAAGGTGTGCGACAGGTATGTGCCCTGTAACTAGCATGAAAGGAGCTACCCAGGTAACCCTGAAAGACAGACGGGGGTACAGGGAATATGCCACAGTCCTTGTCATGTGTATTTAGGGAAAGAACCGGGCACCGATGTTCCCACTCGGACAGTCCTCTTTCCAATGCCAGCTCACTACTAGTTGCTGGGAGAGTCAGTTTCCGCTGTTCTGCCTCCTTCCTCTACAAAGAGGAATTTTCGGAGAATATTTGCATAAAAGGGTCCATACACTTGTTTATTAAGGTTCACAATGTTTGCGTACTGAGAGCCCAGAGTCTCCAGCTCGGGCTGGATAACAGTGAGGCCCCCGGGAATGGGGGGCATGCATTTCTGATCGCTTGGAAGACTGAGGACACTCTTCATATACAGATGAATTCGTTTATCTGAAAAAATAAATGCAGAAAGCTTTGTGAGTCAGGGAAGCGATCGTGCCTTATAGGACCATGAATTTAAAACTGGGAGAGACCATAGCAATCATTGAGTCCAACCCCATCATTTTACAGATGAGGAAACTGAGGCCCTGAAAACTTTAGTGACCTAGGATCACAGACACAGAGCTGGAAGAGACCTCCTCATTTTACAGATGAAGAAGCTGAGGTCCAGATGGGGGTAGTAGTTTTTCCCCAGGGTCACACAGCGAGTGTCAGAGGGGAGATTTGAACAGAGATCTTCTTGATTCCAAGTCGAGGGCACTCTATCCACCCCTCCAGGACCCCTTGTTCATTAATTTCTTTTTTAGTAGAGAGGAAACACCTCAAGGGTGGAGACTCCTGTAGAACCCACTGCCTTGGAACCCCCAGCACACAACAGTGTTTGGAACACAGCAGGTCTTTAGTAACTATTGACCAAGGCGGGAAAATGAGATGCTTCTTTTGTTTCTAAGTACAAGACGTAGTCTAAGATACTTTTGGGAGAAGGCTGGTGGCGGTGAGAAGCATGACTGGTCAATACACAGTACCCATTGATCCATTCTGTCTATTAATTCATAGGTACAGAGGAGCCCTTTACTATAGATTTGTCACATCCCAGCTGTGTGACCTGGGCAAGTCACCATATTTCTAGTCTTAGGGATGGTCAGTTGCTGATTGAAAAACTGAGAGATCCCATCTGGATAACCATTGTATTTCCATGTGAAAAAATGGAATGTTGTAAAATTCCAACTGAATTCACCAGCCTTCAAAGCACAAAGGCCTGTCTTTCCAAAGCTTAGCTTTCCTGGGATCTATCCACCTTCCCCTTTTCCAGTGCATTCACTTCCTTTTCCTCTCAGTACACACACACACACACACACACACACACACACACACACACACACACACACACACACACACACACACCCCACCTACTCTCTTGAGAACACTGAACTTGAAGGGGTGATGCGCGTGACCTGGTGAAGTGGATGTAAGTCAGGATGACTTGGATTTCAACCCCACTAACCAGCTGTGTCACTTCTCAGAGCCTCAGTTTCCCCATCTGTAAAATGAAAGGGTCAGACCACAGGCGCTCTCAATCCAATCATTTTCTCATCCACGCTCATGCTCCCAGCTGGAAAGCATGAAATGGAAATTCATTGGACCACGCGGTTCAAACTGGGAGGGACTTGAAAGGCCAAGCAACCAAAATGAGCGGATGGAAGAGACTGGGTCTGAAACCAGTTCCTCATACTCTCGATCTAATGTTCGTCTTACTAACCCACAAATCCTGCTTCTCAAATTAGTTAAACAAGTGCCAGGTATGAGCAAGCAACAGAAAGACAAAGGCAAAAACAGCAAAAAAACAAAACAAAACAAAAAAAAACAGTCCCTGCCCTCAAGGAGCTGAAATTGTACAGGATCAAATGATCACCAAGCATTTATTAAGTACCTACTGTATACCAGGCACCAGAACTCCTGCCCTTGAGGAGACTACATTTCACAACCCATTTCTCTTGCCTTCAGTTCCTCTAAACCTGAATGTACAGGGACACAGCTTAGCAGCTGTTCATAGGAGAGAAGCCCCGGGCCACTCCAAGCCCACAGGCATCACCTAGCTAGACTCTGTAGGAACAGAGATCTGGCTTGTGGGGCTAAATGGGAAATCCAAGATCACAGAATAAGGGGGAGCTTGAAGACCAGGACAACAGAGTGAAGAGCGTCAAAGACCCTGAAAACAGCTGAGACAGGGGGTGCCTGCCCCTCTGCAATGTCCGTGGCTTCTTCAAATGTTCCCAAAGGGGACAAAAAGACCACTCTAGAGGACTTTGGCATTTTCTACATGCTAAGGAGCTGTGATTTCATCAGTATGAGAGGGACCTCCATTGCCACAGATTAGCAGTACATCTATGCCTTAATAATAATGGTAATTAGTAATAATATAATGGTAAGGGCTCTACACTTGAAGTAACTCCAAGTCACAACACTTCAATTAATCAAAGGCATTTAACTAGGTACAAAAAGTCTTTCATTGATTTTGAAAATCATTGGCTGAAATGAAATGATGCTACCTTAGAAGCTTATTGGGAGTGGCTAAAGAGATTCAGTCATGTGTTGTGGGGGCACTGGAGAAAGAAGCAAGCCAGTGTGAAACCCAGATCCCAGGAGGCCCAGACTCACCAATCAGGGAGCAGATAGGGTTGCCCTCGGCGATGCTGGAGAGCTGACCCATGAGATTGGCCTGAATCTCAGGACTTAGTGTGGATAAGTCTCTCTCTGCCAGGGACTTGTTGACTTCTATGCAGGTCTGGAGGCCTATGGAATTCAAGGCCTCCTGGAGGTTGAAAGTCCTAGGGGAGGGTGGGGAGAGAAGGCAAGGGGGGGAGGGAGAGAGGAAGAAAGAGGAAGGAAACAAGGCAGGGAGAGAGGGAAAGGAAGAAGGAGAGGGAGAGGGAAAGGGGGAGAGAGAGAGAGAGAGAGAGAGAGAGAGAGAGAGAGAGAGAGAGAGAGAGAGAGAGAGAGAGAGAGAGAGAGAGAGAGAGGAAGAAAAAGAAGAAGGAGAAGGAGAAGGAGAAGGAGAAGGAGAGGGAGAAGGAGAAGGAGGAGGAGAAGGAGGAGGAGGAGAAGGAGGAGGAGGAGAAGGAGGAGGAGGAGAAGGAGGAGGAGAAGAAGGAGGAGGAGAAGGAGGAGAAGAAGGAGGAGGAGAAGGAGGAGGAGAAGGAGGAGAAGAAGGAGGAGGAGGAGAAGAAGGAGGAGGAGGAGAAGAAGGAGGAGGAGGAGGAGAAGAGAGGAGGAGGAGAAGAGGAGGAGGAAGGAGAGGAGAAGAAGGAGGAGGAGAAGAGGAGGAGGAGAAGAAGAAGGAGGAGGAGAAGGAGGAGGAGGAGGAGAAGGAGGAGAGGAGGAGAGGAGGAGGAGGAGGAGAGGAGAAGGAGGAGGAGGAGGAGAGAAGAGGAGGGAGGAGAAGGAGGGAGGAGAGGGAGAGAGGTTCACATATTATAATTTCTCGATTTCCTTTTAAATTCCCCATTGCTTCTTCAGCCACATTTCCCACTTGATTAAGCACTTTCGATGATTCCGTCTAGCTGTACAGATGGTGGATGGAGTTTGCCCCTTCCTTGTCCAACACCCCCACATTTAGTAGGTTTCAGAACCTTCTCTGGGTCGCCGCTCCCAAGACCACAGATGTAGAGACACAAGGCGCTTACAGGCTATTCAGTCCAATGGCTCTCATTTTACCCATCAGCTCCTGCGACTTGCAGGGTCATGCAGCCACATGCGGCACCTGAACTCAGGTGTTCCCAGCTCTCTCCCTCCTGTTCTATGACTTCTTTAACAACAGACCGGCCTCTTGAGCTCAGAGCGGCATCTGGGGAGCCGTTCAGGCCACACACCCTAATACCAAGAGCTAACATTCGGAATGCTCTTTCAGAAGGTTGGTAAAGTACTTAACTGAGCCCCACAACAAACATGTGAGTAAGGGGCTGTTGTTATCCCCATTTTACAGATGAGGAAACAGAGGTGCACAGAGGCTGAGTCACTTGCCCGGGGACACACCTCAGAGGCATCTGAGGCAATATTTGAACTCAGGTCTCCCTCCTTCTCCAAATCCAGCACTCTGTCTAGTACACACTCTAGGTACCACAGGTAGGACTTGAACCCAGGTCTTCTTGACTCACAGAGTGCTCTATATTAGCTGGATCACACGCTGCCTCTTGGTAAGAATAATGGCGAGTTAATAATAACAAAGACTGATGTTCACATAGAGCATCATGGGATGCTACCATAATGGCTCTGTAGATGGAAGGGTTCCTGAAGCCATCTAGTCCCAAGCCCGAAAAGCACTTTACATTTTTTAATTTTATTTGAGCCCCATAACAAACCTGGGAAGTTGGTGATGTCATTTTATCCTCATTTTACAGAAAAGGAAACCGAGGCTCAGGGAGCATCATGGACTTGTGCCTTCGCACCACGTAATGGGTATTTAATAAATACTTGTTGTTATGTGTTACAAGGCTAAGGTGAGAGTGAAAATTGTACTTGTGAGCCAGAAAGGGGCCTGGAGGAACATGTAAGTATCTGAACTGGGATGTGAACTCAGGTGCCGGACTTCAGAGACAGTCAGTGCTCCTTCCCCGTACCAAACTTGCCTCCCAATCAGCAAGCATTTATTAAGCACTTACTGTGTGCTATTCTGGGTCCCGGGGATACAAAGAATGACACAATAGCTACTCAAAAGAAACTTCCCTTCTATTAGGGGTAAACAGAGGTACCAAGGAAAAAAGGGGGGGAGGAGGAGACCCAGGGCAAGATGGGTACAACTGTACCAAAGGATAACCCAACTCACAGCGGTTTTCCACAACTGAGTTTTGCAGGTTCGGCTGTTTTGGTTTGGTTTGGATTTGGGTTTTGGCACTGTTCAGACAGCACAGTCAAAGACGAGTCCTAACATCTTCATTCTACATGGGAACACGGCACCCTTCCTGGCAGTAGCCATGGAAATTCCCCCTCCCTACCTTAGAGAAGAACACCTAAGCCTTGAGCAATATTAAAGGCACTGGAGGGGGGGAAACCCATCCGGTAAAAAGCTCCAAGCCACAGTCGTGAAAATCCCATCTGGCGATCGCTTTCCAAACTCAGTGAGGGATGATAGGACAAAGTGAACCCACGTTGGCTTCCAGTACTTACTCCTTGTTCATTCCTTCAAGTAAGACGGTGGAAATCCTTTTCAGTCGGTCTGAGAGCTCAGGCGAGCCTTCTATCAGAGTGCCCACCATATTGCTGGTGATTAGTGACAGGCAGGCGAGAACCTTCAATTGATTTAGCCTTTCTGTCAGTTCCTGAAGACGGGTTCCATCTGTCATTAGTGTCTGATCAATAAAAATAAAACGAAACAAAAATCATTAAAAAACAAACAAGCAAACAGGAGAACCACATGCAGCACCTAACCCAATTCCCTCATTTGAGAGACGATGAAATTAAGACCCAGGGAGGCTAAGACTTGCCTAAGGCTGCATGGTGTGATGGTCCATGCTGGACCTTTCAGTTCAAATCTCCCATGTAAAAATTTATTATAATATTTCTAGGATCTAGGGTGTTTCAAGGCTTAAACGAGATACTTGAGATACCACAAATGTGCTACAGATAGGCCAGCCAGCATTGCTGGAGGGCAGCCCTTTTCCACCTTCCAATGCCTGCCCTGGGCCTCTGCAGTGCTCTGGCTGGTGAGTGCCTGGGTAGCCCAGCATATGGAGCTAAGATTCAGTTTATGACCCAGCCACCTTCTTTCCAGCCAACTTGGGCTGCATATCCTTGCCCTCCTCCCCCATGCCTTCAATTGCAGTTCTAGAACCATTATCAAATCAACACTACCCTTGCTACTCTATGAGATGTGTGTCCGTCCACTCCCTTATGACTCCACTGACCATCTCAGTAATTTTCCAAACCAAAACGTGTGGATTCCCTCTATTAGAATGTAGGCCCCTTGAGGGTAGGACCTGTCTTCCCTTCTGTTATTTGTATCCCCAGGACCTAACCCAATGCCTAGTATACAGTAAGCACTTAATAAATGCTTTCATTCATTCATTCATTACTGTTAGGGTAACAAGTAGAATAGCTGGGATGAGAATGCACTTCCCACCCAGCAACGCTGGCACCCAGCATTTACGTCATTCATGTTAGTAGTAAGGATAAGAACAGCTTTTTAAGTATTAGACTGCAAGCTACCTGAGGGCAGGAACTAACTTTTACCTTTCTTTGCATCCCCAGAACTGGCACATAGTAGGTGCTTAATAAATGCTTGCTGACTGTGGATAGAAGGCTTCGCATCTCATTTGTGTCAACAACTTTGTGAGGTGAGTAATGTAAGAATTGTTTTCTCTCTTTTACAGATGTGGAAACTGAAGGTGAGACAGAGGAAGTGACTAACCCAGGGGCACACAACCAAGCGATCAACATGCCTTTAAGAAGGCCCTACTGCATGCTTGCCAGACATTGGGCCAGGTGCTGGGGAAGCAACCACAGACCTCTAGCTCACACTGGCTGACTCTTACCCCTACCCCACCCCCTGTCTCTAATACTATATTACACTTGCTAATATGACCTCGTTTTAGAGGCACTGTGGTCCAGTGGCAAGGGTACTGGGCTTGGATGGAGTCACAAAGACCTGAGTTCAAATGTCACCGCAGTCAGAGACAGAAACGTTACAGACATTTACTAGGTAGGTGACCCTGGGCAGGTCTTCTAATATGCCCTTCTCCCCATCTCAGTTTCCTTCCCTCCCTCCCGGTAAGACCAAAAGTACCACCTTAATCCTCACTATGGGATAGTGGGAGTCTCTCGGGGAAGTGCTTTGTAAATAAACGTCAGCTACTCTTACAATTATCTTGGCAAGTGGTGTCAATTACACATGATTGTATGTATACAAGATGAGCAAATTCCCAGGAACCAGAGGAATAAAAACGCAGAAAACCCCAGGGAGGTGGTCACCTCAGGCAATTCCTTCTTCCGATAATCCCAATGCAGCAGCTTCAAGTAACTGTTGTTCAGCACTGTGGTTGGGCTCAGGCTGGGTCTGGGGCTACCCCCAGCCACAGGAGAGGAGGCGTTTTCCGAAAGAGAAAACAATTCTTCATTGACAGATTCCTTTATCCACTCCTTCGTGACATCCAGGGCACCTAGAAAAGAATGGTCAGATAAGAAACGAACGGCACTCTGCAAACCTTAAAGCACCAGACAAATGCTAGGCATCATCATCATCATCCTCACCTTTACCATCATCATCCTCATCCTCATTGTCATCTTATCCTCATCATCACCATCATCCTCACCATCATCATCACCATCATCACCATCACCATCATTATCTTCATCCTCATCTTCACCATCACCATCATCACCATCACCACCATCCTCATCATCGCCATCATCATCACCATCACCACCATCCTCATCATCACCATCACCATCATCATCCTCATCATCACCATCACCACCATTCTCATCATCACCATCACCACCATCCTCATCATCACCACCATTCTCATCATCACCATCATCATCCTCATCATCACCATCACCACCATTCTCATCATCACCATCACCACCATCCTCATCATCACCACCATCCTCACCATCACCACCATTCTCACCATCACCATCACCACCATCCTCATCATCACCATCATCATCCTCACCATCACCACCATCCTCATCATCACCACCATCCTCATCATCACCATCCTCATCATCACCATCACCATCATCCTCACCATCATCACCATCACCACCATCCTCATCATCACCACCATCCTCATCATCACCATCCTCATCATCACCATCACCATCATCCTCATCATCATCGTCAGCATTGCTGTTGTTATCTCACAGAAAGGCCTTTCAGAAATTGGCACGCAGAGGAAGCACTTGGCAAAGTCAGTGCTGGAGCTGGAAGTAAGAGGTTCTGGATTTAGATTCTGGTTCTGCCACTTAAAACCTTGGCCTTCGCATCTTTGGGCCTCAGTTTCCCTGTCTGCAAAGCGTGGGGGTTGGACCTCTGAGGTCCCTTCCAGATCTAGACCTGTGCACCAAGACTGAATTCCCCTCTGCCCTGCTGCTTGTTGCTGGGTGACCTTGGGCAAGTCTTTTCATCTCTGTGGGATGAAGGGGCTAGATTAGCTGGCCAGGAAGGCCTCTTCCAACTCTAAATCTCTGAGAATGAAAAATCTAAAGAGTGAGCATGACAGAACAACAGAAACCCACCGGGCTCTTCCAAACAGCAGCAAACCAAGCCACCCACAGCCCGCGTCACTTGGACCAGCAGAGTGGCCCAGACAAGTCAAGCAATGGGGTAAACCTTCACAAGCTAAAAGATTCCTCAGCTGTAAAATAAAGGGTGCATCTAGACAGCCTCTGGGGTTACGTCCAGCCCTACATCTACCAGCTTAAAAATAAGTTTATGACATTCCTACTACATGCAAGGGCAGCTAGGTGGCGCCATAGCGCACAGAGCACTGGGCCGAGAGTCAGCAAGGCTCATTTTCATGCGTTCAAATCCAGCCTCAGATTCTTACTATCTGTGGGACTCTGGGCAAGTCACTTCACCCTGTTTGCCTCAGTTTCCTCATCTGTAAAATGAGCTAGAGAAGGAAATGGCAACCCACCCCAACATCCCTGTCAAAGAAAACCCCAAAGGGGGTCACAAAGATTCAGACACAACTCAACACCATGAGCTGACCCTAATCTAGCTTTCCCACCTCATTGGACATTCCTCCTCCCATGCTCCAAGATCCAGTTCAACTGGCCTCCTCTCTCTCTCTTCCTCACGTGTGACACTCCATCTCCAGAGTCCATGCCCTCGCACTGACCAGCCCTCATGCCTAGGATGCCACCCCCTCCTCACCTGCACCTCAAAGAATCCCTCTCTTCCTTCAAGAAGTAGCTCAATTGGGGCAGCGAGGGGGCGCAGTGCATACAGCAACAGCCCTAAAGTTAGGAGGACCTGAGTTCAAATCGAGCCTCAGACCAAACACTTGATACTTACTAGCTGTGTGACCCTGGGCAAGTCACTGAAACCCAACTGCCTAAAAAAAAAAAGAAGTCGCTAAAGCCTTTCTTGATCTCTCCAAATGCTAGCTCCCCTTCTCCCAAACTCCCTTGTCTTTTTCTTGCATTTATTCTGTTTAGAATTATTCTGTCTATACTCATATATGCATGCATCTCCCTGATAGAATGAAGCTTCCTAAGAGTTGACATCGTTTCATTCTTTATCTTTGAATCACTGGCGTCTCATATGCTGGCAACACATAGTAGGTGCTTTAAAAGTTCTAGATGAGGGGCAGCTAGGTGGCACAGTGGATAGAGTACTGGCCCAGAGTCAGGAGGACCTGAGTTCAAATTGGGACTCAGACACCCGACACTTACTAGCTATGTGACCCTAATCAGCTCCCCTAACTCCAACTGTCTCCTCCCCTTCCCCCTCCCCTGAAAAAAAAAGTCCTGGATGAGAGATTATCTAAGGCTTAGTTATACTTAATAAAAGGATTTGTTCTGTGAAGTTTGGATTCAATCAAAAGGCCACACTTGAGGACCTAAAGGGCCACATGCGGCCTTGAGGCCACAGGTTTCCCATCCCCGAAAGCTATTGAAGTCATATAACAAAGTATGGTTGTATTTTATTATAAGACAGAGAAAACTTTAGTCTTCGACAGGAAGATCAAGGATTTAGAGCTAGAACAGACCTCAGGGGTCATTTCGCCCAAACCCCCTCACTTTACAGAGGAAGCCAAGTGACCCAAGTTCACACGGACAGGAAGTAGCAGTGGCAGGATTCAAACCCAGGTCCTCTGGCTCCCAATCCATTGTCCTGTCAATGGCAGCTTTTCCTGATCCCCTCCCCCATCCTAAGCCCCTTCCTAATAAAAAAGCTCCAATACACACTTGGCCAAATCAGATGCTCTGAGCAAAGGCTGAGGGGAGCCCACGACCATGCACGAAGGGAAGTGCCACTGTTTCCTCATCACACAGTGTACCCTTACTAAAATTAGTATTTGCCAAACATAGCCCAACTCTAAGGAGATGCAGAAATATTTTCCATTCATTGTAACTGATAAGACCAGCACGTAAGCCTCTGCAAATGACTGTTCAGTGGAAGGCTGTTCCATAGCGGGGATCTGTTGTGTATGATCAGAAAAGGGACAAACACTATAAATAAAGAAGAGGAAAACTGACAATGGAAAGAGCACAGAGTTCCCCAGTCTGAGCACCTGGGTACCAACTCCAACTCCTCTACTGACTAGCTGTGTGACCTGGAGAAAATCATGCCCCACCCCCACCCCATTTTTTCCATCATAAAATAAGGTTCCTGGGTTCCAAGGTCCCTTTCAGTTCTTAATTTGATTATCTGGTGATCTCATGATGCAACCCTGCTCTGCCAAAAAGAGCCAAAGAATGGCCTGGTCAAATCTTACCAGCTCTTCCCAAGTTTGGTGTGCCAAGATGGGGCAGAGTCAAGGTGGCGGAGCGAGAGGGAGCATTTTTGCCTCACTCAATCAGCAAACCTCCTTCACAATAAGCTAGTCACCATTCCAGGGTGGAGAGGAGTAGCTGCGACCCAGAGGGACCTGAGCTGCATACGGAGCAAGAACAAGTCCCAGAACCACAGCGGTGCAGCGCTGAGCCCAAGAGCAGAGTGCGAATTCAGTTCTAACCTTCAGGTAGAAGATCCTGGCCAATGGGAAGCCAGGAGTTCACTCTGAACCTGCAGAAACTTCCAGCAGACTACAGGGACCGAATCCAGCAGCAGTTTTAAAACTCAAAGAAGGGAAGTGAAGGAAAAATTGGGGAAAGGAGAGCAATGAAAGAAAATTTTGAAAAGAGAATTAACAGCTTGGCAAAGGAAGTATAAAACAGCACTGAAGAAAATAACTCCTTAAAAATGAGAATCATCCAAGTGGAAGCTAATGACTCCATGAGACATGAAGAAATAATAAAACCAAGTACATCAGTATCTCAATTACAAGGTCAAAGGTTAAATGACTGTCCCAGGATCTTCCAGTTAGCCCAACCAAGGAAGGATTTTAATCCAGAGCTTCCTAACACCAAGTCTAATAACACTCTATCCCTTGGGTTCCCATGCCATGGGTCATCTAGGTCTACCCATCCATAGCCCAAAGAACAACGGTCAGACCCATGTGGGGCAATTTTACTTTCAGAGCCCAGATTTTTTAGTGCCATCCAATGTCTCTGGGGCCCAGAGACATGTGCCAGTGTGCATGGCTGGGCTACAAAGGTTTCCCTGAAAAAAATGCCTTACTTCATGTTTTAAGAGCATTGGAAAGAGAATACGGTTCCAGACAGATTCCAACACCTGGTAAGGAGCATGATGCTGTAACAGCTAAGTCTAAGAGGGCAGGATGTGGGCAACGTCAGGGAAAAGGCTCCTCCTTTGAATTCCACAATTTGTTTTTTTATTATTATTGAAAATTGTACTTCATTCTCCATTTCCCTGGTTCTAACATTTGAATTATAATCTCTCCAAACCTGGCGGCATTTGTACATTTTCATTCTTTTTTTCCTCTGAAAAAACTGTTTACTTATAGAGCACCTTTGGAGAGAAACAGGACAAGAAGAAAGAGGATCCTGATGGGAAAGAGAGAAGAGAGATAGAAAGGAAAAAGGATAGAGGGAGAAAGAAAGGGGAAGGGGAGGAGAGGGAGGAGAAGAGGAGGCAAGGGGAGAAGAGAGGGAGAAAGAGAGAAGAAGGGGAGAGTCAATCAGTAAACATTTAATCAAATAAATTAAATAATAAAAAAAGCCTACTATGTGCCACTGTGTCAAGTGCTAAGGATAGATACAAATATGAAAAAGAAACAAGTCTCTGTCCTCAAAGAGCTTACCATGTAATGAGGGAAGACAACACACGGAAAGCAGAAAAGGGGACAAGGAGGAGAAGAGAAAGAGGAAAGAGGGAAGGGGGAAAAGAAAGAGAGGGATGGAGAAAAGAGAGCAGGAGAGAAAGGAGGGGAGGAAAGAGGGAGGGGAGAAGAGAGAGAGAAGGGGAAGGGAAGAAAGGAGGGAAGAAGGAAGAGGAAGTAGGGAAGAAGGGGAAAGGGAGAAGACCTGCTCTCGGCCCCCCCAAAAAAAAAAGAATCAACATGGAAAATAACTTGTATTTACTTCTATATTTAGCAGTTGTAGGGTGGGGTGAAGAAGGGCGTGTCAACTTTTCAGGATGTAAGGGGCCCAGCCTTTCATCTATTTTGCATTTAGTTTCATATGTTCTGGTTCCCCCAAAAAGAATGCCCTCCGAGGGCAGTGACTGCTTCACTTTGGTCTTGGGATTTCCAGGGCTTAGCACTGTGCCAGCACACAGTAGGTGCTTAATAAATGCTGACTGACTGGATATGGTTAAGTGAAGGGGAGAAGCTAGGTAGGAGAGAGGACTGAGAATACCACTGAAAAGCGATGGCTTTTCCCCCCAAAATTGGAATCTTTATCAGAGAGGCAGAGTCAACTATGCGTAATTGGGGGGCTGCGGATAATAGGAATCTTGTCTGTGAGAGGTTCTCAAGTTCAGACTGGCAAACCCCAGGGAGGAGGGGGAAAGGAGGGGAAGGGGAGAAGGGGAAGGGGAGAGGGGAGGGAAAAAGGAACGGGAGAAAGGAGAGGAGGGGAGCAGGAAGGGGAGGAGAGAACAAAGGGGGGGGAGGGAGAAGAGAATGAAGGGAGGGGAGAAGGGAAAGAGGCTAGGCTCCACCCCCAGCTGGCAGAAGCCCCCCAGAAGCTGACAGGCTGCGCTCAGTACCGAGAACACTCCAAGCTCCTCCTCTGTTCAAGCCCAAATCCTGCTTCGGCATCAGGAAGTCCATTTTGACCACTGTCAAGTTTCACTTGAATCATGATTAGAACTTCAGACACAAAAAGCTCATTTCCACTGAGCTCCATGCCACCCCCCCCTTCCAGAGGGCTGAACACAGACCCACCCCCTCCCACCTTGCTCTTCTCTGAGCAGGGGACAGGGTCCCACCAGGCAGGCACTACTGACACACCTTCTAGGATTTGCACGCCCAGCCCTTAGCACAGAGTCAACACTAATGGCTACTTTTCATTCACCATCCTGGTCAACCTCCTTTGCTCACTTCACTGCTTATCAATGTCCTTCCTAAACTACCTTGCCTGAGCCAACCTCCTGATTTTACAACTGAGGGGAAATGACTTGTCCACAGTCACACAGGACTAAAAAATCTCCCAGTCCAGCCTTGCACCTTCCTCCCATCTCACTGCCAGCATTGTTTAAATGCCTCATTCCACCCAAGCCTGAGAGATCTGAGCTACCAGTGAGCTCCTCCCCTACCCCATAACTTTGTATTTGCCTTTTATAGACTTTGTATTTACTTACACGTGCATGGGATGGTTTTGTCTGTCTTTTTATGTTCATCCCTGGCACAACGGTGGGTGAAAGGTGAAAGGATCAGGATTTAAAACCTGGCTCTGATACTTACTACCTAAGGAGGCATTCTGACATAATGGAGAGGGGGCTTGAAGTCAGGAGACAAGAGTTCAAAAGCCAGTTATGTGACCTCTTGGTATTTTCTCATCTAGATCGTGCAGTGGAGAGAGCCAGGCCTGGACTCATCTTCCTGAGTTCACATCTGGCCTCCGACACTTCCTAGCTGTGTGACCCTGGGCAAGTCACTTCACCCTGTTTGCCTCAGTTTCCTCATCTGTAAAATGAGCTGGGAAATGAAATGGCAAACCACTCCAGGATCTTTGACAAGAAAACCCCAAGTGGGGTCATGGGGAGTTGGACACAACTGAAATGACTGAACAAAAGGACAAAATTTTCTCATCTGTAGAATAAGCACCCACCTTCAGGGTTCTCAGGAGATTCAAAGAACACGTAGAAATGTCAGTTATTTAAGCTCTCCCAGGGGAAGGACTTGATCATTTTCACCTTTGAATTCCCCTTCCTAACACAACACCTGGAACACAGCATTACTAGCAGCTTGCGGCTGGTTAAAGGTCCCTTCCAGCTCTAAAGTCCATGACTAAGTTCTTGGAGGCTTGAGATGGTGCCATTTTGGTCTTTTTACCCCCAGTGTTTATGACAGTGCCAGGCACAGCAGAGTGGGGACTAGTGGTGACTGACTGGTGAATGGATCGGCCTCTAAGTCCAAGATCCTGTGAACCCTGGCAGAAGAGGACAGAGGCTGCCTTGTATTTGTCTTTGTATTGGCCCAGGAGTGGGGACAATAGTGCCTATCGCCTAGAGAAGCCTGGGCCATCAATAAATGCTCACTTCCTGATTGATCAATACTAAAATAAAAGTTTCAGAAAGGGAAGAATATTGCTACTGGTGTTATTTTCCTCTGAGGAGAATTCGCTAACCCTGGGCATAGAATTTCCTATGAAAAAAAGATCAGACTGCTACTTGGTATTTGTGTGGTGTCAACTGTGGTAATTGCTTATTAAAATACACACACACACACACACACACACACACACACATACACACACACGTGAACTCAGTTCTTTCTCTCCCCCCATCCTTTCTCTCCTGTTTGTCTGTCTCTTCTCTCATTCCCTCTTTCTCTCTCTCCCTTCTCTCTTTCCTTCTCCCTTCTCTCCCTCCTCTTGCTTCACTCTCTCTCTCTCTCTCTCTCTCTCTCTCTCTCTCTCTCTCTCTCTCTCTCTCTCTCCCCCTCTTCCCCATTCCTCCCTCCCTCCCCCCTCATCCCCCTCTTTCTTCCCTTCTCACTCCCTCTCTCTCTCCTTTGACAACACTAGCCAGAAAGACAGAGAGCCCTCCCCTTAGCTTGTGAGCAATCCATCTCTGCCAGCCTGAGTCAAGTTGAACTCCTGCGCCCAACCCCACCCATGGTTCTTTGTTCCCATCACAGTTAACCCAACTTTTCTGTCCTCTCGCTAGTTTTTGTTTGGAGAGATACAAAAAAGACTGAAATAAAGGGGGGCACACCCTGAAATAGCTGTAGAGATCACCCTGGATCTGTAATTACAGAGCCAAGATAAAGCCCATCTGTGTTTTAAGCGCCTGCTTTACAGCAGACAAATTACACAGAAAGTTTCCTCCATTCTCTCCCATGAACAACAGAGCCCATAATACTAAGGACAAAAGGAAACCCAGCCAGGCCGGCTGAGCCTGCTTCCCTTTGGGGAATGGCGGAGGCTCAGGGGGGATTTGGGAGTCTGTGATCCATCTTGGCTGGATCGCTCTCTCCCTCCTTGGACTGACTGGACATCAATCTCAGAATTCACTTTCTCCATCTAGAGCTGGGGCTCCCTGTTGGGTCCTTCCTCTCCAAGTCCTACGTAGATCAGGGTGTGATTTTCAAGTTAAGATTAGAGATTTTCCCCAGGTTGGAAGGGACTTGAGACTTGGGCTGGTCCAGAGCATACAGAGGTATGGCAGCCGCAGATGTAAGTGGCTGCATTGCGAAAACAAAGCCTGTATTCTACACGATGCACAGCGAAGAAAATCATGGGAATTCCACGTGCAGGCAGCCTCCTCTGCTCCTCCCTACAATAACACTGAGGAGGACAGCGGGACCTTCTCACAAGCTTTTCAGGAACAAGGTAGATTTCAGGCTGGAAGGGACCTTCCTGACATCTTCTTCATTTCTTCGCTTGTTTTTGCAGATGAGTAAACTGAGGCCCGGAAAGGGGGCAGGGCTTGCCCAAGGTCCCCAGGCAGTCAAGTGGCCATGCTGGGATTTGAGTCCAGGCCCTCGGGCTTTGCTGTATTTACCTAGTTTAGTCTGGCAGTTTTTCCAGCTGGGAAGGACATCAGTCCAATCTCATTTTACAAAGGAACTGAGGGCCTCGGGGACCTCATCTGTAAAAGGAGGAGGTTGGCCCTGATGGCCAAGCCAGTCCTCTCTTCATTTCCCACCTGGCTGTCCTCCATCACCCCCCCAGGAAACTTACCGACCTTGGTACTCACAAGCCACTGGTACCCTCTGCCCCTCTGACTGGAAAGCTGGAGGGCAGCCTCCAGCGAAGGACTCCTCCCGAAGACTTCATTTAAAGAGGATTTGCAAGCCAAGCCAACTCTTCATTTCCCACCAGGCTTCACTCCTCTGCACTGGACTCCAACATGCCCCAGCCTGGGGCGACTCTTCCTTGCCATCCCCCCTTCTCAGCTTCCTCCGATGGGCTACCTTCCCCATTAGACTGAAAACACTCTGAGGACAGGGACTGTCTTTCTTCTTCCTATTTGTATCCCCAACACTTAACACGGCACATGGCAGATGCTTAAGAAATTCTCGTCAAAATGAACTGAACGAACAAGGTGTGGATGAGTCCCAACCTGCACAGGTGGAGAGAGTGACTGCACGGGTAGAGATGAGCTCATGGACCATAAAAGACTGGAAGCCCATTTCCAATTCCTGCTAATTGTTCTTCTCACATGACGTGGGATCTAATGCCTTGTTGCTACATGCCATAAAGAAAGACCTACCTTCCCAGGCCTTCTGCTCTTGCTTTCCCTAAGAGAACGATTTTACTGGAATGAGGAATGAGGGATTTGAAGTCGGGGGACCCAGGCCTTACCTTGTGGCACTTACTACTGTGGGTGACTTAAGGCCTCTTGGCTTCAAGTTCTTAATCTGTCAAATGCTGGGCTTAGAGCAGACGACCACTGAGCTCCCTTCCAGACCCACAGCCATGCCCGTCAGCCAGGGAAACAAAATCCTTGAGCCCAGTAAGTCTTCCTTTCCTTGCAGCAGATCAAACTCCTCAAGCCCCTCCTTTAGCCCAAACTCCTCATGAGCCTCTTAATGCTTGTGGTTCGACTTTTTTGCTCTGCTCTTCCCTACCTGTGTGACTCAGGGCAAGCGACTTAACCTCTCTGGGCCTCAGTTTCCTCCTGTGTAAAATGAGGGGGTCAGACAAGCATCCATGGTCATAGACTTAGACAGGAAGGGACCTGAGAGGCCCCTCTGCTCCAGACTTGTGCAAATCCAGAAGGAATAAGCACTCTGTCCAGCCACCCGAGGAGTAAGTGGCACAGCCTGAATCTGGGCCCGTTTCTCTGATTCCAAACGACAGTCCCGCCAGCTGGAAGCCAGGGGCTCCTAATCTTTTCTTGGTGGCATCACGCCCCTTGGCAGTCTGTTGAAGCCGACTCCTAGGTGGGTCATTTAACCTTTTTCTGCCTCAGTTCCTTCATCTGTAAAATGGGAACAGTAATAGCCCCTGCCTCTCAGGGTTGTTGCGAGGATCAAATGAGATAATAAATGTAATTTATGTTATTGTTGTTCAGCTGTGTCCGACCGTTCGTGACCCCATCCGGGCTTTTCTTGGCAAAGATACTGGAGTGCTTGGCCATTTTACAGAGGAGGAAACTGAGGCAAACAGGGCAAAGTGACTTGCCCAGGGTCACACAGAGGTCAGATTTGAACTTGGGAAAATGAATCTTCCAGACTCCAGGCCCAGAGCTCTATGCTGCACAACAGTAAGGGTAAAGCACTTCGGGAACCTTCAAAGCATTATGTAAATACCAGCTAAACACATAGACTCCTTCTCAGAAGAATGTTTTTAAATGAATAAAACAGAATGACAAAGAAAATCAATTCTATGGAACATACAAACGCCCAGGAACCAATGGTTTCCATCAAGCAGACCTTTGGAGCTCTGTTACTCCACTAGGTCGATGTGCCTTCCAGACTTAAACAAAGGGAACCCTTAAAATTAATTCCTTAGGAAAAAATGTTGTGTGTTAGTGGAAATAAAGTAAAAGCGCACCTGGCTCTTTCCGTCTTGACTGAGGCACACATGCCCTCAGAAGCAGCAAATGTTGCCCAGGGCATTAAAAGGTGGCTTTGAGAAGAAGCTAATTCTTCTGGGAACTGTGCTGCTCAGCCTGCTTTTCCTTTTTTTGAAGGGAGAAAAACACACACACACACACACACACACACACACACACTCTGAAAACTGGCACCGACCAGCTCCAACCCTGATGGCCATAACCCACAGCTCGCTCTGGGCTCTGCAAGGGAGCTTCTGGACAGAGGGCATGCCAAAAGATGCTCACACTGGTGTACATTTCCACTGTCCCTAGGACCCGACTGGCAGTAAGGGACAGGTGGGTTCCTCAACAAGGAACCTTCTCTCTGAAGATCAAACATCCCCAAGTCCTTCTGCCCATCTTCACACCACATGATTCCCTACTGTTTGCTATCCTGGCCACAGGCGGCAGGTCACAGGCTCTTGCTCTGGTTTCTCCATTCCTTTCCTAAGAGGTGGCTGACAGAACTGAGCCAAGTATTCTAGACAAGGGCCTGATGAGGATGGGTGGGGGTTCAGCTTCCTTGTCCCAGATGCTCGGTTTTTCATACTGGGGCCTACGATGACGTGAGTCCTTCTATCGACCACGTTACACCATGGACTAGCGGTGTATCTGTATCCACTGATGCCTAAGTCTCTCATCTGAACAGCTGCTAAGCCGGCTTTCCTTGACCTGGCCTGCCTCCACCGAGCTGCAGAACCCTGGTCCGCTGCATCACCTTTGTTTTAGACTGCTGACAACTTCTCCAAGGCTCGTTATGTCAGACAATATATTAGCTATCCCTCTCAGCCTTGTCTCATACCAAACTCAATACCGTGGTTGTTCTGGAGAACAATTTGGAACCAGGACCACAGACCTAGAACCGGAGATGGCCTCAGAGGATCCCATCTGGGATAATTCCCTCATTTCCAAAATGACGAAACTACCCGAGAGAGCTTCAGTGATTCATCAAGGTCACCCAAGTAGTAAATGACAGAAGCGGCACTTGAACCCGGGTCTTCTGATCCCAAAGACAGTGTTCTTTCCACTGTACCTGACCATCTTTTACTTTTACTAGAAAAGTCACTAAACCCAGCACTAACAGTACCAGGCACATTCTCCAAGGAAGGCAAAGACAGAAAGGAAAGGCCCTAATTGTTAGTGCCCTCAAATAATACCACGTCTACTTATCTGTGGGTAAGTTTTAGGCCCCTGGTAAAACATAAAGTCCTTGAGGACAGGGCCTGTTTCTTTCTTTCTTTCTTTCTTTCTTTTTGGCAATTGGGGTTAAGTGACTTGCCCAGGGTCACACAGCTAGTAAGTGTCAAGTGTTTGTTCTGAGGCCAGATTTGAACTCATGTCCTCCTGACTCCAAGGCCAGTGCTCTATCCACTGTGTCACCTAGCTGCAGCCTGTTTCTCCTTTCTCTCCTTCTGACTCCCAAGCTTAGCAAGGTGCCTGCACACAAGGGCAGGCCCTTTCAGCTCTAGACCACCATGCTGCGTGTCCTGTGGTCCTCATGACAGCCTTGGGAGGCCAGTCATGCAGGCGTCATTGTCCTCATTTAACCAGGGAGGAAGAGGAAGCTTCTGGGGATAAATGACTGGCCCAAGGTCACATAAGTGGGATCCACTCCAAATACAGAATTCTTGCCATTGCCCTGTATAGGGCCTGTAGCTGAACTCTGAATACAAACGTGTTTAGCTGAGTCTTAGTGAGGGAAGTAAAAGCTTATCAAGAGAATCATTCAGAATCTGGAGACAGAAAAAGTTTGCCCCAAAGAGACAGATACAGAGAGAGATAAGAGAGACACAGAGATTCACACGGACACAGAGAGATACACATAAGAGACAGACAGATACACAGAAACAAATAGAGTGGGAGTGCCATGGAAACAGAGACAGACAGTAAAAATGAGAGACACATACACAGACAGAGAGAGAGGAGGAGAAAGATGTATATGGAGGCAGAGACACATATACAGACAGAGAGGAGGAGAAAGATGTATACGGAGGCAGAGACACATACACAGACAGAGAGAGAGAAGGAGAAAGATGTATACGGAGGGAGAGACACATACACAGACAGAGAGAGGAGGAGAAAGATGTATACAGAGGCAGAGACACATACACAGACAGAGAGAGAGGAGGAGAAAGATGTATACGGAGGCAGAGACACATACACAGACAGAGAGAGAGAAGGAGAAAGATGTATACGGAGGCAGAGACACATACACAGACAGAGAGAGAGGAGGAGAAAGATGTATACAGAGGCAGAGACATACACAGAGAGAGAGAGGAGGAGAAAGACGTATACAGAGGCAGAGACACATACACAGAGATAGACATAGAGACAGAGTTAAAACTACAGAGACAGAGAGATTCACACGGACACACACAAGGGAGAGAGAGGCACACTCAGAGAGAGAGTACCACAGAGACAGTAAAAAAGAGACACAGAGAGATACATACAGACACACAGAGAGAAAGATGTACACAGAGGCAGAGACACACTCACAGAGGCAGAAAGCCACAGACAGAGAGCTATACAGAGACAGAGATTCACAGGGACAAACAGACAGAGAGCCCCAGAACCAGAGAAGAGACAAAGACAGATGGCAAGTGAGATACCGAGACATTGAGAGAGGCACAGACAGAGATAGAGACACAAAAGTAGAGTCAGACAGAATAAAATCCTCAGGTACAAGCACTCTTAAGGCAACAAAATGAAGACGGTTAAGTCCTCTGATTTAATAGGCAATGCCCTGACACTGAACTTACTGGGCGTTTCTTCTAAGATTTCCTGGAATTTCGTCCTTTCGTAGTCTACCAGCTGGCGCTGAAGATGGGGTCGAAGGCTCTTGATGGTGAAATTGACCATGTCAATCTTCATGAGGTCCAGCACGTGGAATATTTGTCTTTAAAAATCAGAATGAGAGTGAGTTAGAGAGGGAAGGGTAAGAGGGAAGGCAAAAACCAAAGCCCCCTACTGAGAAATTCAGTTTCAAAATTGCATGTGCTGATGGAGATAGGGGAGTATATACATACATATGTATACATACACATATATACATACATACGTGTGTGTGTGTGTATACAGAAAGAGAGAGAGAGAGAGAGAGAGAGAGAGAGAGAGAAGAAGGAGATCCAGGAAAACAAGAGATATAACAATTACTACAGCAATTTAAATGGTGGGGGGAGTTGGGGAGAGAACAGCAAAATAATCAAAACTGAGTGCTGGGTAATAATAAGGCTCAAACTTGGCCTTGATGAAGAAAGAGGGAAATGTCCTCTTCTTTGCTAAAGAGGACTACAGATGTGGAACACTGACAATACCGTCAGATACTGCGGATGCTTTGGTTTGCTGAACTGCCATTTTTTTCCCCCTTTTTTATTTGCTGTCATATGGATGGTTCTCTAGTTGGGGAGGAGGGAGAGATACATTTGGAAATGAAACTGACATAAAGATAAAAGATACCAAAAACCTTTTTTTTTAAAGAAAAAGAAAACAAGGTTTAAAATATATGTATGTCATCTGTCCCCCTCCCCCCAAAAAATTCTACAAAATTTCATGGCCCAATAAAATGAGGTAATTCTTGAAAGAATTCTATGACAATATATTACAATAGGATAAGTAGTATTTTAAAGTATTATTACATACTTTATTTCTTATTTAAAATTAATTTTAGTAATAATGAATGTTTTATTATTAAATAGTATTTTAAATATTTTATACTCAAGTATAAAGTATTTTTTATTATATATTATATATACTTATTAGATATTTTAAAGTATTTTACATTGAAAATACTTAGATGTAGGATATAAGTATTGAGTATATTAAATACAAAATAAAGGTATTTTGTACTTAAGTATAAAATATAAAAATTAAGTAAGTACATCAACTGTAAAAATATCAGCATAAGTATTTTATACTTAAGTATAAAATATAAGTATTAAGTAAGTATATTAACTATAAAAATAAGTATTCTATACTTTAAAATATCTTGAAGTATTTTAAGATACAAAATGTCTGAGTCATTCCATCCAGTCACAGATGAATAGAAGGAAATTAAGCTATATAAACGAACAAATTAAAAAAAATACATAAAAATAAAGGGGGGAAGAAGTGATTAGATGTTGTCAAACACACCCAATATACTGATTTGTTCAACAACTCTCTTGTTTCACAAGATCCCAGATTCAGAGCTACAAAGAACCTTAGAGGCTATCCTCTCATTTTACAGATGAGGAAAACAAGGCTGAGAGAAGAGAACAGACTTGGCCAGGATGACACAGGAATGTCTCAGGTCTTCCTGATTCCCAAAGCCATTGTCCTAGCTACTGCTTCACCCTGCTCCCAACTGTGCCATCTGGTACAAAAAAGGGCTTTTTTTGGTGGTTGAGTGGTGGTGGGAGGGGAGATGTTGGACTCCAAAAAAAATGCAAGAGCTTGTAAATTCTAGTGTCTTTTCCCTTTCCAGAATACTTTCTGACTAGTCTGCATGTATCTTGTAGGCACCTAGTTATCTGCGTGTTAGCTGTCCCATTGGAATGTAAACACTTTGAGGGCAGGGGCACTTTTTTCTGGCCTTTCTCTGAATCCCCTACTCTTAGCATCAGTATCTGGCAAATACTAAGTGCCTGATAAATGCTTGCGGACTAACTACTCCTTTCAATGATGCACATTGAAGCTCATCCCTGCAGACCCATCCTGGGTAATTCTCATCCACAGGCAGCCCATTAGGAAGCCCATTAGGGTGGTTTTTTAAAAAGCATCAAGAAAACTTTTTTAAAAAAAGAATTAATTGAGACTTTCCAGTAGAAATCAGCGAGGAGCCTAACTAGTCCTTTGGCACACTGCTTCTGATCTCTTCCATGTATGCTGGAATAGGAGGAAAAGAAGGCCATGCATTACCAATACGAAATAGTCCATACAGAATCAGATTCCTTGGATCAAGCATTCTAAAACCCAGATCTCAAAGAGGTTAACAAAAAGCCATCCCTGGTGGGCCATGACACAGACGTGCAGTCAGAAGACCTCGGTTCAAGCTGTGGCCCACGGATGTGTCTGCTGGGTGACCTTGGGATGTCACTTCTCTCTAGGACTCAGTTTCCTCCTCTGTGACATAAGGGAGTTGGACTCGTTGGCCTCCAAATTCCCTTTCAGCTCTAAATCTAAAATCTTATGATAAGTCATTGATCCCCTCTGGGTCTCAGTCTTCTCATCAGAGAAATGAGGGTGATGGAGTAGTTAGAGCAGGAGTTCCCTTTCAGCTTGAAATTTCAGATCCAATGATTCCTGCCCTCAAGGGGCTTACAGTCTATTGGAAGAGAAAGCACGCACACAAATGGGCTTATACAAAATAAATACAAGGTAATCTTTGCTTCACTCCAGTATCTTTGCCCAGAAAACCGCATTTGGGGTCACAAAGAGTCGGACAGGACTGAACAACAGCCATCTTTGCTAGAGAGAAAGCGCTCCACCCAAGTTGTCCGCTCCTAGGGAGCAGGGACAATTGCCTGATGGGAGGGCCCACTTTGATGGGAACCTGGCACACAGTAAGCACTCAGTAAATGCTTGCTAGACAGAAGAACAGAATCCCCCCAGCACCAACCTCAAGAGCTCCACGATATTGCCAGTGGCTTTGAGTTCCTTGATGTCATCATCCCGGACAGGAGCACACAGCTTGCCCATGGTACTGATGACGTAACTGGCCAGTCCCTGGATGTCCACGGCATTGTGCTCAGCTTGCTGCCTGATAAGGTCGGAATCCAGAACTTCACCGATCTGGGTCCGGAGTCGGTTTCCACCAGGAGTCAGAAAAGACAGAAGAGTCTATGGGGGAAGGAGGAGAGAGGCAAGAAAAAACCCAGGTAAGAGAATTTAAGGGATGGCTGAGGGGCGGGTGGTTTTCCCTAAATTAAAGAAAACAATGGAAATGATGCATTAAAAGAAAAGTACATAGAACAGAAGGAAGTTCAGAGACAGACAAATGGGAGAGCCTTGGAACTAATATGCTGAAAGTACTATATCCTACTTTAAAAAATCAGTATATAATGGAAATTTGTGGTTTCATGTATACTCTTCTTTTTTTGTTCTTTGCATAATAATAACAATAACAATAATTCTTTGCATATAGAAGTGCTCAACTTACTAGTATTTCTTAAGTTGAGAATAACGAACAAAAATTTTTTTAATTAAACAATTCCAGAGGTAGTATGGTCTGGTGCAGGGACCCACCCTCAAGTCAGGACTGAATGTCTGCTCCTTGACAGGGGGGATTATTTTGTGCTTCCCCTGCCTAGTACAGCGCCTAGCCCACAGTGTATGCTTAATAAATGTTTGCTGACTGGTCACCATCTGGATACTGGCTGTATGAGCTAGAGAGGTGGAAAGAATGATGGATTTGGCAACTGAAGAAAAAAGTTCATATTCTGCTCTCCCACCTATGTGACCTAGGGCAAGTTACTTAACCTCTCTGGGCCTCAGTTTCCCCATTTGTGAAAGCAGACAGTTGGCCTGGTTGCTCTCTGAGGCTTTCCGGCTCTAGACCTTGGGTCACTTAAATTCTATGGTCACTTAACCTCTCTGGTACTTAATGGCCTTACTTGTAAAGGAGAGTTGGATGGCACAGGCTCTGAGGTCCCTACCAAATGAGGAGCTCTGAGACTATGAAACAACCTAGGAGCCAGGGAGCAAGTCACCCACGACCTCAGTGTCCACTGGCAACTCACTACCTCATCCTAACTTGCAAAGATGGGGTTGATATGCATTGGATGCAGGGCTTCCTTACTATGAATTCTCTATACCAGTGAAATCACAGGTTCATACCAAGGGAAAAAAAGCTCTGTATCCATGGGTATAGCTCATTCCAGGTGTAAGCAACCTTGATGGAACCAGTAATGGAGCAGGCTATAAGGCCTTGGCCCTTGGGTATCAAAGTTTCCAAAAGAATGCACTCTCCCTGCCCCACTTCCCTTCTTCCTCTCCTTCTTCCCTCTTCCTTCTTCTCCCTAACCCTTTTCTCTTTTTCCTTTCCCTCTCTCTCTCCTTCCTCTCCCTATCACCCTCCCCTCTTCTTCTCCCTATCCCTCTTCCCTTCTTTCTCTCCCTATCCCTCTTTCCTTTTTTTCTCCCTCTCCTTTTTCCCTCTCCCTCTTCCCTTCTTTCTCTTCCTATCTTCTTCCCTTCCCCCCCCCAACTAAATCACTTTCCCTGCAGCAAACTCCCAATATAGCAAGCCTAAAAGCAGCAGGACTCAGATCACCCAGAGTTCCT
Organism: Phascolarctos cinereus; assembly: GCF_003287225.1. Taxonomy (NCBI): domain Eukaryota; kingdom Metazoa; phylum Chordata; class Mammalia; order Diprotodontia; family Phascolarctidae; genus Phascolarctos; species Phascolarctos cinereus. The sequence continues at coordinate 275,259,584 of NW_027555514.1, read as the reverse complement.
GGCATCATTTCAAAACCTTTGCAGATAAGCCAGCAGAAGGGCAGGCCGTAGGGCATGGTATCCTGGGAACACCAGATAGGCGAGGCCTGTGCTCTTCCACCCAGGTAGTTTTCTAAGGTAGTGTGGGTCAGCGGTTATAGCCCTTTGGGTCACAAGACCTGGTCAGTGCCTTGGCTCTGGCATTTACTATCCGTGTGTCCTTGGGAAAGTCACTTCACAGGTAAAATAGGGAACATGATAACTGATATTTCTATAGAACTTTACTGATTGAAAAATACTTTCTTTCTGTCATCTCACTGTAGCTTGACTAAAATCCTGGGAGGGAAGTGTAATTACTGTCTCCACTGTTCAGAGGAGGAAGCTGAGTTCCATAGAAAGGAAGTGACTTGTCCAAGGCAGCATGTGCTCAAGGCAGTTCTGAACTCCTATGGCTAACTCTCTACCCACGACACCACACTGCCTCTCACAACAGCCCAGGCATTTCTCAGCTGTGTGGACAGAGGTTAGTCAACTATATCACCCTGAGCCTCAGTTTCCTCAATTTGTGAAATGAGGGGGCCGGGTTAGATGACCCCTTTCAGCTTTAAAGCTATGCTGGAAAATGGGATAATTTATGTAGCAATCAGATCAACAAGCCGTGTTTGAGGGACCCCCAAAAGGGACAGAGATTCTGCAGAGGGCTCTGACTTTTCTCCTCCAATTTTCCCTTGTCTGAGACCTAACGAGCCACCTTACTGACATCTATCACCACATATCTTGTATGTATCCATTTATGTCTCCCCCGTTAGAATGTAAGCTCCTTGAGGGCAAGGACTGATTTTGGTTTTGCCTTTCTTTTTATCCCCAGCTCTTGACATGGTGCGGGGCACATGGCAGGCACTGAATAAATGTTCGTTGATTGATTCAGTCTACAGAAGGTATAGGAGACAGCACAGGACAGAGAAGAGAAGGCTGCTCATAGAGTCAAAAAGACTTGGTTCCAAGCACTGTTTGTTTGGAGCCTGAGGTGCTACCAAATGGGGATTTCTCCCCAGTAGAAGGTAAGCTCTTTGAGGGCAGGGCCAGTTGGACTAGATGGCCTCTGAGACCCCTCCCAGCTTGGGAGTTTTCAGCCAGGGGGCTTGCCTCTGCCTGCAGGACCACCTCTAAGGCCCAGAACCTCCCAGAGCCCCTCGAAGACTGTTAAGTTACACAGGAGAGACCTGGGCAGACAGAGGAAACTGCTCACACTGATAAATTCAGAGGGCCAGACTCCCCCCTACTCCTCCCCCCTAAAAAAGGAAAGGAACAAAAAGTCCAAAAGGTACATTTGCTAACCAAAGATCAAAATGACACTTTGTCTCTTCTTGTAACTACTTTGTATCTGCTTTTTAGGGGAATGTGTTTTCTCCTCCAATAAAATGCAAGCTGGTTGAGGGCAGAAGCTGCTTTTGTTTCAATTTCTATCCCTTGTAGCTAGTACAGACACTGACAGACACATAATAGTCACTTATTACACGTGTTGAGTGGACGGATGGATGGATGGACAGAGGGTGGGTGGATGGATGGACGGATGGATGGAGGGATGGATGGATGACAGTGCAAGGTGCCAAGTGGATTTGATGAGCCTTTGCCATAACTTTGTGGCTCTCCTGGGTTCCATGACTTACAGACTGGAAAACACTATTTTAAAGCACTATATATAAGTTATGCTTCTGGTACCTCTAGGTAGGGACAGAAGGGAGAAAAGGAGAGGTGATGAGGGAGGGAAAGAAATGGAAAACAGAAACACGCCCTCTGTAGTTCTGCCACGTGGAGCAAAAACAGTCTTTGATAGGTCGATGACAGTCTTAGAGCTGGGCAGGACCTCAGAAGTTGCCAGCTCCACCTTTCCCATTTTATAGCTAAGGAAACTGAGACCCAGAGAGGGGAAGTGACTTGCTCAATGACACACAGGCAGTAAATGTTAGAGATGGAGTCCAAATCCAGGTCCTCTGACTCTTAATCTGACTGGCTAGTTTCAAAAATGAAAGAAGGCAAAGTGTTTTTAGAGAGAATGAAAGGAAGGGAGAGAGAGAGGAAAGGAAAGAGAAAGAAAGAGGAGAGAGAAGGAAGAAAAATAAAGAGAGGGAAAGCTCAAGAAAGAGAAAAAGGGAGGGGGAAAGAGAGAGTAAGGGAGAAAAAGAGAGAAGAGGGATAGAGGAGAAGACAGAGAGAGAAAAGGGAAGGGACGGAAAAAGAGAGAGAGAGGGAAAGAGAGAAAGCCAGAGAGAGGAATGGAACAGATAGAAGAAAAGGGAGAGGGAAAGAGAGAAGGAGAGAAAGGAAGAAAGAGAAAAATAAAGAGAGGAAGGGAGGGATGGAGGAAGAGAGAGAAGAGGAGAGAGAAGGAGGGAGGGAGAAGAGGAAAGACAGAGGAAAAGAGAGAGTAAGGGAGGGAAAGAGAGAGGGGAAAAAAAGGAGAAAGACACAGAGACAGAGAGAGAAAAAGGAAGGGAAGGAAAAAGAGAAGGGAGGAAAAAAGAAAGAAGAGGGAGAGATAGGAGAGAGAAAAGAGAAAGAGGAGGAAGAGAGAAAAGGGAGAGGGAGGGAACGAGGACAGAAAGGAAAGGAGAGCAAAATAGAGGAAGGGAAAGAGAGAAAAGAGAGAGAGAAGAATGGAGAGAAAAAGAGTGAGAAAAGAGAGAGGGAGAGAGGGGGAAAGAAAGGAGAAAAGAGAGAGGGAGAGAGCTGAGCGGGGGAGGGAGGACAGAGAGCGCTATCAACTTGCCTCTCTTATTTCTTCAAAAAGTTTGATGGCATGCTCGTACTCGGGAGGATCTTCATTGAGTTCTGCCTCCAGGTGGTCCCAGAAAGCCTGGTGAACGATATGTTTCACTTGACCAGCCAGGCTGCAAGGGAGAAGCGATCACTGCATGTGAATCAGCTAAACTGGCCTTTCCAGAGGCCAGAGTTCTAAACATGAGCCAAAGGAGACTGGTCCCTAAGGATACCCACCCGCTCGCCAAGCTCAGCCCAGAGGTGCCAGCACCTGTTTGAGTGGTCCTGGTCCCCAGTCAGAGCCTTCCTGTGGTGAGGCAGCAGCTGCCAGAGGTGGGTGGCCTCAGCCCTGCCCTCACAGCTGGGGAGCCGCTCCTGGCAAGGGGCAGGGGTGGGTTCCTATTCCTAGAGTCTACAGGCTATCAAAGAGACCTCTCATCAAGTTGTGACCCCCTTGGCACATCTCACAATCTTAACAAGGGGGAAAAAAATAATCGTCAGTGCCAGGAGAGATGAAAATTAATCTCCCCAAAGAATTTTCCTTGTAACCACTATCGTATCTGCCTCATTCAGATACTGTGAGTGACAGCTCCTTGCCGTGGAGGTAAGCATGGTTCTTGGAGCTTTGGGGAGTCACAAAGATCTGGGTTCCAATCCCGGCTGACACATACTCCTTGTAAAACCTTGGGGAAGTCACTTAACTCCCATTACTCAGTCTCCTTATTTGTACAATGTGGGGGTCAGACTAGATGGTCACTGAAACCCCTCCCAGCTCTAGAACTAGGATCCCTCCAGAGCCAGTTTTCCTACCTGTAAAATGGGGCTTACAATACTTGTAGAGGCAGCCTCATAGGGTTGGTGAAGGGGTCAAGTGAGATAACATGTATGCAGCACTTTGCAGACATCAGTGTCGACATGGCTGCCGGGGGTATTTTTGTTGGGGCTGGAGGGGAACTAAGAGGCCATGAGGCCCAACCTTCTCACGTCACAAAGGAGAAAACTGCAGCAGAGAAGGGTCACACAGTTAATAATAGTAAGTCTATGGCAGGATTTGTCCCCAGGTCCTCCTGACTCCTGGTCCAGGAACCTATCCACTAACCCCCACTACCTTTCAATAAACTCTGGCACCCAGAACTGAACCCAGTGTCCAATTTCTCCAGAGCAAAATGTCTGGCCACTGGGCTAAGCAAGCAAGCAGCTCGTCCTCCCGTGGGATCAGACAGCCTCAGTGGAAAAGGACTCTGGAGGACCACGGAAGTGAATTCATTTTCCCAGGGCCTGACTTCTGACTCAAGGCCTCTGGTGTGCCCTGCTTCCAAACACAGACATGCATCCTCTCACCTGTTCTCAGGCAGCGCTCCCTGTCTGACATGGAAGTTCTCGTTTACGGCGATCTCGTGAGCAAGCGTCATGTTGGAGATATTCCTCGCGGCAGCCATCACTTCATCAAACGTCACCACTCTGGGCGGGCTTGTCGCTAAAGGGCCAAGAAGTCCAGGGTGACACAGAGCCTCACTTCTGGGGAGTAGTAGCCTCACCCCTGACCCTCCCACATTCTGAGACTGCTTATAGTCTGATCAAAATCTTTCTTCTTTAAAATAATAACAATCACGTATTAGGCACTTAACACATGCTAAGTGCTTCACAAATGTCATTTGGATCCTTACAACAACCCCAGGAGATAGGTGCTATTATAATCCCCTTTTTATAGTTGAGGAAACTGGGGCAAACAGAGGTTAAGTGACTTGCCCAGGGTCACACAGCTACTAAATGTCTGAGGCCAAATTTGAACTCAGGTCTTCCTGACTCCAGGTCTAGGACTCTGTCCCTAGCAGCCCACACCTTCAACTTCATATAATACTCTGTTCTGTATTTCTCCTTCATCTGAATGTAAATTCCCTGAGGGCAGGGATTTTTTTTTTCCTCCGGTCTTACTTTGTATCCCCAGGGCTTAGCCCAGTGCCTGGGTCATAGTAATTACTTAATGAAATGATTGTTGAATTTGGCCCAAACTTGTGTTTGCATCAGCGTAGGAACTTCAAGTGTGGAAATTCCTTGTACCACTGCAGAAGAGAGGTTGAATCAAGCAATCAATTCATGAGAATTTTTGAATGTACTGGGTGGGGACTGGGGCTACAAAGATGAAGAAGGAGACAATCCTCCTTCAGGAGCTAATATTCTTGGGAGGGGGGAAAGAGAACCTGAACATAAAAATAGATACAAAGTATACACATGGTAGCTACAAAGCAACTGAGCTCAGAGGGAGGAACAGGCTACTAAGTGTCAGAGAGAGGATTTAACCAAGTCTTTGTGATTCCAAGGCTAGCCATGAATAAATGAATGAATGAATGAATGAATGAATGAATGAATGAATGAATGAATGAACCTTTATTAAGTACTTTGCTCTTGTTCAGTGGTTTCAGTCATATCCAACTTTTCTGACCATCTTTGGAGTTTTCTTGGCAGAGGTACTGGAGTGGTTTGTCATTTCCTTCTCTAGCTCATTTTACAGATGAGGAAACTGAGGCAAACAGGGTTAAGTGACTTGCCATGAGTCACACAAAGAGGAAGTATTAAAGGCAAGATTTGAACTCAGGTCTTCCCAACTCCAAGTCCAGTCCTAGCAGCCCATATTAAGTAATTATTATGTGCCAAACAGCGCTAAGTGCTGGGGATTCACATCTCAAATGGCGGATACCCACTACATCATGTTGCTTCTTATGTCCTTCTTACTCACTGAGCCTGGAAGTGACAAAACTAAATTTTTTATTCATTTAGATTTTTTATTATTTTAGATGGACTAAAAAAAGATTGAAAAAAAACTAGCAATAAAGTAGGTGCCCAAATATATAAGGGGAATGGCTGAATTAGCTGTAGTGTCTAAGGGTAATGGAATATCACTGAGCCTTAAAAAATGAGGAAGAGGAGGAAAACCCAGAAGGACGTATATGAGCTGATATAGAGTAAAATAAAGCAGAGTCAGGAGAATCACTTACACAGTGGTGGTAATGATATAAAATATCACCAATAGTATAATTATTATTAATACTCATTATTTCTAATAATTATTGATAATATAATTATTGCCAATGATATGATTATCATATATACTTATTTCTAATACTAATTATTAGTAATATTTATTATATATAATACTAATAATATAAGGTATTAACAAAAATGATATATAATACTTATTGATAATTATTAGTGGTGTTATTATTTCTAATATAAATTATACAATAATATGATTATTTGTGATACTTATCATTAATTATTAGCCATGCTAATTATTACTAATAATATAAATTATTACCACTGTCTATCAGTCAATCACAGGGCTATGGGGACCAACTGACAGGCCTCACTTCCCTGGGCTCCACTGCTCTGGGACTTCTCTGGACCTCTCCATTGCCTTCCTTCCCCAGAAAAACTCATGACTGAAAAATCTCATTATCCTGCACGACCAAGTGTGCTTTGTCCTCCCCGGTTCTCAGTCCCTTCTGCCCCCACTAACTGGCCCCTCTGGCTGGAGGGCAGGGTCATGGGCTCTAGGGCTTGTATTTGAAAAAGGGGCTCAGCAGAGTCTACTCCCATTTTTCACCAGCTACGGCGCTTTTGGACTTCTCTATCACCCTCTATCACGTGGGGTATCTCTGCTCCCTTCTCATTCACCTCTAGTGCCCCAACTGTTCAGCTTCCTTTTTCTCCCCCCCCCCCGCTATCTTTCTCTGCTAGATTATAAGCCCATTGAGGGCACAGACTGTCTTATTTTTTACTTATATTTTATCCCCAGGGCTTTATCACAGTGGTTGGCACATAGGTGTTTAATAAATATTGACTGACTGTCAAAAATCATTCATTAAGGACCTACTATGTGCTAAGTGCTTCAAACACTTAAACATGGGCGGTGCACTGGTGAAATAATGATGTACTTGGGTCCAGGAGATAATGAAATCCATTTCCCACTGGTCTTTCCATAAGGGGAGATGGGAGGGGGTGGGGGTAGCTGTAGGTCAGAATGCAGCATATGCTTTGAGATGCAAATGCTTTGTTTTTCTGTTAAAAAAGGATGGCTCAATAATGGGAGGCAGCATGCTGGGAAATTACTCTGCCATAAAGACAAAAGGCTAATATATTAGTAAAACCATAAAAATTTCACATTTTAAAAATAGCAAACATATGATAATTCTGTTAGTGGGGCTACAGGGAAGCCAGGCATTCGAGGACACTGGTGAGGAGAATGGTGGCTGGCACAACTATTTTGCAAGGCAATCAGGCACAGAAATGGCTCTGTTTCTAGCATTTTATTCTAAAGATATAATTTCAGAAAATGCATCACCAGATCTGGCGGCACACGCCTCTGATCCCTTTACTGGGGTGGCCGCCTCAGGTATATATCTCAAGCTCAGGAGTTCTGAGTCGCAGTGGATTAAGCTGATTCACATTTAGTTTAGAACCAACTGGGTGAGTCACTGGGATTGAGGGGGGCCACCAGCCTGACTGAGGAAGGTCAACCAGGGTTGGCAATGGAGCAGGCCAAAGCTCCCATGCCAATCAGTAATGAGATCGAGCTTGCAAGCAGCCGCTGGACTTCCAGTGGGGGCAAGGTAGGGAAACGTGATTCCCAAGGGAAAAAAAAGATCAATATCTTTTGTTTCTACATCCCCTTCATTTCCAAATATAACTTCCATACTCTACCAAGACAGCTGGCCCTTAGAACAAATTTTTTAAAAACAGAAGAAAAAAAAAGAAATTCAGTAAAAATCAACCAGTACACTAACCCTGTCTGACACTATGTGCAATATTCCATACCCAGAGTCCCCTACCTCTACAAAAAAAGGTTAGGGTTAGAGTTAAAAAAGCAGGGTATTAAATATATAATTTTTAAAGGGGGACTATCTGAACGAAAATATTCAAAGCTGTTTTATTTGTGTCAGCAAAAACTAAACAGAGCTGACCTGTCTTTCAAGGATTAGAGAATGGTGGAATAAACTGGTTTATTAATATAATGTCATAAGATGGTGCCATAAAAGTAACACATGAAGAACACAAGGAAACATGGGGAAGACTAAATGAAGTCAGACCCATGGAGAACAGCAGGACCACACTGACCACGGAACTGAAAAAGCCGTGATTGAGAACGGCAGATGAGAGGCAGCTAGGTGGTGCAGTGGATAGAGCACCGGCCCTGAAGTCAGAAGGACCTGAGTTTAAATCCGGCCTCAGACCAAACACTTCACACTTACTAGCTGTGTGACCCTGGGCAAGTCACTTAACCCCAATTGCCTAAAGAGAGAGAGAGAGAGAGACAGAGAGAGAAAGAGAGAGAGAGAGAGAGAGAGAGAGAGAGAGAGAGAGAGAGAGAGAGAGAGAGAGAGAGAGAGAATGGCAGATGAAAGGGGGATGGGTATGTCACAAACTCCTCTTTTTGGTGTGAGGCCTGCCTGTTCCATAGGCTGAGATGAACAATGTGTGTGGTTGGGGCCACCATCTGCATCAGTGGAGGCAATGCCCACATTAATGAGCTCACAGGGCCAATGATGTATTGTTGATTTGTCTAAAACTACTGAGTTGGACGTGCCCTTTGACCCAGACAGAATACCAACACCAGGCATACACCCCCAAAGGGATCAAAACAAAAAGGAAAGGGACCATAACATACAAAGATACCTAGAACACCTCTTTTCAGAGTGGCAAAAATAAATAAATAAAATGAATGAATAAATGAAAAGATAGATAGATAAATAGACAGAACTAGAGGAGTGGTTATCCTATTGGAGTATGGCTACACACACACTTAAAGTATATTAATATATTATAACATGTGTGTGATATATATGTATGCACACATATATATACTCATACAAATCAAAGTATAGGAATATAACACATGTAGGATATTATCTCTATATACTGTGGTATATGAATATAATATACCATGTATAGTATATCAAATTCTATTTCCATATATATGAAAGTATATAGGTATACAAATTATGCTATATGAATACATCATATACAATATGCCAAATTCTGTTTCTACATATATCAAATCATATGTGTATATATACAAATTATGCTATACAAAGATAATATATCATGTAGAGTATAGCACATCAAATTATATTTCTATATATCAAATTATATATAAATATAAATTATGCTATATGAAGATAATACCATGTAGAGTATATCAAATCCTACTTAAGTTATCTGGTTACAGATAAATTATGCTATATGAATATATCATATGTAACATAATATGCCTAATTATATTTCTACATTATCAAATTATATGTGTATATATACAAATTATGCCATATGAATATATCATATTCAGCATAATATGCCAAGTTCTATTTCTATATATATCAGATCATATGTGTATATATGTATATACAAATTATACTATATGAAGATAATATACCATGTAGAGTATAGTATATAAAATTCTATTTCTACATATATCAAATTATATATGTATATATACAAATTGCGCTATATGAAGATAATGTATCACATGTGGCATAATATGACAAATTCTATTTCTATATATATCAAATTACATTCATTTACTATATGTGATATATGAGTCTTAGAATATGGAGCATGAATTTTTAATTTAGTCGCCACATATACGTGGTTCTGGTGCTGCGGCTCTTAAGTGGTATGAATTCATTTAAGTATTTTCTATATTTCTTTATCCTACATGGGGTATATGAATATAACATACCATGTCAATAATATATTATTGCTCCATAAGAAGTGACAAAGTGGACAGTTTCAGAGGAAACTGGGAAGATCTCTATAAACTGACTCAGAGAGAAGCAAGAAGAACCAGGAGAATAATGCATCTATTGACACCAGCACTCCTTGTTTGGGGCTACTTTGTTAAACATTAAGGGTTTTACACAAAGTCTTATTCCTTATCTTGCACGTTTATTTGAAAGCAAGCAGCATGAAATAGAGATTCACAGAATCTTTCTGTGTTCTGATTTGTTTATAGAAATGCTTTTTTTCGGGTGTTTAAGTCCAGAATTTTTAATTACATTTGTTCAGCTCTTCTATGGATCGTTTTTAAGTCTATGATTAAAAAATTGTTTTAAAGAGCTGAAATTGGCCTCCCCCCAAATACCAATAAAGCTAACTGTATCAGGCTAACCACCTAGACTGATTTCACAAGAGAGGGTGTGCAATGTGGCTTCCACACATTGAGCTGCAGGCTCAGTCTGGAGCCTTCTCATCAGAGGGGCGGTGACCAGAGAATGGCTTTTTTGGCTACAAAAACTCATGAAACTGTCTATGCAGGCCTGCAGTAACTGTGATCTACATTGGTAAAGAGAAGGCCCACAATGGGGAAATTACAGTCCCTGAAGGACTGAACTCTGTACTATCTTATGGACAACAAAGCACTTTCCTGAGGGATAGGGTCAGAGAACCCAGTTTCCAAACCTGCCTCAGCCACTTAAGTCCCTCAGTGACCTAAGGCAAGTCACTTCCAATCCCTAGGCCTTATCTTTAATGTGATTGGGTTAAACTAAATGATGTCCAAAGTTCCAATGCTATAGGCATTGTGGCTTCGATTTCCTGTAAAATGAAGGAATTGGTCTTAACAACCTCTGTGGTCCCTAAGTTCCAATCTTCTTTCAGAATTTGCTTTGGAATCTCAAGGCATTTTATTTTATGATACCTTGAGTCCTGAACCACTCTGGACCACAGTTTTCAGATCTGAAGTACTCTGCTTGGCTAAGAGAACTATATAAATGGCAGCTGCTAATGCTATCCTTATTATCACTACTACTACTGAGAAGCAGTGTGACAAACAGTGCATAGAGAGCCAACTTCAGAGTCAAAAGACCTGGGTTCAAGTCCCATTATCAGCTGGGTGACCCTCTGGTAAGTTGCTTGAGCACTCAAGGCCCTAAGCAAGTCTCTCAGGCTTTAAGTTGAAGATTGAATGATGACCTCCTACACTGATGAAATCAGAAATTTGGAACAGTAACATTGTTGCTGCTTTTGCTGCCGGTAGGACCCATTTCATTTTCTAGTGTCTCTCATGTGAAACCACCAGGAAAAACCTCTGGTTACTTCATTTCCTGCCTGGACCATCACTCTGGGCAATGCAACTCAAAGACACTCAAAAGTCTCACCAGAGGGGGAAAAAATGTACCAACATTAATTGGTCCCAGAGAAGGACCTAGGCCAGTTTCCCCATTACTGTGAGTCTGACAAGCAGGAAAGGTGCGCCATGGGAAGGACTTCATTTGGGTTCAAAAGTCCAAAGTCTGGAGATGCTTTCCCTCTCTTAATTATTTCTAGTTTACTATGCACACAGCTCCTTTATTTATGTTTGTTTGCACGCTGTCTCCCTCGTTAGACTGCAAGTGCCTTGAGGGCAGGGGCTGTCTTTTGACCATTTTGCATCCCTAAGGCTTAGCACAGTACCCAGCACACAGTAGGAGCTTAATAAATATTTACTGATTGACAGTTGTTTGTTATGCTCTCTCCCCCATTAGACTATGAGCTCCATGACAGCAGGAACTGTATATGGCCTCTTAGGCGCTTAGCACGGTGCCTGGCGCATAGTAGGTGCTTAATGTTGACTGACTGAAGGGGCTACTATTGTTTGTACAGATAGTGTTGTTGGGCAAGGGGGAATAATTCAAGCGAGGCCATCTCTGTGTTTGGCCTCGCAGAGCACTCAGTGAGGAGCCTGAGGACCTACATTTACTAGCTAGGTGACCTCCCTCTCTCTGGACCCCAGTTTCCTCCTATGACACGCGAGTGGGCTTTGGCCTAGGGATCTCTCTCTACCCACTGGAGGCCCAAGGGGACCAAGGCTGGCGCCTTCTCCGTTTGCTTACAGGCTGGAGAGCTGGATTTGCTTGAGGAGTCGCTCGTGAAACTCTGCCGGGAACACTCGTAGTCACTGAGGGAAGCCGCACTCTCTGATATCCTCGAAGAGTCCGAGTCACTCGTGGGGTCATCACTCACCGAGCGCTTCTCATCATTAAAGGGCATTTTGTTTCACTGTCTTAGGGTACACGGAGACACCTGCACAGACAAACAAATCAGTTTTGGGGGGCATAGGGAGTGAATAATAGAATAGAGTCTAGCAAAGCTTGATGGCTGGAGAGCCCAAGGCTGCAAGGGACCTCAGAAAGATCGCTGAGCCCACCACCCTTGCCCCAAGACAGAGCTACAGAGTTTTGGACCTGGAGTCAGGAGGATCTGAGTTCAAATCTACCTGTGTGACCCAGGCTAAGAGGGTTAAGCTCTCTGTGACTCAGTTTCCTGAGGGGTTAGACTCAATGGTCCCCTCTAAAAGTCCCTTCTAGTTGTAAATCCATAATCCTGTTGTTCAGTCATTTTCAGTTGTGTCCAACTCTTTGTGACCCCATTTGGGGTTTTCTTGGCAGATACTGGAGAGGTTTGCCATCTCCTTCTCCAGCTCATTCTATAAATGAGGAAACTGAAGCAAACAAGGTGAAGTGACTTGTCCAGGGTCACACTGCTACTAAGCATCTGAGTTTACCATTTCTTTCTCTGGCTCACATTGCAGATGAGGAAACTGAGGCAAACAGGGTTAAGTGACTTGCCCAGGGTCACACAGCCAGGAAGCATCTGAGATCACATTTGAACTCAGGTCTTCCTGACTCCAGGCCCAGTGCCCTATCCACTACACCACCTATATTAAAGCAAATGGGGCCCTTCTATTTTGAAAGATTTCTAGGAAGGAGAGATTTCTCAACTGACCAGTCAATGTGCTTAGGGACAGCGTTCTACTACAGAGTTGAGCAACCCACATGAACGTCCACGGGCATTGTAACAAGAACAGCCACAACAGTAACAACTCCCATTTATACAGCACTTTTAAGTTTGCAAAGGGATCATACCTTATCTCATCTGATCCTTGCAATCAATATCCCGGGGATGTGGGGGCTATTCTTTTTTTTTTTGCTTTTTGGTAAGGCAATCAGGGTTAAGTGTCTTGCCTAGGGTCACTCAGCTAGTAAGTGTCAAGTGTCTGAGGTCGGATTTGAACTCAGGTCCTCCTGACTCCAAGGCTGGACCTCTATCCACTGTGCCACCTAGCTGCCCCTAGTGGGGGCTATTCTTCGCCCCATTTTGCAGATGAGGAAACTGAGGTTTAGTGACTTGTCCAGGATCACAAAAGCAGTGAGTATCTGAGGCAAGAGTGAAACTCAGGCCTTCCTGACACTAGGCTGCCTTCACCCAATAAACAATAGCCAGCCCTTCATGAAGAAAACAAACACCAGGGCCTTCCCTAGCAGTTCCACTGCTCAGGAGAAGCCCCAGAAATGTAACCCTCAAATCAAGGCTCTGAGATATTCACTTGAGGGTCATGATACCTCAGGCCTCAGGACACAAGCAGACAGTGTAGTGTGACAGAAAGACCATTGAAATTAGACTCACAGGACCGGAGTTCAAATCCAGCCCCTGTGACTGTTTCCTCATCTGTAAATGAGGGCATTGGAGTAGATGGCCTTTGAGGCTCTGGTTTTATGAAGAGGCCCCGTGGAGCATAGTAGACACAAACCCCCCTACGCTGGCCAACCGGAGAAGATGGCAAATCTTCCCCCAGGGAGACCACTGCTGGGCGGGGCCAGTCAATGAATCAGCCCAGTTGGGTGGGGCCACAAGAGGGAGGGAGAAAGTGAACCATCTGGCAGCTACCGATTTGAACTCATTATTCTTACTAACCAAATGCTCAAAAGCTCAGCTGTTTCTATTGGATAAAGACGTGCAGTTAGAGCCCTCTGAATTCCCTTGCCCTGGGGCTAAGTCTCAGTTTTATTGTGTAGTAAACGAAATATTATCATTTTAATTAACATTCATCCCCGGACACAGTCAGGATGGGGTGTTTAAACCTCTGGTTGGCAGTTTATAATTCCAGGCTTTGTCTGCCATCTTGGTAGAAACTCATACAGAACAGTGGAAAGAAGACTGCATGTGGAGAGCCAGAAGACCTCAACTTGAGTCCCAAGTCTACCCTCCCTTGGGGGTAGACTCAGGGTACTACACTAGAGCCTCAGTTTCCTCATCTGTAAAAAAGGAGAGAGAGGGCTGTGTGCTGTGGCAGAGCTCCGAACTTGAAATCCAAAGACCTGGGTTCAAATCTTGGCTCTGTTCTTACCAAAGTAACCTCAAACAAATTTCCATTTCTGAGTCTCAGTACTAGATGATCCTCCAGGTCCCTCTCCCATCCAGTTCTAAATCTTGTTATCCTTTGACCTTCTGATATGATCTGTCAAATAGGAATGCTCCAGAGAGTTCCCAGTGCCGATGACTCAACGTCTCAGAGTTGCAAAGGACCTCAGGGGAGGGCCTCGTCCAATTTCCATCTGAATGGGCATCTCTCGACAAGACCCCTGAGAAGTGGTCCCCCCACCTCTGCCTAAAATGCCCTAACAGGGGGAAGCCAACACTTCCCTGTGTGGCCCATCCCACAACCTTCAAACGGCTGAATTTTATCATTAGGAAATTTCCCCCCATGATATCCAGCTTAAATTTACCTCTTTGTTCCTTCCACCCTCTGAGGCCAAGCAGAATGAGCCTAATCCTTCTTCCAGAAGACAGCTCTTCAAATGCTTGGAGTGGCCCGGTAAGATCCCTAAGACCTGCCATCTACAGGCTAAGCACCACAGTCCTTCCAAGGAGCCTTATTCAGCATGAATCATCATGGTCAGAACAGAACCCAGTGTTCCAATGTGCTCTGACCAGGACAGAATGCAGCAGGACAATGACCTCCCTCACCCCTGGCCTCTGTGGTTTCCTTAACAGGGCCGAGGATTGGCTACCTTGTCATACTGTCCACTCGGGCTTTGATCCAAGAATGACCCCTGATCTTTGCCAGACAAAACTGCCATCCACTCACACCTCGCCCCAAGTCCCACATGTGACATCCGTCATTAATGGATGTCATTATTTTGTTCTGTTCGATGTCCCAAGCCTGTCAAGCCATTTGAATCCTGACCACGCAATCTTAGCTACGTCACTGCTGTTCAGTCGTTTCAGGCACGTCCAACTCTTTGTGATCCCATTTGGGGTTTTCTTGGCAAAGATACTGGTTTGCCATTTCATGATGGGCGATTCCTTCATGGGATGTGAAGCTCCCTACTGCTAATGTCCTAGCTACCTGGCATTTTTTCTGTATCTTCTTATATCATATTATATCATACACACACACACACATATATACACATTACATATAAACATTATATTATATTATATTATTACATTGGCTTAGCATGTACACTCCGTGAGGGCAGGCACTATCTCCCTTTTTTGTTTGCTTTGCATCCCCAGTGCTGGGCATACAGCCGGCAGTGAGCAGGTCCTTGTTTATTGACTCATGGCGGATGTTTAATGAATGCTCGCTGAATTGGGTTACTATTATTATCTGGCCTCTGAGTCACAGAGATCTAGGTTTACATGCTGCCTATGACACAGTCTGGCTGTATAATCTGAGGCAAGGCCTTTTTCTCTCAGTGCCGCAGCTCTCTGAGACCAGAAGTTGCACAGAAGGTGGCAATCTGCACAGGTAGAGGGGGTTTCCTTATCTGGGAGGTCCCCTATCCCAGTGGAAGCACAGGGCCAACTCCTCTCCCGAATACTAATGATAAGCAAAACTTAAGAAAAGCCTCTAGGAAGGGGGGCTCTGAAAGGACACAGGGGTGCTTGGGAAAGAAGCTTTCACTGGTTCAGGGGAGGAGGAAGTGGGTGGGCACTGACAGCGGTTCAAGAAAGGAAAAAGAGCTTCTTAAAAACCCAGAAGAGAACAGAATAAGGTCATAAGGGGACACGGGCAAGCAGGCCAGCATGGGAACTCCCTGCTGTGTTAGATTTCATGTATTTTTCTCCCTTTCATCTTCTAAAAAATTATTTATTCTTACAGGCATTTATTATCTCTCCCTCCTACTGCCTGCCAACGAACAATCAGAACAATAAAGAGAAACTCTCACAACAAATATGTATAGGCTAGCAGAAGAGATTCCCATAAACGAGATATTTGTAAGCATTTAGCACAGGGATTAGAACCCAGTAAGTGCTTAATAAATGCTCATGTACACATATACACACATAGGCCAATTAATATGTACTTTTTTGTAAAGCTAGATGTAATAGATACCAACTTTTTCTCTTCTTTGTATGTTGAAATGTTGTCTTTTGATGTTTGCTAAGATTGTCTTTAAAAAAATAAACTTTATGGTGGGGGGGGGCTGAGACAGGAAGAAGGGGAGGGGAGGAGTCAAGGTCAGATGTGTGGGAGAAATCCCAAGGGAAGAGAGATCTGAACTGAGCAACATGAGTGGTCTGCGACGGAGGATGAAGAGCTTGGGCCAGCTCCGCACCCCAAGCTGGAGGGACAGAGAAAAGAAGCAGGATTGCCAATGGGGACGGCCATTGAGTTGCTGTGGGAAGCATCTATGCCATTAAAGGAGGGGCATGGAGTTGTGGTATATGGGAACCAAAAGACACATAACCTCTGAGGGCAATACAGCAGACAGTCAACAACCATTCACCCAGTGTTTACTATACACCTAGCACTGACTAAGACCCGGGAGTATAAGGAAAGGAAAAACATGGCGGCACCAGGAAAACTCATTTGGTCCTTTTCAAACTCTCAGAATTGGAAGGACTCCCAGAAGCCAACTGGTCCAATCCGTATCAAATCAAGAAGCCCCTCCTATAATGTCATCCCAAGGCAGCCTGTCCTATTTTCAGACACCTCCAGCTGTTCAGTCACTGTTGAGTCACGTCCGACTGTTCATGACCCCAGCTGGGGTTTTCTTGGCAGAGATACTGGAATAGTTTGCCATTTCCTTTTCCAGCTTATTTTACAGATGAGGAAACTGAGGTAAACAAGGTTAAGTGACTTGACCAGGGTCACACAGCTAAGAAGTGTCTGAGGCCAGATTTGAACTCAGGAAGATGAGTCTTCTTGACTCCAGGTCTGGGACTCTACCCACTATGGCGCCACCCAGCTGTCCTTGTGTGTGGTATGAATATCATAAATCATGACAGTCATTCATAGGCTCACGGATCCAAGACTGGATGGGACCTCAGAGGTCAGTTACTCTAACCCCTGCACTTTGCAGATGAGGAAACTGAGGTTCAGGAAGGAGCACAGATCTACAGCTGGAAGCGCCATCTAGACCAACCCCTCATTTTACAGATGAGAAAGCGGAGAACTGGCAAGGTTAGAGAGTCTGCCCAAGGTCACAAAGAGAGTAAGTATTGGAGACACTGAACTCCTTTAAATCTAAACCAACTGCCTTTTACATCCCCCATGGACCACTGGAGCTCAACTGCAAAGGAAGGTGAAAAGCCAATGATTCTTCTCATTACAGTCATAGACTTCCTCATCTGTAAAATGGGAGTAACAATGGCTTCTACCTCACAGTGTCAGGGTGAGATCAAACGGGATGACAGACGGGAGTACTTTGCAAACTCTGAAACACTATGTAAATGCTAGCTATTATTCTTACCCACTGGGACCTAGCAATTCTCCTCCAAGTCTTCGATCATCAATCTGTTGGCCTAGTTTCAATCAAAACACATTTCCTAATGACTGTAACAAATACTTCCAAGGTTGTGACTCCAATTCCACAAGCTAAGGTTCTGTTTTCCGACAAACTCTGGGTTCTAGAATAAGAGACTTCACTCCAGTATCCGAGTTTCTCGGCCTGTGGGAATTTTTTTCTTTTGACACTTTTATATTCAATTTTTTTTATTGGACAAGTCCTATGATTTCACCGGCATAAGGAATTCCCAATGTAGAAACTCCCTCTGCCAATGCAGATCAGCATTGGCTCTGTAACTGAGGTGATGTTACTTGTCCAAGGTTACGCAGCCTGGCTTAAACTAAGGTCTTGCTGCCTCTAGGGTCAGCTCTCTATCTTCTACCCCATGCTGCCTCTTAGGAAAGATCAGAAAGTTTGCTTCTAAAAATATTATTTTCCCCCTGCACAATCCAATGGATTACCCACAATTTTGATTCTTCTGAGACTATGATGTTCCATGATTCCAAGCTAGTAGAACATCACTAGGAGAATACTGGCCTTTTCCAGGGAACAGCATGGAGTAACTTGCCCTCACTATAAGCCCTGTATCATTTCCCAGATACTTCCCAGCTTCCTCTTCTGCTTATTCAGATGACCCTTTGTCCATCTGTAGTGTTGGACTAAATCAACGGATGGCCCATTAGATGCCTTTTAGATACACTTTACATCAAGTGTCTGTCCAAGCACACCTAAACCCTAGATCCAGAGCTGAAAGGGACCTCAGAGGTCACCTAGGCCAACACCATTACTTTACAGATGTGGAAACAGAGCTTCATGCTGAAAGGCTGTCTAAGATAGTTCATTTTCTTTATGGATGATAGAGAATCACTTCTGAACAATCCACCTATTACTACTCGGGATATCCCATTTTTACTTATAAAGTACTATCACACAACTGAAAATTTGCTTAAGTACTTTGCATAAGATACCATTAAGGTCATCTGTTTTATCACGGTACCCTAAGAACCACAGGGCCTTTCCATGTGACTTGTAGCTAAAACTTCTTCTATATACTGACTCTATTAGAATGTGAGCTCCCTACCCTGTTGCCTCCAGGATCAAATTTGGCATTCAAAACTCTTCATAACCAAGCTCCCTCCTACCTTTCCAAGTCTTCTTAGACCTTCCTCCTCAACACATGTTTTTGGATCCAGCAACACCAGCCTCCTGGCTGGTCCATGGACAACTCCTTCTCTTGGCTCTGGGCATTCTCTCTGGCTGTCCATCATGCCTGGAACACTCTCCCTCCTTTGCTCCAATACTGACCTCCCTGGCTTCCTTTATGCGCCAATTAAAATCCCATCTTTTACTGGAAGCCTTCCCCAACTCCTCTTAATTCCTCTCTCAATGATTGCTTATTTATCCTGTACCTCACTTGCTTCCTATATATTTGTTTATACTAATATTCATAATTAATTATAATTAATACTATAATTATATTATTAATAATATATGACTATATATTTGTTTGCATGTTGTCTTCCTAATTAAACTGTGAACTCCTTGAAGGCAGGGACTAATCTTTTGCCTTTCTGTATCCCCAGCACTTAACACAGTGCCTGACACAGAGCAGGTGCTTAATACGTTCTTATTCATTCATTTACTCTTAACCCATTTGTTTTTTCCTGAACTGATTACTCAACCTTGTCCCCAGCCCTTCTCAGTTATGTACAACTCTTGAGAAAACGACAGATTTATCACCAGGTAGACTGACTAGAAGGAAACTTAAAGATGTCACCAATGTCAACCCCTTCATTTCACCTCTGAGGAAACTGAGGCTCAAAAATGGGACATGACCTACCCAAACTGATACAGTTAGAGAGTTGCCAAACTCATGGCATCAAGTATCTTGAGCTGGAAGAGACCTCAGAGGCATCTAATTCAATACCCTCATTTTACAGACGGGGAAACTAAGGCCCAGAAAAGCTAAGCTATTTCATAGTATCACAGACTTAGAGCTGGAAGAAGCCTCAGAGGCATCTAGTTCAACCCCCTCATCTTACAAAAAAGGAACTAGAGATCTAGGGAGAAGGTGATATCGTAGTTAGCAGTAGAGTCAAGATTTGAAACCAGGTCCTCTGACCCAGAACCAGCAATCTTTCTAGTAACACTACCTCACATACTCCAGATTCAATGTTCCTTCTACTGTACCACCAACCAATCTTTCCCCTCCAAGTAGATCCAGCCTTAGTCTCTCCTACAGACAGAAGTCCCATCCTAAAATCTTGGTTTTGTAAAAATCAAAACCAAACATCAACAGCAGGCATTCTGGTTTCTATCACATCCCACTGCACCTTTGTCGACTTCAGAGTAAACGGGGGCTAGCTGGAAGGCTTTCTTAAGGGTTTTGGAAACCCCCCCCCCCCAAGAGAATTTGGAGACTTTTTAAAAGTCTGTTTCATTGGTGCAAAGCATGTTTTTCTGAGTGATAAGGCCTGGTACACACAGATTACCTTCACTGTATGTACAGCTGGAGACAAGATGGTGCCGTGGGAAGAGTCTGAGAGTCAGAGTTAGAGGCCCGGGCTTAGAGCCCAGCCCTGCTATTCACTTCCCTAGCTGCTTTCCCTCTATGGACCAAAGTGTCATCCCCTGAAAAAAAAAAAAGACAAGGTTGTACTGAGTGACCCCTGAGTGTCACCTTCAAGCTCTAAGACTAAGAATCTATTCCCCTCCGGGTTTCACGGTGACCTCCAAAGTCCTTGCTACTCTAGAACTCTGGGCCCATGGTGAGACCTCTGTGATCTTGACCAAGTCAAGAGACTATAAAATGTAGGGGCGGGACTAGACGACCTGGAAGGTCAGTATGAGGAGACTGGGACTCAGTACAGCTACTGCTTAGAGGGAAGGTCTCAGGGTCATTAATGAGCCAGGAAATCACCTCAAGCAACGTACTAGACCAGATCACCGGTCAAAGGGAAGGAAAAGCTATTACAGAAATATTCCGGGGCGAGGGGGGAGAAGGGGGGTCTCCTCTCTCTGACACTAAATCTAGAATTACAACACTGTCCCTTTGGTTCAGCCCAGTACGATCCTTCACCATCTTAAAGGTCAAGGAATGGATGTGGACATTTGATGGAGCACTTCCTGATGACCCAAACCAGCAGGACTTTGACCTTGAAAGTTAATGATTCCCCATGCATCGTGGAGGCTGATGAATATTACAGCCTAATTTCATTTCTGCAGGGAGAACTAACTTCAAACGCTTAGACCCAGCTTGTGAATGAAGAGCATCTTGAAAAGTAAAACATCCTCAGCCTTTCAGGCCAAAGAAGGGTGAAATGTGGCCAGACCTCCTATAGTAATCATTATTGGATTCTTATAAGTAAGAGGCCCTGCTCTAACTCCTCGTAGCCCAGCTCCCTGTGGGTGACCAAAGGGTTACTCTGCTTAAATCTCAGAATCTCAGCATTGGAAGGCTCTTGAGAAGTATTTAACCTACATATGACAGAAAAGGAAAATGATATATATTGGAGAATTTGTGGGAAAATTGGGACACTAATGCATTGTTGGTAGAGTTGTAAACTGATCCAACCATTCTGGAGAGCAATTTGTAACGATGGCCAAAGGGCTATCAAACTTTACCTAAATACTCTTTGATCCAGCAATACCACTTTGAGGTCTGTATCCCAAAGAGATCATAAAAAAGCCTAACCCACAGCATAAAGGAGATCCCCTTCTTCATGGAACACAATCCCCAAAGGGTCATTCAGTCATTCTTTCCTTCCTTCTTTTGAGAATTAAAAAGAAAGGGCTGAGAGGAATCAGTTCAGCAAAATTAGCCAACAGATCAAACCAGATCTGACATTATACAGTGCTCCACACCCACCATCCTCCAGCCCTACAAAGAAGGGAGGGAATTCACATTCTCATATTTCTTCAAGGGGTCAAGATTATTCATCATAATCAATCCGGCAACAAGCATTTATTATTAAGCACTAATAGCTATGTTACGTGCGGAGAGGATATGAAGACAGAAACCAACCCCCCCTTCCAATCTCACTTGGAGATCTACAGTAAAGGGCACCTCATTAATTCTCCAGGTACCCCATTCTACTCAACTTGAAGTGGTTTTTCCTTGCAACAGGAAATTCCTTGAGAGTAGAGATTGTTTCAGTTTTTTTTCTTTGTCTCATTCCCAGGAGATGTTTCTATCTCTTCCTCCCCACGTTGCTACCTCCTAGAAAGTGCCGGCCAAAGTAGTCAATTAATAAATTATTGTTAATTGAGTATAATGACCGAGCTTGACCCCCAAAAAAGAAATAGGAGAATATATCTCCATCTCTCTCTCTTTTTTTTTTCACAAGCTGCGGATTACAGATGTGGAACACAGCACAAATGTCAGATTTCTTTGACCTGTTGGTTAGTTTTGCTGAACACATTCACTCACACCCCCTTTCTTTTTTATTCTTTTGTTTTGTTTTTTTGGGTTTTTTTTCAGTGAGGCAATCAGGATTAAGTGACTTGCCCAAGGTCACACAGCTAGTACATGTCAAGTGTTTGGTCTGAGGCCAGATTTGAACTCAGGTCCTCCTGACTTCAGGGCTAGTGCTCTATCCACTGCGCCACCCAGCTGCCCCCTTTTTTATTCTTTATTATAAGAGACAGCTCTTTTTTGGGAGGGATGCTGTTACATTCAGGGATACATTCAGAAATTAAGATGACGTAGACCAAAATGTAACAATAAAATTAAATTAAAAAAAAAACCAACCGCTCTTTACTTTAAGCCTCGATGTATCTCCATGCACCGACTTGCACCCATTGGCCCTTGGGGCCATACATAAGGAGCTAAACTAAAACCTCTTCCACATGACAGTTCTTCCTAGAACCCTGCTACAGTTGGGTGTTCCTGAAATCATCTCTTTTCCAGTTTTTTTAGTTCAATCAAGCTGCTCTGGCCCGGTTGCCCTTCCCTGGAGACCCTCCAACTTCTCACGGTTCCGTTTTGACCCGCTGCTGAAAACCTGGGCATCAAACGTGGCAACACGTAGCCCAGCACTGCACTGCAAGATGACATCAAACAAACATGCCAGGACCAACTCCTCTGACACAGTTGAGAGAAGGAAACAGGAAACAAGCCAGTGGCCGACTAGAGAAGCCAAACAATTAGTCCATTTAGGAACCCTCCCTGAGAGATGATGCAATCCTGGGATCAGGACTCTGGAGTTGGAATTCAAAGGTCTTCCAGTCCAGACCCTTCATTTTACAGATGAAAGCACTGCTCAACCCAAAGGGGAAGTGACTTACCCAAGGTCACATGGATAATTACTCTTTTAAGTCACACTTTTCAGTATCCAGTTAAAATGCAAATATCCTAGCTCTTATCAGTCTTTAACACCTTGTAGTAAACTGGCTATTTAGTTTGCCCCGAAGGACCTGGGAAACCAGACACAGTCTGAATAAGTTTGGAAGAAAGGAGGGGGAGAAAGACAAAAGACATGACCCCGAAGGCTAAAGACAGGCATTATTGGGACACTAACGACCTTGGGGCAGGTCACTTCACAAGATCTTAAGATTTAGAAGTGAAAAGGACTCTTGGACTCATCCAGTCTCACCCTTCCCTCACCTCATTTTACAGAGGAAGAAACTGAGGCTGATGAAGTGATTTCTACAAGGTCATATGGCTAGCAAACAGCAGAACTGAGAAAGTGGGCCTAGAGCCCACCTCCAAGACCTGTTCAGCAACTTCTCTCTCCTCCAAACATAAGCCAAACGGTCAGAGGCAGGGTTATCTAGAAGAGGCTTTTTGTGACATGGGTCATGCCTGGGATTAGATCATGAAAAGACCTGGACACTTGGGGACAGCCAGGGGATGGGTGCTGAAAGGAGAGAAACCTCTCTTCCTTCTGTGTGCAGTCCAGCCCAATGTAATAGTGGCCCCGGTGAGCTAAAACCTGGCAGAAGGAGACGATCACTCAGCAGGGATTCTCTGTCACAGAAGATCATATTTGTGTAATTCAATAAACATTTATCAAGTGTCTACTATGTGCCAGGCACTGTGCTAATCGCTGGCATCCAGTAACAGGGTGTGTATGTGGTGTGTGTGTGTGTGTGTGTGTGTGTGTGTGTGTGTGTCTGTGTCTGTGTGTGTTTAGACAAAACAGGCATTGATTAGCAATCAAACATTCACAGCGTCTACAGAAGTCTCCCATCAAGGAGGTCAATTTCTAGAAAGCCAGACCACATGAAAAACTCCAACCTAACATTCCGTCCCAACTTCGCTTTATTTATCTAACACTTGTCCACTACAATCCCTTTTTCCAAGGTTAACCACAAACACGGAGATTTACTTCTCGTTGGCCTATTCTGAGCTGCTGAAACTCCTAATGGGGGACCCACCAATTTAATGAATTAGCTGCAAGAGTAATTCTTGGGGCAACCAGGTAGCACAGAGGATAGAGCATGCAGGCCAGGAGTCAGGAAGACCTGAGTTCAAATCCAGCCTCAGACACTTACTAGCTATGTGACCCTGGGCAAGTCACTTCACCCTGTTTGCCTCAGTTTCCTCATCTGTAAAATGAGCTAGAGAAGGAAATGGCAAACCACTCCAGGATCTTTGCCAAGAAAACTCCAATTGGGGTCACAAAGAGTGAGACATGACTGAACAAAAAGTAATTCTTACAAGAGAGAGGAAAGAGTAGGCAGGTATTGAAAACTAGTATCGGATCCAAAGGATGTTATTATTCTAAAATCATGAGATTTAGGGCTAGAAGGGCCTCCAGAGATTATCTAGTCCAATCCCCTCGGTTTACAAAAGAAACTGAGGCTTTAATACTCACAGGATTTAGAACCAGATGGGACCTCAGGGACCATCTAGTACTGCAATATTTATTTTACAGAAGAAACTGAGGCCCAGGCAGAGAAGTTAAGTCACTAACTCCCTCAAGGTAATACTGCTAGTATGGGGAAGCAGCAGAATTCAAACCCAGATCCTCCGACTCCAAACACCATCCTCTTAATTAACACATAGAAAAACGCAGCCTCTCAGAACTCTGGAAACCAGGGGTTTCCAGCTGGGGACTCAGGCTGTGGTATTTCTCTGGTTTCTCTTCCTCGAAGCGTGCCAAGTCGCTTGGGGGACTGCTTAGAACCTCTTTAAGGGAAAGAAGGGGTAAGTAAGGGACAAGCAGAGAGCACCGGATCTCTCTCCCTGCAATTAGGCAGGTGCAAGAAACCGCAGCCCTCCCTTCGTTCTGGGTCCCATCCCCTTTCCTCAAGAGGTAGCTATTACTGCCTCATTACAGACCTCCCATGCAATTTCAGAACTCATAGGAGGGCCATAGGATGATGTGCTGGAAAACACACTGGGTTTCGAGACCTGGGTTCCAATCTCGACCCTGCTTGAACTCTTTGTAAAATGAGGAGGTGGCCTTAAATGACCGCTGAGGTTCCTTCCAGTTCTGCCAACCCGGGGCTCCGGTCTCCTGCTCTCCCCTCCCGTCCCGTCCCGTCCAGTCCCCTCCCCTCCAGCAAGCGGCACGTTACCTGTCAAAACAAAACCGAGGGAGGAGGGGAACCAGGAGGAGGAGGCGGCGTCTCCTCGAAAACCCAGGCAACCAACCCAAAACAGAGACATCGATCTCCTACAACCCACATCCTTCTCCCACAAAGCCCAGGCTCCGGCTCCTGGGGGCACAGCTAGGCAGCAGAGAGACTCGAGAAAGAAGGGGGTTGAGTGGGTGACTAGTGGCCCCTGCCCAGCCCTGGTGGGGGGGGGGGATTGTCAGGAAGGAAGGAGGGTGAGTGGACAGGTCAGGAGCGCGGTAGGGGGCAGAAAGGCAAGTGCCCCCTGCCCATTCTAGGGAGCACGGGGAGGGGGTCGACAAGTGCTCCCCCCCCCCGCCCCTAGTCCTGCCCTTCCCTCCTCCTCGAGGAGTATTTTTGGAAGCTGGTTCGGAGCGCACACGCTGGCACCTGCCCAGCACAGACGTAAACAAGCCCCGGCACTAGGGCTCCCACCCGGGACGGGGGATGCCAGCTAATCCCGGGCCGCCGACCAGTCTCACTCTCCCCTTCCCCGCCGCGCTCCCACGCGGGACGGCGGTTCGGGGACAAACAAGCGAGAGACGCACCGGAGGGGTCACCGGGAACGAAACGGGGGCTGCCTCCCTCCCCGTCCCCGAAATAAAGTCAGGGCTGAAGTGGGGGGCTCGGGATCCCCGTGGATCTGGGGGGGCCGGGACGAGGAGGAGTCTGTACCCCACACCAACCTCGGGGCAGAATGGCTCTCCGTCCCCAACGCGCGTAGTCGTGGGCTACCCACCGAGCCGGGCGTGGAGAGAGGCAGCCCCTCTTCCCGTCCTGTCCTGTCCCGTCCCGTCCTGTCCTGTCCGTGCGAGTCCGTGCCCAGGCTCGGTTCCGCTCGGCTCGGCTCCGCCGCTAGCCCTCCGGACAGCCCTCCCACAGCGCCGCTCGCCAACCCCCTTCGCCCTCCCCCCCCCGGCCCCACGCGGTATTTAAAGGGCCCAGAGGGACAGCGCAGCCAGCCAAGGCGTGGCCCATAACGCCCGGCCAGCGGGGGGGAGTGCGGACCCGGCTCGCCCCATCCCGCGGCCCGCCCGCCCCTGGCAGATGCCGCGTGAGGCCTGAGAGGCGCTGCCAAGAAGATGCACCCACGAGGACGGCGCGGGGCCAAAGCGTAGGGACCGCGGCCCCGACGGCTGAGGGCTGCGCGAGCGGGCTCTCCCCGCGGGCAGAAAGTGGTATGGTCCGAGCCGGGCTGGGGAAGAGAGAGATGTGTTTACGGAACTCGGAGAAGTCCTCGGAGCCGGAGAGGCGGGGGCGGGGCCGGGGCAGCCGGAGGGCGGGGCCTGTGCGTGCGCTCAGTCTCCTAGGGCGCGTGCACGCTCGCGAACCCCCGCTGAGAGGCGGAAGGAGGGGGGAAGAGAGAATCCTGAGCGCGCGCGCACGCACTGCCTAGACACCAAAATAACGCAACTGATAACCGGGATCCAGTGACCGCTATGGGTGTGAGGGCACTCCGCATGCACTCACAGGAAGCCCCGCACACTTTGTGTAGACACACAATCCGCTAGACACCAACACAGCACAGCCTACCAAAAAGGAGCTAATGCAGCTGTTTGCAGTCACTGCAAACGCAGAAACCCGATGCATAACAACAGACACAAAAACAACGCCATTTACGAAAAGGAAACTAATGAGACTGTTGGCAGGGTCATTGCACAGCCAGCAATTTGGCACATTGTGTAACCACAACCACACAGACACAAAAACAGCGCAACCTACCGAAAGGAAGCTAACGGTGTATAAAGCAATGAGAAAATATTTGTAAAGTGATTAGCACAGTGCCTGGCACGTGGTAGACAGTGAATGCTCACTCCCTTCCTCTTTCCTCTCTATTGAAAGAAATTCGGCACAGTATATACATTGCTGCATAGCTGACATTTATATAGCATTAAGCTTTGAAATATATGCTTCACATACATTTTTTAAATGTTGTTGCCATGTTTTTTTGTTTTTGTTTTTTAGTTAGGCAATCGAGATTAAGTGACTTGCCCAGGGTCATACAGCTAGTAAGTGTCAAGTGTCTGAGGCCAAATTTGAGCTCAGGTCCTCCTGACTCTAAGGCCAGAGCCCTATCCACTGTGGCACCTAGTTGCGCCTTGTTGCCATTTTTTTTTTTTTTGGAATGTTTTTATATTACCTTCATTTCTGATTATTTCCTTCCAGGCTTCCCCCTACCCAGCAGACCATCCCTAGTAACAAAGAATGAAAAAAGAAAAAAGAAAAAAAAAGAGCAGTTCACTAAACCCAACCAGCCGATCCATAAGATCTTACTGTATGTGCAATGCTCCACACCCTTAGTCCTCTACCTCTGCAAGGAAAGAAGTGTGTATTTGGGGAGAGTCACATCTATTTTCTGATTTGGACTTCACAAGAACCATGTTAGGCATTATGTATGGCAAATGCCAACAGCTGTTTTAGCTTCCTTTGGGTCCCTTGAGCTGCTCTTGTGAATACAGAGTGGTGTGAATACAGAGGATCCTGGATTTCTGTCTAATAAAGTGTGTCTGTTGTGTTAACTCCCTGTTAGCCTGTTGCCTTGTGTGTGTGTGTGTGTGTGTGTGTGTGTGCTCACATGTGCATGCACAAGCATGCACTCACTATGTTGGATTTCTGGCCATAAAGCTGCACTCCAGCAGCTACATTAGCTGGTTGTAAATGTCTCTCCCTATTATTTCCCTGTAGGTCTGCTGCCTTATGTGTACATTTTATTAATAATGGATGAAGTGTAAATAGCATCATAAGATTTCATACCAATCCTTGCATTTGACTCTCACTATGAGGTGGAGTTTGTTTGGGTTTTTGCTTTTTTGTTTTTTTTTTGTTTTGCTTTTCATTGAGGCACTCTGGGTTAAATGACTTGCCCAGGGTCACACAGCTAATAAGTGTCAAATGTCTGAGGCTAGATTTGAACTCTAGCTGCCCTTGCTTTTTAAAAAATCATCCTAGTTATCTTTAAGGAAACTGAGGCTCAGAGTGGGTGAGTGGCTTGCTCAGGACCACAAAGCGGCCTAAGGCAAGATTTGCATCCAGATCTTTCTGATTCCAAGCCCCAAGACTCTAGCCACAGAGGCAGTGTGGCACAGTGGATAGAATCCTGCATCTGAAGTCTGGAAGCCTGTGTTTGAATCATACCCAGAACAGATATTGATTGGACTCTGGCCATTCACCAAACCTTACACAGCCTTCATTTCCCAATCTAGAAAACAGGAAAGATAGATAATAACAGCACTTACTTCAAAAGGAGAACCAAGAGATAATGTATGTAAAGTGCTTTGCAAACCTTTAAATACCACAAAATGCAATATATTGTAATTCTAATGTAACAGACTGATGGGTAAATGGAACTGTTGTGTATTTGTTGTTATTCAGTCTTGTCTGACTCCACAGGGACTCCACTTGGTGTTTTCTATGCAAAGGTGCTGGAGTGCTTTGCACTGTTAGGCAGCGGGCTTACAGTGAAAGGTAAAAAACAATCCCCACCCTCAAGTACCTCCCATCTGCTAGGGAGTTACAAGCTACATACTGGGTAAATTGGAGACAATCTCAGCGAGAAGGCAGTAACATTATTTCTCTTTGTTACAATATTAGCTGTAAGATTTTGTGCTAGTTTTTAAAGTTTTCTGTATTTTTTTAAAACTGTAACATACATAGAGAAGGAACCATTTTTAAATGGGAGGGCAGCTAGGTGGTGCAACGGTGAAAAGAGTAGAGTACCAGGCCTAGAGTAAGGAAGACCTGAGTTCAAATCCAGCCTCAGATGCAAACTGTGTGACCCTGGGCAAAGTCACTTCACCCTGTCTGCCTCAGTTTCCTCATCTGTAAAATGAGCTGGAGAAGGAAATGGCAAACCATTCTAGTATCTCTGCCAAGAAAAACCCAAAAGGATCACAGAGTCAGACGCAACTGAACAACAAATTTTAAAGTGAGACCATTCTTTTTATTTATTTATTTTGTTTTAGGCAGTTGGGGTTAAGTGAATTGCCCAGGGTCACACAGCTAGTACGTGTCAAGTGTTTAGTCTGAGGCCACATTTGAACTCAGGTCCTCCTGACTTCAGGGCTGGCACTCTATCCACTGCGCCACCTAGCTGCCCCTGTGGTGTTGTTTTTTGTTTGTATGTTTTGTTTTATGGGACCATTCTTTTTAAAGTGGGATCGAAAGCTTTTGCACTCTGAACGCCCTGTCTTCTCTCTTCCCTCGCTTTTATTTTAAAAATTATTAGCTGACTCAAGGAAGGTCACACAGGCTGAAAGTATAAAATCCAGGATTTGAGCCCAGTTCTCTAGAATCCCGATCCAGTGTACACAGTAAGAAAGTCTAATTGTCCTGGGCGGTGGGAAGAGCCTTGATGCTGGAGTGAGAGGCCTAGATTCAAATGCTGCCTCTTGCCAGTATGACCTAAATGATTCTGGGCTAGTCATTTCACTTTGGTTCCCTCATCCATAAAATGGAGATCCTGGGCCAGATGGCTTCTGAAGTGCCTTCCAAGTCCCAGCTCCAGTTCTGAGTAGAAGAGTCAGGATCTGACACCAGGCTCTCCAAACCCAAGTCCATAGCATGAAGCTAGAAAGCAGCTGAGGAACAATTTGAACCCAGGTCCTCTGGACTCCAAAGCAGCGCTCTGTTCATCCTGAACAACACCTCCCTCCCTCCCCTGCTTCACCACTCTATAATACTACATGTATATACACACGTACACCACACATACTCTATACCCCCATTCAAAGAGCCAGTCGATTATGGGTTTGCAAGCTTACACCTTCCCATAAATGCACATCCAGATTTGCACATGGGCAAAACATGATTGGTATATGCATCAGGGCATGATAGGTAATTCCCTCAGATCCAGCTTGGTGGCGCAGTGGATAGAGCCCTGTGCCTAAGGTCAGGAAGACCTGAGGTTCAAATCCAGCCTTAGACACTTACAAGCTGGGTGACTTTAGGCAAGTCACCTAATCTATCTGCCTCAGTTTCCTCAACTGCACAATGGGGATCCTAATTGCATTTACCTCCCAAGGTTGTTGTAGAGATCAAATGGGATATTTATAAAGCACTTACTTAACACAATACTGTTGTTACTAGCTGGGTGAAGTCACTTAACCGTGTTTGCACAGTACCTGGCACATCATAGGCACTGAATAAATGCATGCTCGCTTCTCCTTTAGGGAAATAGATGCTTATTTCTTTCCTTTCCTTCCTTCTTTTAGGTATACCCCATGTTCAAATTTGAAGCATTTTACTTGCAAAAATACCTTTCCTTCCTCCAGTGTTCTTGGCAAGTGGAGTCTCTTTGAGTGGCTCAAACAGCTGGTACATTTCAAATAACCCATTCTGTGGAGTGCAGCGTGTGGACAGTTTGCCTTGTGTGAGGGTGTGGGGGAGGGAGATATTCCTCCCTCTATCCCTCCCACTGGAAAACAGCCTTTCTACTAATTACAGTATCTTCTGTCTGCAGTGAAATACTTGGAGGAGCACCCCCCTTGCCTTATAGGAACATGAATGTATCCATATGAGGAATGTTTTGTTTCCATAGATAACAACACTTTTTGTTTTTATATTTTATATCTATTTAATATATAACCCATATATAAAACATATTATGTGTTCTATATTACATCTATTTATACATAATATATTAAATATATTTTATATATTAGATAATGTATTTTATTGTTTTATATATATATATATACATATATATATATATATATGTATGTATACATATATATATATACATATATATATATTATATATATATATATATATATATATATATATATATATATATATATAAAATGCCTAGGTTAGACAGAAGGGCTGGTGTGTTTATTCATGTCTTTTTTCCTCACATATTTGGAGAAATAAGGATAACCTCAAAGTGTCATAGATATAGATCTGGAAGGTGTCTCTGAAGTCCAACTCTGCTCTGCTTCTCCTTCAGATCTTGCCTCTGACATTTACTAGCTCAGTGGATAGAGCACTGGTCCCGCAATCAGGGCCTGAGTTCAAATCCAGCCTCAGATACTTCCTAACTGTGTGACCTTGGGCAAGTCACTCAGCCCTCTTTGCTTTTGTTTCCTCATCTATAAAATAAGCTGGAGAAGGAAATGGCAAACCACCCCAATATCTTTGCCATGAAAACCCCAAATGGAGTCACGAAGAGTTGGATGTGACTGAAATGATTGAACAAAACCTTTCTCCACCTCAGTTTCCTCAGTCGGTAAAATGGGGATAATAATAGCACCTACCTTCCAGGGTTCTTGTGAGGATCAAATGAGAAGACATTTGTAAAAGGTCTTTTCAAACCTTAATGTGCTATGTATGTAAAGTTAGCTACTGTTACTACTATTCTGCCCAATCTTGGTTAGATGTATTCGAGGTAGAAGGGATTTTTAAATTTTGGGGCTACTTTCTTTGTGGAAACCATTCACGGATGCAAATCAGTAGTACCTCAATAACTTAGAGTCTCCAAAAGCTGCCTGGGGCACAGAGAGTAAAATGATGTGCCTAAGGGTATACAACCAGCTCAAATACCCCCTACAGGGAACCTTGTCCAGCGCTGCTTAGACCAGCTGCTGCAAGGTTCAGTGATTTGCCAGTGGTCCTCATGCAAATGTGTGTTCGAGATAGCACGGGTCATTCTGTCTGATTTCCCCCTTCCCCTATTGCCTGTGCCCTACCAAAACCTTGAAATTACCCTGTATTTACTCATCGGGGTTCTCATTATGCTCACTTCTCCTGCCCTCATTAGAATGTGAGCTCCTTGTGGGAAAAGACAGGTTCCTTTTTTTTATTTTTTATTTTTGTGCCTTCATCACCTAGGACAGTACTGGCACATGTTAAGTGCTTATTAATTCTTGTTCAATTGAGCTGAAGCTCAGTCCTCTGTCTCTTAGGTCTGGGGCCCAGGTTTAACCTTCATTTATTGTATCCTGGACTCCTCTGGCAGTCTGAGGAAGCCTCCAACCCCCTTCTCAGAATAATGTTTTTAAATGCACAAAATTAAATAAACAGCACAGCAAAGGACACCAAAGATTAGTGAAAAAAGAGACCCAATTTTTTTTCCCCTTCCAAGTTCACAGACCCTCTTGGGCCATGCTCCCTCTGTAGTGATCTTCTCTTTCCATCATTTTACAGGAAAGGGAGACCCAGAAGAGGTTAAAAGACTCACTTTCTATTGTATCTCCAGGCCCTAGCACAGAGCCCGGCACACAGTAGACATTTAATAAACGCTTGCTGATTGGAAGATTGATTAGGCAAAGATTAGGCAGCTTATCTGCAGCAGAGCCTGGAAATGATCTCAGAAAACATCACCTTGACCTGCTGACCTATTTCTCCTTTTTCTCCGAATGAAAACACAAGTAATCAGAGTCAGAGCTCTAGAGAAAAGGCTTTTGTGACCATGAAATTGGAGGATCATAGACCGAGAGCTCATTTTACAGATGAGGAAACTGAGGCACAGAGAAATAATGGGCTTATGGCTCTAAAGCCGGAAAGGACGTCAGAGGCCATCTAGTCCAAGTCCCTCATGAGGAGGATGGGAAATGCTGGCACTGAAAATTTCAGCGACTTTTCCATGGTCACATAGGTAATAAGTGTAGGAGAGGATTTGAATCTGGGTCTTCAGCATTCAGAGCCAGACTTCTTTCCTCTTTATCATGACCTGCCCACATTTAGGTTATAGGGAAAAAACAACAACAGCAAAAACTCTAGATTCCACAAGCCTGCTGATCATAGGATTCCAATGAAGACAAAACAAAATACTGACGCCGCTGAGAGATACGGTGATTTAATTACTTCCTTTGTTAACTAACTATAGTACCAGGAACTGACAGATCAGTATGTCAGGTGGAGTTATGGTCATTGGAGCAGGTGAATATGAGTCATTTACGTTGCCAGGTCAAGCAAGCTCATGAATTCTCTGACATGGATATGTACTTGAAGCTAAAGATTTTAGAAACTCAATATGCTTTTGCCTCACAGCCCATTAAATAGGCACCCCCCAAAATAAGGAAAGACAGAAACAATCAGTGCTGAGGGACTGTGGAATGGTAAGTTCACTGCTATTTCAATGGAAGAGCTGAAAATTAGTCCAGGAAGAATGGACCTCAGAAGGTAGGGGTGGACTTCATTTCCTAGCCCATCCTTGGAGGCTTTCAGGTTTGGGAGGACCTGCCAGGACCTGCTGATGCTCAGTTGGTCAAGATGCCAAGAATACAGGCTCACCTTCAGACGCGATGAGGCTTTAGAAAGGGGATAGGAACTGGATCTGTTATTTTATTAGGAGAGGCATCTGCCAGGGGAGGACATTCCCTCTGCCAATTCAAGAACTTTCTCTGCAACCTTTAGTATTAGAGAGCTGCCTAGATCTCTGAGAAGTAAAGTGACTTGCCCAGGGACACACTATATGTCAAGGGAAAGAATGGCACCCTGACTTCCTAGTCTGGTGGCCTGATCTCTAGCCACTTTTAGGGGTTAGTAGAGGAAGACAAATAAAAATAATAAAACGAGCACTCTAAGGTCTTGCAGGGTGCTTTCTCTAGAACGGTCTGTAAGACAACTAGCACTACTTTTTATTTGGTTGTCATTGAATCTTTCCAAATCTGAAATTTTATTCACATGGGGAAGTCCTGATGCAGAATCTTTCTCCAGTGATTCAGGTCAGTGACTGTACTATAACATATAGTCTGACAGGGTAGCCTGGGAGTACCGGGCTGGCTGAGATGATTTACCTATGGTCACCCACAGCTAACATGTATCAAAAATGGAAATGCAGTTCTTCTATTACACTAATTCCATTCGGTTTAATATTAGATAGTATGTGACATCCTACTATATCATACAGTGCTAGTCTGTAGTATAATATATTATATGTAATATTGTATGTACTATATAATACTTGCTACAGTGTTATTTTATTTTATATATTAAATATATTATCATTTCTATATCATTATATGTGATATGAAATATTTTATATATTAAATACATTATATATTTATATTATATTCCTTTATGTTTTTATTTATATTAATTCATATTTCATTCTACTATGTTGTATGTACTTATGTTATGTTAGGGTGTGTTGTGTTGCATCCTACCCTATCCTATCCTACCCTACCCTATCCTATCCTATCCCATCGTACTTTATTATTCTGTTGTTACGGATCTGTATTAGTCCGGAGTGAGTCTACACCAGAAGTTCCCAAACTTATTTGGCCCACTGCCCCTTTTCAAAAAAAATTACTCAGTGCTGCAGTGGAAATCCAATTTCTTTAACCCTTCAGTGGTTTTTTAAAAATTGCATCATTTTAAAATATATGATATATATTTTTTAAATGACACATCTTAAATTTAATAATTTCTTGTCAATTTGTTGGTTTTTTCCTGCATAGAAATTTTGATGATGCAACATTGTATCATGTAACCATACAGTATCGTATTGTAAACAAGTCATTACACACACATATTCCTGCCCATGCGTGCTGGACTTCTTGACAATGTGTGACACGCATGCCTGACAACACTTTCTTATTAAGACCTGATAACTTGCATTTGTGTGTTTATTTGGAAAATAACATAATCACTATGACTTTAACTCTGTTACACAACAGATGAAGCATGCATAAATGGTTTTTCAACTTTTTCTTCTCTTCTTTCTTCATGCTTCCACCACCCCCTTATTTTTATTCAGTGCCCCCCAATTGCACTCGAGGCTACTACTGCTCCCCTGGATCGTTCTAGCAACCCCCAGGGGAGGTTTCACTCACTTTGGGAACCTATGCTACAACACCCACTTTCCCCACACTGATAACTGATTCTAATCAATTGTGTTTTTGTTAGAAGAGAAATGCAAACATGAAATTATTATACATATAAGTGTATATTAAATGAAATTATTATAATAATTCAACTCCTACCTTTGATACTTTGAGATGACATATATGTGTATATATACATATATATGCATATACATACACATGTATATATGTGTGTGTATATATGTATATATATATATATATTTTTTTTTTTTTAAGAGACTCAGAGCCAGATAACCGAAGACAGAGACAGAAAAGGGCAGAGACAAAGACAGAGGCTGACAGTTTGCTTTGGGGCTGATCCTGTGATTTCCTCAGTATGGAGAAGGCTGTTGTGGGAGGCCCCTCCACTGACATCAGCCAGCAACAGCAGAATGGGTAGCCCCAGATGGGGACAGAAAACTGTATTTACAGTTAGGAGCTGGGTTCAAATCCTCATTTTGCTATTTGTTCTTTAGGTAACCCTGGAGCAGCCTCAGCATCCTCACCTGAAGAGTGAGGGAGGTGCGCGGGACTAAATAATCTGGAAAGTCACCTCACCATAGATTGAAATCTATGCAGCTAGGTGGCACAGTGGATAGAGCACCAGCCCTGAAGTCAGGACGATCTGAGTTCAAATCTGCCCTCACACCAAACACTTGACACTTACTAGCTGTGTGATCCTGGGCAAGTCACTTAACCCCAATTGCCTAAAAAAAAAAATCTACGATTCTATGAAGGTCCTGTAAGTGGGGAAACTGTTACCAGGCAACAAGAAGAACCTGCCCATGGTCTGGCTCCTTCACCAGCTGCATAGCCCGGCCCTGAAAAATCAAACATTGACTAGCCCTTATGGGCACCCTGTTTTTTGGTCTTCTCTGTGAGGTATAGATAGATAGATAGATAGATAGATAGATAGATAGATAGATAGATAGATAGATAGATAGATAGATAGATAGATAGACAGACAGACATAGATAGATAGACAGACAGACAGACATAGATAGATAGACATAGATAGATAGATAGATAGATAGACAGACAGACAGACAGACAGATAGATAGATAGATTGATAGACTGATAGACAGACAGGCATAAATAGATAGATAGACATAGATAGATAGATAGATAGATAGATAGATAGATAGATAGATAGATAGATAGATAGATAGATAGATATAGATAGATAGATAGATATAGGTATAGATAGATATAGATACATACAGATCAGTGATTAAGTAATTTTCTAAAGCCAGAGAGAGGGCCAGGTTTCTCCTGTACCCTCCTCACTTGTGGAAAGCTCTGCCCATCTGGTCACACTTTTTCCTAGGCCTGAACTCCAGCCCAACCCTGTACACACACACACACACACACACACACACACACACACACACACACACACACACACACACACAGATAAACACCACTCCCAAACCAAGGTGCCATGTGGGCACTTACCTCACCAATACTGCTGTTTCCTGGGTCACAAAGCAAGTAGTAAGTGCAGGCTGGAGAAAGCAGGATGCAGCACCCAAAGCACTGGGGGCCCGAAGACAGCCCAGAATGCTTCTCTCCTGCTCTGTTGGTATGGCAAGGTTGCAGAGAACAGGAGGAGCCTGATCTGGGGAGTCCTGTGACCTTGCCACACCCCGGGGCCACTGAAGCTTCTTTCCGGGTCTCGATGACCTCATCCATACTTGGACAAATATTTTGGCTCTAATAGAAAAAAAGAAAAAAGAAAAAGAATTAAAATTCAATTCTCTTGCCTTTCAACTACAAGAGATCCTTTTGGGGCCACAAAACAAAGAAATTTGCTTTTTGTCTTAAGTATTTGGGGGCTTCACCTAACCTAACAGGAGGTTTGGTTTAGGGCCAAGAATCTGGAACTGAAAGCCAGGGGAAGCCAGCACCCTATCACAGACTGAGTGGGATGACCTGGGGGGAGGCCCTTCTTTCCAGGGCTTGGTGTTCCCTCTGTAAAGCAAAGGTCGTGGACTAGAATCTGATGATTTCTCCCAAACCTAAATAACTAATCTTCTGGCGGAAGTCCTGAGCTAGAAGAACACGGGCTCATCGTCTTTAGTGCTGCTGGGGACTTGGGCAATCATCTGCCCAGGGGTCTTCTTAACCTTTTCTGGGTCCTGGACTCCTTTGGCCATCTGCTGAAGCCTGTGGCTTCAGCAAATCAAAGAGATTGCTTCATTTCAGACAGAAGTTAGTGAAAATAAAGATGTGTACTTTTCCCCTTCCAAATTCATATACTCCCTGAAATACAACCCAGGTCTGGATCATCTAATCCAGGGGTGGGGAATGTGCAGCCTCGAGGCCCTTGTGGTCCTCTAGGTCCTCAAGTGCAGCCCTTTGACTAAATCCAAACTTCACAGAACAAATCCTTCCAATCTCCTCATTGAAGAGGAAGCAGAGGAGGTAGAAGAGGTCTGGTGTGGGAGGTAGAAGACCTCCCTTCAAGTCCTAGCTCTGCCCTCGTGTGACGTTTGGGACTCCACCTCTTGGGGACTTAGCTTCCCCAACAATAAAATGGGCATAGCCTGGCCTTGGGATATGCAGCACATCTGCCCTGTAACTGCCTCACCACGCTTGGGCCCTGTACACGCCTCGCTGACTTTCCAGGTTCTTTTCCAGTCTGACAGTCTTTGGCTGGTTTTGCCTTTCTCCATATCCCCAGCACTAAGCACTGCTGGCATGTAATAAGTGCTTAGCAAATGTTTATTGACTGACTGACTGACTGTACCTAAAAATCCATAAAGGCCTTGGTTTTTTTTCATCTCTAAAATGAGGGAGTTGGATATGATGATCTCTAAGGTTAGCTAGATGGCACAGTGGATAGAGAGGCAGGACTGGAGCTGGGAAGACCTGAGTTCAAATGCAGCCTCAGGCACTTCCTAGCTGTGTGACCCTGGGCAAGTCACTTCACCCTGTTTGCCTCAGTTTCCTCATCTGCAAAATGAGGTGGAGAAGGAAATGGCAAACCACTTCAGGATCTTTGTCAAGAAACCCCTGAAGGGGTCATGACTAAAACTACTGAAGAACAACTAGGTCAATTCCAGCTTTGAGAAGGGATGAGTTTCTCTCCCAGTGCTTCCTTTGAGCTTTTGGCTAAACCTTTCCAAGGTCTTTTGGGACA
The DNA here is from genome assembly GCF_003287225.1 of Phascolarctos cinereus. Classification (NCBI taxonomy): domain Eukaryota; kingdom Metazoa; phylum Chordata; class Mammalia; order Diprotodontia; family Phascolarctidae; genus Phascolarctos; species Phascolarctos cinereus. The sequence continues at coordinate 275,221,784 of NW_027555514.1, read as the reverse complement.
TTCTAGTGAGATAGAATTCTGAGATTCCCATGGTCCCAGAGTTGGATGGGACTGAAGTCGCCACCTTGTCCAACCCATATCTGTGCTCATCCCTCTTTCTGCTTGAAGACTTTTTTTGGGGGGGGCAAGGCAATAGGGGTTAAATGATGTGCCCAGGGTCACACAGCTAGTAAGTGTCAAGTGTCTGACGCCAGATTTGAACTTTGAAGACTTTTAATGAGCAGAAAATCCCTACCTCTTAAAGATGTCTCGCTCTACTTGGGGATATCTTTCACTATTAGGAAGTTTTTCCCAACATCAAGCCTCCATTTGCTTCTTCTCAGCTTTCACCCTCGGCCTTTATTAAGGATGGACTTAAAGTGTGTTCAATTTGATGCTGGAATGAAATGAGGCACTTGCAAGACATTTGACAGTTTGAAAAAAGAAGTCAACATTGCAAAGACATGCAACAAGACATTCAGCTTCCCTCCTCTCCATATGGAACCTGGTCTGGCCAATGGAGTATGGTGTGGTTCTAGGGTGGTTTTCTTTGGAGCCCTCACTCCACATGGTTGGGACTTTTTATACCCTTCAGTAACCAGATGACTGAGTCAAGGACCAATCAAGTCCCAGGGGAAGCTTTGTTACCTTTTAGGAGAAACTAATCGGCATTTCCAGGGAAAGTGATGAGAATTATGGTCCTCCCCCTCCACTCCTGCTCCTGCCCTCCAGGACCAAGATGAACAAGCCCCTCTTCCATAAGACAATCTTTAAAAAAACTTGAAGCCAGTTATGCTGGCCTCCTGACTCTTCTCTTCTCCAGGCTAAGTGTCCCCAGGTGCTCAGCTGATCACACATGAAGGACCTTTAACATTTCAAATGTTTGTATTATGTGCTCTCAGGTTACACCCACCATGGACTAGAATTAGGTGTTCTTGTGCCATTCCTCAGAGGAGAGACTAAGTCACCAAGCAGCTGTCTAAATGGCAAGTGGTCACAAGATTAGACATTAGCTGGACCATGAATGGAACTCAGATGGCTCTTTTTCAGTACTTTCTTCCACCATTCACATGGCATCACATGCAAAGTATTACTTATTGGCAATTATCTAATTAACTTGATGGTGCGTCAACAGCCATGCACACCAATATTAGTACCCAAAGTATTTGTGAAAACATTCCTTTGTGTTTTGGAAGCATTCCTGGGCCGTGCGTCCAGATGACTCCATCTACCGGAAAGCAAAGGGAATGGAATGCTGCCAGTCTTCTGAGATTCTAGGAGTTGCCAATGTCCACATCTGTAGTTTTGGTAGTAGCTGGAAGGAGAGAGAAATGGAGGGGTGTGGCAAACGGGAGGGGAAAATAAGGAAAGGGAGAAGAGGGGAGAGGAAGGGAGGAATGGATGAACAGAGGATGGGGAAGGAAGAAGAGAAGAGGGAAGAAGAGAAGAGAGGAAAGGGTAAGAGAGTAGAGAAAAGAAGAAAAGTGGAGAGGAGGAGAGAGTAGAAAAGAGGAGAGGGGAGAAGAGAGGAGATAAGGAGAGAAGAGAGGAGAGTAGAGGTGGAAGTGGAGGGGAGAGAAGAAGTAAGGAAAAAGAAGAGGGGAGATGAGCGAAGGAATGAAGAAAAGAGGGGAGGAGTAGAGAAGTGAAGGAAGGAGTGGAGGAGAGGAAATGTGAGAAAGGAAGAGGGAGAGAAAGGGAGAAAAGAGAAAGGATAGGGAAAATGGAGGGGAGGAAAGAAGGGGGAAAGGAAGGGAAGATTAATCCTAAAAGAGACAAATCTTGTTTAAGTTATTTCTGAAGCCAAGGATGGCTCTGGCCCCTGTCCCATCACACTCTTCATTTTCCTAGAGAAATTCAAGAACCTTCAAGTCCTTATACAAAATCAAAAGGCTGTTTACACTAAGGGCAAATAAAACCCTACAACTGAGTTGCTCCTGAAAACTTCTGTTGATACCAATTTTTACAAATAAATCAATTTGAATGTGCAAAGGAGGGAAGTTGTTACTTTAAAGAATCTGATCATGAATGTGTTTACAAAGGGAATAATTTACCCCTAATTTATATTTTATATAAATCCAATGTTCAGTCAACCAGCCAGCGCTATCATTTATTAAGACTCAGCCATGGGGCAGCTAGGTGGCATGGTAGATAGAGCGCCATCCATGGAGTCAGGAGGATCTGAGTTCAAATCTGGCTTCAGACACTAGCTGTATGACCCTACGCAAGTCACTTATCCCTGTTGTCTCCCCCCTAAAAATAGACTCGGCCCTTCCTGACTCCAGGTCTAACATTCTATCCACTGTGCCACCTAGTGGCCCCTTCATCTTCTAGAGAAGCCATGTGACTAGTCATCATTCTCCAAAGAAATAGTTATAAGTCATCAAAATGACAGTGAAGAAGCCTTTGATGGATATGAGTGGTTTTCAAGATATTTTCAATGTAGAATTGTTCAGCAGAAGTGTGCAAATGATATTATCAGAGGATTGTATAATCAGAAAAAAAGACAAGCTAATTATATGGTCAGGTTGAGAGAATAGATGGTATTCTACTGGTATCCAAGCAATACCAAGAAATTTGGAGGAAGCTCCCCTGGAATGCTGGGTCGATCCACCATGGAGGACTTCCAGAAGCACATAGATAAGAATGATGAAGAATGAGAAGGCAAGAGCGGTTGCAATTGGTATTGTTAGGGGAGGTACCCACATTAATGATACCATAGATCTATCAACATACCGGCATGTAAAAGTGAAGGAAGGACTGGAGAGAAGAGAGGCTGATAGCAAGGAGACCAGTTAGGAAGTTAGCATAGGAGCTTGGGCAAGAGTGGGGATGAGACAATGAATTAAGATGGTGGCTGTATCCGTGGAGAGAAGGGTGAAAGTGTTCATATGGGGCCAGATGATCACCTGATACCATCGATAAACTTCTCGAAATCCCCCTTGTTTGCCAACCTTGAGTAAAAAAAGGAACATTCCATCCTTATCCTCTTCCTCAATTAATTACTGTTCTCAAAGGTCCCAAAATGCAGGACTGGAAACAGAGGTAGTAAATACCTTAATTCCCACCAATCACCACCCTAGAGTCCTTGAAAAGGAGGGAGCATCTCTATCACGTAGCAGAAGTGGGAAAAGCCAGGAAGCCATCACTGGGGCTGCCATACCACCCTCTCAATTTAGACCTGGATTTGGAGGGCTGAGGCATTCTTTTTCCATCTTCAGCCTTCCTAAGACCTCAACTGCCCAAATAGAATCTTTTCATTAATCCTTTTTTGGATACATAATGCATTTGTATATGCATTTGGGGACATTATCCACCAAATGAAGTCACTGAAACAGATAGGAGAAACAAACCATACCGCATTCATTTTCAAACCCCTCAAACTAAGAGAGCCTCTTTTTGACTGCTGCAGTGAGTAACCCTGATTTGTTCCAGAAAAAAAATTAATAAGTAAATGGAGGTGAAAAATGACTCAGAGATTTAGAGGCCAGATGACTGGGAGGGTGATCACCTCAACAACAAAACTGGAAATTTGGGTGGAGAGGCAGGTTTAGAAGGGAAGATGAAAAGTTCAATTCCAGGCATATCGAGTTTAAAATGTTGGAGGCAGATCTAAGCGGCAGTTTCTAGCAGATAACCACAAATGATGAACCAGACCTGAGGGGAAAGATCGCGGATGAATACGCATCTTTGGGAGTCATCTCCGTAGAAGTGATCACGGAAGCATGGGAGTTAGAGGTTGGGTTCAAAGAGAGAATTGTCAGTGCTAAGAAGGAAACCTATGGCCTTTTCTCTGGGAACTGTCAGGCATACCTGCTACTAAAGTAAAAGATCAAAGGCTACATGGAAGCTGCCTGCAGGACTGAAAACAAGGCAGGAATTCCAGAGTCATGGACAAGTTTTAATAAGCCCCAGCTAGACAAGCCTTAAAAGATTCTAGGTGAGTCAGTTCTACTCAAACCTTGGGGCAAATTGGGGTTAGATTAAGCTGGTGACTCATGATTTTGGGTACCTTGGTGGAGGGGAGATGTCACCTGTGTGGGCACTCCCTTCACCAATGGAAGTCACAATCTCTTATCACCCTGCACAGACCTTGCCTATGTTCTCCTGTAAATCGACCATGGAGATGCTATCTTACAGGCTGGAGACCTTCTAATAATTAAAATGAAACTATAATTAATAAATAATAGCATTTAAATATTTTTAAATAGATCAGGTTTCATTTCTAATATGTAAATACATACCAAGAGATACAACCCATATGAACAAAAGGTCTTTGGGGTCCTCAATAATTAAGAGAATTGGGAAGGGAGAGAGGTCCTGAGACCCAAACATTAGAGAGCGGCTGTCCCAGAGAGATTTCAGACTACTTCTTGCATCAAGTCATCATCTGTAATATGATGAGTCATCTTTTGTTTCCCGTGTGTCCCTCCAGGTTTTTTTAGGGGGAGTTACATGTCATTTTAATTCTTCTGAGGTTTTTCTTCTTGTTTGTACCCATATAACATAACTAAGAGAATAATGACGTTGAAGAGATGAGCTTTGCTGGCTTTGTACTAAAGGGAATTGCTGAAAGCCCTATACAAGTTTCCAAATCTAATACCTAATGCAGCCTGATCTCTTCCTCCTATTCAATTCTGGGTCAAGCTTGTGATCTATAAATAGCACTAACATGACATACAGGCAAGGCAGGGCTCTCATAATAATCTAACACAGGAGATAGCCTTTAGCTACTTCCAGGTTCAGTGTGTGTGTGTGTGGGGGGGAGGGCTGTGTCAGAGGATCAATTATGCATATCATGGCCCGAGGCCACATGTGGCCCCATCCCCGTATGGACAATAGAAAACCCATAAATAAAATGCAAAAATATTTCATTAAAATAAATTAAATTTAATTAATTAAATTTAATTTAAATTAAGACAGATTAACAAGGTGTTTCCTAGGAAAATAAAGTGGCAACAGAATCATTCAAAGTTTAATCCATCACAGGATGGATTCAGCCTCTTATAGGTGTGAAGAAGCAACTTCTGGAGAAACTCAGGCAGAGGTGGAGAAACTATTCATCCTCTCAGTGAGTAAAGAAGCAATCAATTCTTCCCCATCTCCTTTCAGTTTGGTCTTAATAGTTAACCTAGAGATTTGCACACATGTTTTTGGGGCGGGCATTTGGCTCACTGGCTCAGTGACCTTGGAGTTTTTCCAGGACTCCTGAAAGACTCATTCACGTCTCCTTTTCTCCTCCTCAACCTGGCCAAAGGTCTCTCCTCTTCAGCCACCTCTCCATGGCTGGCAGGAAGGCTGGGTTGTCACCATTTTCCTTGTGACACCCTTTTCCTTCAAATTCATCTTACAAATCCTGACTCAATCTCTCCATCCAGGCACCCACCAGTCTCACGGAATTATAACCTCAGCCTTCCTTCAATGAATGGAGGACTTCTTGTTTCAACCACTATTGACCCTAAAATTGGGCAGGAGTTGTCCACTGTTGGCAAGCTCATTACACATACAAATATATATGCATGGTTTAAGTGTGTATATAAACACATATTTATAAATACACATGATATATGTATATGTACATATACTTATATTAAGTGTGTTTGTATATATGCCTGTCTTTATAAACACATAGGATACATACATGTATGTGTATATATGTATATTCAGTGTGTTTTATATATGCATATTTTTATAAATATATAGGATATATGTGTATGTACATTATACGTATATCAAAGGTATCTACATGTACACTTACATTTATAAACATGTAGGATATGTGTGTATATATACATATATTAAATGTGTTTTGTATGTGCATATATTTATAAACATTGGATATATGTGTATATTAAGTGTTTTTGTATACAAAAATATATTTATAAACACATAGGATACATGTGTATATTTTATATATATAAAGTGTTTATATGTACACACATATTTATAAACATATAGGATGTGTGTGTACATTACACTTTTATTAAGTTATCTATACATACAGACATCTTTACAAACATAGCATATATATGTTTATGTACATTATACATATATTAAAGGTGTCTATATACACATATATATTTATAAATATGTAGAATATGTATGTACATTATGCATATAAGTGTGTTTATATATACAAACTTTATAAACATATAGATATATGCATGTACATTATACATATATTAAGTATGCCTATATACACACATTTGTAAACATATAGGATATATTTGTATGTACATTGTACATGCATTAGGTATGCTTATATATATATTCTATATATATTTATAAACTTATAGGATATGTGTGTATATATACATATATTAAGTGTGTTCACATGTACATACAGATATTTATAAATATATGGGACATATATGTGACAAGGCATTGGAGAAAGACCATGATAAATGTAAATTATCATTACTTCAATATTTAAATGAATTGTGGCTTTATCCCTCTTATGAAAATTCCCCCGTCAGCACAGACCAAAGTTTCTCTGTGGCTCAGTAGATGATCCCTGGAATGTGCTATGGCCTGAGAAATTCACTACCTATAGCCAACCTGGCGATGTGCCTCCCCAGACCAGGGGAGGCTGATCCTTGGATGGCAGACATTCAATACATGACAAGGTTTATGCCTGAAGTCATCTTAACTTGGTAGAAGAGTATGGCATGGTGGAAAGAGGGCTGGATTGGGAGTCAGAGATCCTGGGTTTAATTCCCAGCTTTGCTTACTAATTGTATGACTTAGGGAAAGTCACTTAATTGCTTTGGGCCTCAATTTCCTCAGTTGTAAAATGAGAGATTTAGACTAAGAGAGGCATTTTGGCTCAGTGGAAAGAATAATGATGAGGCTGGTAGGTGGCACAGTGGATAGAACACCAACCCTGGAGTCAGGAGGACCTGAGTTCAAATTCAGCCTCAGACACTTTCTAGCTGTGTAACCTGGGCAAGTCTCTTAACTCCGATTGGAAAGGAAGGAAGGAAGGAAGGAAGGAAGAAAGGAAGGAAGGAAGGAAGGAAGGAAGGAAGGAAGGGAAGGAAGGAAGGAAGGAAGAATATTGATTTTGTAGATACCATTTCAAATCCTGTCGCTGATGCCTACAGTTAGTGTGAGCTTAAGCAAATTTGCTTCCTCATCTGCAGAATGAGGAGGTAGAAGAGAGGGTCTCTAAGATTTCTTCCAGCTGTGAGTCTATAATGCTGTGAACCTATTTGAGTTTGTATTCTGCACATTCTGCTTTTGAAAAACCAGACTCACAAGGGTTAAGTGGAAAGAGCTCTGGAATCAGAGGTCCTTGGTTTGAACACCCACCCACTCTATAATAATAACAATAACAATAATACCTAGCCCTTACATAATGGTCTAAATGCTTTACAAGTATTAGTTCATTTGATCTTCACAACAGCCCTGAGAGGTAGAGGCTATTATTAAGTGTTTTACAGATGAGGAAACTGAGGCAGACAGCCTCTAAGTGACTTGCCCAGAGTTATGCAGCTAGTAAGTGTCTGGGGCTGGATTTGAACTCAGGTCTTTGTGACTCCAGGTTCAGTGTTCTACCCACTGCACTACCTAGGTGCCATAACTTGGGGGTAATATCACTGATGAGGCATAAAAGTAGGACTTAGTTGAGGTTTCTGTGAATTATGGTTTCTGGGAAAAGTATACAGTTGTACAGTATACTTGTACAGAGGTCATGTTTCTTTAAATCTTGCTCTCATGTCTAAAAATAGAAATATGCTTAGTTTTAATAAAAAGTTTTCCTGTTATAGGAAACATATAGAAGAATGAAAAAAGGGTATCTTCCCTTTGATTCAGTGGCTCCAGGGTGAGCTTGCCTGCTAGTACAAGACCAGAGGTCAGATAGCAGGTGGCAGATGGCAGCCTACCTGAACGGCAAACATCCTGGCAGAAAGGGGCCCCATGGTTAAAACACAGCCATTGGCATCACACATTCATGCCTTCCCTTGCTCAGGAAGCTCCAAGGGGGAGCCCCTTCTTCCCTGGAATGGGGCATTGACTTCATTTGGGTTTTTCCTTTTGAAAATCAACTACGAAGGATGCTTTATTTCTAAAATGTAATCTTGTTCATTGAATAGAGAATTCATTGTAGTGGATAGAGAGCTGACCTATGAACTAGGAAGACTCGAATTCAAATTCTGCCTCTTACACGTTGGACAGGTCACCCACCACCTCCCCAAGACACAGGAAACCCTTGAAGGTGCCAAGCTGCATTTGGGGATGCAGCATCCTTATGTGGAAGTTACCTTTACCAATAAGATCACAGGCTCACTCCCTATCCCCCTTCATCTTTAGTGATGTTTTTAAGATCACATTCATTTCCAAATATATCCTTCCCCCTTGTCCACCCCAAAAAGCCATCCCTTATGACAAAGAATAAAAAATAAGGAAGGAAAAAAAGCACGTCTGACAGTATGTATGCAGCTATGTACACCCACAAGCCCCCATCTTGGCAAGCAAGGGAGGAAAGTACAGTTTCTGAACTTACCTTCCTTGGGTGAGGCTTGGTCATTAGTGCCTCTCTCTCTGGGGTTTTGAAGCCCTTCACAGCCTACCATTCCAAGCTCACTGCCCACTCCTCCCCTCACACGGTTCCAGCAGGGAGGTCTGTTTGTTGTTGGCAGCCCATGGTGTCCTGTCTTGAATGTCTGAATCTTTGCGTCCCCTGTGCCTGGAATGCATTCCCTCCTCATCTGTCTGTGATAGAATTGAGAAGGGGAGGAGGGAGAGGAAGGGAAAGGGAGAGGGAGAGGGAGGGAGAGGAAGAGAGAGGAAGAGAGGAGAGAGAGAAGAGAAGAGAGAGGGAGGGAGGTGGAAAGGGGGAGGGAAAGAGAGACAAAGAGGGAGAGAGAGACAGAGACAGAGAGAAAGAGAAAGAGAGAGAGATAGGTACAGAGAGAGAGACACACAGAGACAAAGGAAATGAGAGAAAGACACAGAGTGAGAGAAACAAGCACAGAGAGGCCAAGAGAGCATTTATTAAGCACTTACTTATGCGCCAAGCACTGCCCTAAGAGCTGGGAATACAAACGCAAGCAAACAAGTCAGTCACCACCCTCATGGAGCTTACCTTCTAACCAGGGAACAGCACCTACAAGGGCTGCCGGAAAGCACAGTGGGGGAAGGAGGAAAGGTAATAGGTAAGAGACAATGTATCAGACAAGAAGGAGGTGGAGTCCAGAGAGAATGCAGGAAGGGCATCTCTCTGTTTTTAGCATTGTCCCCCATCTCCCATTACTTTATTTTTTAAATTGTATTTATTTAATTTATTTTTCATTACATTTTGAGTTCTCAATTTTGTCCCTCCCTCCCTCCCAACCCAGCATTAGAGAAAGCCCACATTTACTATAGATCTATATCCCCCATTTGTGTAAATATTGGTTTTCCTTTTCTGCATACTTGCTATTTTCCTACAACAGAAGGTAAGCTCCTTGAGGGCATGGGCTGCTAAAATTTTTTTTTTTAATATTTTGAGCTTGGCAAAAATCAACAAACATAACCATTTCAATATTCAAAGAAGAATAGAAAAGAAGATTGAATATGATACTGAGAACTTCATTATGTATAGGTTATATATGGATTTTTTAATGGATCATGAATTTAATATGATGATAAGAAAACTACCTCTCATCTGGGTGCCTTTCTAAACTTCCTTCTGCCCTCAAGAGCTCCCAGCTGCCCTTGATGAATTCAAGTCACCTGCCCAAACAAACTACATCCTTGGGCCAGGAAAGAACTCCCAACTAGGATGGCCAAGTCCCAGGCAGTGATATCAGGAAGAAAACACAAAGTGGGGAACTCATCACCAGACTGGAGAAGGACAATGTGCGCCTGGTTTTCAGAAAAGGAAAGAGAATAGGGTCTGCTAACTATAGGGCAATAAGCTTTACTTGGAGTCCTGAGAAAACCCTATAGAGTAAATCATTAAAGAGATGGTTGGCAAACATTTAGGGAAGGAAGTGGTGATTAGAAAAAGCCAGCATGGCTTCATCCAGAAAAGGTGAGGCTAGACTAATTTACTTTACTTTTGGGGTGGATAGATAACAGATGAGGGGAATGCTGTGGACAAAGTCTACCTAGATTTTAGTGAAGTTCTCACACTATTCCTTCAAAGAAGATAGAGATTCAGGAGTCTTTGGACAGTAGGACTCAGTATTTAGCTGTTAATAGTTTAATGCCAGAGGAGCACCTACAGGATCTGGGCTTGGCTCCTATGCTATTTAACATTGTTATCAATAACTTGGATAGGTGGTATGCTCAGCAAATTTGAAGAATGACATAAATCTGGGAGGGCTGGCTTACCCATTGGATGAGAGAATCAGGATCCAAAAGGCTGAATGTAATTAGATGAAATTCAGTAGGGATAAATGTAAAATCTCATACCTGGGTATAAAAAATCAGCTTCACAAGAATAATGTTGGGAAGGCATGGGTAGGCACCGGTTATTCTGAAAACAATTTGGGGGTTTCAGTTGACTGCTATCTCAACATGAGTTGTAGATGTGATAGAGGTAGCTAGGTAGTACAGTAAGACCTGAGTTCAAATTAGGACTCAAATATTTACTAGCTGTGTGAACCTGGGCAAGTCACTTAACCCCTGCCTGTCTCAGTTTCCTTACTTGTAAAATGGGAATAATAGCACCTACCTCCCAAAGTTGTTGTGAGAATAAAATAAGATAATGTTTGTAAAGTGTTTTGTAAATTATAAAGCACTATATAAATGCTAGCCATGGCTCTTATTACTATTATTTGTATCACTCTATAGTAGTGAAAAAACCTGATGCAATCTTTGGCTGCATTAAGAGGGAATAGGAAAGTATTAGCCTGACTGTGCTCTGCACTTGTCAGCCCTTGTCCAAAGAATTATTTTCATTCTGGAAACTGTGGTTTAAGGACATTGAGAAAATGGAGAACGTCCAGAGGAGGGCAGCCAGGATGGTGAAGAGCTTCTAGTCCAGGGGTGGGGAACCGGAGGCTTCGAGGCCACATGTAGCATTCTAAGTCCTTGGGTACAGCCTTTTGACTGAATCCAAGTTTTACAGAACAAATCCTTTTATTAAGGGGATTTGTTCTGTGAAATTTGGATTCAGTCAAAGGGCTGTACTTGAGGACCTAGAAGGCCACATGTGGCCTCAAGGCCAAAGGTTCCCCACCCCAGATCTAGTCCATGTCAGATGAGTACTAGATAGAGGAATTTGGCATGTTTTTGTATAGGTGCCATATACCACTGAGAAAAAGGTATATTCCTTTCTATCACCATTCAGCTTTCTCTAGAGGTCTATCATATCTAACTTTTCTAAAATTCTATTCACTTCCTTATCTTCTTTTTTGTTTATTTTGTGGTTAGATTTATCTAGTTTTGAGTAGGGGGAGGAATTTGGCATGTTTTTGCCTGGAGGAAAAAACAATGAGAAAAGAAGGGGAGAGGGAGGACAAAAGAACTGTTTCTGAGGATCTGAAGAACTGTTACATGGAGGAGGAATTCATTAGGCTCGTTCCCTTTGGCTCCAGAGGTAAGAAACAGGAACAACTGGGAAAGTTGCAAAGAGACCAGTTAGACAATGTCAGGAAGATCTTTGCGCATAGGTTGGACCAGAGGGCACTGAGATTCCTTCCAACTCTCAAATCCTGTTCATCCAGACCTCAGGGTGAGATCTCTCTCCTCTGTTTATCTACTATTGATGTTCTAAAATGTTTAAGGAGTATGCTGTGTGTCAGGGGACCCTCTGCTGAGGAACATGATGGACGAGAGGAGACAAAAGTTATCTTCCAGAAGAGAGCAGTGAGGATGTTGAGAAGTCTGGATACGTGGCATGGGAGGGACTTTTAGGAGATCAGATTGGTGATTTCTTCGGTGTAGGGGAGCTCACAGTGGGACACTTGCACCTTCTCTGCAATTTCCACCCTTAGAGAGTCCTCCTGGGAAACTGAGACTGTAAGGTTAAGTGATTTGTCCAGAGTCACAGAGCCAGGTTGGGTCAGAGGTGGGGCTTTGAACTCACATCTTCCTGACTCCAAGGAAAGCTTTCTATCCATTATACCACACTGCTGCTCTCATAGGAGGAAACGGCAATATGTAACTTGGAGAGGTGAGAGAGGGACATAGTAACTGCCCCCAAATATCCAAAGGGTCTTAATATGAAAAGGAATTAGATACAGTCCTGGGAAGCAGATTAGTACTCAAGAGAAGGAACACCTTCCTTCCTTCTTTCTTTTTCTTTCTTTCTTCTTTCCTTCCTTCTTTCTTTTTCTTTCTTTCTTTCTTTCTTTCTTCTTTCTTTCTTTCTTTCTTTCTTCTTTCTTTCTCTTTCTTTCTTTCTTTCTTTCTTTCTTCCTTTCCTTCTTCCTTCCTTTCCTTCCTTCCTTCCTTCCTTCCTTCCTTCCTTCCTTCCTTCTTCTTTCTTTTTCTTTCTTTCTTTCTTTCTTTCTTTCTTTCTTTCTCTCTTTCTTTCTCTCTCTCTTTCTCTCTCTCTTTCTTCCTTCCTTCCTTCCTTTCCTTTCTTCCTTCCTTCCTTCCTTCCTTCCTTCCTTCCTTCCTTCCTTCCTTCCTTCCTTCCTTCCTTCCTTCCTTCCTTCCTTCCTTCCCTCCTTCCCTTCTTTCCTTCAGATAAATTTTTTTTTTAGCTTTTAGGTGAGGCAGTTGGGGTTAAGGGACTTGCCCAAGGTCACACACAGCTAGAAAGTGTTAATTGTCTGAGGCTGGATTTGAACTCAGGTCCTTCTGACTCCAAGAGCTTATTCACTGCACCACCTAGCTGCCCCTTAAATTTATTATTTTTAACATTCATGTTTTCTAAATTTTGCATTCCAAATTCTCTCCCTCCCACCCCCCCAACCATTGAGAAGGCAATGTGATATCAATTATACATGTGATATCGTTAAAAAAAAATAAAGAACAATTTTCTAATCAATCCATCAATACGAGCAATCAATCAATGACCTACTATGTGCTGGGAGGTGGAGATACAAATAGGAAGAATGAAATGAGCTCTGCTCTCCAGGAATTTATACATTGTCTAGAATTAGAGGAACTGTTTCCCATCACTAGAAGTTTTCAAGTAGAGACAGAGTCAAAGATTCATGCACTGAATGGAAAGATGCAATCAATGACTTCTAAGGACCCTTCCAACTCTAATAGGTAACATTTATGTGGTGCCTACTACGTGCCAGGCACTGTGCTAAGTGCTTTACAGTTGCCTTTGGTCCTTGAAACAATCCTGGGAGGTAGGTGTTATTATTATCCCCGTTTTACAGATGAGGAAATTGAGGCAAACAGAGGTTAAGTGAGTTGTCCAGGGTCACACAGCTAATAAGTGAGGATGAATTCCAGCTCAGGTCTTCCTGACACCAGACCTGGCACTTTATCCACTACAACACCTACCTGCTTCATCTGATAGATTTACGGTTCTATGAAATGAATATAGTTTCTTCTCACAAAAACCTTCATGAATAAATCTTTGTCTAATAATAATAGCTGATGTTTCTATAATGAGGTAGTGCCACATAGTGGGTAGCAAAAGCTGAGACCTATAAAGATGAAATAATTTGCCCAGGATCTTACACCTAATTGGGACAGCTAGGTGGTACAGTGGATAGAGCACCGGGCTTGGAGTTGAGAAGATATGAGTTCAAATCCAGCCTCAGACACTTAATAACTGCGTGATCCTGGGCAAATCATTTAACCCCTGTTTGCCTCAATTCCTCATCTGTAACACTGGGACGCACTGGAAATGGCGAACTACTCCAGTATCTTTGCCAAGAAAACCCTATGGATAATGTCCCTGGGGTCATGTAGAGCCGGATGCGACAGAACGATTTACACCTAGTTAGTACAGGAGGTAGTGACTTAAACCCCCTTCTCCCAGCTGCAGGGTAAGCGCGCTTCACTCAGGTGGCTTTCTAACAGAATGAGGTTAACCCACGGCTTTTTTTTTTCTTTTTGCTTTCTTTTTTTAAGTCCCAGACAGTCTCCTCATCTGCTCCCGCCCCATTAACCAGGCAACATCTGTCACCAGGCAAGTCAAAGCATTTGGAGGAGACGATTTCAATAATCCCCCCAAGCAAACCCACCCCCCTTAATCCACCAAAGAGACCCTCTCAACCAGCTGCATAAACCAGAGGGGAGACTGGCCCAGCAATTTACAAATTAACCACTGAAAATTCACAGCCAATGGCTGAGCCTCCCCTGTCAGCATCTGTTGCCCCTCCCCCAGGCTACAACACATACCACCCTTCATCCAAATGCAAAACCTCCCACAAGATTGAGCTGGGGCCCAATAGTTACCTGAGTTCAATCTTGGTAAACAGGGCCTCCATGCTTTCTAAATTGGGGGGGAGGGGCTGTGGAGGGGGGAGACCAAGTCCTTCTAGGCTTTAAAAAAAAAGGCATTGTCAAGATCTAGTCATATGTACTATGCTTGGCATATTGTAGGCACTTTACTAGACACTTTTTGAATTGGACTGAACGTTACTGGTAGTTAGCTATAATTATTAGGAATTTTGTTAGGGAATGAGGAATCCAGAGAGGTGGTATAAGTGGGCAATTTGAAAGGTAGTTTGGAGTTAGAGACTAGCCTAGCCACTAGAGAGTTGGTTAGCTTTGATGTTAATAAAACCTGGGTTGGAGTCCTTTTTCTGGACATTTGCTAGCTGGGTAATATTGGGCAAACCACTTATCTCTCCAGAACCTAGGCAGCTTTCTAAGATTTTAAACCATAGATGAGTTGCTAAGCTGTATTCCTAGAGGGAGATCCCAGCAAATTTCAGGTTGAGATTCACTCTGTACAAACTCAACCCACAAAGAGGTGACTGTGGGTGGGAGTCAAGAGTCAGACCAGCAAGGGTCTTGATGTTGCATTGTCCCACCCCATTTGTGGTTTGGGTAGCAAAGATACTAGAGTAATTTGCCATTTCTTTCTCCAGCTCATTTTTACAGATGAGGAAACTGAGGCAAACAGAGCTAAGTGACTTGCCCAGGGTCACACAGTCAGTAAGTGTGTGAGGCCAGATTTGAACTCAGGAAGATGAGTCTTCCTGACTCCAGGCCTGGCTCTCTAAGCCCTGAGCAACATTACTGTCCATAGTAAGGGGCCAGGTTATGAAAATTCACCTAGATCCACAAGGGAGTAAACCTCCTTCCTCTGGGTGGGAGAAGTGACATGCCATTCTTAGGCATGAGTAATAATCAATTAATTAATTAATTAATACATCATTGCTTCTTAGCTAGGGAAGTGGCAAGAGGTATTAGAACAACATTTTCATCTCTGAGCAAAAAAAACCCCCTGCAAATATGGTTTTATATTGGTGTGGATTACATTCTATTTAGTAGGAAGACACTATAATCCAAACTTTTAAGAAGAAAATGGTTGAGTTCCACTTCCTACATAACCGTTCAGGTTTTTATTCATATGGATGAGAGTAATAGACAATTCCATTAGGAAATCCTATGTGTAATGATTGTCTTAGAGCAGTGATATCGAACTCAGATAGAAATGCCATAAAATTCTTCATAAGGATCCCTGCAGGCTGCATATTGACTTAGTTTTAGAGTGAAATAGTATTTATGTTATATCCTTATTTCTTTGGTTTAAATATTTCCCAGTTATATTCTGGAGTACTGGGGGCTACCCTTGGCCCTCAGGCCTTATGTTTGGCATCTCTGTTTCAGAGAATTTAGCATTGGAAGAAAAACCTTAAAGGTCACCTAGCCCAGTGGTCAAGTTCAAATAGAAACAGATTCCCTGCCTACCACATACTGACTTAGAAAAGCACAAATTAATGTTATTTATGTTGCATCATAGAGAAATAGGTGGCACAGTGGATAGAGTGATCTTCTTGAGTTCAGATGCTTACTAGCTGTGTGACCCTGGACAAGTCACTTAACTCTGTTTGCCTCAGTTTCCTCATCTGTAAAATGAGCTGGAGAAGGAAATGGCAAACTGCTTCAGTATTTTTGCCAAGAAAACCCCAAATGGGGTCGTGAAGAATCAGACACAACTAAACAACAACTCTGGCATGTCATATTGTACTTTTGTTAAACATTTCCCAATTATGTTTTAATCTGGTTTGAGGCACAGAGTGTTGCTTCTCTCATTTTACAAAGGAGGAGGTTGAGATTCAGAGAAGATCATAGATCTGGAGCTGGAAGAGACCTTAGAAGCCATCAGGTCTAATCCTCTTATTTGACAGAGGAGGAAACTGAGGTCCACAGAGGGAATATAATGTGGCTAGGGTTACACAGGTAGCAAGTAGCAGAGAAAGGATTTGAACCAAGATCCTCAGATGCCAAATCAGCATACTGCCACACTGAGAGAAGGATCTTGTTCAATTCTTTAAGAGGCTTGATTTACTGTTGTTTCCAAGGGAAACCAGGGAGAGCTCAGGCAACTTACTGGCTTCTCTCCACCATCTTGGCCCCATGTGAAGGAACTTGTTCAAGACCAAAAAAGGTAGAGAAGTAGCAGCGTCGGATTGGACCCCAGGTGCCTTGACCCTATCCCCACATGCTTCTTCTTACTTACTACACATGTCCAGTGTCTTATCAAATGCCAATTTCAAGCAGTATTTCAGCCCTGCAGTTCTTTCTAAAAAAGAAGCTGATAGACCAGAAGTGGGCTGGGTATAATCTTTCTGGGGCTAATTCCCCACCTCTCACTGAGAAAGGCGGGTTCGGTCTCCAGAGGATGGTTGACTCATCTTCCCAAGATTCTAAGGATAACCCTGAGAGATTGATGCTTCCAGTACTGTCACTCACAAGCCCCCATCTGGTATGCTCCGCAACAGCAGTCAACCAGTTCACATCAATTAGATTTTAGTAAAGGGATTACAAAGGTGGTACGGCAAAGACAGTTGTTTCAGAAACACCTCCCTGGTCCCAAACTGGAGGCATACTCTTCCCTTGTCTTTAGAGAGAGTGGACTTAAACTTAGGGCATATATGGCTCACAGTTCCTGATTGCTGGAGATCCTTTACTCCCTTTTGAAGGCCTTCATGGAGTTTTTCTCAGGGGTAGCTCCAAGGCCTGTAGAGTCCTGAAATTGTCTGTCCTCACTATATCTCAGCTCCCAATTGGATGAATTGTTTGTCACTGGTCTAGGCTCTGAAGACATAGTCATTGGGGGTGGGGTAAGTACAATATGCATTCTTCTACCTCTCTCCTCCTCTTCCAGTTTGGAGGCAAGTGTTTTCCTCCTCAAGACACTCTAGACTATAGCCTAGAAACTCCTGAAGCTTAACTACTTTGCCACTAGACTGCACCATTCCAAACCGGTTTGCTCTATTAGCCATCCGCCCAAAGGTATGTCTGAGTATCTTCAGCCAATCACAAAACATCTCCTGTGTGGCATCATCTGCTTTCATCCAACAATGAAAGCATTTCACTGCACCTAATTGATTAAGGGTTTATTCCCATTTAATTTCTACCTTTACTAATTGACTATATAATTAGAGTGGGGTGGGTCTTCTACCTTTCTACGGGCAATAGCCTTTTGTAATAAAACACAAGAGACAATACACCCTAAAAAAGTTCCCTGTTCAATGATTTTCCTCACATATTTCAATATAATTGGATGAGAATGGACAAAAAACAATGGAGACTCAGGAGCAACTACAAATTTATTACACTTTATGCATTGAAATGAATGTTTAATTAATTAACTTGAGCAATTTTTTTTAAATGGTAAAAGGAATAGTTCTGTTTGCATTTGTTTTCTAAGCAAAAAGTAGGGAAACAGCAAGGTATGGCTGAAAACACTGGCAAATTCTTATGGGATTGAGGATGGGAGAAGGGAGGGGGAAGGGTACAGTGAAAAATCTAGATGATGTAAACCCCCCAAAATTGTTGATAAAATCTTTTTGCTAAAAATTAAAGAAAATAAATTAACTCTGGAGTAAGAGAACTCAGGTTTAAGATTCTATGTCTGAGATTTAGAACTTAGGCGCCCCTTGAGCGAAGTGCTGTTCTTTGGGCCTTCTGGGGTTTTTAAATCTCTAAAATGAGGGCATTGGACTCAATAATCTCCGAGGTCCTTCCAGCGCTACCTCTACAATCCCATAAAATATAGCCTAAAAAGGGCCTTTCTAGAAAGCACTTTAACAGCAACTGACTCTTCTGGGTCAAGTCCCCTGTTGCTCAACTAACTAACAGCATCTAAACTGAGCAGTAGCAGATTCTGAAGCGGTGACGTAGGATTGGGTAAGGAAGGACTGCAGGGTTAGCCAGCCTGTTCCACATTTGGGCACAATGTTGAAATGCTAGGGGAGTCCAAAGGTCAACGGGAGGGACATCAGTGTGGGAATGATGGAAGGCATGCTTGGTGGACAAGAGCTGGGACACATGAATGACTGAGTAATGCAAAACAGAAAGGTCCCAATCCTGCTGTATGTATTTTGGGGTGGAAAGAGCTCTGACTATGGGGGGTGAAATGACCTGGATTCCAAAATCATTTCTCCCATTTGGGCCATGGTTTCCTCATCTATAAAATAAGGAGACTGGTTCCTAGGTTCTCTCTCTCCTAGCTCTCGTGTTTCATGGTCTAAGGACCCTACCAGCACCATATTAGTTGCTTTCCATGCAGTTCTGTGTTCAGTCAAGGAGGTCTGTAAGGGACTCAGCTGCTCACTGGATTCTGCCATCTGCAAAATCTGACATGAATTTCAGCTCCCAAGCTTCTGGCCTATTCTTCTTATCTTTTGAAGCTAACAAGGTTACAGCCTAGTCTGATACTGTTTCACCCAAGAACAGGAAAGAACAAGATGGACAAAAAATAGCCACCCCACACGCCTGGCCAGGTGTCAGCAACCCGGAGTGGGAGGTCAAGGCCGAAAGCTTCCCTTCCCACCAGGAATCTTACAGCACTCTTCCTCACTTGGATGCAACCATGTATCCCAGAGATGGGATCATCTGGCTAATGGCCTCTGTATGCATCCTCAGTTCTCCACTGGTGGCTGATTAAAAAGTTCTTCTTCATGGGGTAAGGAGACCAGAAAAAAATACCTGCACATTGTTTGAAGTCCACATGGGGATACAACAGCAGAGCATTTCGTATTCATAAAGATTGGGCTCATTGGTCAGCCCCCCCCATGTGTGTGCATGTATACACACTTCTAAACATATATACAATATGTATATATAATATACATGTGCATATTATATTGCACATACTTGTATGCAATATGATATTCACTACAGACATGTATGCATATGTGTATGTGAAATGTCCCACATAGTTGTGTATATACAGAGTGCATATAATACACATTATATACATAAATATTCTATATATATTACATAGGCATGATACATAATACTACATATTATATATGCATACTACATTACTAATATATACACACTACGTTATTACATATGTATAGTGTGTAATAATACACACACATTACATGCACGCATATATTATATACAGATAGTATACATGTATTCTACATATGTGTTACATGCTTTAGATAATATATTCTTATGCTTATATTGTATACATGTGTATACATATATACATGTGTGGCATGTATATATTATAGCATATATAATCTAATATTTGTATATATTATATGTAGTGGCAGTTAGGAGACCTGGAGTTAGGAAGACTCATCTTCCTGATTTCAAATCTGGCCTCAGACACTCACTAGCTGTGTGACCCTGGGCAAGTCACTTAACTCTCTTTGCCTCGTTCCTTCTTCTGTAAAATGAGCTGGACAGGAAAATGGCGAACCACTCCAGTATATTTGCCAAGAAAACTCCAAATGGGGTCATGAAGAGTTGGACGTTACTGAAATGATTGAACAACAAAATCAACACATATCATATCAACATACAGGCATACAAGACATAAATAATGCACAATATGCGCACACGTGTATATCTGTACACACGTGTACAGATTTGTTTGGCATAAAAGATTCCTTCTACCCAAGATGTTTTGACTGTAAGTTCATGGAAGGCAAGGACCATGTCACATCCTTCTCCAAGGTGCCACATTCTGCTTTATCATCCCTTCCACCCTTAGATCCTGCTAGCTTCACCTTATTCCCCAACCCCCTGCAACGACCAGAGTAGATAGTTGGAAAGACTACTCTGTAAATAAGTAGATTATTCATTTATGGCACACACTTTTATTAAGTCCTCACCATATTTAGGGCACTGTGCTCATTGCTGGGGGGTACACCAACTTTTGACAAGACAAATGTTGTGCCCTCCTAGGGCTTACAGGTTAGTGGATAACATGACCCAAACACAGATAACTTAAACAGCACATGAGATTACATTAAAAGTGCATTCGAGAGGTGCCAGATGAAGCGAGCAAACCCCAGGTCTCTTCACATCCCTTCCCCTGTTTCTGATCTCTCTAAGAAGTGGAAATGGGAAGTTGAGCAGAAATAACTAGAATGGTGAAGGAGTAGGGTCGCTTGCAGTCACCTTGAACAGGGATTTTAAATATACAGACTGGAATTGACTGTGACAGAATTTTCTATTGGGGGGAAGGAGGAGAGAGACAGAGACAGAGAGACACAGAGAGACAGAGAGACAGAGAGAGACAGACACACACAGAGACACACAGAAGCAGAGAGACAGAAAGAGACAGAGAGAGGAGAGAGAGAGATGGAGAGAGACAAAGAGAAAGAGAGAGGAGACAGAGGGAGAGAGAGAGAAGAGACAAATGGGGAGGGAGAGACAGACAGAGAGGAGAAAGACAGAGACACACAGAGAGAAACAGAGAGAGAGAGAGAGAGACAAAAAGATAGACAAAGAGAGAGGGAGAGGGAGAGAGAGAGAAGGAGAGGGTGGGGATAGTGAGAACGGATGGTGCAGCTTGATAGGGGGTACTCTCCCCATTCATTCCTTGTTCTCTTTTTCTCTCACTTTTTAAAAAAAGCATATGTGGGTTAGAACCCTTTCTCCTTATGACTTTGACTTTGCCACAGGGAGTCCTTAGGCAGTCTCATAGGTAACAAAATTAGAATTTGAACATAAGTACTCTATGGACACAACTTGAAACCCATCTGTGACCTGATAGATGTTTGTTGAGCATGACAGTGATGGAAAGCTTGAGACTTCTCAATCATAGGATTAGAAGATCATAAATTTGGAGCCGGACAGGGGTGGGGGAGTGGAAGGTGGCAAAGGGAAGGCCCTGAGAGGCCAACAAGTCCAATCCTCTCATTTTACAGAAGAACAAACACCGAATGATGAAGTGATTGGACCAGGGTCACAAAGGTAGTAAGTTTCTGAGGCAAGATTTGAGCCCAGGTCTTCCTGACTGATTCCTGTGCACTTCCCACTATACTGCAATCCAACTCCTTTATTTTTATAGTTAATATAAACTGAGGCCCAGAGAGGTTAAATTATTGCCCATAGTCACAAATCTAGGAAGTCCAGGTTCAAACCTAGGGCCGACTCCAAATACAGTGGTCTTTCTGCTGTGTTAAGTTCCCTCCCAAACAGGAAAACCACCATTCATGGCTGAGAGTGAAAGCCTCCTGCTAAAACAGACCTTAAAGGATCCTTTCACAACTGTGGAGAACATTACTTCCTTTCACAAGCTCTCTTTCTTTCTTGCTGTTCCTTACATATCCAATCCCATTTCCCATCTTCCTTGCCTTTACCTTGGCTGTTCCACATGCCTGGAATGCCCTCACTCCTCTCCTCTGCCTCTTAGAATCCTCCTTTGAAGCTCAAGTACCACTCCCTCCATGAGGCTTTTCCTGATCTCTCATCCAACGGTGATGTTGCCCCAAATTATCTTGCACTTACTTTGCATGGGCTTTTGATTTAGAAGCAGTGTGGCTCAGGACTGGCCTCAACGTCCAGCAGACTTGACTTTAAATCCTGCCTCTGACAAATACTGACTGTGTAACCTTGGACTTCAGTACCCAAGTGGTAGAGAAGGTTCCACACAACATTGGTAGAGAAGTTTTCCTCAACTGGGAATTCTTTTACCAATGAAATCACAGGTTCAAATCCCATTCCTATAAAAAACAAAACAAAACCTCCCAAACAACCCAACACATTATATAAATACTTGCGTGTGTATTTCTCCAATATGTGTGTTTACATATACGCATAATTTTTTCTATTCCCCCAGTAGAATGTAAGCTCCCCGAGGGCAGGGACTATTTCATTCTTGTCTCTGTATCCCTAGCATATTGTAGGCACTTTATAAATGCTGATTGATTGATTGATTGACCTGAGCAAGTCTCTACCTGCCAATTAAGAATAAGAACCATGCAGGAGAAAGTAGGACATGGGAAAAAGCCAGATGGGCTAAGAAGATGGTATCAGGGAACAGGATTTGCCTCTCTGGGTCATGCCAGTATTGGGGGAAGGGGTACTGCCTGGAGTAGGGGGGTGGTCTGGCACATCCCTGGAGCACCTTAGGCAGTGACCTTTCCACCCCTCACAGTTCTCCATGAGGAGAGATTCTCTTTTTCATGCACCAAACCCCAATTACATCATGAAATACAGTAATGGCTGGCTCTCGTCCAGGGATTCAGTTGTCCAGAGGGTAGCCAATCTGATTAAGAGTGTTTTTAATTAAGAAGGAAAGGGGAAAGGAGAAGAATGCTATAGCTGATACAGCAACCAACATTTATCTAGTGCATTAAGGTCACAAAACATGTTCTCAGTTGATCTCACAAGAACCCTGTGAAGTAGTTGGTTTTATTATCCCCATTTTATAGATAAGAAAACTGAAACTGTGAGAGGTTAAGTGACTTGTTCTGAGGTCATGTGGCTAGTTAGAATTAGAACTTACCTTGCTGAGTCCAGATCCAGCCACTCTCCTGTCTATTACTTAGACATACAGAAGATGGCAGGCATACGTGAGAGGAAGAATAGTAATGAAGGAGCTAAACCACAGAAGATTGGAAAAGAAAGATGTTTGTTAAATATATTTTAGATGGGTCAAATGTGGGAATTTGCTTTGCTTGACTATGCATAGTTGTTTCAAGGACTTTGTTCTTTTGTTTTTTTCAAGGGGTGAGGTGAGAAAGTGAGGGGAGATAGATGGGATAGGGTAGGACAGTGAATGAGAGAGAGAGAGAGAGAGAGAGAGAGAGAGAGAGAGAGAGAGGACAAAGACATATAGAGAGATAGAGAGAATGAGGGAGAGAGGAGGGAGGAAAGAGGGAGAGAGAGGAATGAAAGAAAATAAAAAATAAAGGAATGAAGAAGGAAAGAGAAAAAGAAAAGATATTGTTGAAGCATCTTTTCTAAAAAATTCAGAGAATAGAAGGAAACACAATCAAGACAGCTTTGAAAGTGACAGGACTGTTTCATTCTTGTCTTTCCATCCTCAGCATCTGTCATAGTACCTGGCACACATCTTCCTCCCTAAACTCCTACTCCCAATTTCCTTGTCTCTGTCAAGGTTGGCACCATCCTACTAGACAGCCAGGTCCATAACTTTAGCAGCAACCTTCAGTTGATGAAACTAAAGTTGAAGAAACTCTTCCATTTCTCTTGCTCCCTTATTCAATCAAGTTTCAAATCTGGTTGGTTGTGTCTTCACATCTCTTGCATCCATCTCTTCTCCACTCCCACAACTACTACCCGAATTCAGACCCTCATTATGACCTCTCCTGGACTATTAAAACAGCTTTGTAATTGACCTCTTCATCTACAGCCTCCAATTCATTAGTTCAATTGAACAAGCACCACTCTGTGCCAGGCGCTGTCCTAGGTTCCGGAGATACAAGGACAAAAGCCAACTAGTACCTGTCCTCAAGGCACTTATATTCTACTGGCAGCAGGGGAGATTCCCCATGCACACAAGTAAGTATGTACAAAATATTGTACAAAATTAAGACATTTCAGGAGGGAGAGAGCGTCAATAACGGAATACCTCAGAAATAGTCCCATGTAAATGGTTATGCTCTGAGGATTGGGAGGGATTCTAAGAAGCAGAAGTGAGGAGAGAGTGTATATATTCCAAGAATGAGGGAACAGCTGGTACAATGGCACAAATGGAATACTGTGTGTGGGGAACAGCTAGCAGTAAGGCTGACTGTCGTAGAGAATAAATGAAGCAGAGGAATAGAAAATAATAACTGAAAAGTAGGTAGGATCTGATTGTAGGAAGAGGATATTGAACCAATAGGGAGCTATTGAAGATTTTTGAGGAGGGGGATGAAATGGTCAGATCTGTGTTTTAGGACTATCCATTTGGCAGCTATTCAGAAGAAGAATTGGAAACAAGGAGATCAGCCAGGAGACTATAGACTGGATAACGGGAAATGAGGTCCTAAACTAAAATGGAGACAAGTAGACAAATGAGAAAGGTGTTGGGGAGGTAAGACCAACAAGACTATTGCATGGGATGATTGAGGGAGAAGGCAGAGGCAAGGATGATTCTAGAGTTGTGGACCTGAGTGACTGAAATAAGGGCGTTCTCATCAGCAGAAAGAAGGAAATCTGAAGAAAGGGTGCATTTTGGTTTTTGTTTGGTTTTTTTATTATTCTTTTTTATGAATTTATTTTAAACTTAAATACTAAAACAAATATACAATAAAGAAAAGAAAAAGAAACATATTATAAACATAAATATTAAAACTTAAATACAAAATAAGAAAAGAAAAAAGCATTGCCAGGTGTGCTGTAGACCTAAAGAGAGGATGCGAGATATGCAGCAATATGTTCCCATTTCAAGAAAACAATATAATAAATACTACACATTGTGTTTCACCTGTCCATCTTTTCTTTGCTTCCTTATAAGTTTTCTTTCGCTCTCTGTAGTTTTTACTTTGTTCTTTCCCCCCCTCTTCTTCCCTCCCCCTCCCAATTAAGCAGATACACACAAACACACACATATGTATATACATATACACACACATACATTCACTTACATACACATACATATGCTTAGATATCTATAATCACACTCATATACAGAAATATAAATTCAAATGGATCTATGTAAGACCTTACTATACTTGTTTGTCCAAAGGGGTGCATTTTGGATGGAATATGGAATCCATTTTGGACCTATTGAGTTTGAACTATCTACTGGACCTCCAGGAAGACATCAAAGAATTGGAATAATTAAGGATTGGAAGAGATCTCCACTGCTGTCTAGTTCAAACCATTGTAATGTGGGATTGGCCAATGAGGGCCCTTAGAGCATGTCCAGATTTGCCCTTCTTGATGGGTTACACCGAGTATGCTCAGATACTCCTCAGCTGGTTCTGATCCATCATATGGAAGCCTGTTTCCAGTGGTGTGTGACTAAGAAGCTGCTATTATGTGATAATGAAAAGTCTTTTAAATATGACTCAGTTGGTATTGAGTCAGAACTGAGTTTGCATACCAAAGGGATCATGAGATGATCACTCAATCTTTTTCTTTCCTGGTAGTGAATGAGGCAGACCTGCTGTGAGCTGCTGGGTAGGGGGGGAAAGTGGTTGCTCTATTCTCCTCCCAGTCACCATGTGTCCATGAGCACATGGTGTCTGTTTCTTTTGCGTTTATTTTTTCCTGTTCTTAGGTGAACTTAGATGATGGAATTGTCCAGGCAGAATTTGTGTGAGTTCAGGGGAGCCATGAGAGGTCCTACCAGCAACTGGAAATAATGCAGAGTCTACAATAGTCAGTATCAGTGAACACTGAAGTGGTAACAATTGGTGATAGAAGAAATGTTTATAAGACAGATGTGAAAAAATTACCACCTGAGGATGGCATGATCTTTTGTGATGGAGAGAAATGCAGGCTATGGATTCTAGAAAGAAACCTATCCATAAAGCCCAGAAGAGAGCTATACCTAAGAGGAACTTATAAAGTCACTCCAAAGGGAGAAAAGGACTTCCAGAGTCAAGGATTTTAAGGTACCCCTGAGCCTCATTTGTTTTCCATATGTATACTTCACTACCTTGGTAGTTTGTGTCCATTCTCCCCTAAGACCTAGTATGAACAAAGGGAATGTGCACCCAGAATTATGGAAAGATGTTTTTATAACAATTACTCTTGCTATACTCTCTTAGTAAATACCCTTTTGGAAAAAAGCTAATTGATACCAACTGGTTGATTGATAATGGAAGCACACCAGTGGGGACTTCAAAGCTATAATACTATACATCCTTTCCAGTTTAGCTCTAGAATCCTGAAGGTAGTAGTAATCAGAAACCTTTTGGGTACTTGGTCTGTGAGTATGAATGCCCATTTGGGGGAATAGCACAGAGGGGGCGGTACACATACCCCCAAAGAATCTTCAGTATAATATATCCAAGTGGTCGTCCAGTCTCTGGTTGGCCCTCTACTGAAGAGGAACCCACTATCTCTGGAGGCAACCCACTGCACTTATGGACGGTTTTAATCCTGACATACAGCTTAAATTGGACTCTTTGTAACTTCCTTCCACTGTTCTTTCGTCTCCTTCCTGGGGCCACACAGAATACCTCTAATCCTTTCTTTACATGATAGTCT
The DNA here is from genome assembly GCF_003287225.1 of Phascolarctos cinereus. Lineage (NCBI taxonomy): Eukaryota > Metazoa > Chordata > Mammalia > Diprotodontia > Phascolarctidae > Phascolarctos > Phascolarctos cinereus. Next base: position 275,195,366 of record NW_027555514.1, on the reverse strand, counting down.
TTAAATATTTGAACACCGCTATTCTGTCCCCCAGAGTGTTCTATCCATCGTGATAAACACGCCTGATTCCTTCAACAGATCTTCCTTTGACAATTATCCTGGTTGCCATTTTTGGACTCTCTACAGCTTATCAATGTCCTTCCTAAACTGTACGCAAACCTTTGAATATGTCTTACAAGGGCAGACTACCAAGGGACTAGCATTTCCTTATTCTGTGAAGATTTGCCTCTCAATTAAATTTCAGTAGATTTTTTTGGTTGCTATGCTATGCTCTTCACTCATATTGGACTTGTAGTCCACTAAAACCCTCAGATCTTTTTCAGACTATAAGCTACCATCTAAACATATTTCCTACACTTTGTAAAGTTGATTTTTTAAAAATTAATTTATTTATTTTTAGTTTTCAACATTCACTTCTGCAAGGTTTTGAGTTCCAAATTTTCTCCCCATCTCGTCCCTCCCCCCACCCCAAGATGTCATGCATTCTGAATACCCCTTCTCCTAGTCTGCCCTCTCTTCTATCTCCCCCCCCTCTTCTCTTATCCCCTTCCCCTTCAATTTCCTGTAGGGCAGGATAGATTTCTATACCCCATTTCCTGTATATCTTATTTCCCAGTTGCATGTGAAAACAATTTTAAAAAATTTTTGGGTTCCAAATTTTCTCCCTTCCTCTCTCCCCACCCACCCTCATTGAGAAGGCAAGCAACTTGATAGAGGTTATACATGTGTGTAAGGTTGTTTTTTGAGCCCAAGTGTAAGCCCATCCATCTATCCCTATCAGATTTATTCAAATAGGCACAACAGATAGACCAGTAAGATTCTATAGAGTCAGGAAGATCTGAGTTCAAATTTGGTCTTAGATATTTACTAGTTACGTGACTCTGGGCAAGCTGTAAAATGTGAACTGTAAAATGGGGATAATAATAATACCTACTTCACAGGATTTTAAAACAAAATGTTTAATATATAATATTTCATTTTTCCCAATTAAATGTTAAAATTTTAAAATTTTTTTAAAAGTTTGATTTCCAAATTCTATCCCTCCCTCACAGGATTATGAATATCAAATGAAATCATATTTATCAAAGCACTTAGCATGGTACCTGGCACACATTAGGTGCTTAATAAATGCTTTTTTCTTTTCCTTCTTAGATTTAGCACAATGCTGAAGCCTGTCAAGATCCCTTTGGGTCCTGAATCTGTCATCCAATATATTAAGCTATCTCTCACAGCATTGTGCCATTTTCAAATGGGCTGAGCACACTGTCTACGACTTTATCCATGTCACTGGTAAAAATATTAAGCAACGGGGCAGCTAGGTGGCGCAGTGGATAGAGCACCGGCCCTGAATTCAGAAGGACCTGAGTTCAAATCCGACCTCAGACACATAACACTTACTAGCTGTGTGACCCTGGGCAAGTCACTTAACCCCATTGCCTAGCCAAAAAACAAACAAAAAACAAACAAACAAAAAATGTTAAGCAACATAGAGCCAAGCACTGATCTCTGGAACACTGCCAGCAATGTCCAGCAGGCTGACGTCCAAGAAAGAGATTAGGGCTAGATGCATAGACTTGGGAGTCATCTGCAGAGAAATTATAATGAAAATCATGGTAATTTTCACCAATGGAGAGAGAGGAGAAAGAGAAGAGAGGAGGGACCAAGATAGAGCATTGGGAGACACAGACACAAATGCAAAAAAAAAAAATCTTCATAAGACACAGGTCTATGTCACTCCTCTGCTCAAAGATCTACAGTAGCTCCCTATTTTCTTCAAGATAAAATGCATCCTCTTCAGCTGCGAATTTAATGACTCCTGCAATTTGGCTTTAATACAGTTCTCTAGTCTTATTTCACTCTGCTTCCCTTCATGCACTTTTCCATCTAGTCAGACTAGACTAGTGGCTGTTAGCCAACTGGCATTCCATCCCCAACCTCTGAGCATTCCCATAGGACATACCTCATGTCTGGAATGAACTTCCTCCTCAACTCTGCCTTTCAGAATCCTTATCTTCTTTCAAGGTACCACTTTATACCAGGTGCCACCTCCTACAGAAAGTCTCCCCTTATCTCCCCAATTGTTACTAATGTCTCCCACCTCAAACTTTTCTACAGTTCTTTGTTAGATCTCTCCTTCTTCCTTGCTTTATAGTCATAGATGTAACTAGGGTGGGGTGGTCAGGGCTTTGTTCCAGGGTGGCCGAAATTAAGAGGACGCTGATAGAACAAATACTCCTTCAACAGCTAGAAACAACGGAGATTAGGTAGTAATAAATAATTAATTAAAGGAAACTTCCAGATGGCCGACTTCATTCTCTCCTCCTACAATATCTCAAGGTTTTCCACCCCCAAGTGAACTCTTTCTTAGCTCAGCCAAACTTTGTTCTCTCCAGGGTTTTAGTCCTACTAGCAGCAGCATCTGCTGGATATAGGGCCAGACATACTAATATTTTGTTCTCTTCCCTTTGGGGAAAAGTCCCAGAGACTCTCCTGTCACAGGACCTTGTGTCCTAAGATCTCAGGTCCCTTCCTACTCCTTCTTCCACCAACTGAATGTGTCATTAAAAGCTGATTTAAAGGCACTTTTAACGTTCCTCTTTTCAGGCACCGCGTCTTGTTCTTCCTGTTTGCCCCAGGACCCAAAATTGCTAGTGATCGTTTATCCTAAAGTATACAACCATATTTTATGTCTGTGTTCATTTTGTATGCACCTTTACCCCTACAGAGTATAAGCTCCTGTTTCTTCTTTTCTTGGTATGCTAACCTAACACAGAGCCTTCCCTACAGCATGCACCTAATTAGAATCTGATCACTGAGCAGATGCAAGAAGTAACTCATTTTCTTTCAATATTCTTGTCATAATGCCATTCGGTCAAAACAATCCAGGTTGTGTTTCTCCAAAAGAAGAACATAAGCAAGAGAGTATTTACAGGCTCCCAGATTTAGAGAGAGAGGAAACCTCAGATGCCTTCTGGTTCATCCCCCTTCATTTTACAGATAAGATTAAGTGACTTAACCCCGGGGATGTAAGAATGATAAGTGACAGAGGCAGGATATGATCCCAAGATATCTGACTCCAAAGCCAGTGCTGGGGGCAGATAGATGGCACAGTGACTAAAACACTGGACCTGGAGTCAGGAAGACCTAAATTCAAATCTTGCTGCAGCCACTTTCTAGCTATATGACCCTGGGCAAGTCAGGTAGCCTCTGCCTGCCTCAGTTTCCTCATCTGTAAAATGGGGATAATAGTAGCATTTAATTCGAAGGGTTGTTGTGAGGATCAAATCAGATCATATTTGTAGAAAAAAACAAAACAAAAAAACTGCTTAGCGCAGTGCCTGACACACAGTAGGTGTTATACAAATGCCTTTTCTCTTCCCCCTTCCCTCCCACTATAAAATACTGCCTCTCATAAGATCACAGATCGAGATCTGGAAGAAACCACAGAGGCCATCTATTCCAAGATCCTCCTCTCAAAAAGAAGTGAAGTTCCCTTGGCTCCGGGTTTAAGGAAGCTAAAAATGACTTGCCTAAAGTCATGCAGATAGTAAATGTCTGAGGCAGGATCTGAACCCAGATCCCCAGACTCCCAAGCTTTCCACAGTACCATTTAGTAAGCACCTACTCTGTGTCAGGTGCTGTCCAAGGTTGCGACCCACAGTCAAGGCCTCAGGAAAAGCAGAGATGAGAACATTCTGAAGGCTTTTACAGTGTTTGTTTGCTGCCATATGTGTGGGAAGGCATCATTCCCTTTTCATTAACAGAGTGGCACCACTGGTTGGTATGATAACCCTGATGGTGTATGGCAATGGCACTCGTTACTGCCAACACATAGGCTCATAGACTGGACAGGACCTTAGAGATGATCTAGTCACTTTACAGATAAGGAAACTGAGGCCCAAAGATGTTAAGAAACTTACCCAAGGTCACACAGCTAAGCTAGTAAGAGGTGAAATTTGAACCCAGAACCTCTGACTCCAAATCCCAAATTCTTTCTACTCTTCCACACTCGTTGCCTTTCAGCCGCTACTATATAAGTGGGTGGTGGTGTCTCCTGAAGTACTACCTGACTGGCAGTGCCTGAAAGGTGTGTGTGTGTGAGCCTGCTAATCAGTCTCAAGCCTGTTGAGTGTTCCCTGCCTTATCTTCACTCCTCGAGTCTCAACACTTTCAAATCTTGCCACGAATACTATTTCCCTTTGTTGATCACAAGATGCCTCAAAATCAATATTCTGCTAAAACTTAAAATGCAGCCTACGTGGTACAGTGGCAAGAGCACCGGGGTCCAGAAGACGTGGGTTCAAATCCTGCCTTTGATGTTTACCACCCATGTGGCCCTGGGCAAGTCAGTTAATCTCCTTGGATCTCAGTTTCCTCATTAATAAAAAAAAAAAGAGTATGGATTACAAAGGCCTTTTGTGCTGCTTTCTAAACCTATAATACTGTGAGGCAGCTAGGTGGCGCAATGGATAGAACGTTGGATCTGAATTCAAAATCAAACTCAACACACTGATTAGCTCTTAACCCAGATCCCATCACGTCTGTCTGCCTCAGTTTCCTCATCTGTAAAATGGGGAGAATAATAGCACCTACCTCCCAAGTTGTTGGGAGGATTACACGATGCTTGTAAAGCACTTTGCAAATCTTAAAATGCTACATAAGTACTAGCTATTATTTTATTTTTATTATTATTTATTGTGTATCACCATCATCATCATCATCAATAATAAGAGGGGCTACCTCCTCAGATTATGAGGATAAAATGAGATAATATTTGTTGAGCATGTTGCAAATCTTAATGTGCTACGTAAATGCTACCTAATACCATCATCATCATCATCATCGTCATCAGCAAGAGCCATTACCTATCCAGGTTGTGAGAATAAAATGAAATGATATTTGTAAAGCACTTTGCAATCCTTAAAATGCTACATAAATTCTAGGTAGCTCTTACTATTACAGTGATGTCTCCAACCAAGTTGGGTGGGAAGGATATTGGCCAGAATCCACCTCCATGTGAGCTGAGCTAATTCTTCCCCTTTGGTGGCATTGAAAGTGTCCTATATAGTGAATTGGTTCTGGAGCCTGAAGGCTCTGCTGTTGAAATGGCTTCTTGGTGCCCTGGGTACAAAAGCCAAGGCATCATTAATCACCTGGCTCCTCCCTCTCTGGCTCTTACCAGCAGAGCAGTAGCATGACCAGTTTGGAAAAGCTGCCCTCAGCTGAATCAATGCTGTATCCTTTCCCTGCAATGAACGTCCCTTCCCCTGCTATGACTAAGGAAAGCTCTTTTTCACTAACTGTTAGATGGGCTGAGAGTGTTTTTTTTTATTCCAAGTTCCGACGCAAGCTACCAGCCTAGTCTGAGCCACACCTGACCTACCCCGCTAAGACTGCTGGCTCCATTCTTTCTCACGATGATACCAACTCTTGCCTGGTCTCCCTTGCTTGCTGTCCTGGGGCTGGCTATCTTTGACTCCTCCTCTAACTCCATCCAATTGGTTAGGAAATCTTGCTCATTCCAACTCTTCCAGTCTATACTTTCCTCTGCGCTATCACTGCCAAGACTCCATTTCTGGCGCTGTAGAACCAGCTGCTTAGAATACAGCAGTAGCCTCCTAACTGGTATTCCAGCTTCCATTCTCCCCACTACCTGAAAATCTCTCCCAGATCATAGATCTCTAGTCATGCCTTTTCTCTGTTGAAAAATTCTTCAGCAGCTTCCCGTTGCCAATAGAGAAAATGTTTAGCTCCTCCAGGTGTCCTGATCTATATCTGGCCACTGGACCCAGATGGCTCCACAGGAGGAAGTGAGGCAGGTGATTTTGCATAACCCTGCCTCACTTAAATCCAATTCACTTGCAAGTCATGGCATCACTTTCCTGATATCATGGTCCTCTTTGAGAACAAAGGACAAACAAGGTTCCCTACAACCCTACAAACATTTCATATCATTCCCCTCTAAGCACCCAACACTCCAAAACAAAGTAGTTTATTTTCTATATCTCAAACGATCCATAAACCCTCTTGCCTCTGGGGTTCTGGTCACATTCTTCCCTGTTCTTGTACCACTCTCCCTTCCTCCTCGATGACTACTGAATTCCTGTCCATTTGTAAAACCCGAATTCAAGTGCCAGGTCATCCAGGAAGCTTTCCCTGCTCGCCCTGGTTGATAATGACCTTCCACCCTCATAGTTCATGAAAGGAGGTCCACGATCTCCATGAACAGAGTGGTAGAGTGTATGTCAACTTTGGGAGGACTGCCTAAGGGTTAGCATATGTAGAGCATGAGGGTTGGGGACACTCTTCATGAGTCAAGAGCTCATGCTAGAGGTAGTTTAAGAAGTGGTCCCAATTAGATCAGACATCTGCCACTTTTTCCTCCCCTGTCCTCCACTTTAGTCACTCCTCTAAATTTAGACTAGGGTTTAAGATATGAAACAAATTATTTGCATACAATATTTTTAAATTTGGTCACAGATTGGTTTGTTATTTTGTTCACAACTGGACTCTGGGAAAATTTTCTCAAAATAAAGCTTATGCCTCGATTGCCATTAAGTATTTATCAGCTGACCAAACAACAATCATTTATTAAATACTAATATGTGCCAGGCAGAGCAGCTAAATGGCAGATGGATAGAGCACTGAGCTTGGAATAAGGAAGGCTCATCTTCATGAGTTAAAATCTGGCCGTAGACATTTACTAGCTATGTGACCCTGGCCATGTTGCTTAACCATATTTACCTCAGTTTCCTCATCTGTAAAATGAGATGGAGAGGGAAATGGCAAATGACTCCAGTATCTTTGCCAAGAAAACCCCAAATGGAGTCACAAAAAGTAAGATGCAACCAAAAAATGGCTAAATAAATATCAACAAAAAAATGTGCCAGGCGCTGAGGTAGGAGATATAAAGATACAAATGAAAGTCATTTCTCTCTCTGCCATGGAAATATAGACACTGAGGATGAATTCTTCAGAGTCTAAACAGAAATCTTTACCTTGTTATGACCTATGGACTAGTGAGGGATAGGCCACAAGATTTGAGGCCGGACCACCTCATTTCAAATCCTGCCTCAGACACTTTAAGAACTGTATATAAGGTCACTTAAACTTTCTCATCCTCAGATTCCTTCTCCATAAAATGGGGATAATATCATCACACTTAACTTTCTACCTGAAATTATCTCCCATTTTCCTGCCATATATATATAATCTGTACATAGTCATTTGCATATTGTCTCTCCCATTAGATTGTGAGCTCCTTGAGGGCAGCGACTGTTAATCCACTTTGTTTTGTATTCTTAGTGCTTGGTACACAACAGGCACTTAATAAATGTTTGTTGACTTGTCTACCTCACAAAGGTGTTGTAGGGATCAAAAGAGATACCATGAAAAGCTTCATACATATACTAGTTGTTATTACTATTATTTAAAGAAACAGCACTACCTTCCTCTTGCCCTGGAGATGAGATGTGTGGGGGAGTTGTGCTGGGAGCTGAGTGGGGACATTTGGCAGAGAGGAGAGGGAGTAAGAGGTACTGGATGGAGACTGAGGGAGGCGGGGCAGAGGGGACCTGTGTGGGGCTGCAGGTCCCAGGCTCCCTCTGCTTCGCTTTCTCCCACTGGGAGAGCTTGTATCCAAACAGGCTCAATCCAAAGCTTCTCCGTTCTTTAATGGTTATTTACATATCTGTTTAGTTAGTATTGAGCTGCCAGCATAATAGCAAAAGTATGACCGATTGGAACAATTTCTTATTTGTATGTGCAGTATGCCATTCCAGCCTAGCTCCATTATACCCTCAGGGCCCTAGTAGCACTGTTGAGGAATCTGGGTATCCCTTCTCTAATGCTATACAGTATTCCAATGTGGTTCCCCCACTGTTAATCATCAGCCCTTTAGTGCCCTAGTCCCATTTAACCAATTAACATTAATTAGCTTTCACATAGGGCTATTTACTTGAATGATAAAGACAGAACTTGAGTACAAACCTGCCTCCAACACCTCTGTGGGGCACACTCTAATCCCCTCAGTTTCTGCCTAGCATTGGTCCCACTGAGTGATTCTGGCGCGACCGCTGAATGACTTTATCTCAGCTACCGATGGCTGGGGTCCTCCTGATGGCTACTCTTTCCTCCTCGGGGCATCAGTTCTGGCTACAAACCCGGCTTGGGTTCCTGGACCCCCGTCTCCATTCCCCTTCACCTAAAGCAAAGGACCAGATGATGTGGCAAAGAATCAAGGCCCTATTCATCAGCCACATGTTGGCTTCAGATGCATAGGGCCCGAGGCCTCTCTTTGTACAGTACTGTCTCTCTTCTCTTCCTGGAACACCTCCCAGTTAAGAAGGAATCAGACTAAAAGGAGGACGAGTTTGGGTCAACTAGTTTCTTTTAAATGTACCCTAGTTCTGGCTATGCAGCCAATCAAAGATTGGCCGAACAGACCTTGAAATAAAATGTCTGTGCATGAAAGCTGTTGTGGGGATTGCATCAGCCAAGCACACTGCACGCTCTCCTAAGGACTGGGCTTATGGGCCAGTGTCCTGTTACATATATATTTCACCTTGGGAATGGAGAGTCCAAGGACAGATAAAGAGGGAGCAGGGACAGCGAAAATAGATTCTGCTGCAAGTGTTGGGGTCAGGCCATAGCTAGGGGTTCTGGGGCTAAAAGAAAGAGAGACATTGATTTTTATATTTGTAACTTCCCAAACTGGGGATACAAGTCAAATCAATCTGGACTGCAGAGACACCCTCAGGCACAATGGGGCTAAATGGTGGCATGGGAGGGGGACAGTGAAGAGAGTTGGTGATTAGCAAGAGAGGGCTTTCCTAGGACCCTAGGGACATGTTTACTGTCCTTTGGGTCATTTTATAGAGGGGGAAACTGAGGCATAGAAAGGAAGTATCCCAGAGCTCCTAAGTGCCAGAGATGGGATTTGAACCTAGATTTTAAAACTTCAATACCAGCAGGTTAACCACTGTACCACAATGCCTCTCTAGTAGCTTATATTGTATTAGGGGATAAAATGCATACATATGTAAGTATATACAACATATACATGAAATAGATTAAGGCATTAACACAGGGGAAGGGATTAGGAAAAGCTCTGTGTTGGAGAGGGGTGTTTGAGCTGAGCTTGAAGAAAGCAGGCGTTTCTAGTAGAATGAAGTGAGGAGAAAGTGTATTCTAGGCATGAGGTATTCCATCACAATTATATACCACAACTTGTTCAGCCATTCCCCAATTGATAGGCATCAAGAGGAGGTAGATCTGATAGCCTTGGGGATGCCTTCCTATTTGGAACTGAGGATGTTTTGCCTGGAAAAGAAGACTTGTCAGGGTTGGTGACAAGTGTCTTTGATTTTTTTTTTTTGAAGGAAAAGGTATTAGACTTGGTCTGCTCGGCCTGTAAGGAAGAACCAGGAGCAAGGCGTGGGAACGTTGTAAAGTGAGGCTTAATCTAGGAAAAACATCTACAATTAGAATCACTCAAAAGAAAGGGGGGGGGAGCAGAGGGGCTCAAGGTGGTGGGCTCTCTCTCATTGGAGGTCTTCAAGCAAAGATGAATATCCACTTGCGGGGCATGTTGTAATCAGTTTCCTGCTCATCCGTAGGTCACATTGGACAGCCTCTGAAGACATCTGGCAGCTGTGAGGTTCTGTGATTCACTGAGTAAGGGAGACAGGTTGAGCAAAGTTGTTTGATAGCCTCAAATTTCCACTCAGTAGAAGGTGAGCTCATCTGTACTGAGGGTGAAGGGGAGAAGGGAGAATTGGAGGATCAATGAGAGAAGAGAAGGTTTGGAGTTGTTGTTTTTCAGGGAAAACAAGAGAATAATAGAATAATAGCCCTAGGTGCGGTAGGGAGGACCTATTTGAAGTCTGACAACTCAGACATGCCGTGGACAGCGTTGGTACAGTTTGGTGAATTACTCAGCAGTCTCTGGCCAAGGGCATTATGTAAGAGGCTGATCATAGGGTCAAGGCTGGTAGGGCAGGAAATGAGGACAGAACAGGTCTGAGGGACTGGCAGAATAGGAAGAGGTCAAAATACCTCAGATAGCCTTTCCAGTCCCTCCTAGCCCTGATATTCTGTGTTCTAAGGTTCTCTGAAGCTCTGACTGTCTCAGTTCTAAGGTCCTTCCTGGCTCTGATAGTCCCTGTTCTAGGGTCCCTCCCAGCTCTGACATTCTGAGTTCTCAGGTTCTTTCCAGATCTGACTGTTTTGGCTCTAAGGTCCTTCCTGGCTCTGATAGTCCCTGTTCTAGGGCCCCTCCCAGGTCTGACATTCTGTGTTCTAAGGTTCTCTCCAGCTCTGATTTGTCTCTACTCTAAAATCCTTCTGGTCTCTGACATTCTCTGTTCTAGTGCCCCTCCCAGTTCTCCCTCTGTGATCCTATGAATACCATACCCTTCCACACTTGAGATCTAAGGCCTAGTATGGGCGGAGCAAGTGAATGGAAGGAGTGGAAGAACAGGAGATTGTGATCAGAGAAGGGCATTTCAGATTTCGAGATGTGGAGGGTGGAGCAGTTTCGGGTAATGTTGAGGCCTACGGTGTTTCCACACTAGAGGGGTGCCTGGCTGATAGTTTTCAGTATTTGAAGAGTTCAAAGGACTATGTAAACAATGGGAAATAGAGAAAGAAAGTCGATCAATCAACAAACATCTATTAAGTTCTTAATACACGCTAAGTATGGAAGACAGCAAAAAATAGCAAAAACTGATTCTGCCTTCAAGGAGTTTATAATTTTATGGGGGAGGTGACATATTTGTAGATAGGCATGTATGAGATACGGAGAACACATACAAGGTTCTAGGGTCCTTCCCAGCCCTGACATTCTGTGTTCTAAGGTTCTCTCCATCTCTATCTCTGCCCTAAGGACCTTCTGGTCTCTGACATTCTCTGTTCTGGAGTCCCTCTCAGCTCTGATGTTCTGTGTTCTAAGATTCTCTGCAACTCTGATGGTCTTGGCTCTAAGGTTCCTCCCAGCTCTGACAGGAAAAACTGGAAAGGAAAGCACTTGAAGCTCGGTGGGTGAGTATGTGGAGTGGAGGGAAAATAGCCTTTTCCAGAAGGTTCCATTTAAGCTGAATCATGAAGCGAGTCTAAGATTCTAAGAGGTGGAGGTCAGGAGGAGGAGCATTCCAGGCAAGGGGCACAGCCAGTGCAAAGACATGGAGATGGGAAATTGAAAAATGTATGTGAGGAGTAGCAAGTGGATCAGTATGGTTGGAAGACAGTACAAATAACATTCTCCCTCCCTGTAATGAATATGTAAATTCTAGTTTAGAAGACAAACAGAAAGACCTTCAAGTTTTCATTTTACCCTGCTGTACTATACTCCCTCCTCCCTCCCTCCTTACCACTACGTCTCAGAATCCATCCCAATTTAAGACCAATTTTTTGGTTTAAAAAATTGTCAGAGAAGCCTTAATTTCTGGGGCAGTCCCTGGGACAGAGAGACAAGCATGAAGCCTCCCTTAGATCTCAGCTGCTGATTTAGTAGTCAAATGGTGGCTTGGTCCCCTGCACCTGTGTCCCACCTTTGGGTTTGGGCATGAAGATAATCCCAGCTTCCGGGAAGTTTAGCTGAGATATCCAGAAGGTCAGCTAGAAAAATAATCATGCAATAATAGCTTTTAACAAAAGACTACTCCTAAACAAATTTTGGCAGTAAAGAATCTTTCTTACTACAGCAAGGAGTCAGAGGAAAAGGCAAATAAGGTGTCACATGCCAGGTGAGTCAAACCCCTACCAACGCCTCATCCACTGCACCCCCTCACACGCCCAAGAACGGCAGCACCCTAGAGCAGCAGCGACCCTGCTCCCAGACCAGCCCCTGGAACCTTCATACAGAGCAGCAGCTTTCTCTGCATGTGGCACAGCCCCCACCCTCTCAGCAGCCACAGCTGTGGAAGACCCAGAAAAGACGCTTCTTACCCCGACAGCTTTAGCATCATCAAATGGTTCAGCGTCAGAAAGGGATATGGTTTTATCAGGCGGAAACGCCGGTAGAGAAGGGGCGTCAGCCTGTGCTTTGCCCCTGCATTCTAAGGACCACGTGATCTTTCCATCTGATAGGCAGTTGAACTCTCTATATGTTGTTCCCTCCTATTAAAATGTGAGCCCCTTCAGTGCAGGGACGGTGGCTTTATTATTTTATTTCCCAGTCCTTTGTATATAGCAGTGCTTAATAAATATGTTTATTCCTTCAATTATTCATTTATTCATTCAGTCCCTTACCTATGCTCAGCCATTTCTCATCCTGCTCTGGGGATTATTCATGGAGGGTTGTTAAACTTGCAAAATTTTCATCCTGAGTTGTAGGAACTAAGGCAAAGGAAGAATTCAGAGAAACCTGGGAAGAGTTCTATGGACTGGTGTGAAGAAAGAAGAACCCAGAGCACAATATGCACGATGAGTCCAGCAAAGTCCAGGAAACCAGACGAACTCTGACTGATGCAGTGACCGAGCATGACTTCAGAGTGAAGTATGCTTTGCCTCCTTTTGGCAGAGAGGTGGTGGACAACAGGAGCAAAATGTGGTGTGATTTTCAGAAATGGCCAAGTGTTGATTCGGTTTCTTTGCCTTTACTTATTTATTATATAAAGGAAGATTCCATGGGAGGATGGGAGGGGAGAGGCAGTGACTGTGGTTAAGGGATAGGGATATTTTTAAAAACTGAGAATATCAATAAAATATTTTTAAGTGTTCATACTGAAGAAATGCCGAGCTAATGTGTTGGGAATTCTCATTCAGATCTAGGCTGGAGCCTGCAGAGCAGCCTTGTCTTAGCTAGGGTCCCATCGAGACTGGAATGATTGGTTAGAACAATAGAGTAGTCAATATCCCAGGAACTTTTTAACAAACAAAATGAGGAGAGGCAGAGTAAATAATCTGATTTCTAAAATATCTTTCCAATACAAAAAAGGGGGAAAAAAGTTAAATAATTTCCAATTTTTTTGGGGGGGGAGAGGCAAAATCCTCAGTCTGACATTTAAAGCCTTCTGTAATCTGTCTCCCACCTACTTTTCCACTCCTATTTTGTGATTCCTGCTCATTAGGCCCTCCATGTTCCAGCCAAGTGACCTACTTATATGACTTTCCATTTTCCATGTCAGCACCTTTGCATGGGCTTGGGTTGTATCCCCCGGCCTGGAATGCCCTCCCTCTTAGAATCCTCCATAGCTTCCTTCAAAACTAGTTCATTGCAAGCAAGTATTGTTTCAAGCTTTGTGCTTGTAACCCCAATGCCTGGCACATAGTAAGCACTCAGGAGAAATTCTTATTTATGTATTGCTTTTTCCTTTACCTTTAATGTTAATACCTTTCGTCGGTTAACTATCTCTAATTTCTCCTGTCTATAGATTGTTCATATATAGTTGTTTGCATGTTGTCTCTTCCATTAGACTTGTGGTTTTTTCCCTTTCTTTCCCTTTCCCTTTCTTTGTTTTTTTTCCCAGTGCCTAGCACAGTACCTGGCACATAGTAGGTACTTTATAAATGCTTATTGGACTGATTGATTGAGAGGTACTTAATTAATGTTTGTTGAATTGAATTGAATTTGTTTGTTGAAGGAACATAGGCTAGTGATGACCTTCAAACAGTCTCTACAAAATTGGGGGTCCAGCGACTGAAAGAAAGTAGCGTATAAGAGACCAGCTTTGAAGGAATAGCGTGGGACTGTCACAGACATAGAAACTCCCAAGCATGAAAGTTCTTTTCATTTCACTAAAGATATTTATAGCATTATCAGACACCTGCAAGCTGCTTGAAGACATGCCCCTTCCATACAATCCTAACCACAGATAAATTTAACTTGGAGGAGTTAACCATTTATGTGGCTTTATCCCTTGTGTTACCATGGACAAATCCCTTAATCTCTCTGAGTCAGTTACTTTGCTTGAGAAATGGGTGACTACTTCTTATATTCAGCCTAGAGTAGTGGACAATGTGGTGGACCTGGAGTCAGTAAGACCTGAGTTCAAATCCTGCAGACACTTACTAGTTGTGTGACCCTGGGCAAGTCACTTAATCACTTTCTGCCTCAGTTTCTCCATCTGTAAAATGAGCATAATAATGACACTAACTTCACAGGATTTTTGTCAGGCTCAAAAGAAATAGCATGTTTAAAAGTCTTTTCAAACCTTAAAGTGTTATATACAAGTGCTTATTAAAGCTTAAAACTAACTAAGACTATTGGGATATCCTATAAAAATGCTAGCTATAATTATTTTTACCACCAATAAGAATAATAATATACGATATTAATAAGATTCCACTGTGTTTATGGAGAGCGTTCTGGTAAATGTTTAACCATTTAACTAAAAAATGTCCACAGGAAACATTTTTAAGTTTAATCTGTCTGCCAGGGTTGGGGGTGGCATCTGCCTGCCTCAAGTCTCTCTCTATCCAACTCATCTTCCATTCAGTCATTAAGTGATTTCCTTGTCTGACCACATCCCTGCCTTCCACTCCGTAAACTCAGGCCCTACCTCTCGCTTCCAGGATCATATAGAAAATCTTCTGTTTGGCATTCAAAGCCCTTCATAACCTGGTCCCGTACTACCATTCCAGTCTTCTTATGCCCTATTCCCCAACACTAACTCTTCGATCGAGTGACACTGGTCTCCTGGCTGTGGCTTTGTGGCTGGTCCACAAACAAGATACTCCATCTTTCAGCTCTAGGCATTCTCTCTGGCTGTTCCCCATGGCTAGAAAGCTCTCACTCCTCCAATCCTACTGCTTACCTCCCTGGCTTCCTTTAAGTCCCAGCTAAAACCCCACCCTCCACAGGAAGGCTTTCCCAGACCCCTTTAACTCCAGTGCCTTCCCTCTCTTAATTATTCCTATTTATCCTGTATATAACTTGCCTTATATATAGTTGTTTGCATGTTGTCTTCCTCATAAGATGATAAGCTCCTTCAGGGCAGTCTCTGTCTCTTTGTAGCCCCAGGGCTTAGCACAGTGCGGGATACATAGTCGGCACTTAATAAATATTTATTGATTGATTTTTAACACTTTCTCCTCTCACTTTCTTAAGTCTGGACAACCACCAAAATGATAAATCAAGTGGTCATGTAGAATGTTGGCTGACTTCTGAAGCGTAAAAATGCTCACGCTGAAAATTTAACAATCAGCCCTCCTAAGGGGGTCTCCTTGGACACATCCCAGCTCATAGAACACAATTGATTCAATTGTTCCCCAACTGATACCCCCAATCTTCCTTCCAGATTTTTGCTACTACCAAAAAATGCTGCTATGAATATTTGTGTACATGAGATCTTTTCCTCTGTCTCTGTGGATAAGTTTTTCCATTGACAGAAACTTGGTATGCCTGTCTGCTACCTGGTAGATGGCTTGCAGTCACAGATCTTCTTATCATTACTACTACTAATGTAAATGCTAATTAATAAACAGTGTATAACTATACTAATTATTATCCTGAATATGAGGAACTTGGTTAGTCAAAGCCTATTACAGTGGCTCTAGTATGTATGGGGAAGGTCCAAACAATATCCACAGATTTGTAAAAGCTTAAGAGTGAAGAGGTCTTTTGAGACCAATTCTCTCCTATTTAGAGAGGGGGAAACTGAGGTTCAGAAAAAGAAAGTATGGTGCCATGAAAAGACTTCCTCTGGGATCAGAGGACCTGGGTTTGAATTCAGATTCTGCCACTTGTATGTCTCTGGACAGTTTAGACCTCAGTTTCCTCATCTATAAAGTGAATGGGTTGGACTACAGGACCGTTAAGGTAGGTCTCTCCGGCTCTCAATCTTCTGACTCCAACTCAAGTCCTCTGTGCAATATGGGAACGTATTGAGGCAGAGACTAGAAAAGCAGGATGACAAACCTTTGTCACTGTCACTGAAGAATGCTGGAGCTTTAAGGGACTTTAGAGGTCAGCCAGCCCCCTCCTTTGATAGCTGAGCAATAGAGACCTGGAGAATGCCTAAAGGCACACAGCTAAATACGTGGAGAGATAAGAGACAGCCAGCAGGGGTCAGAGGCCCAGGTCAGCTGCCTCCTCCTTTTTTTCCTCCCTTCATCTTCTGGTACTAATACCATCCAGGTAAGCTCAGTGTTACAGTGGGTCTTAGTCGTCACATCCAGAAACACTAGAGAAGATAGTATTATTATCTCTTGTTCTTTGAGAGCAGAGACTTGCTTAGTACGGTGATTGGTACATAATAAGAGCTTAATCAAACTCTTTTTCTTTCTCTCTTCCTCCTTCTTCCTTTCTCTTTTTCTTTTTTCCTTTCTTTCTTCCTCTTCCTTTCCTTCTCGCTTACTTTCTATTTCTATCCTTCTTTCTCCCTCTCTTTTCCTTCTTTCCTTCCTTCATTTCTGTCTTTCTTCTTTCCAAAAGCATCAAGACCCATTCTAATAAGAAGAGTGGATGGTGGAAAGCTGCCTATATTGACCGGGAGTCAGATGATCCAGGACATCTCTATCCCTGACTCTTTCTGGCCAGCTATGTGACTCTAGGAAAGTCACTTCATAGGCTCACAGGCTTAAACACTGCAAGAGACCTTAGAGCTCATCTAGTCTAAAGGTGTGTCAAAGCTGCTCATAGAACACAGACCACAAATTAACATTATCTATGTTGCATTATATTTTTATTTATTTTGCTAAACATCTCCTGAATCCATTTAAAGCTGGTTCCCGAAGCACTCAGGAGTTTTGCAGGCAGAGGGTTTGACACTTCTGATTCCAGTCCAATTCCTTCATTTTATAGGGAAGGAACGCATGGCCCAGAGAAAGGAAGGGACTTGCCCAAGGTCTCAGTCAGTAAGCAGGCAGGATTTGAACCCACTGTCTTTTGACTCCAGATCCAGGGCTCTTCTCACTTCACCGTCCAGCCTCTCTCTGCCTTGGTGTCCTCATCTTTAAATGGGAGGATTAGGATCAGATGGCTGCTTCCATCTCTGACATTCCTCCCAATAGTCTTATGGGCTATGTAGTTGATTATTATCTCTACTGGGCACATGAGGCTGTGAAGTTCAGTAAGTACTTGCCCGGGGTCACACAGCTGGTCAGTGTGAGGGGTGGGACTTGAACCCAGATCTTTTGATGCTAAGTCTCACTCTCTTGATACTTTCAAATACAAAGAGAAGGTGGCGGAGCCACCATCAGGAATGTACCCAGAACTGGGTTTTTCCATTCCTGAGGGATGCGCTTACACTGACCCCTCCAAAATTCTGCGGGGATTCTTTGTGAGGGACAAAGGTATGAACGGGTGAGAGAGAGCAGCAGTAAGGGTCCATGACCCCAGAACAGAGCTAAGCTAACTGGTCCATTTGGGTACAGAACCCACGACCTTGCCTAACCTCATTAGCACCCTGTTCTAACTAGTCATTCCAGCCTATAAAGGACCTATAAAGCTACACCAAGACTAGGGGAAGCTAGGTGGTGAAGTGGATAGAGTGCTGAGCCTGGAGTCAGGAAGACCTGAATTCAAATGCAGATTCAGACACTTACTAGCTCTGTGACCTTGGGCAAGTCATTTAACCCTGTTTGCCTCAGTTCCTTACCTGTAAAATGAGCTGGAAAGAAAATGGCAAACTACACCAGCATCTTTGCCAAGGAAATCCAATGAGATCAGAAAGAGTCAACAACTAAACACTACCACTGAGGCTGCCCTGCAGGCTCCAGCCTAGACCTGAAGGAGAATTCTATGCCCTGAGGTCTGCATTTTTTCAGTATGAACACTTTAAAAAATGTTTTATTGATATTCTTGGGTTTTAAAAAAATACATCCTATCACCCAACCACAGTCACCGACTCCCTTCTCCCATCCTCCCATGGAATCTTCCCTCATAATAAATAAGTAAAGGTAAAGAAACCAAATCAGCACTTGGCCATTTCTGAAAATGTACACCACATTCTGTCCCTGCTGTCCACCACCTCTCTGCCAAAAGGAGGCAAAGCATACTTCACTCTGAAGTCATGCTCGGTCACTGCATCAGTCAGAGTTCATCTGGTTTCCTGGACTTTACTGGACTCATCATGCATATTGTGCTCTGGGTTCTTCTTCCTTTACACCAGTTCATAGAAGTCTTCCCAAGCTTCTCTGAATTCTTCCTTTGCCTTAGTTCCTACAACTCAGAATGAAAACTTTGCCCCCTGCCCCCATCCCCACTACTCAACCCTAGAGGGGGGTGGGAAATGGCTGGGGGTGAATAACAGGATAAATGAATAAATAAATGAAAAATATCCATGAAACCCTTATTTTGTACTTGGGGGAACAAACAGAAAAGACAGACACCATGCTCTGAAGGAGATCTCATTTTAATAGGAGGGGACAACACATACAGAAGACCAGAACTGCATGAACTACACGGCGGATGGAAAGCTCCTCAGGGCATAGAGGCAAAACAGATGGCAATGTATCTTTTTTAGTGTCATTTTCCCCAAGACAAAATGCTCTCTAGCCTTGTGGAAGATGTCCATTGATGGGGAACTTGCTATGTCCAGAGGCGGACCATTACCCTCTGGAATAGTAAATAACAGTAGGGAAGTTTTTTTGTTTCTTTGTTTGTTTGTTTTTATATCAAGGCAAAATGTAATCAATTGTTGAAACATTTAGCAAGGCCAAGGACTTGGTTGCAAACAACTTTCTTTTCTGGGTCTTCAGTGGGGGTGGGGGCAAAATTTTCATCCTGAACTGCAAAGGAAGAATTCAGAGAAACTTGGGAAGAATTCTTATGAATTGTTATTCATCGAACCTATTGCATCTCTGTGTGGCTTGCTCCTGTGGACACCGGCTGGAGGCCCAGGCTAGAAGCTGGGTCAGTGATCTTGGGAGGGGGGGCACCTGCCTGTTGGTTGGTGGTGCTGCTGGGGAGCATGACAGGCTTCTACTCTGCCAGAGTCGCTCCCCTGGCCAACAGCTGTGGGGGCTGGGCTGGAAGCAGGGTCCTGTTATTCTGAAGTGTACTCCTTCCCCTCTCCCCCAGGAGAACTGAAGACTCCAACTCACCTCTTCCTTCTCCCCTTCTAGGTCACTGGCCCTTCCCAACCAGGCTGCTATTGACCTAGATAATCCCCATCCCCTGACAGCTAGGGAGGAGGCATTCTTGTGGCTTGATTTCTAGCCATCTCATCTGGCTCATTTTATGATGGATTGCCTTCAGATAGCATTGGTGTGCAAATATAAAAGGCATTAGTTTTGTCTAAGCTGTTTGGAAACAAGATGGTTCCCAGTCCTTGGGGATGGCAAGGAGGGGATGTGACCACATTTATGAATCCAGACAGGCATGGTCAGCTACCTGCTTCACCACCAGGTGGTCCTGCTATGGCTCAGGAAAGGCAGTGGGACATTCTGGGTCAGGATTTGGAAGATCTAGGTTCTAGGATTATGGTATCATCCATTTGGAGCTGGAGGGACGTTAGAGATAGCATCTGAGCAACCTGAGGTCAGGCACTGCTGGTTTTTATCTTTGTATCTCCTGCACCTAGCACAAGAAGTCATTCCCCCCCCCCCCATGTTATAGAGGAGTAAACCAAGACCCACAGAGGGTATGAAATGCTCAAGTTCATAGCTAGTGAGTGGCTGAGCTCGGATTCATACTTAGGCCCCTCTGATTCTACCTTGAGCAATCTTTCCACTGCACGGAACTTTCTCCCACTTCTAGCTCTTCCACTTGACTACCTGGCCTTGGGCAAGTTGTAACCTCAATGAGTCTCATTTTCTTCATCTGTAAAGTGGAGATAATAATACTCTGTTCTACCTACCTCATAGAGTTATTATAAGAATTAAATGAGATAATAATATGTGCGAAAGTGTGTTGTTCATTGTAAAACATTATATGAATACAAAGTATTACGATTAAAATGATCGAGTTGATGGTCTCAGATGATGAGAAGTAGGACCATATGGAAGCAACATCACCATCACCATCATCATCATCATCAGTGGCACTTATATCCCACATACTACGTACCAGGCACTGTGCTAAGCTCTTCACAAATATTACCTCATTTGATCCTCACAACAATACTGGGAGGTAGGCACTATTATCCTCATTTTACAGATGAGAAAACAGAGGCAAACAGAGATTAAGTAAGTTGTCCAGGTCATACGACTAGTAAGCGTCAAAAAGAGCCCCAGGCTTAAAATCTGGAGATCTAGGATTGAGTCTACTGTTGTGTAGCTGGGTCACTTTGGGCCAGTCCTTAGCTTCACAGAATTTTGAGCTGGTAGAGACCTTACAGATGTTGTCCTGCCATCTTCTTTTTACAGATGAGGCACTTTCACATATGTTTTTTCTCTCCTTTGGTACTCCTAACAATCCTGTGAGGTAGTATATCCCATGAGGTATGCAGAGCATTATTATCTTCATTTTATAGATGAGGAAAATGAAACTTGAAGATATTTTGAATTGCCCAAGGTCAGATAGTCAAGTTGAAGACCCAGAACTGGGAGACAGCCAGATAGCAAAGTGGATACAGCATTGGGTATGGAACCAGAAAGACCTGATTTTGAATCCAACCTCAGACACTTAATTCATGTGTAATCCTGGGTAAGTCACTTAACTTCAGTCTGCCTCAATTTTCTCACCTGTGAAATGTGAATAATAATAGTACTCAGGGTTGTTGTGAAGACCAAAGGCAATATTTCTAAAGCACTTAACACCATGCCTGGCACACAGTAGGTGTTTAATAAATCCTTCCAAATGAGAAAACTTGAGGCCCAGGGAGGTTAAGTGATTTGTCCAGCAGTAAATTGTAGAGGTGATATTTGAATTTAGGTCCTGTGACTAAGACCCTTTTTACCTTACTATTTTCCCTATTTTTCTTTTTAATGTCTTAATGAAAAAAATATCTAAACACACTTATTCAAAGTAGGAATCCTTATCAAAGGCTGAAGCAAGAACAGGAAAACATCAGCCCATGGCAGAGGGTGAAGGGAAGATATGCTGTTTTTATCATCACAGGTCAGAGGGCGGAGTAATCTTTCTGTTTATTGGATTTCCCCAAGCTTTATATTTCTTATGCACTTATCATGTCACCCGGTAGCTCCTCACACATTCCCTCCCCACCCACCCCAACCCCAACCTAAAAACTAACCCAGATTCATTTTAGGTCAGTCTTTACTCAAACCATAGTCCTCAAGCCCCCACAAAAGTTTCTTCCATTGGATAAACATGAAGACCCATTAGTTGAAACAAAAGACATTTAGACAACAGACTAAGTGATGAGGAAAATCCTCATCCTGGCCCTATTCCCCACACAAGGATAGTCCCTTCCAAAGCTTTCTGTATCTTGGGTGAAAGAACATATATGGCCAAATATGGTCAGGGAATTTATATTCCATGAAAGAACACACAGAGCTAAGGATTTGTGTTTGGAGGTCTGTAGCCCTGGTGGACTCCCTGTCCACCTCTAACAGTGCTGTTTTGCCCCTTACACCATTCAGAGTTTCTGGCATCATCTTCTAGTCATGTGATGCCATTGACCTATGGCTACTAACCAGGGCTGTTGGCTAGTGTTTCCACTGAACTGCCCTCTGAAGTTGTGGGTCATCTGTTGTCAGTTGCTAGTCTTCTGCCGAATGAGAGCTACTGTATGGCTTTTTTTCTACAACCATAAGGAAGGGGGCTCAGCTCTTTTAGCACATAGCCCCAGGAACTATCTCAGCCTTTCCTATTTTAATCCCCAGAGCCAGACAGCAGAAAGCCTCAGGTTCAAATGAAATCTCTTTTTTCAATGTTTTTGAAGTTATTTGAGATGCTACTCCATGAGTTCAGTCTACAATTTCACTCAGGATGCCCAAATAATTCCTTTCAGCTTTTATCATGCCAATTGTGGTCCATGTGCTATCACCCTAGGAGATAGACTGAAGGGAGCTGGGTAGAGCTGGAGATCTCATTCTAATTTGTATTCTGTTTAATCTGAGTATATGTCTTATCACACTAATTAGATTATAAACTCCTAGAGACCATGGGTCTTCCTTTTACTTAACTTGGAAACTCAACTTTCCTTCACCAATGTATTGAACATAGCATTTCTTAATAAATGTATGATTGAATGATTGACAATATATTCCTAATCTGATTAGTGACAAAATAAAAAAGCAATGAGAAGAAATTTAAAAATAGTAATAGTGCCAAGACAGCCTGATAGAGCTAAGAATCCTTTTTTTAAATGACCTTTTCTGCCCTGATAATAATACCTTGCATTGTGTATTAACTCTTTTTTTTGGGGGTGGCAATTAGGGTTAAGTGACTTGCCCAGGATCACATAGCTAATAAGTGTCAAGTGTTTGGTCTGAGGCCTGATTTGAACTCAGGTTCTCCTGCCTTCAGGGCCAGTGCTGTATCCACTATGTGTATCAACTTTAAAAAACTCATTCATAACCACAGAAGCACAGAATTGGAAGGGACATTGGAGGTCATTTAGTCCAACCCATACCTGAATAGGAATTTTCTTTATGGTACTCTCTATAAGTGACCTTGTTTGAGATCTTCATTGATGGAGAACTCACCACTTACTTAGGCAGCCCATCACATCTTGGAACAGTGACTCATGGTCAGGAAGTTTTCCTTACATTGAGTCAAAAGCTACCTCCCTGCAAATAGCCCTATGAGATTGGTAATGCAAGTGCCATTCTTCCCATTTCAGAGATGAGCAGACTGAGGGGGGGGGAGAAGAGTGGCTAAGGTTGACCTCACTCTCAGGTTAGATTCATTTTTTTTTTCATTAAGTTGTTTTAAGGCTCATTCTGGACCCCTCAGCAAAAATGCATTTGAGACCTGTGAAACTCTGGCCAATTTGTTTAACCTCTTCAAGTTCCATTTTCTGTCCTTCATTGAGTCTACCACAGTGCTGAATATTTAACAGTAATAAAAACTCCCATTTTTATATTAATTCTTCAAGATAATTTTGTGAAGTATGTAGTGCAAATTTAACTATTAGGTGATGCTGTTAACCACTAACCTGATCCTGTTCAACAGGAAAGCTCAGAAGATTTTCATATCCCATGTCTCACCTTCACTTCGAAAAAGCTCTGGGAAGTTCCATGTTCCCCTTGTTTCTCAGAATGGGCAAATATCTGTCTCCTGCCTCTGCCTCTCTTTGCCTACTTGTCATTCTAGGGCCAGGGGTCTTAACCTGGAGTCCACAAATCTTATTTGTAATATATTTTTGGTAACTATATTTCAATATGATTTTTTAAATAATCCTATGTATTTTATGCATTTAAAAATATGATTCTCAGGAAGGGTCCATAGGCTTCACTAGTCTGTCAAGAGGGCACATGACACCTAGTCTACAGGGAGTGGTTAGTATGGATTTATCCAGTTTGAATAAGTTCTGAGCCCTTATCCTACTAGCCAAATCCTGTTTCTTCCCTCAACTCGGTATATGTCACCAAACCTTGTCACAATACCTTTGGCATACTGAAATCAACTCACCATAGGTCCAACTAAGTATGGCTGGACACTCTATACAGTGTTTTACTCTTGACAAGAAATCAATAAAAACAACAAAATAATACTGGCTGCTTCTTCCTTTAGTTCCAGGTAGTCTCTAGACAGTATATTTAAGCTACACTGAACCCATAGTGCTATGAAAGGCTACAATTTAGTCTGCTGAGCCTTCCTCTTTGAATATACGAAAGGCATATATAGACAGTCCAACACAATTCCCAACAGATATTGGACTCATAACAGAGTAACAGAGCCAGCCAGTCAGTCAACAAACATTTACTAAGTACTAGGCACTCTGCTAAGTGTTGCAAATACAAATACAAGCAGAAAGACAATTTCTATCCTCAAGGAAATTACATTCTAATGGGTAGAAGGTAATACAAAAAAGGAAGCTGAATGACAGGAGGATAGGGCATGGCACAGAAAGTCTGAAATGCAGCATACAGAGGAATGAGATGCGGCTGGCTTGAGGGTGCCCAAACACCCTTCTGATATGGTTCTGGAGGTTCTGGAAGAAGACACACACACACACACAGAGTGACAGAGGGGGGAAAGAGAAAGAGAAAAGGAACGGGAGGGAGAGAGAGAGAGAGAGAGAGAGAGAGAGAGAGAGAGAGAGAGAGAGAGAGAGAGAGAGAGGAGGGAGGAGGGATGAGGAGAGAGAGGAAGGGAGCGGAGACGAGACAGAGAAGGGGGGAGAGAGAGAGAGAAAGAGAGAGAGAAAGAGAGAGAGAGAGAGAGAGAGAGAGAGAGAGAGAGAGAGAGAGAGAGAGGAGAGGAGGGAGGGAGGGAGGGAGGGAGGGAGGGAGAGAGCATGAGTGCACTGTTGCTGGCAGTGACTTTGACTGTACTTCCAAGCATATATCCCATCAGCTGTAGAGAGTGAGGCTGTGGGAGAAGGCAGGCCAGATGTGGAGAGATACTGTCTCTACCATTATGCCTCTTTTTTCCTTCTTTATGTTTCTGACTTGAACCTTTTCGCTCATGTTTGCAGGGGCCAAGAGCTATATCACAGTTTCTCTGATACCTCCAGTTAAATTTGGCCACTTCCTCCTCTTCCCCCAAACCTATAGTACTCACTTGGGGTGGAGAGAGGGCATTACTCAAATATTGCCAACCTCACTTACAGATGAGGAAACTGAATCTCAGTGAAAGAAAACAACTCAGTCAGGCCCTACATGGGCAGTAGGAGGCAAAGGCCAGACTCACCCCTGTGACCAATCATCTTTCTCTTTCACCAGTTGCCTTCACACACAAATACTGTCCATTTATATTGCTTAATATTTTCCATAGTACTTTCACTTACATTAGCTCATTTAAATCTTAATAGCTCTGTGAGGTAGGCATGGCAGGCATCATTAGCCCCATTTTCTACACGATAAAACTGAGGCTCTCAGAAGTGAAACCACTTTGCCCAAGGCCACCCAACTAATAAAAGGCTGAGCTAGAGGAAGGCTGTGACTTGCTCGTGGTTCCAGGGGCTGCTAAGGGTCTAAAGCAGGATTTGTACCCCTAGGATTTCCTGACTCTAAACATTATAGATCTAGAACTGGGATCTAGACCTCAGAGTCCATCTAGTCCTACTCGCTCCTTTTGCAGAAGAGGAAATTGGGGTGTGCAGAGGTTAAGTGATTTCACTGGGTTGTTGTAAAGATCAAATGAAATAATAAGGGAAGTGCATTGCAAACTTGAAAGCCAATACAGAAACACTAGCTATGCTTGCTAGTTGTTGCCCCGAGGGAGACTGTTGCTGTCCAAGGCAGGATTTGAATTCAGTTCTTCCACTCCAGAACTACAACTCTGCATTATAAATAAATCCTTGTTGATTGACGTGACTTGTGATCTCTTAACACTCTCCTCAAATACTATTAATGAGGATATATAGGTAGTGGGAGCAGTAGCTCCCAGGTCTGGCACATAATTGTAAAATAAGTTGTCTCATTGAGGGGGCCCTCACAACCTCCTGCTCCCATCTCAAAGTATCCGAAAGGGCTCGTTTCTTTCCCAGAAGAAAAGAGAAACAGAGGGGAACAAAGGAAAGTATCCTGGATTTAGAATCAAAGGACCCAGGTTCTAATCCCAATTCAGTCACTCCCTGTTTGACCTTGGCCAAGTCATTTCCCTCTCTAGGCCTCGGTTTCCTCAGTTGGATTAGATGACCTCAAAAGTCCCTCTTAGTTCTAAGTCTGTGGTTTTATGACTCTAGGAATACCTGCCTAATCAGGCTAGCAGGCTTCGGTCTCTCAGCTGGGATCAAGAGCATCTTTTGTTCCAAAACAACACTATTTTATAATGGTTACCTTGCTGGGAGGAAAGAGTAGCCACATATCTCCCCCCTAGTAGTCAACCCTGCTGAGACCAAGGGATTTAATTCCAGTGAGTAATCAAGAAAGGTGATATGGTGGAAAGTAGATCGACTTTGAAAACAGAAGATCCAGGGTTCAAATTCTGACCCTGCTAATTAATGCCTGTGTGACTGTGGGTAAGTCACTTGCCCTCCTCTATCCTGCAGTAGATGACAGATTTAGAGCCAGAAAAAAGTCTTAGAGATGGTATAAACCCAACATTTCACAGATGAGGAAACAGGCTGGAAAAGTGAAGGGTCTCCCTTAGGCCAGAGGAGTGAAGGGCCTACTGCTGCCCAAGGTTGGGAAGATAGGCAAAGCCGGGATTCCAAACCAATTCCCCTGAATTACCACCGCTCCTTTCCTCCTCTGCGATGGGGGAGGGAAAGGGACCTGATAGCCTCAATGGTCCCTTCTAAATCCAAGACCACTTGGTCAAAGGATCACTGGTCTGAGAGTCCTAAATTCTAGATTTAAATCCTGCCTCTAAAAGTCTCCTAGAGACGTGCCAGTGGCTATCTTACCTTGTGGGGAATCAGTGAAACTCAGGGGTTTGACTACATGGCTACAGAATTCCTTCCAGTTTTGAATGCTCCTACGATCACTCCCTTCTCTGGGCCTCAGTTTCCTCCTGTGGAAAATGTGGGAGTTGGACTAGATGCCCCTTTGCTCCCTTCCAGCCATGGATTTATGATACTTCCCCTTAAGTGGTTGGATTCAATGGCCTTTCAGATCTTTAATCTATGGTTCTAGGATCCCAAGTCAATTTCCCTCCCAGGGACTCAGCTCGTTGTTGTTCAGTTCTGTTTGACTCTTCGTGACTCCATTTGGGGTTTTCTTGGCAAAGACACTGGAGCTGTTTGCCATGTCCTTCTATAGCTCATTTTACAGATGAGGAAACCGAGGCAAGTAGGGTGAGGTGACTTGTCCAGGGTCACCCAGCTAGTAAGTGTCTGAGGCTGGATGTGAACCCAGGGAGACGAGTCTTCCTGACTCCAGGCCCTGCACTCTAACCATTGGGGGGTTAGAGTGGGATAGATCCCATAAGGGCGTCCGGCTAAATGGCCTCAGGTCCCCCAATCTGTGATCCATGATCTCTAAATCATTTCTCCTATCGGGCTCTGTCTGCTCTTCTGCAAAATGCGGGGGGCAGGGGTGGGCATGGCTGGCCCAGGAGGTCCCTGGCAGTCCCGGATCTCCGATCTCAGCCCCAGGGTCCCCCAAGGAGGTGGCGGGGGTGGGGGTGGGGTGGGTCGTGCCACGTGAGCGGCGGCGCCGGGCCTCTCATTTTCTCTCCTGCCCAAGGCCGGGGGCGCAGGCATGCCGGAGTAAGTCTCCCCTGGCCAGGAACACGCCCGGATGGGAAGGGAGCCAGACTTTTCTTTCCCGCTTTCCCCCGCGTCGGGCAGGAAGCCCTTCCCCCGGGCGCCGCTGCTCTCCCCCTCCTTTGCCCCCTCCCCGTTTTGGGGTCGTGGCGGCCGGGGCGGGGCCGGAGCGCAGGGAAGGGAGGAGCGCAGGCGGGCCAGGAGGAGAGTGGAGGCGGGCGTGCCGGGGGGCGGGCGGGCCTCCGGGCAGGGGAGGGGTTGCCGGCTCCGGTTAGCGTGCGTGGCAGTCTCTCCCCACTCGGCAGGGGCGGGGCCGGCGGCTTCTCTCGCCCCCTCCTTCTTCCCTGCCCATCCTCCTTCCTCTTCTCTCTCTTCTCTCTCTCCCTCTCTCCGCGCACTCTCCCTCTCTCTCTCCTCTCTTCCTCTCGGCGGCGGCGTCCTCCTCCAGCGCGGCCAGGAGGTCCCCGTGCGCCTCGGTGCCCCCAGCGCCCCGGGAGGAAGGAGGGAGGAGGCGGCCAGGCGGGCGCACAGGCGGCCAGGCGGACCCGCGGACCCGCGGACCCGCGGACCGGCGGGTAGGCGGACGGGCGGGCGGACGGACAGGCAGGCGCGCTCGGGCTCCGGGCAGCGGCGGCTCCCCCCACTCATTCACCCACCCAACCACCCACTCCCGGCCCCGGCTCGGCCATGTCCTCGGCCAAGCAGCGAGGCTCCAAGGGCGGCCCCGGCTCGTCCGCCCCCTCCGAGAAGGGCGCCCACCCGGCGGGCGGCCCCGATGACGTGGCAAAGAGGCAGCAGCCGCCGCAGTCCGAGCAGCAGCCCAGGCAGCAGCAGCAGCAACCCAGGCAGTCCCCCCAGCCAGCCAAGCAGTCAGCCCAGCAGCAGAACCAGCAGCCCAAGCAGCAGCAGAATCAACCCAAACAGCAGCAGCAGAACCAACAACCCAAGCAGCAGCAGCAGAACCAGCAGCCCAAGCAGCAGCAGAATCAGCAGCAGAACCAGCAGCCCAAACAGCAGCAGAATCAACCCAAACAGCAGCAGCAGAACCAGCAGTCCAAGCAGCAGCAGAATCAGCAGCAGAACCAGCAGCCCAAACAGCAGCAGAATCAACCCAAACAGCAGCAGCAGAACCAGCAGTCCAAGCAGCAGCAGAATCAACCCAAACAGCAGCAGCAGCAGAACCAGCAGCCCAAGCAGCAGCAGAACCAGCAGCCCAAGCAGCAGCAGAACCAACAACCCAAACAGCAGCAGCAGAGCCAGCAGCAGAACCAACAACCCAAACAGCAGCAGAATCAACCCAAACAGCAGCAGAATCAACCCAAACAACAGCAGCAGCAGCAGCAGCAGCAGAACCAGCAGCCCAAACAGCAGCAGAATCAACCCAAACAGCAGCAGCAGCAGCAGCAGCAGAACCAACAGCCCAAACAGCAGCAGCAGCAGAACCAGCAGCCCAAGCAGCCCCCAAAACAGCAGCAGAACCAGCCGTCCCACCCCAAAGGCAGCAGAGGGGGAGGGGGAGGCGGAGGCGGTGGGAAATCCTCAGCGGCCTCCGCTGCCTCCTCCTCTTCCTCCTTCTTTGGCAAGCTGGCGAAGGTTCTCAACTTTCTCTTCTACCTCACCCTCATCGCTGGGGCCGGCTTCTCCGGCTGGTGCGTCCATAACGTTTTGGAGGAAGTCCATCAGATCCGGCTCCGGAATGAGGGCTTCACCAGGCAGAGAGAGGAGCTGGGCCAGGGCTTGCAAGGCGTCATGCACAAGGTAACGGCCCCTGTTCCTCCTTCCAAATAGGGCAGCGAGCCCGGCACGGCATCATCCATGTCCTCTTTCCTCTAAATCCCAAGTCAACAGTAGAGCTGACTTAGCGAGTTCCAGTTTGCCAGGGGGGCTCAGCAGCAGTGTGACCTTGGGGAAGTCATCTCACTTTCCTGGGCTTCTAAGGTACTACTCTCCAGCTCTATGACCTTATGAATTCTTTCTAAACCTCTCTACCTCAGTTCTCCTTTCTTTAAAACGAGGAGTTGGACTAGAATGCCTCTGACACCTCTTTCAGCTCCAGATCTATGATCTTAAGAAACTTTTTGGACCTGGGGCAAGCCATTTAATCTCTCTAGGTTTCAGTTGCCTTATCTGTAAAATGAGGAGGTTAGACCAGAAGGGCTCTGAGTACCCTTCCTGCTCTAGGGGGCAGTGGATGGAGTCAGCAAGACATGAGTTTAAATCTGGCATTAGATACTCACTGACTGTGTGACCCTGGGTAAATCACTTAAATCTGCCTCAGTTTCCTCAACTGTAGGATAGGGATAATAATAGTACGTACCTCCGAGGGTTGTTGTAAGGATCAAATGAGATGATATTTCTAAGATGCTTTGTAAACCTTAATTGTTGAGTCATTTTTTTCAGCTGTGTCTGACTCTTCATGACCCCATTTGGAGTTTTCTTGGCAGAGATACTGGAATGGTTTGCCATTTCCTTCATGTTCAGTTCATTTTACAGATGAGGAAGCTGAGGCAAATGGGTGAAGTGACTTGTCCAAGGTTACACAGCTAGTCAAACTCGGGAAGATGAGTCTTCTAGTGCTCTACCCACTGATAGTTGTTATCCTAAGCACGTGTATATGTTAAAACTCATTTGAGCTCCTCATTCTTTAGGTATTATTACCCTTATTTTACAGATTAGAAAACAACAAACATTTATTTAGATCCGTATGTGCCAGACATTATAGTAGGGGTTCAAAGACAAAGAGAATAGTCCCTGCCTTCATGGAGTTTACATTCTATCTGGGGAAACTGCATGGTGACAAAAACGGATACAAATCACATACAAAGAAAATGAAAGATAATGGAGGGCAACTGAGCAACTGGTACGTATCAGTTAATAGCAAAGTAATATAGGATGTAAATAACAGGTAATGGAGGGGGATGGGGAAGGGCCTCATGTAGCATGGGAGCTGAGCTTTGAAGAAGGCTCTAAGGAGTCTGAGAGAGGTAAGGAAAGGAGGGCGTTCCTGGTATAGGAAACAGCATGTGCCAAGGCATGGCTATAGGATGGAATGTAGTATGTGAGGAAGAGCACGTGGCCTACTTTGGCTGAATTGTAGAGTCTAGAAAGAGGAGTAATGTGTAATAAAAACCATTTTGAACAGTTTTGAATACCCTATAGAAAAGTTTGTATTTTATCCTAGAATAAGACCCCAGCCTTCTCTCTCCCTCTGTGAGCTGGGATGATTTGGTTTAAAACTGTGCTATAGGAATTTCTTTTTGGCACCAGTCTGGAGGACAGATTATAATTATGATATCTAACTTTTATGTAGTGCTTTAAAGTTTGCAAAAGTGATTTACAAATATTGGCTTATTTGATCTTCTCAGCAACCTTGGCCGGGGGGGGGGTGCGGCGGCTATTATTATCCCCATTTTACAGATGAGGAAGGTGAGGCAGCCACAGAGGTTAAGTGACTTGCTCAAAATCACACAGCTAGTAAGTGTCTGAGACCTGATTTGAGCTCAGGTCAGTTTTATCTGATTCCAGGCCCAGTGCACTATCCCCTGTGCCACAGAGAGAGAAAGGGAGTTGTCCATGGTCATATTGCTAATAAATGTGAGTGGTCTGAACTCTGTTCCTGACTCCTTTCCAATCCACCATGCCTGCTTGTTTCCAGGGTCTGCTTTAAAGAGTGAGCCAGAAGTTGGCATCTTTCTCTGTCTGGGAGTGTCCCTGATGCTGATCGGATCATCCTGGCCCTTTGGGGAAGGGGGGAGCTTGGGTTGGATGGGGATCCAGCCAAGTGGATGCTCTCTAGAGCCTCTTTGGGCAGCCCCAGGCTAGGGGGCAAGGGTACCCAATCTTCCCCCTCCAAATTGAGTCCCTCTTTGTCTTTGTTTAAACAGCAGGGGGAAAAATACATCTCCAAAAGGATTTCTCTGCCTTCCCCCAAGTATCGAATGGGGCTGCAGTAGTATTCTGTCAGCCGGAGGGTTGATTAGCAAAGGGAACCTGTCACAAAACATTAGCCTTGACCTGGAAGGAAACTCCCAGGCTCTTTGCACTGATTCTTCAATGCCTTGGAACAGCTGAGTCTGCAGAACAGCCCAGGAGGGCTGGGGAGAGGTGGCCCAGCTTGCCTTCAGCCCGGGCCCCACCCAAGCTGTCCCAGACAGAGTAGTAAGATGTTCTTGTCCAGTTCTTGTCCTCTCTTGGCATCCTAAATGTGCTTGGGGATCCAGGATTGGAAAGCTTATTGATCAAAAGCTGAAAGGAATCTCAGAGGCCATTTCGTCTAACTCCCTCGTTTTTGTATGGGGAAACTGAGGCTGGAGGAGGGATGTGACTTGGAAGGACCTCACAGACCATCTAGTCCAGTCTTTTCATTTTTCAGATGAGGAAACTGTGACCCAAGATTGATTTGCCCAAGGTTTCACAGATTGTAAATGTCGGAAGTATATTTGCACGTAGGTCCTTTGACTTTGTGGTCAGAGGGACCTCTTCCCTCACATAGGTTCTGAAAATTTAGAGCTGAGATAAACTATAGAGTTCTTCCAGTTCAGCCCTTTCATCCTTCATATAGATAAGAATAGTTCATTTATATAGTAAACCGTAAATAATGTTTATTATGAATAACATAATAAAATGACATGTTATTATAATATAATTAAGGGGATGTGCACTCAGGAAAATGAGTTTTCCTGACTCCAGGCCCAGCACTGTATCCACTTTGGCAAATCCGACCTCGGACACTTACAAGCTGGGTGACCCTGGGCAAGTCTTAACCTTGTTAGCCTCAGTTTCCTCATTTGTAAAATAAGCTGGAGAAGGAAAGGCAAACCGCTCCGGTATCTCTGCCAAGAAAACCCCAAATGGGGCAAGGAGAGTCAGACATAACTGAAAAATAACCAAACAACAACAATAAAAGTAGCAATATAATCAATAATACTTATTTTATTTTATACTCCATAGCTATTTCTAGATGTTTTAAGGTTTGCATAGAATGGAAGGAAGCTTTAAACTCCAATAGAAACCAAACTGTATATGAGGATCCCTGTAGGACTTAATTTTAAAAATGTAGTATTCCCTCTATTCTATTGTATTTTTATTTATTTTGTTAAATATTTCCCAATTACATTTTAATCTGGTTCCGGGCCTATGTATCCTGCAGGTGGCATGTTTGACACCTCTAATCTAGGTCAATCTTTTCACTTTACAGATGAGGAAACTGAGGCCCAAAGAGGTTAGGTTACTCTTCCAGTGTCATGCAGGCAGTATGAGCTGGAGCTGGGAAGGAAACCCCAGAGTGAGAGGTAGAGATGGGATTTGAATGACCCAAGGCTCTTTTCACCACACCGAAGAGAGGTGTGTTCAGCCCATTAAGCTTTTCCAGCTTGAATAGCATGCTGATATACACTTCACCTTAGGGAGATGGTGAATCCAGAGAGATGATAGCAGTGGCTAGAGAGCCAGTCTCAGAGGAAATCTGGGTTGAAGACCTGCCTCTGATAGATGCTTGCTGTGCATCCCTGGGGAATCTCCAGACCCAAGGTGCCTATCTGCATCTGAGGAGGAGGAGAAAGGCAGGTCCATATTTTGGATATCCATAGAAATAAACCTCCCACCCTCTAGGAAGCTGATTTGCCTCTCCACCCCTTTTGCTCTGTCCTGACATGAAGCCAGCCTTCAGTGATCTACTTTGCTCCTCCCCTTCCCCTACACTAAATCCATTGTTAAGTGAGTTCCTTGTGAGACCCACAGCAAAAATCCCACCAGCTCCTTTTTGCTGCCTCCTCCCCCTACTTGACAGCTTCCAGTGAATCTGACCAAAGAGCTCCCAGTGATTTACAGGCAGTGCTGCTCTGCCCGTTCAGAGCGTTGAATGACTAACAAAATGAAGAACATAGTTGGAACCTATCGCTAGCTCCCGCTCTTTCCTTGGCTCTCGGGAATTTGTAGTGTCCCTGGGGATGCTAGATCTATACTGAGAAAGGTGGTAAATAACACTGTGAGGGGAGGAGATGTGTGACTAATTGGCACCTAGGACTGTTGCCAGGCACATTTTGGCATAGGGAATTCCCAATGTTCAACTCCCTGTTCTAATGCAGATAGGCAAGATTTTAACTTGTGGCAGCTAGGTGGTGCCCTAGTGGATAGAGTGACTCATCTTCCTGAGTTCAAATCTGGCCTCAGACCACAGGTGAGTCATTTAACCCTATTTACCTCAGTTTCCTCATCTGTAAAATGAGTAAAGATACTGGAGCAGTTTGCCATTTCCTTCTCCAGCTCATTTTTTACAGATGAGGAAACTGAGGTAAATTCACAGGATCATAGATTTTAGAACTGGAAGGGACCTTAGAGTTCTAAGCTGCTTATTTTACAGATGAGGAAACTGAGCCCCAGGAAGGGGAAGGGACTGGCCCCAGGGCCACATAACTAAACCCCGAGCCCAGTGCTCCATGCGTTATTCTACACTTCCTCACTACTAATGCTGGCTTTGCTGTTTTCATGGCTCTGGGGTGTCATAGACACGGGCATCCCCTCCACTGGTGTAAATCACAGCCCCATCCTTTCCTTCTCGTCCAGAGTTCTCTAGTAGAATTGCCTAGATTGCTTCCAAATTCCCTTTCAAGAAGTCCTTGAATTGTGATTCAGTGATCATTCTTTACTCCTTTCATTAACGTCGGATGCCCCTGCCCCCTGGCCCCCTCAGCCTTCGGAAGTCCCTTTTCCTGAGTTAGCTCAGTCTGGCAACAAAGCGATTATCTCGTCCACTGATCTCACTGTGCCCTAACACCAACATTTTGTTCCCTCCTGATGGCCCCATGTGCTGAGTGCAGACAGATTTCTTTACCTTGGCTTATGTTATCCTTTCCTAGACCATCTTCTCCCATCCCTTTTCCTTCTATTCTTTAAAACCAACTCGGGAGGCAGCATTTACAGCGGCTAGAGTACTGGACTCGGAGGCAGGAAGAGCTGGGTTGGAATCCCACATCTGGCCCTCACTGTGCTAAGTCATCCAATCTCTCAGTTTTTCCTTCTGTAGAATGGATATTATAGTAATAGTGAGCATTTATGCACAACACTTTAAGGTTTGCAAAACACTTTACAGATAGTCTCCTTTGGTTCTCGTGACAGCCCTGTGAAATGGGTGCCATTATTATTATTCCCATTTTACAGATGAGGAAACTGAGGCACGGCAAGGTTAAGTGACTTGCCCAGGGTCGCACAGTTAGTAAGTGTCTGAGGTAGGATTTAACTCAGGTCCTTCTGACTCTATGTCCAATGTTTTGCCCATTGTACCACCTAACTGCCATCCCTACCTATAATGCCTACATCCTGGGGTGGTTGAGGGGTTCAAAGGCAATAATATAGGTTACTTAAGAGCTCTCCAAACATTAGCTATCATTAGCCTGGACCTCTTCTTAGTGGCCCTCTCAGCTAGTGAGACTGGTAGGCTCAGTTGGATGGCCTCTTCTCAGGAATGTTGGGGAAGGGATTAGTGGCCAAGGAAGGACTGGGCTAGATGATGCCTGAGTTTCCTTCTGGTGTTGAGATTCTGTGGTCTTCCTGCCCTGTTCATACCATTCCATGATCATAGGAGCATGCATCCAGAGCTGAAAGGCAACTCCTTCATTTGACGGGTGGGGAAACTGAGTTCCAGGCAGGTAAGCTTCTACCCCAAGATCACACAAAGTTTTTTTAAAATTTCTATTATTTTTTAAATAATATTTTTTTTCCTAGTTATATGTAAGGATAATTTTTAACATTCATTTTTAAAAAATTTGAGTTCCAAATTTTTTTCTCTCCCTCTTCCCTCCCTGAGATGGTAAGCAATTTGATATAGGTTGTATGTGTTCAGTCATGTAAAACATATTCCCATATTGGTCATGTTGGATCTCACAAGTCTTAAGCATCAGAGGAGAATTTGAACCCAGGTTCTTTGACTCCAGAGCCAGGTTCTTTCCACCATATCACATAGCCTTCTCGTTTTTCATTGAAATCCTACTCATCTCTTAAAGCCCAGCTCATTTGCCATCTCCTCCATGAAGCCTTCTCTAATCATCCTTCACCTTTCACCCACACCTTTCCATATTCAGCGATCTCTTCTCCCTGAGCACCCCCCTCCAGCCTCAAGTCCTGCTGGGGTATTTTGTATATCATTTAGCTATTATGTATTGGTTATTTGTGCCCTGCAGGGACCCTGTTTTGTCTTTTAACTTTGTATCTCCAATGACACCTTGCATAGTATTCTGTACATAATAGGTAGATAGGTGGATGGATAGGTAGATAGAGACATGGGTGGATAGGTAGATTGGATGGATGGATGGATGGACGGACGGACAAATGGACAGGTGGATGGATGGATAGAGGTAGATAGTTGATAGAGAAGTAGATGGATAGATGGATAGATGGATGGAGAAGTAGATGGATGGATGCAGGGATAGATAGAGAGGTGGATGGATGAATAGACAAATGAATAGAGAGGTAGATGGATGGATGGGTAGATGGATAGATAAATGGATACAAAGGTAGATAGATAGATAGATGGATGAATAGAGAAAGCATTAACTACTTGCTTATGCCAGAGAGCTTGCTAAGCCCTAATGCAAGCAAGCAAATCATTGTTGTCAGGGAGCTTACATTCTAATGGGGGAAGACACACATAAAGGAAGACTGTACAGGGAGAGCTGTACTCTAGGTGGGGAGATAGTCAGGAAAGGGTGTGGAGGTCTACTTTCCAGCAAGATGAGGCAAAAGCTCCCCTATCCGAGCAGGAGCCCCAGGGACGGGGGCCAAGGTTGAGGGAGGGGGAAGATGAGTTTGATGGCGAGTAGTACAGGCAAGGAGGGGAGGAGATGGCCAGGGAGTGGAATTAGAGGCCTGGCAAGGGAAAGAAGACCGAGTTACTTAGTAAATGTCTACTTGAATTTAAGTGATGTTGATTTAGCCCAGAATTTCCCAGGGAGGGAGGTACCCAGATGAATAATAATGGTAATGATAATACTGTAACAGTATCTAGTTCAAGGCCTTCATTTGATAGATGCAGAAGCTGAGACACAAAAGGGAAGTGATTTACCTGAAATGATATGTCATGGCAGATTTAGGGTTCCAACCCAGGCTGGTCTTCTGATTGAAATCCAGTGCTCTGCTCTCTTCCAGACTCTGCCTGGGTGGGATTGGTGCTACTCTCTTTCCTCTCAAGGGTTTGGAGCGATGATAAACATTATAGATTAAGAGCTGGAAAGGGTCCTAGGGACTAAGTCTAACTGTGCCAATTTATACAGTTGAGGAAACTGAGGCCCAAAGACCTTATACCTCAAATCATGTAACTTGTAAATGGCAGAAGAAGAATTTGAATTTTGGACATGGGATCACAGACTTCTAACTGGAAGGTAGTTACCTGGGATAACAAAGTTAAGAACCCCTGTGTTAGGGGATTAGACCCTGTTTCAGGGCCAAGGCTAGACCCCAGGTCTGACCATTTCGCTTTCTGTCTGTTATCTCCCTCCAGTGCCTAGGAGTGTGTGTTACCTATATTAGGTACTTAATAAATGCTGGTTGAATGAATGGATGGGGTGGGAGAAGGAACACTACTTTGGTAGCCTCCTGGTGCCCTCGGGACCAGCCCAGGACTAGGCTAGCTTCAGGGAATCCAGCCAGTTACACAGCTGTTTGACATGGAGCATTTAGCTGCCAGGGATGTTTCCTGTTCTGCTCTGACTCCCAGCCCCCTGAGGCTAAAAATAGCCCCAGTGCCCCCCTCAACAGCGGACATTCCAGCCTTGAAATAAAGGGAAGCCCTGATGGAGCTCAGAGCAGCTTCAGATCTGGCTATGGCTGAGGTGGAGGCTCTTGTATAGCCAGAATGTTGGGGACATTTGAAATCACAGGCGCTTTGAGGTGGAGGGGCCAGTGAAGAGCCCACAGACGCCACCTGGTGTTGTCAATGTCCTTCCTTCACTGCGATGCTCAGGACATAACTTAGTTCTTCAGATATGCTCTGATTGTATCTACAGATCCAGGTTCTAGATGGGGATTTCTCATTTGGCTCAGTATGTAAAATGGAAGGTCATCAGGGGGATCAGGAGGTCAGTGAGAAGCCACTGTTCTGTCCATTAACAGAAGCAAACATGCCTCTAGTGTTGGGTACTAGGAAATAGAATTAATTTAGACTTTGTGGTTTTTTTGGAAAGAGCATTGGATTTTCAATCAGAAGAACCTTGGTTTTCTTTCTTTCTCTCCCCCTCCCTTTGGCAATCGGGGTTAAGTGATTTATCCAGGGTCATACAGCTAGTAAGTGTCTGAGGCCAGAGAACCTTGGTTTTCAACTTTTGCTCTGACATTAGCTATGGATGTGATTCTGAGCTGGTCATCTTTAAACCTCATCTGTAAAATGGGCATTATAATACTTAGCATATGAGGCAGTTAGGTGGCACCATAGTGCAAAGAGTGCCAGTCCTGGAGTCAGGAAGACCCATCTTCCTGAATTTAAATATGGCCTCAGATACTTAATAGCTGTGTGACCCTGGGCAAGTCACTTATCCCAGTTTGTCTCCATTTCTTATTTGCAAAATGAGCTGGAGAAGGAAATGACAAACCACTCCATTATCTTTGCCAAGAAAACCTCAAATGGGATCACAGAGTCAGAAATAACTGAAATGACTCAGTGGCCAATAACAATTATGAGAAAAAAATTATCAAAATGTGAGTTAGAATAAAAATAGGGGGTAGTCCCTACCTTAAGGAGTTTATATCCTAAGTTGGTGCATAAGACACATAACATCTGAGTTTGGAGAGGGGGATGTTTCTGACCATCCATTGCTTAGCACAGTGCCTGGCATTTTAATAAATGTTTATTGATTAATTGATGATACCAAGGAGGAGTCTTCCTTCAGAGCCACTTTCTGCACGAGACCCTTTGGGGAGATAGTGGCAGTATAGTGGAAAGAACACTGAATTTGGAGTCAGAAGACTTGGGTTTGAATCTCCCTTCTGCCTTTCACTCTCACTGTTAAACTCTCTTCAGTTTCCTCATCTGTAAGATGAAGGGGTTGGACTTGCCACCTCTTCCAGCATCAGATCTATGACCCTAGGATTGCCTCTGGGCTTCAATTTCCTCATCTGTAAAATAAGAGGGTTGCACTAAATGACTTCTAAGGGCCCTTCTAGCTCTAAAGGGTATGATGCTATGAACCCTGTGAGGTTAGAACTACAGGAATTGTCCTTATGTTGTATACACACACACACACACACACTCTACAATTTCCAGAGTGTTTCCCTGACAATCATCCCCATTTTACGGATGAGAAAACCGAGGCTGAAAGAGACTAAGTGGCCCATGATCGCTCCTGATAAATGTCAAAGACTGAATTTAAATTCAGGTTTTTCTGACTTAAAATCCAGAACTCTATGTACTATATATCATACACCCTCTTCTCTTTTACAGAGTGAGAAACTGAGGCTGAGACAGGGGAGGTGACTTGTTCATTATCACATAGGTAGTAAGTAATAGGCTCAATATTTAAGCCCAGGTCATAGGATCGTAGACTTAGAACTGCAAAGGGCTCAACCTCTCCCTTCCCCTCATTTTACTGATTGAGGAAACTGAGTCTGAGAATGATGAAGTGACTTGCCTAAGGTCACACAGCGAGTAAGTGTCAAAAACTGAATTCAAACAGGCCCATGGATTACAAATACAGTCCTTTTTCAATATCATCACCCTATTTCTCCATATGGTTCAATATTTAGGCAATCTATTAATGCTCTCACAACTTAATAATAGTAATTTATCTTTGGCCTACGAGGATATGCCCTTAACTGCCCTCCATCTCCCATTGGGAAGGCCCACGGTTACTGAGAGCTTGTAGTAGGGACACTCTGGCCCTGATCCCTCCATCCCTTCTGAGACCTGAGAGCTCGTCTCATTCAACCCCCTTGTTTTACGGATGAGAAAATCAAGGCCCATTCCAAGAAATTGTCTTGGTCCAGGTTACATAGGTAGCTTAGCCCAGGATTTGAACTCAGGCTGCCTGACTCCAAAACTGCCATTCTGTCCACTCCACCATAGTATTCCTTAAAATATATATATATCACTAACTTTTGTTCTTATATCACGCTCGCTTCCCAATATAGCTCTCCTCCCCCTCTTGGTGCTCTCAGACAGTTATTCCTTATGAAGCAAAATTAAAAAAAACATTTCAGTAAAACTAACCAACATATGGGAAAAGTCTGACATTAAATAGAGTATTCCATACCCAGAGTTCCCTACCTGTGCAAAAAAAGGGAAGAAGGCTCATTTTCATATTTCTTCTTTGGAGTCGTGATGTTTTAATTAACTGAATTAACCAGGCATTATGAGTGGTAGGAACATACCCAAGATTTGAACCCAGGTCATGAGATCGTAAATTTAGAGATGAAAGGGACCTTAAGTGTGTTAAGCTGATCTAACCACCTGACCATGAGTAGCTTCAACCAGAGGATTTTTTTGTTTATACTTTTTCTTCCTCCCCCTCCCCCCCATATCAGTCAAGTTCGGGGACCAAGCATGAACTTGAAGTCAGACATCGTTAGCTCTGATGTGGCTTAGCAATGTCTGAGTTATTATAGGCCCAATGTATGAACGTAGGAGATGGGAAAAGGGGAAGAGAGAACGTAGGGTATCATTAACAGTTGTCTCGGATGCTGTGAGGTTATACATCTCAAGCGGAGGCTGAGTATAAGGGTAGTGAGAGACCAGAAGTCCTGGCTTCTTATCCTGACTCTGCTGCTAGCTAGCACTGTGACCACTGGGTTGCCATTTCCTCATGGAATAATAAAAATAGCTCTTTATATGACATTTTGGGATAGCTAGGTAGTGCGGTGGATAGAGTACCAGGCCTAGGAGTCAGCAAGATTCATCTTCTTGAGTTCAAATCCAGCCTCAGACATTTACCAGCAGTGTGACCCTGGGCAACTCATTCAACCCTGTTTGCTTCAGTTTCCTCATCTGTTAAATGATGAAGGAAATGGCAAACTGCTCCAGTAGCTTTGTTAAGAAAATCCCAAATGGGGTCGTGAAGAGTCAGACATGTGTGAAAATGAATCAACAGCATGACATTTTACAGTTTTCAAAGCATTTTCTATCCATTATCTTATTTGATTCTCACAACAATCGTGTATAGTTGGTTCTATGGGTATTCCCATTTTACTGATGAGGACATTGAAGCACCATCACTCGCCTGAGATCATACAGCTAGTACACAGCGTAGTTGGGATTCAAGAGTGTGGAATGGAAAGGCCCTCACAGTCTAACCTGAGCAGGATGCGAAGTCCCTTTTGACATTCTCGTTATGTAGTCATCTAGCCATGTCTTCCAGACTGCTCTAGCCCAAGAGTGCTGTCAGGAAATGTCTCTGCAACCTCTACCCATCCATTCCATGTGTTGCCCTGTAGGACCAAGCAGAACTACGCTAATCATTCCTTGTCCCTGAAATTCTCTTTCGATATTTGAAGACTTGACATTGTGTCCCCTTACCTCCCAGATTTTCTTTTCTACAGGGTAAATACCCTTATTTCCTTCAACTGATCTTATACAACATGATGCAGAGGCCCTTCTAAATCCTGGTTGCCCCTCTTTGGACGTTGCTCAGTTTATCAAAGTCCTTTCTACAATGTGGGGCCCATAACCAAGGATGTGATGGTAAATGTTTAACAACTGATTTTCCAAGAAAAAAAATGTATGTGTAACACACGTTTAAGTTTTATTATTAAGGAAAATGCAATCACTTTCTTAAGTGAAATCATCAGTGGTTTCTAAAGTGAATGTCCATTTCTAAAGCGATGCCTGGATTTTCTTAAGTCCCAGGGGTGGGGAATCTGCAGCCTCAAGGCCCCATGTGGCTTCCTAGGTTCTTGGGTGTGACTTTTTGACTGAGTCCAAGTTTTACAGACCAAATCCTTTTATTAAGGGGTTTTATTCTGTGAAGTTTGGATTTAGTCAAAGGGCCCCACTTGAGGACCTAGAGGGCCACATGTGGCCTTGAGGCTGCATGTTCCCCACCCCTGGTCTCAACAATCCACCAGACAATGAATCAAACTTTGATTTAGAGCATTTGCTGATTTCTGAAATCTGGACTCTGATGACTCTGGAGGAGAGAGAGTGAGGCAGATGGCTGTGCAGCTCTGCCTCATTTAAATCCAATTCACGTACAAGTCAAGCCATCCCCCTCCTGATGTCATCTGTCAAAATGAAGGATAAACAACAAATGCTGTCTCTGAATATTTCTAGTTGGTTCAGGTTCCATCTGAGCTCCAGCGCACCCATACCTATAGTACGGCATGCAATACATCATGTCCCCCAAAGTCTTC
The DNA here is from genome assembly GCF_003287225.1 of Phascolarctos cinereus. NCBI lineage: Eukaryota > Metazoa > Chordata > Mammalia > Diprotodontia > Phascolarctidae > Phascolarctos > Phascolarctos cinereus. The sequence continues at coordinate 275,153,931 of NW_027555514.1, read as the reverse complement.
ATGCGGTTTTATGCTGTTAGCTTAAAAACTGTTATTTAAGCTAATAGCCTAAACTGCACTGACTTTTGGGACATCGGTACTTTAGTAGCAATCTTAGGGCACAGTACAGTGGACGTACTGTCTCCCTAGTCTTGGATATTGGGCATCGATGATCTCATTGGATTTTTTTTGGCTGCCTGGTTGTGTTAATTCCCTTGAGTGTGGAGTCAACTAAAATCCTCAGGTCTTTTTTTTTAAATGTTAACTGCTATCTGGTCATACCTTGCCAATCTTGTATGTATAAAGATGATTCTTTGAACCAAAGTGTAGGACTTTACATTTATCTCTTAACAGAGATAGATAATTTCACCTTATTGGGTTGGAGGGTAGTGTGTTATGTAGTGGATAGAGAGCTAGGAAGACCTGTGTTTGATACATTGGCCGCATGGACAGGTGCTTCTGATTTACCTTAGGCAAATCTCCCCAGACTATAAGTTACCAAGAAGGTACTGACATGCATTAGTGGAGGGAGTTTTCCTCACCTGGAGTTCTCTGTACCCATGACACTTAAGGTCCCATCCCTATCCCTATCCATCTAGGTTCATTTGAGCTAGTCTAGACCAGGGCTTCTTAAACGTTTTCCACTCGTGACCCCTTCCATGCTTCTTTAACTGTTTTAGAAGTTTAAGAAACGCTGGTCTAGACCTTTTTGGATCCAGACTTGGTCATCCATTCTCTCTCTAGCCTTCCCAGCTTTGTGTCATCTCCAGATTTGATAAGTATGCCAGCCTGTATCTAAACTTCTGATCAAATACATTAGCCATCACAGACCCCGTAGAATGCTCTATTAACAGATAATTCCTTCGAAGTTGACATTGGGCTATTAATGGCTACTGTTTGGATCTGGTCTTTGGAGCTTCTTGGCCAGCAGGAGAGACTGTGAAATGCTTCACAGAAATCTACATAGAGAATCGCCATAGTATTGGTCGCTATAGATCTAACTAGCTGATCATTTCCTTATTCAGAAACCTTTAGTGCAAGTGTCCTCAACCTGGGGTTTGTGAACTTTTTGAAAAATATATTTTGATCCCCTTATCACAATTTAATTGGTTTCCTTTGTAATTCTATGGATTTTATGCATCCAAAAACATGATTCTGGGAAGGAGTCCATAGGCTTCATGGGACTGACTGCTCAAGGAATCCATGACACACACAGAAGTTAAGGGTCCCTGCTTTAGTCATTCTCTGTTAGGTGTTTAATTAGTGCTTGAATTAGGACTATAATCTAGGCTTAGAACTGATTCTAGAACCAGTTCTCTCTGCTATGTTGCTAGGGACATGGGGAGAGGCGGGGTATGTATCTTTGCTATGTCACTAATGACAAATTTCATTACATAGTTATGTGTCTTAACCTATTTTCATAGGGCCCGAGACCAACCTACCCCGTCCTGGATCCTAGCACATCTAGTTGATTGGTCAAAAGCCAATGTAGATGCGATGTTACCAGGTGGCTGTGGATGTAAATTCCCCTCGTTCAATTCCATCTGCTTCTTTCGGGGATTAACATCTGGCTTCTTCTTTTAGGTGCAATCTCTACAGTCTACATTTGTGAGTTTTGAGTCCATCTTGAAAAACTCCCAACATAAGCAAGAACTGACAGAGAAAGCAATCAAACAGGGGGAGAACGAGATCAATCGTATCAGTGAAGTGCTGCAAAAGTTGCAGAATGAGATCCTGAAGGACCTTTCGGATGGCATCCACGTGGTCAAGGATGCCAGGGAGAAGGATTTCAACTCCCTGGAGCACACTGTGGAAGAGAGACTCACGGAGCTTACCAAGTCCATCAATGAGAACATCGCCATATTCACTGACGTCCAGAAGAGGAGCCAGAAGGAAATCAACGAGGTGAAAGCCAAGATCTCTTCGCTGGAGGAGACAGATTGGTACAAAGATGACCTGAAGGCATTGAGGGATGTGGTGGATGGACTTCAGACCTCGGTGAAATCTAGAGAAAAGGATATTGAATCCTTGAAAAATTCCCTGGAGACCATGGAGTCTGATGTCTATACCGAAGTCAAAGAATTGGTGAGCTTGAAACAGGAGCAAGAAAAGTTCAAGGAAGCTGCTGACAATGAACATCTGACATTGCAATCCCTGAGGGAGAAGATCCTTCAGGCTGAGGCTTCCTTGTCCCATCTCCCCAACGAGATAAAGAGATTGGAAGAAGACGTGCGCCAGGTCAAAGCAAACTCCAACCAACAAGAAGAGAATGACATTTTCAAGAACACAGATGCCTTAGACTCTCTTCAGAGGAGGAGTGATGATTTTGATTCCAGGTTTGAGCGCCTGGAAGGCAGCCTGCAGGCCATCCAGACAGCATCTTCTCAGCAGATGGAAACTCTGAAATCCCTTCTTTCCAAGAATGAAGAACATGAGCACCAGCTGGCCACCCTCCAGGAGCACCTCCAAGGCATCGTGGCTTCCCATGGTTTACTGGATGAGGATAAAGATGACCTCAAGAGTACCGTGAGAAGCCTGGGAGAGTCTCAGCTCTCCCTATTCAATGACGTGGAGGAATTGAAGAGAAGCATAAGCGAGCTCCCCAGTGCCGTGGACTCTCTCGAGAAGGTGCAGAAACAGGTCCACACTCTGCTTGAAAATGCCCAGGGGGACACTGCTCTCCCTCCTGACTATCTAGAAAAAATGGCATCTGTCGATGACTTAAAATCCTCCTTAAGCCAACTGGAATCAGACCTAAAAATGGTTAGGACTGCTGTGGACAGTCTGGTCGCCTACTCAGTGAAAATTGAAACCAATGAGAATAATTTAGAATCCACAAAAAGTTTATTGGACGACCTGAGGAGTGATCTGGATCGACTGTTTGTGAAAGTTGAGAAAATTCATGAAAAAGTCTAACCAAGTTATCGATGCTGGTGTGGAATTTCAAAGTCGTCTCTCCCCATCCCTTTTCTCATGGCCAAAAAAAAAAATTCTTCCCTCTTTATAATGAGCAATATACACTCATGGAAGCCTGGGCATTCTCCGATGCCCCCTTGCCTACCCAGTTAATTTATTTGCCATTGTTAGGCTATGCCTGTGAAAACAGGGCTATGGTTGCTTCATTATTTTGTATTGACTTTCAGCTTTCTCCCTGAAGGGCCCCCATCTTCAGGAATCTGAGGTTCCTTCTAAAAAGATGTTTCGAACATCACAGAAGGGCGAGAATGATTTCAGGTGACAATAAACAGGAACAGACTAGCATTATTAGCCTCCAAGGGCCACCTTGGCCACCATTTTTTTACTCAAGTAATGAAAAAGAATGCTAATTAAAATTGTCCTTAAGGAAAATAAATTTGTTTTTTTGGTTTTTTGATGGGAGGGGGGAGGGCCCAAGTTTTCCATGAGATGTCAGTCGCTTAAAGTCTTCCACTTTTAAACTGGCTGGAAACCAGAAACATCAGCACAATTTAGGGGAAAAAAAATATACCAATTCCTAGTTTTTTTTTTAAAACTACTTTACCATAGTCCCTCCCATAGGTGCTTTCTTATAGTTTCTCTTTCATCCGTATTCTTCCCACCCCCATTCTATACATCTTCTAGTGATATCCAAGGTAACTATGCAAGACTCAGAAGGCTCTGATTGCCAAGACGGGGCCTCCACACTGAGTAATCCTGAGCCCATCTGTGCCAAATCTTCCGGTTGGGTCATCAGATAACTCTTAGACTTAGCAGCCCAGAACAGGGGTCTGATATATTCTTGAATCATATCCCAGGAGCAGCACAGCGGAATGGGGCGTCCCCTCAGGTATGCAGACCAAATGTCTATAACCTATTTTTTTTAAAAGTTTTTTTTAAAAAAGTGATACTCATGGGGATCTGCTAACAGTAGATCCCCGTCTGTCAGTGGAAAAACAAAAAGTATGCACTGCATTTCATGTCATTGTTTGCTCTGTCCCGTCCCCGAGCTGCCCTGTTCCTGATGGTCTGTCCTGTCCTGTCCTTTAAAGCCATTTTGTTTTTCCTCCATTTGGAGTAATTTCAGACGTTCGTTTAGTTGACTGTGAAATGAACTGTATGGCTTCTTTACAGTATTTTTAATTCTTAATAAACACTTTGGAGCTTTGTACTTATGGCTGTGGTAGGAGTTGTTATTTGCTTGAGGAGCAGGCTTTGATGGTGTGGCCAAAAGCAATTTTTGCCTCTCAGCGATCAGCAGCTCAAGGTAGAGGTGGAGATACTTGGAAGGACCATTAGTCCACTGGGTATTCAGCCACTTAACGTGGGACATCTGAGATCCTGCCACTTATTTGTTCTTTTCCTCCTCGGAGAGGAAGCGTGGTTTTCTGCATAGAGAGCTGGTCTTAAACCCAGGAGGATTTGGGATCAGAAGAGATACTTGGAAAGCCCTTAGAACAGGGCCTGAAACATAGTAGATGCTTAAAAACAATGCTTCTTCCCTCCCCTCCCCTCCTTTCCCTCCCTCCCTTCCTTCCCTCCCTTCCTTCCCTTCCCTTCCCTTCCCTTCCCCTCCCTCCCCTCCCTCCCTCCCTCCCCTCCCCTCCCCTCCCCTCCCTCTCCCCTCCCTCCCCTCCCCTTCCCTTCCCTTCCCCTTCCCTTCCCTGTTGTCTTCCAAGTCTCATTTCTGACACGTGCCTGATCCTGGCTAAGTCAACTTTAACCTCTCAATGTCCCAGATATGTAGGACAGGGGGGTTTAAATTGGCTTCTGTGAACTGTTTCCAACTGTAACACTTCGATAATTGTTGATGAGTCATTTCAGTCATGTCCAGGTCTCCATGACCCCATTTGGGGTTTTCTTAGGAAAGGTACCGGAGTGGTTATTTCCTTCTCCAGCTCATTTTACAGATGAGGAAACTGAGGCAGACAAGGTGAAGTGACTTGGCCAGGGTCACACAGGTGGTAAGCATCTGAGGCCAGGTTTTAACTCAGAAAGATGAGTCTTCCTGATTCCAGGCCCAGTGATCTATGCACTGTGCCACCTACATGCCCCATTTTGATAATTATATTTCACCAAAATTGGCTTCTTTTGTAATTCTATGTATCTTATTTTATTCTTTTAAAAACATTCTGAAAGAGGGTCCAAGTTTCCACCAGAGTCCCAAAGGGGTCCATCACACACACACACACACACACACACACACACACACACACACACACACACACACACAGAACCCCTGTCTATGATCATAATTTGAACAGTTACCAATCTGTACTGGTAGAGGGAGTCTCCCTATATCAATGAAATCACAGGTCTGATTCCTATCCCCAGCCTTCTCACTGAGAATTATGGATTTAGAGCCATAAGGATCCTTAGAGGTCATCATGTCCAACCTACCCATTTTATAGATGAGGAAGCTGAGGCCTAAATGGGAGCTGAGTCAGGCTCTGAACCCAGTATTGTTCACACACTTCCTCCAAAACACAAACTCCTTAGCCAGGCATCTGAAGGCTGCTGCCTTCCATACTTGGAACTCATTCCTTCCTCATTTCCAACTCTGAGAATCGTTAGCTTCCTACAAGGTTCCAACCATCTTCCTTGGAATTCTCCTGGTAGGGCTCCTTTCCTCCTCAGACTTGCTGGTAAACTTCTATATTCTGCCACTCGGAGGAGCATGTAAATTCTAAGAACAGGGACCATTTGTGGGCATAGCTCTGTAGCTTCCTTGCCTAGTATGGTCTCTGACATAGTAGGGCTGTAGATGAGATCTGTGATTTCATGGGTTTAGGGGATTTCAGGTGAGGAAACTTCACCAATGTAGATAACCCCCTTTTCTTCATTAAAGTCTTAGAGTTTTCTTGGGCACTGAGTGGTTAATAATAATAATAATAATAATAATAATAATAATAATAATAATAATAATGGCTAGCATTTATATAGTGTGCCAAGCCCTTTCCAGTTACTCCTTTGATCCTCACAATCCTGATAGGAAGTGCTATTATTATCCCCATTTTACACATTAGGAAACTAAGGGAAATAGGTTATGTGACTTGCCCAGGGTCATAACTGTAAGTGTCTGAGGCCAGATAGGAACTCAGATCCTCCTAACTGTCCCATGCTCCATCCACAATGACACCTAATTCCCCAGGGTCCCCCAGCCAGTGTGTGTCAGAATTGGGACTTTGAACCCAGGGTGGCTCTATCCACTAGGCCAGGCTGCTTCTCGGAGTGTTTGTTTGAATTGACTTGAATGCACTCAGCAAACATTTATCATGTGCCTACTGTGTTTATGTTGCGTGTAGCAGGCACTGAAATGGGGTAGGGGAGAATAGAAGATAGGGTGCTTGAGCTTTAAGACCAGGGAGTAGCTAGGTGGTGCAGTGGATATGGTGTTCTGACCTGAGTTCTAATCTGACCTTGGACACTTACTAGCCTGTGATCCCCAGCAACTCACTCAACCCTGTTTGCCTCAGTTTCGTCATCTATAAAATGAGCTGGAGAAGGAAATAGCAAACCACTTCAGTATCTCTGCCAAGAAAACTCCAAAATGGGATCACAAAGAGTTGGATACAACTAATGGGGTTGGGGTGGGGTGGAGAGGGGAGAATGACCAGGCAAGCATACACGAATCAACTGGAGAGAGGCAGCATGTACATATATGGCATCCCAAAAGTCTTAGTTTTAGGCTTATATGCTTATATACATATACATGTATGTATCCTATGTAAATACATTATAGAAAACATGCATATTATATATGTTTATATATAACATTTTACAAACATGTATGATATATGCTATGTGTTTATGTACATATGTGTGTAACACACATACATTGCATTTGCCCGATCTTAATCATACTTGTAGGAAGCTCAAGGGCAGAGACCACATTTTCTCCTCTTCCCCAATCCCTTCAGAGCCCGCTACAGCACCACGAACACAGTAGGCGCAAGATAAATGCTCGCTGAATGAGGAGACCAATCTCTCAAACTGTCATGCAGTAGCGTAGACTGTCTACCATAATAGCAAACATTATGTTTCACATGTGAGATCATGTGATTCTCACAACACTAAGGTGTGGAGTATATTATTTTGTTATTTTGGAGGCAATCAGGGTTAGTGACTTGCCCAGGGTCACATAAGTAGTAAGGGTCTGAGTTCAGATTTGAACTCAGGTCCCTCTGACTCCAGGTGTATTATTAAGAAAGCTTGAGGGGCAGCTAGTTGGTGCAGTAGATAGAGCACTGGCTCTGGCATCAGGAGGATCTGAGTTCAAATGTGGCCTCAGACACTTGACACTTACTAGCTGTGTGACCCTGGGCAAGCCACTTAACCTCATTGCCTAGCCCCCCCAAAAAGCTTGAGTTTAGAGTCAGTGATCCTAGTTCACTGACTTTTTGTCTCTGTGGCCTGGGATAAGTCACTTCATTTCCCCATCTGTAAAATAGTGGTTGGAGTAGATCATCCCTAAGGTTCCCACCAGCTCTACATCTATGGTCCTATAATCTCTCAACCCAAAGTCACAACTTCCCTTGTCCTCAAGGAGTTTCCTCCTTTGTAAAATGAAGGAGTTGGACTGTAATGAGCTCTTAAGGACCCCATCACTAAATGTGTGATCCTTCAGGGCTCTTGAGAAGTATGTGGGAAGTTGACACTTCTCCCACATTCCCCCTAGATTTGAGAATTTCAGAGGGAGAAGGGGATGCTAGATCAGGCTTGTTGTCTAATGTCCGAGCATCCAAGGAGCCTGTTGGCACATCTCAAGGTTGGATGGGAAAAACAAAACACAACAATAAAAAAAGATCACATCTTTATGTTCATGAACCTCTAACTGAAGGAGGACCTTTTCTCTAATTATTTTAAAATATGATTCTGAGAAGGGGTCCATAGACTTCACCGACTGCCAAAGGGGTCCGGGGTGCAAAAAAAGAATAAGAACCCTGAAACCAAACACAGGAGAAGCCAGTGTTCTCAGTTTATAGATGAAGAAAGTTCAGGAATTTGTCTATTCTTCTCTTCTCTAACTTTAACTTTTCTTGTTCTGTTCTTCTGGATATCTCATCCTTGAGGATCATGGGATCTTAGATGTAGAACTGTATGTGACCCTTAATGACCATCTAATCCAATCCATTCATTTTACAGATGAGGGGACTGAGACCCAGGGAGAGCGTGGTCTGTCTCTCTCTCTCTCTCTCTCTCTCTCTCTCTCTCTCTCTCTCTCTCTCTCTCTCTCTCTCTCTCTGTCTGTCTCTCTGTCTCTGTCTCTCTCTCTCTCTCTCTCTCTCTCTCTCTCTCTCTCTCTCTCTCTCTCTCTCTCTCTCTCTTTCCCTTACAGGTAGGGTGTTTTTTTTTTCTTACAGGTAGTGGGAAGCTGTGAACCATAGCATTCAACCAGTTAGAGAGCTCCTGAAGCTGTTTACTTTTTGAATTCTTCCTGCTCATCAGATGCAACACTTCTGTTCCAGGCACTCTCTGACTTAGAGCTAGAAGGTGCTTAGTTGTATCCCCTTCAGTATCATTTCAGGGGACTTCCCTTCCTAGAAGCATGGGCTGTCTAGATCTGAAGGCTCTTTGGTTTTTTCAAACATAAGATGAATTTTGGGCAGCTAGGCGGTGCCATAGTGCACAAGGCACTGGGCCTGGAATCAGGACGACTCATCTTTCTGAGTTCAAATCTGGTTTCTGACACTTACTAGCTATGTGATCCTGGGCAAGTCACTTAACCCTGTTTGCTTCAATTTCCTCATTTGTAAAATGAGGTGGAGAAGGAAATGGAAAACCACTGCAGTATCTTTGCCAAGAAAACCCCAAATGGGGTCACAGAGTCAGACACAACTGAGCAGACCTGAAGAAGGTCTTTCCCTCCCCCCACCCCTTCTTCCCACTCCTTAGTCTCCTTTTCTGGATCTTCATCCATTTCCTATCTCATTAGCTTAGTGTGAGTTTCTCTGCTGGGGAGCTGCCTTGGATTTCCTCTTTCTATTCTATCCTCGATCAATCAATAAACATTTATTAAGCACCTACTATGTGCCAGGCACTGTGCTAAGCACTGGGGATAAAAAAAAAGATGTCGCTATGGACATCCCATAGACCCTTTGAAACCTGTCTGTCCTCCAGATGTCCCACCATCCTCCCAGTCGCCCAGTCAAAGATGGTGCTTCCCTCTCCCTTATGTAATCAGTTGTCAAACCTTACTGGTTCTACCTCTATACCATCTCCCCCATCCACCTCCTTTTCTCCACTAAACAGGTCCAAGTCACTTCATCCTCTTCACCTTTTTCCTGGAAAGGAAAGAAGGAAAAAAGCATTTATTAAGCACCTACTACATGCCGGGCTAAGCAATTTACAAATATTATCTTATTTGACCCTCACAACAATCCTGAGAGGTAGGTATTATTATTATTATTATTACCCCTTTTTACAGCTGAAGAAACTGAGGAAGATAGAGGTTAAGTGACTTGCCAAGGGTCACACAGCTAGTAAGTGTCAAAGCCTGGATTTGAATTCGGGTCTCTTTGACTATTATTATTGCATTTTCCCTCCCTCTGTGATACTGTGGACCATACTGTCCACGGGGTTTTCTTGCCACAGATACTACAGTGGTTTGTCATTTCCTTCTCCAGTTCATTTTACAGATGAGGAAACTGAGGCAAACGGGGTGACGTTACTTGCCCAGGGTCACAAACTAATACGTGTCTGAGGCCACCTTTGAATTTGGGGTTTCCAGGTGCAGTGCTCTCTGCACTATAGCACCGCCTAGCAGCTTCCTTGGCTATTATTATCACCTCCTAATTGTTCTTCAACTTCCAGTCCTTTCCTCTCCCAAAGGCACAGGTCTGCCCTCTGGAGCTATCAGTGGCTCTCCATTGCCTTAAGGCAGCATAGGATAAAATACAAACTCCTCAGCCTGGCATTTCAGACCTTCAATATTCTGGCTTCCAACCACCTGCCCTTTTAGTCTTATTTCAGAGTTCTATCCTTTACAAAGTCACTGTTCCAGTCAATCAGACTGCTGGACCCCATCTCCCACCTCCTTGTACCATCACAGGATTTCAGAGTTGGAAGGGACCTCCGTGGTCTACCCCATACTCAAGAAGGAATCTGCATTGGAACACATCTGCCAACGGGTTCTTTAGCCTCTGTTTGAAGATCCCTGAAGACGCAGAACCCTTGAGAAAGTCCACTCCACTTTTGGACAGCTCTCATTTCCACAAAGTTTTTCCTGACATAAAACAATAATTGGCCTTTTTGGATTTCCCACCCATAATTTCTGGTTCTATCCTTTAGGGCCCAAACAGAAGAAATCTAATGATACATTCCACACCCAAGCCATTCAAATGCTTGAACACAACCATGATGCCCTCTCTGTCCTCTCTTCTCCAGGCTAAATACCCCTGTTTCCTTTGACTAGTCCTTTTCTAAAGTGGACTCAAGGCCCTTCACCATAAGAGTTGCCCTCTTTTGAATACTCAGCTAACTTATCAATGTCCTTCCTCAATAGCGACATCCAGAAATGAACACATACTCCCCAAATGGTCCTAGAGTATAGCACCTCATTCTTGCATCAGTACCTCTCAAAGCTGCCAACTATTACATGAGTGTTTTGGCTGTCATCCTCCATTCCTAATCATTCATAATAAACTTCATATTCATAATAATTCAGTGCACTAAACTGAAATCACAAAGTCTTTTTCAGATAAAATATTATTTAGCTATGCGTTCCCCTTGTACTTGTTAAGATGATTTTTTGAAATCAAGTATAAAGCTTAACATTTATCCCTATTTAATTTCATTATATTAGATTCAGCCAATGCTCTAGTTCTCAAAGTGTGGTCCAAGGACTCCTGGGGATCCCTGAAAGGCTTTCAGGGACCTTCAAGGTCAAAAATACTTTTGTAATAATACTAAGATGTTTTAATGATGAACATCTCTCTTTTTCTCTTTCTCTGTCTCTGTATCTATATCCATCCATCCATCCATCCATCCATCCATCCATCCATCCATCCATCCATCCATCCATCCATCCATCCATCCATCCATCCATCCATCTATCTATCTATCTATCTATCTATCTATCTATCTATCTATCTATCTATCTATCTATCTATCTATCTATCTATCTATCTATCTATCTCACATTATGGGATCCCTAACAATTTTTAAGAGTATAAAGGGTTCAAAAAGTGTGAGCACCACTGCCCTACCTTGTCAAGATCTTTATGAATCCTGTCATCCATTTTGTTAGCAATCCTTTCCACCTTTATGTCATCCGCCAATTTGATGAGCAGGCTGTCTATGTCTTATCTATACAACTGATAAAAATGTTTAACAGGAAGAGGCCAAGCAAAAATCCCTTGGCACTCCATTAGAGAATTCTAGCTACAGACATTGAACCAGTCAAGTCAGCAAGCACTTAGTAAATGCCTACAATACACCAGGCATTGGTACTAAGTGCTGGAGATACAAAGAAAGGTAAATGATAGTCCCTACTCTCAGGGAGCTCACAGTCTAATAAAGGAGTCCACATGAAAACACTAATGTACAAATGAGACATAGACATGATAAATTGGAAATAATGGACCACTGGACTAACAGTAACGGGGAGAGAAGAGGCTTCTCATCAAAGGTGGCATTTTAGCTGGCAGTTGAAGGAAGCTAAGAAGCTGAGGTGAGGAGGGAGAGGATGCCAGGTATGGATTATGGCCAATGAAAATTCATGGAGTGGGGACTACTTTAAGCCCAGTCCTTCAAATAGTTAAGGATCCATGTAATTATATTGCTAACCCAGCCATATATTTCCATCTTTTCCATAAGAACACAACATACTTTGATGCTTCCTGAAAATGTAGATGAATCAAATAAACATAATTCCTTTTATGTATCATTTTAGTAACTCTGTCCAAAAGGAAACAAAGTTAGTCAGGCATGACTCAGTGAAGAAGTGATGCTGGCTGGCTCTTTGCTGTCACCATCTCCTTTCTAAGCAACATTAGGCAAGACTTTAACGATCAATTACAGAAATGGAATTTTCCTTGATTATACTTTAAAGTTACTCGTATGTGTTTTCCCCCTGATAGAATATAAACTCCTTGAGGGCAGGCAGGGACTGTTGTATTCTGGTCTTTGTATTTCTAGTACCTAACACAGTCTCTGGTACATAGGAGGCACTTAATAAATGCTTGTCAATTGACTGAAGATCGTCGGCCTATAGTTTTGCAGACTATTTTCTTCCCTTTTTTTAGACAATCTGGACATTTGTCCTTCTCCAGCCCTACTGTACCTCCCCTGTTTTTCACACTCAGATGTCAGTGTTGGTGACTCAACAGTCACACCTGCCAGTTCTTTAAGATCTTCGGGGTGGAGTCATCTGGGCCAGGTGAGTGGGATTTGTGGAGGGCAGCTAGGTGCTCCCTTGGGACTTCCTGGCTTCTCTTGTGTATCAACTGCTTATCAGCCATTTGGGTTCTATTTCCAGTGCGAACATCATTCATGCATTGGATGGAATCACTTCCATTTTCAATGATCTTAAAAGTAATGGTGTGAACCTGTGATTCATTGGTGTTAGGGAACTCCTGGTGTGGCAGTGCTCTTCACTGATACAGACTATTGAGTCCTCTGACTTGGCCGGGTTCGCACAGCTTGCTTGACCACAAGGATAGCCCACTCTTCCCTGGGCCATGTGGACATGATTTTTTATTATTATTAGGGACAGGGGCTAGATCAGTGATTCCACTGATATAGGGAACTCACAGGCAAGGAAACTCTCTCTCCCAATGCAGGTCAGCACCTCTTCTGCAATTGAGAGTCTTAGAGAGATGCCTTGGGTATTGAGAAGTCAAATGACTTGTTTAAGGTCACATGGATCTTCTTGACCTGGAGGTTAGTTTTCTATTCATTATACTGGAGGTGTCAAATTTGTCCAGGCCCCAAAATTCCTAAGTGTGGTTACCTGGAGGAACCACATTAAAATGTAATTGGGAAATAACAAAATAAAAAAAAAACCAGAAATATAATACAACATAGATGATGTCAATGTGCAGTTTTCTAAGTCAATATGTGGCTGCAGGAATCTAGTTCCATTTGAGTTTGTTACCACTGTGTTCTACTACCCATGTCTTTCATTATAATTATGAAGATGATAATGATGAATATTAATATTATCACAGTGATAATGAAGATGATAATAATAACAGCCAATATTTATGTAGTGCTTACTATGGGTCAGGCACTGTGCTAAGAGTTTTATAATTATTATTTCATTTGATACTCACAACAACCTTGAGAGGTTAGGTGCTATTACTATCCTCATTTTATAGATGAGGAAACTGAGGCAAACCAAGGTTAAGTGACTTGTCCAAGGTCATATAGCTAGTAAGCATCAGAGACCAAATTTGAACTCAGATCTTCCTAACTCTAGACCCAACTCACTAACAATGTCAATATTATTATATCATGACACCATTGCTATAACAAATGATGTTAATATTATAACAACACAGTAATAGAATAAATAATATAGTGTAATTAATATTAATTAATAACAACAAATGAGGCCAGGGGTTATCCTTGCTATAAGAAGGCTAAAACTGGTACGTCTTTTGAGCTTGGGAGTTCTGAGTTGCAGTGGGTCAGGCTTATTAAGTGTCTACACTGAGTTGGGCGTTAATATAAGCCCCTTGGTCCCAGGGGAAGGACCAGATTTCCTAGGGAGGAGGAAACTAGCTCAGATCTGAAATGGAGCAGGTTGAAGCTCCCAGGATACTCCATCAGAGTGGGGCCTCCCAGGAGTCCTTGCACAGCTAAAGATCCAGTCTTTTTTTGTTTGTTGTGTTTGTTTTTTTTTTAAATTGAGGCCTAGTCTTTTTTAAAAAATAGCAATGGAAAGTCAGTGTAGAGAAAGAAGAGAAAACAGCCTCTAGTGTCAGAGGGCCCTGACAGTTACTCACTGTGTGACCCTGGGCCTCTCTGTCCTCAACTTTAATGTGAAGGAATTGGATTAAATGGTTTCCGAGGTCCCTTCCAGACTTTGATCTTCCTCAGAAAAGGACAAAGAAAGGGAAGAAGAAAAAGAGAAAGAGGAGGGGATGAAGGCCAGGCAACCTCTCTAAAGGGGTAGTAAGCTGGCTTATCCTGTGTGTGATCCTGGACATATCCCTTGATCTCTTAGTGATTCAGGCAATGCTAATGCTATATAATATGATATGATATGATATAATATGATATGATATGTTGTGATATGATGTGATGTGACGTGACGTGATGACATGACATGACACGACACGACATGATATAATACAATACAATATAACATAACATAGCATAATATAATAATGTAATATAATGTGATATGATATGATATGATATGATATGATATGATATGATATGATATAGATAAGGCAATTGTGCCTTAGTAGAGAGAATTTCCTTGCTAGGAATTCGCTACACCAGTGAAATCACAAATGCAGACCTCATAACAATAATAACATTCTAAGTGCTCATGTTTAGATAGTCCTCAAAGGTTCCTAAAACATTTTTGTCACATTGACCCTTTGAGGTGCCATCTTCCCCTCTGATAACACCATCTCTAAGTTATCGTGAATATATTTTGTATTATATAACTTTTTGTATGCTGTCTTCCAAATTAGAGTGTAAGTCCCTTGAGGACAGGGACGGTTTTTGCTCTTCTTTGTATCCTCATTGCTTATTATGGTGCCTGGGAAACAGTAGGTGCTTAATAAATGCACACTGATTTGACCTGACTTCTTATCTCAATTTGGTGACATCAGTTGGCCCTTGACTTCTTCCCACATCTGCTTGAGCTTGGGTTCTGCTATCTCAGCTTTCTGATGGAGCACTTTGAGATATTCCCTGGCAGGTGTGGCTTCTGCCATAGCTTTGGCCTCTGAGCTCCTCCCCTGCTGCCCGGTCTACTGGGCTTTGAGCTCCAGCCTCTCAAGTGACCTTCAAAGGCACACCTCATGTTCAGTTTATTCTGGGTTTATCTGTTAAAAAAACAGTTTACCTATTTAAAAAAAAAATTCATGGTAAGATGTAATGGATTCAGGAAAGCAGTAGTTCAAATCTCACCGTAGACATTTTACTAGGTATGTGACTCTGAAAAAGTCACTTAACTGCTGCCTCAGTTTCCTCATCTGTGAAATGGGGGTAATAATAGTACCTACAACACAGGGTTGTTGTGAGGATCAGATGAGACAGTGTGTTTGCAGCACAAAAATTAAAGCCCAAATGAATGCTAGCTATAACTATGGTGGTGTTAGTGATTGTTACTATTATCATTCCGTGTCTTTCTAAGGGATGGCCCTGACCCTGCTTCCTTAACCATGGTGGCTCAGCCCTATTTGAAAACAAACCTTCCCAGCCCTTATGATGGAAATCTGTACTACAGGCCATGAGTTGAAGATTAGCTTGCTAAAACCTTCCACCTAGTGACTAATTAGTATAAAACAGCATTACAAAAAAAAGAGGCCCATTCAGATGGTGCTTTCAATTTAAGTCAATAAACATTTATTAAGTTCCTGCTATGTGCCAGGCACTCTGCTAAGCATTAGGGATATAAATAATAAGACAGTCCCTGCCCTCAAGG
Source organism: Phascolarctos cinereus (assembly GCF_003287225.1). Classification (NCBI taxonomy): domain Eukaryota; kingdom Metazoa; phylum Chordata; class Mammalia; order Diprotodontia; family Phascolarctidae; genus Phascolarctos; species Phascolarctos cinereus. The sequence goes on along the minus strand of NW_027555514.1, from coordinate 275,138,390 downwards.
AGCCTGCAGTCTAATGGAAGGTGGGGGGGCAACATGCAAAAGGAAGCTGGAAACTATCCATTAGCTTGATTGAGCCAAGGGCCCTCCAAATATGCCCATTTTACAGATGGATGCTGGGGAGTCTGTGACATGACTTGCCCAAAGACATATAGCCCCCCTAACGCAAGACTTGAGACCAGGCTTTCTGACTTATGGAGATCAGACTTGGAAGATGACCTCAGAAGTCATCTGGTCCTACCCATTGATGGGGCAGTGGATAGAGTGCTGGACATGGAGTTGGGAAGACCTGAGATCAAATCCAGCCTCAGATACTTACCAGCTGTGTGACCTAAGCAAGTCACTTAACCTCTGTATGCCTCAGTTTTCTCATCTGTAAAGTAGGGGTAATAATAGCACCTATCCCCGAGAGTTGTTGTGAGGATTAAATAAGATTTGTAAAGCACTTCGTAAACTTACATAAATATATTATATATACATATACATAATAAAATAGTATATATTCTATAGATAAACTTCTATAAATATATAAAGCATTATATAAATGTTATTTTTTATTATTCATCTATTTATTATTATTTGTTTTTATATTTCTTATTATTATGATTACTGAATGAATGAAAAAGCATTTAAAGTGCTTATTATGTGCCATGCTAAGCGCTGAGGATGTAAATTGAAGGGCAAGACAGTCCCTGATCTCCAGGAGCTTACACTCTAACTGGGTAGGGTTTCTTAACCTCTTTTTGGGCCACGGCCATGTTTGGCAGTCAACTGGGTGAAGGTAATGGGCGCCTTCTCAGAACAAAGTTTTAAATACACAAAATAAAATAAAATACATGCAGTTACAAAGGAAATCCAGGATATTGACATTTGGTTTGTTGTTATTCAGTCCCATTTGGGGTTTTCTTGGCAGAGATCCTGGAGTGGTCTGCCATTTGCTTCTCCAGCTCATTTTACAGATGAGGAAACTGAGGCAAACAGGGTAAAATGACTTGCCCAGGGTCACGTAGCAAGTAAGTGTCTGAGGCTGGATTTGAACTTAGGAAGATGAATCTTCCTGATTACAAGCCCAATCCTCCATCCACTGGGCCACCTAGCTGCCCACTGAAATTCAGCTAACTGTATACACACACACACACACACACACACACACACACACACAACCATACATACACATACATACATATACACATACATACATATACATATGTGTGTATGTATATATGTATATAAACAACTTCACAGAGCAGAGATTAAGAACCCCTCTAATGTGGGAGAAAAAATATATAGAAGGAGGTGTCAGCCTCAAGGCAGCTAGAAGGGGCCTGTGGTCCTTACTGAGTGTCTTTTCCATTTCCGTGGGATGGATGCCAAGTCTGTTTTTGAGGTTGAGCCATTGAACAGGGCCAAGGCCTTTGGTGTCGAGCATAGCTTCAGAGTCTGTGTCTGCTACAGTTGCCAGCTCAGATCTCTGTGTAGGTTGCTTCTGGAGAGAGGGATGACAGAAGTCAGGGGGGCTACCCTGGTAACCTCACATTATATACTTTTAATTGATAGAAAGGCCTCCAGCAAGTTGGGTAGATAGATCCTCCACAGAGGAATTTTGGAAGCCGTGGACAAAAATCACAGAGAATGAGCAGGCATGGGTTGGTTACCATCTGCTCTGGTGGAAGGATGACTCATTTTGATGAAATAACAGATCCATGGAAACATTATATTGAAATGAAAAGGAGCAGCATGTCTTTTTAAAAATATTATTTAACATTCATTAATTTTTTTTGAGTTCTGAATTCTCTCCTTTTCCCCCCTACACAATGAGAAGTCAAGCATTATAATATCAATTATATGTGTGAAATAATGCTGAACATTTCCATATTAACCATGTTGCCAAAAAAAGCAAGAAAAATGATGAAAGTGAAAAAACTATGCTTCAATCCTCACTAGACTCCATCAGTTTTTCTCAGGAAGTAGACAGCATTTTTCATCATAAATCTTTCTGAATTGCTTAGGATCGCTGTGTTGGTCAGAATAGCTAAGTCATTCACATTTGATCATTGTACAATATTACTGTTATTGTGTACAATGCTCTGCTGGCTCTGCTCAATTCACTTTCATTAGTTCATGTAAGTCTTCCCAGTGTTTCTTTCCTGAAACCATTCTGTCTGTCGTTTCTTATAGCACAACAGTATTCCATCACAATCATACCACACCTTGTCCAGCCATTTCCCAATTGAAGGGCATACCTTCAATTTCCAATTCTTTGTCAACACAAAAAGAGCTGCTATAAATATTTGTGTGCATATAGGTTCTTTTCCTTTTTTAAATCTGTTTGTGATACAGACCTCAGTAGTGGAATTGCTGGGTCAAAGGATATGCACAGTTTTGCAGCCCCTTGGGAACAGTTCCATGTTGTTCTCCAGAATGGTTGTATCAGTTCACAACTCCACCAACAGATTGCTTAAAGGTGAAAGGGATATTAACTGGGCTAAGAAAGATGAGGTGATTGCCTAGATACCAAATATAACCCAAATCCTAGGACTCTGAACGTTGTACCACCCTGCTCCAATGCACTAGTGGTTAGATGGTCAGTCAACAAGCATTACTATTAGTAACGTAATAGTTACAAGTACTAAACACTTAATATGGGCTAGCCATTATGAGAAGCTTAGGGATACAAAGAGGATACACCGGAGCAGGATCAGGGCTCCTTTTTATTTTGGTCTGGGTGTGTGATTTAATAGGCATAGGGAACTCCCAGTAAGGACATCTCCTCTACATTGCCATTCTAGTCTTAGGGAGTTTGGGGGCATGGAGAGCTAAGTTGATTTGCCCTGGGTCTTCCTGACAAGAAGGCCAGCTGCTATCATTCTGTCTTTCTCCTCTCTATTGCCCCCATTTAAAATCTGGTTGTTTTTAGACAAAGACATCAGGAGACATATACCTAAGACTCAAATTCTCCAACTTACTGACGGATACTTAATCTGCAAACTGAAATGAGAAAACGGCGCCATCTGGTGTCCACATCTGGGAATGCAGACTAGTTTACTTGGGTTCTTTATGCAATCATTTCTTCCCAGAAAATTTTTGTAAATCAAATTCTTAAATAGACATGGGGAACTCGTTGTTAAATGGAGAATTCTTTCATGAGATGAGCTCAGCACATTTCTTGGCATATAGTAGGTGCTTAATAAATGCTAGTTGACAATGGAGATGAGTTCTTTCTTCCTAACTTGTCTGTTGGGTAAATTGAAATTTTTGCACATGGAATTGTATTAAAGTGCCACTCACAGGGTCATGGAGACAATCAGAGCGGGAAGGAGAGATCATAAGGTCACAGACAGTAGATCTGAGGTTGAAAGTCCAAGCTGGATTTGGAGTCAGGAAGACTTGGGTTCAAATCCCGACTCTGATGCCTACCAGCTGTCATATAACCTCTTGATACTTCAGACAACTCTTTTGGACCTATCTACTAAATTGAAGGGGAAGGGCTTTACAAACATAATAATAATGATAGCTAGTATTTACATATGATCTCAAAGCGCTGTACATATATGATCTCAGCATATCTGAGTTCAAAGCTCTACATATATGATCTCAAAGCACTGTACATATATGATCTCAGTATATATGAGTTCAAATTACTATACCTATATCATCCCACAACACTGTAACATTTGATCTCCATAGCCTATACGATTTCAAAGCACTGTACATATAGGATCAGCCCTGGGTTGCAAAGGCTATCATTATCCTTATTTTGCAGATAAGGAAACTTGAAGCTGAGAGATAGTGAGTGAATGACTAGCCCAGACTCATGCAGCTGGGAAGTGTTTAAGGGAGGATTTCCACTCAGGTCTTCCTGACTCCAAGACAGAGACCTAGCTATCTAGCTGCTCACTCACTTTAGTCTTTCAATTATCATCGGAGTTTTTGTCCTTCGTTCTGGGAGAGGACCAATGACATCACAAGGGCGATGTCTTGGCTTGTGCACTTCTTGGTTTTAAGTGAGGCAGAGCTGTGCTGTCCAATGTAAATGATGTTACATTCTACTACCTCCATTATGCATGCTACATTGTAATATAATAATAATACCTCACATAGATGTAGCACTTTGAGGTTGGCAAAGTGTTTCATATATTGTCTCATTTGATTCTCGCAACAACTCTGTAGTAATTGTAAGTGCTGGAATTATGTCTGTCCTGCAGATGACAAAACTGAGGCCAAGTGAGGTTAAGTGACTTGCCCCAAATCACCCAAGTAGGAAGTGGAAAAGGTGGGATTTGAACTCAGGTCCTCTTAACTTTAGAGCTAGTGCTCTTACTGCTGAAATTGGAACTTAGACGGTATGACTCCAAGTTCAGGGTGCTTTCTACTGTGCCACACTGTCTCTCTGTTGTATAGATGAGGAAACTGAGGCTCAGAGGATCATTGTCTTGCTCAAAGTCACCACAGCTAGGAAGACTACATTCAAACCCAGGTCATCTGCTTCTGAAAATACTCTTCCCAATACTCTGCAGCACCCTTGATATGGCCCTTCCCACCGCTCTGCAGGACCCCTGACATGGCCCTTCCCACTGCTCTGCAGGACCCCTTAATATGGCCCTTCCCACTACTCTACGGAACCCCTTGATATGGCCCTTCCCACCGGTCTGCAGGACCCTTGATACAGCAAGCAGATGAAAATGTTGCTAGCTCTGTAACTAAAAAGCCAGAGCAAGGAAGCTGTTTGTCAGAGGGAGGGCTGGTTGGAGGGGACCCTCAGATATGAGTCAACTGAGATCATCAGAGAAGCTCTAGCTCTTTATAAGGAAGAAACCAGGAATAAAGAAGGCAGCTGATGGGCAATTTCCCTTTGCAGGGCCTTATCCTTCCTAACTGAACCCAAAAAGCCAAAACCTCAGAACAGCCTTTTCTGGCTCACATGTCCCAGTTAGGGCTCACGTCTGCATTTCAGGAGGGTGCCTGGCATGCTGAGTTTTGGGAATCTCCTTTCAGGCCCTGCTGATGCTTAGTCCTGACCAGGCTGGAAACAATTTTAAGGAACCAAACCTCATTTGCAGGGTTTCCCAGTTTTGGTGTTTTGGAAAGGCAGAACTAGAATGTTTGGAGTTGAGAGGCGGGATGGAAATTCCATCTGGAGAGGACCTGGCCAATGCTTGCAGCTAGTGTTGGGGTACCCCTTAGCATGATTCAAGAAGGCGTCGACCAGCAAAGCGGTATCTGACTCAGGCTGTGTCGACCCTTATAACTCTGACTTTGTGGAATCGTAGACTTAGTGCTGGAAGGGAACTCGAAAGCCATCTAGTCCAATATCCTGATTTTACAGAGGAGGAAACTGAGGCCCGGGGATGTTAAAGACTTCATCATAGGATGTAAGATCTAGAAATAGAAGGGACTTTAGAGGATCAGATGAAATCACCAATGTGGAACAAAGCTAGGATGTGCCTCTAACCGGGGGTGGGAAACCTGGCGCCTTGAGGCCACGTGTGGCCCTGTAGGTCCTTGAGTGCAGTCCTTTGACTGAATCCAAACTTCACAGAACAATCAGTTCACTGTCCCACCAACAGTGTATTAGTGCCCCCCAATTTTTCCACATCCCATCCAACAATAATTATTTTTCTTTTCTGTCATATTAGCCAATCTGATAGGTTGTGAGGGGGTATGTCAGAATTGTTTTAATTTGCATTTCTCTAATCAGTAGTGATTTAGATCACTTTTATATGACTATAGATAGCTTTGATTTCTTCATCTGAAAACTGCCTGTTTATATTCTTTGACCATTTATCAATTGGGGAATGATTTGTATTCTTATAGATTTGACAGGATTCTTTATATATTTGAAATATAAGACCTTTATCTGAAAAACTGTCTATAGCATTTTTCCTTATTTTCTGCTTTCCTTTTGATCTTGGTTACACTGGTTTTATTTGTACAAAAACTTTTAATTTAATTAATCGAAATTACTGATTTTATTCCTCACACTGCTCTCTCTCTCTTGTTTATTCATAAATTGTTCACCTATCCATAAGTCCGATAGGTAATATGTTCCATGTTTTTCTAATCTTCTTGTAATCTCTCTCTTTATATCTAGGTCACATATCCCTTTTGACTTTATCTTGGTAAATGGTGTAAGATATTGCTCTGTATCAAATTTCTGCCAGACTGCATTCCAGCTTTCCCAACAATTTTTACCAAATAATGAATTCTTATCCCCAAAACTTAAGTCTTTACGCTTGTCAAACACAAGGTTACTAAAGTCATTTGCTGTTGTATGTTTTATGTCTACTCTCTTCCACTGATCTACCTTTCTATTTCCTAGCCAGTACTAGATAGTTTTTGATAATTATGGCATTGTAATATAGTTTAAGATCTGGTACTACTAAACCTCCTTCCTTTATATTTTTTATTAGTTCCTTTGATATTCTTGACCTTAATTCTTCCAAATGAATTTTGTTATTCTTTTTTCTAATTCAGTAAAATAATTTTTTTGGGTAATTTAATTTGGATGGCATTGAATAAATAGATTAATTTAGGTAAAATTGTCATTTTATTATGTTGACCTTACCTACTCATGAACAATTAATATTTCTTCAACTATTTAAATCTGATTCCATTTGTATAAAAGTTTTTTAAAAACAATTTTGTTCATATAGTTTTTGGGTTTGTTTTGGCAGGTGTACTCATAGGTATTTTATACTGTCTACAATTATTTTAAATGTATTATCTCTTATTATCACTTTTTGCATGGTTTTGTTGGTGATATATAGGAATGCTAATGATTTTATGTGGGTTTACTTTATGTCCTGCTACTTTGCTAAAATTATTAATTGTTTGAGTCTTTATGATTTTCCAAGGATATATCATCTGCAAAAAGAAAAAGTTTTATTACCTCATTGCCCATTATGATTCCTTGTATTTCTTTTTCTTCTCTTAATTATTGCTGGGATTTCCAATACAATACTGAATAATATTGCTGACAATGGGCATCCTTGTTTCATATATAATCTTACTGGGAAGATTTCTAGCACATCCCCATTACAAATAATGCTTGCTGATGGTTTTAGGTAAATGCTTCTTGTGAATTTAAGGAAAAATCCATTTATACCGATATTTTTGAGATTTTTTAAAAATAGAAATGAGTGTTATAATTTATCAAAAGCCTTTTCTGTATCCATTGATGTAACCATATTATTTTTGTTACTTTTGTTATTGACATGGTCAATTATATTAATAGTTTTCCTTATATTAAACCATCCCAGAATTCCCAGTATTAATCCCACTTGGTCCCCATGTATAATCTTTGTGATATATTGTTGTAGTCTCCTGGCTAATATTTTATTTAGGGCTTTTGCGTCCATATTCATTAATGAAACTGGTCTATAATTTTCTTTCTCTGTTTCTACTCTTCTTGGTTTAGGTATCAATATCATATTTCTTTCATAAAAGGAATTTGGTAGGACCCCTTCTTTGGGTATTATTCCAAATAATTTATTTAATATTGAAATTAGTTGGTCTTTAAATGTTTGATAGAAGTCACTTGTAAATCCATCTGGTCCTGGTGCTTTTTTCTTAGGAAGCTCATTTAAGACCTGTTCAATTTCTTTTTCCCAAAATAGATCTATTTAGATATTCTATTTCCTCTTCTGCTAATCTAGGCAGTTTGAACTTTTGTAAATATTCTTTCATTTCACTTAAATTGTTAAGTTTATTGGCATATAATTGGGCAAGATAACTTCATCTTTGTTAGTGATATATTCACATTTTTCATTTTTAGTACTAGTGATTTGATTTTCTTTTTTTCTTTTCTATAACCATCTCAACCAATGGTTATTTATTTTATTGCTTTTTTTAATGTTTGGTTAATATCAACTCCTAGTTTTATTTGTTAATTCACTGACTTTCTGATACTCAATTTCATTAATCTTGCCTTTAATTTTTAGGATTTCCAATTCAGTGCTTAATTGGAGATTTTTAGTTTGTTCTTTTCCTAATTGCATACCCAATTCATTGGTCTGCTCTTTCTCTATTTCACTGAGGTAAAAGTTTAGAGATAGAAATTTTCCTCTAATTATCACTTTTGCTGTATCCCATAGGTTTTTGACATATTTTCTATTATTGTCATTCTCTTTAATGAATGATTTTTTCTTTGATTTGTTCTTTAACCCTCTCATTCTTTAAAATTAGGTTGTTTAGTCTCCAATTAGTTTTAATTCTGTTTCTGTGGTCCCTTATTAAATGTATTTTTTATGGCATTGTGATCTGAAAAGGATGCATTAATATTTTTGCTTTTAGCTATGAAATTTTATGCCCTAATATATAGTCAGTCTTTGTAAATGTAACATGCACTGCTGAGAAAAACATGTATTCCTTTGTATTCTCATTCAATTCACTCTAGATGTCTATCATATCTAGCTTATCTAAAATTCTATTCACTTCCTTGACTTCTTTCTTATTTCTTTTTGTTAGATTTATCTAATTCTGAGAGGGGAAGATTAAATTATATTATAGTACTATTATCTACTCCCACCTGTAATTCATTTAACTTTTGCTTAAAAAAATTGGATGCTATAGTATTTGGTACACATAGGTTCAGTAGTGATATTGTTTCATTGTTTATGGTACCTTTTATCATAATGTAGTTTACTTGTTTTTCTCTTTTAATTAGATCTATTTTAGCTTTAACTTTGTCTGGGATCACGATTGCTACTTCTGCTTTTTTTTCCCCACAATAAATTCTACTCCAGCCCTTTATTTTAACTGTGTATCTATCATTTTAAAATGTGTTTCTTGTAAACAACATATTGTCGGATTCTGATTTTTAATCCATTCTGCTATCTGTTTCTGTTTTATGGATGAGTTCATTCCATTCACATTCAAAATTATAATTACCATTTGTATATTTCCCTCCATCTTATTTTTCCTTACTATTATCTTTCTCAGCCTTTTTTTAAAACTCTATCCCTCCTCACACATCTGGTTACCTTCCTAATCCATACCTTTTAAAGAATCCCTCCCTTATCCTTTCCTCCCACTCTCCTAATTCTTAATCTTTATACCCTTCTAAAAGTCCCTCCCTTATTCTGTCCCCTTACACTCTTACTTCTTTATACATTTAGAAGACTTTTATATGCTTCTAGATGTGTATGTTGTTCCCTCTTTAACCCAGTTGTGATGAGAGTAAGGTTCTGGTGCTATCAGCCCTCAACCCCTACCTGGTTCTTCTGTACCAGTTCTTTCTTTCACACCTCTTTTGTATGAGATACTCCTTTTTACCTCTTCCTACCCAGTTTTATTTTTTTAGAATAACCCCATTCTACTCAGCTCACACCAAGCCTTTCATTACTACCCAAGTAATAATAGTGGCCTTAAGAGTACTAATAACATTTTCACATACAAGAAGTAAACAGTTTGACCTTATTGAGTCCCTTATAACTGTTCTTTAATGTTTACCTTATATTTCTCATGGTTCTCATATGTTGAATTTTCCATTGAGTTCCGGTCTTTTGTCAAAAATACCTGACAGTCTTTCATTTCATTAAATGTCCATTTTTTTTGGTTGTTATTCAGGATTATACTCACCTTTGCCGGGTAATTTATTTTTTGGTCATACACCTAGCTCTTTCTTTTGCTCTTCAAAATATAATGTTCCAAGACCTGCAGTCTTGTAATATAGAAGCTGCTAGCTAGGTCTTATGTGATCCTGATTGTAGCTCTGCAGTATTTATTGTCTCTCCATGATCCATTCTCCAGATCAGTTGTTTTTCTAATGAGATATTTCACACTCTCTTCTATTTTTTCATTTTTTTTTAAAGAAATATTTCTTGGTGTCTCATAACATCCTTGGCTTTCCCTTGCCCAATTCTAGTTTTTAAGGAGTTATTTTCTTCCTTAAGTTTCTGGATTTCTTTTTCTAATAGGTTAACTTTCTTTTCATAGTTTTCTTGGATTGCTCTTATTTTTCCCCCCTTAATTTTCCCTTGATCTCTCTTATTTGATTTTTGAAGTCTTTTTAAAGTTCTTTCCAGGGGGCAGTGAGGTGGTGCAGAGGATAGAGCACCGGCCCTGGAGTCAGGAGGACCTGAGTTCAAATCTGGCCTCAGACACATAACACTTACTAGTTGTGTGACCCTGGCCAAGTCACTTAATCCCATTGCCTAGCCAAAAAAACAAACATAAAGTTCTTCCCAGAGCTCCTTTTGGGCTTGTGACCATTTGACATTTCTCTTTAAAGTAGGAGTGACTGTTTTAACTTCACTAGCTTTCTCTGAACATGAACCCAGATCTTCTCTATCTCCACAATAGCTGTCTATGGTCAGGCTTGCTCCCGTTAATTTTGAATTTTTATTTGATTTTAGTTTATTTTTAGCAGCTCATTATTGTAATCAGTTCTAGTGCTGAGGTGTGGGAAATGATGCCCCAGGCCTGAAGTCCTTCTTACTGTTATTTTCTGAGCTCTGCCTGGGCCTGACCTTGGGCTCTCCTCTTCACCCCTAAAAGCACCGGTAGGCCCCCAGCCACGCTGTCCTGTGAACGCTCTTCCTCCCTGCTGTCCTTCCCACTGCAAACTTCAGCTCTCCTCTGCCCCGGAACCAAAGCCAGGGACTCCTCTCCTTTGAGTGACCACAGCCAGCAGGGTCCCTACCCTCATGAGCTCACTACCCCTTGCCCACACCCGCAGCCAGGACTCGTCTGGTAAGGACGCCCAGGCCTGGGGTAGGACAGCTAGGCCTGGCGAGTGAAGGGTCCTTCCCTCTTCCCTAGCCCAGCTGCCCCCAGGGTTTGTTCATTGATTCAGGCCCAGAGGAGAGCCAAGAGGGGTTCGCACTTCATCAGCCCCCGGGGATCTGGTCTTTCCCCAGGCCACTCTTGAAGTCTTAGAAGGACACATGCTTTACCCCGACTTTTATTTACTTCTGCTGCTCTACATTCACCTCATGTTCTGTCTTGTTTGTAGATGAAATTTCCAGAGGCTGAAATTTTCAGACCTATTCCGCCATCTTCCCAGAACCATCTGCTGATGGTCTGATGCTTAATCCAGGTCTACCTGGGCTTTTGAATGTTAGGTGGGAATTTTAATGACAAATTCTGGCAGTATTTACCTGTGTTTTCAGTCCTTGACATTAAGGACATGAACAAAAATGAGGTGTGTGCTTGCTGTCTTTCTCATCTTCATCTATTTTTCTCTAAAAAAAGAATCTCTCTTTCTATTTGTTTTTGGTTTTTCTTGTGACCAGACACATGTGCCACCCTGGTGTGTCCATCTCTCTGGTTTTTCTGTCCTTTGTTCATTCTCTCTCTCTCTCTGTCTCTCTCTCTCTCTCTCTCTCTGTCTCTGTCTCTCTGTCTCTCTGTCTCTCTCTCCTCTCTCTCTCTCCCTCTCTCTCTCTCTCTCTCTCTCTCTCTCTCTCTCTCTCTCTCTCTCTCTGTCTCTGTCTCTCTCTCTCTGTCTCTCTCTCTCTTTCTTTCTCTCTCTCTCTCTCTCTCTCTCTCTCTCTCTCTTTCTTTGTGTCTCCTCTCTGTCTCTCTCTCTCTCTGTCTCTCTCTCTCTCTCTCTCTGTCTCTCTCTCTGTCTCTCTCTCTCTGTCTCTCTCTCTCTCTTTCTTTGTGTCTCCTCTCTGTCTCTCTGTCTCTCTGTCTCTCTCTGTCTCTCTGTCTCTCTGTCTCTCTCTCCTCTCTCTCTCTCTCTCTCTCTCTCTCTCTCTCTCTCTCTCTCTCTCTCTCTCTCTCTCTCTCTCTCTCTCTCCTCTCTTTCTCTCTCATTCCCTCTCTTCTCTCTCTGACCGCTCTTTCTGTGTCTCTCTTCCATCCCCCTATCTACTTTCTCTCTCCCTCTCCCTCCCGCCTTTCCATTTCTTCTTAATAATGAATTAGAATATAGAAGTGATATATATGTATGTATGTATATGTACACATGTGTGTGCATTTGTATGAGGGGTAGGACAGTGATTTCATTGGGATGATAGGGAACTCCCAGATGAGGGAACTCACTCTATCAATGCAGATTGACACCTTCTTTGCAATTTATAGTCTTAGAGACACCTGGGGGCATTGAGAAGTTAAGTACTTACCCAGGGTCACAAAACCTGTACGTGCCATAAGTAAGACTTGAACCCAGATGCAGCTCTTGCCAACACTGAGCCTGATTCTCTAATGCATACACTATGTGTTTTTGTATATGCATACATTTTCACTGTCTTACTTAGTACAGTTTTATGCTCATTGTTCTTAATTTTTAAATTGAGTGGAACATTTTTGTGTTAACTCTTTAAGACATACATGTATAGAAGCCCTATTTTTTTCCCCCCGTGGTAGCTGTGAGGAAACCACTATATAACTGTTGTACATTGTAGCTGATTTTGTTTCTTCTTTTCTTTCATCAACTGCCCTTGGTACAGATACCTTGAACCCAGAAGGAGGCTGGCCATGCTGATGGCTGTGGCTTCCAGAAACTTTGCAACAACTGGAATTCTTCACCACGGCGGAGGAGAAGCTGAGCTAATCATTCACCTCCCACATCCAGAATGTCTCACTGTTGGCTGCAAATAGATAACCCCTAGCAACCAGTTATTCTCCTACATTCTTCACTCCGGTAGAGTTTGGCGAGTTTCTTCTCTTCTTCAGCGTGAGTTCTGACATTTACTAGCTCTCTGCTGGATGCACTCATTTCTAATCTTCACAGCTTCTCATTCTATGTTTCTATTGCCCTCCCTTTGCAAAAGATTTAGAGTGGGAAGGGAACTATATTATTGTTGAGCCGTTTCAGTCGTGTTTGACTCTTTGTGACTCCTCCATTTGGGGTTTTCTTGGCAAAATACTGGAGCGGTTTGCCATTTCATTCTTCAGCTCATTTGACAGATGAGGAAACTGAGGCAAACAGGGTGAAGTGACTTGCCCAGGGTCACATAGCTAGTAAGTGTCTGAGGCCAGATTTTTGTTGTTGTTGTGTTTTGTTTTTCTTTGTGAGGCAGTTGGGGTTAAGTGACTTGGCCAGGGTCACACAGCTAGTAAGTGTCAAGTGTCTGAGGCTGGATCAGAACTCAGGTCCTTCTGACTCCTGGACTCGTGCTCTATCCACTGTGCCACCTAGCTGCCTCGCTCTTAAAAATTATTGACAACCCCAAAGAACTTTTGTTTATACAGGTTCTGTTCAGGAGTGTGCTGGTAAATGTTTAACAATCGACTCCCTGAAAGCATGACATGCTTTAAAATTTAATCTGCATTTTTAACATTTTCTCCTTGACTTTCTTTATCAACAAAACAGCAAACCAAGCCTTGATTTGGTGTGTTTTTGGATATCTGAAAATGAATTTTGGTTCAAACTGAAAATTTAACAACTAAATTAGCTCACCCTTGGATATATTTTATATTGTATAATTAAGTTAGCACAACCTTGGTTATATTTTTCAATATTTATCCTATTAGAAGTTAAAAGAGAAACTTTAAAAATATTTATAAATTCATTAAAATAACACTAATAAACCCATTACCTAGTGGGATGATATTTTTATGAAAAATAACTATATTTTCCAAATTTTAAAAATAGTGAGATTGGCATTGTTTCACATATTTTTATGAATCTCTTTAGTGGCTATCTTAATAGAAGACATGAATTCTTATATTTATGTCAGCATTCAAATCTGTTCTGATATCAAAGCATATGAAGAAAATTTGGCCTTACACAGATAAATAGTTGGAAAAAGGAAGTGTATTTTAATAGGCAAACAATGTCTTGGTATTATGAAAATGGTTTTGACCCAAAAATCCCCTGTAAGAATCTTGGGGACCCTGTGGATCCACAGACCAGACTTTGAGAACTGCTGCTATAAGTTTAAGAGTGGATTCCCAAATAAGTCTACCCTAGGTTCAAAGTTCTGTGGATCTCTATCCACCAAAAATCATAGCTCACAATCCCCAGTGGATGTATTTACCTTTATTAGTCAGCTAGAAATGCAATTAGTTCAAAACAAGAGCATTTGATGGAATGGGAAAGTGAGAAATGTAGCGATAAAATATTTCCTACGTTACTCTGGTGGTATACACTCCTACAAAATACACATTCCATCAGTGGGAAGAGTGGGCACCCATAAAAACTTACATAGCACAACACACACTCAGTGAACATGGGTAGCCAGAAAACACATGTGGAGAGAAATCCTCCCCTCATACAGTGAAGGGCCACCAATACCTTCTGGTGATTTCATGGCACTGCTCCATCTCATCTCATCCAGCAATGTAACGGTAGCAGTCTTCCTGGGCAGGATGGTTCATTTCACCCAAAAGCCCTTCCTCTTTCCAAGTCAATTAACCTCCTTCAAACTCAGTACAGTCCCTTTGATGATTGAGTCAATGGATATACCTTCACTAGGCTAAAGTATCAAAGCTGGAGTATTTTCTTGATCCTTTAAATGGGATGGGATGATTGATGGACTTGATCTACCCCCACCCTAATATGTATATTGTCATCTTGGTTCTGCTATTTTCAGTTTGCATCCATTCATAAAAATCCATGCAGCTTCTCATTATTTATCATATGCAACATGTCATATGGCACAGTGATATTCCATTACATTACGTACTATAATTTGATTACCCACTTCCCAGCTGATAGACATCTACTTGGCTTTCAGTTCTTTGCTACAAGAAAAAAATGCTGCTATAAATTTTTTATGGAGCATATGGGGCCTTTATTTTTGTCGTTGACCTCCTTGGGGTATATACCTAGCAGTGGAATATCTGGGTTAAAGTATACAGACATTTTAGTTACTCTTTCTGCATAATTTCAAATAATTTTCCATAATGATTGGAACAATGCACAGCTCCCCTTACAACGCATCAGTGTGACTACCTTTTCATAGTTCCTCCAACACTATTCCCATCTCTGCCAGTTTGCTGGATATGAGGTAAAACCTCAGGATTATTTTTATTTGTGATTTTATTTATTAGTTATTTGAAGCATTCCTTTTTTTTTTTGGCAAGACAATTGAGGTTAAGTGACCTGCCCAGGGTCACACGGCTAGTAAGTGTCAAGTGTCTGGTCTGAGACCGGATTTGAACTCAGACCCTCCTGACTCCAGGGCTGGTGCTCTATCCACTGTGCTACCTAGATGGCCCTGAAACATTCTTTCTTATGGAGCTGTTAATGATATACAGTTATTCTTTTGAGACCGGTTTGCTCATAGTCATGCTTATTTATCTAGAAATGACTTTTGGGCTTATAGACTTCTTTATTTTTATTTCCCATAATATTTTATTTTCCCCCAATTACATGATGAAACAATTTTTTAAACATTTTTTTTAAAGTTTTGAGTTTCAAATTCTGTTCCTCCCTCTCTCTCCTTTCCTTCTCCCCTCCCTGAGACAGTAATCAATATGATATAGGTTATACATGTGTAATCATGTAAAACTTTCCATGTTAGTCATTTTGTATAAGAATACTTGAGAATTTTTATACTTCTATTAATTGTCTATATGTATTTTAAACCAGACCATTGAGAGAAATGTTTGACACAAATATTTTCCCCATTTGATTGCTTCCCTTCTTATACTAGTTGCATTAATTTTGTTTATGCACAAGCTTTAAATGTCATGCAATCAAAATTATTTATTTCAGTTTTTGTAATTATTGCTATTCCTTATTTGGTCAAGAATTCACCTCCTAGTCAAAACTATCGAATGTATATTATTTGCCTCTCTTCTAATTTTTGATTATGGTACAACCTTTTTTATGGTATGGTTACTTATCCATTTTTAATTTATTGTGGCATGTGGGATAAAATATTAGTCTAGACCAGAGATGTTAAACACATGGCCCCATGTAGCCCACAACACTCCTGAGTGCTGCCTGAACTAGATTAAAATGTAATTGGGAAATATTTAATAAAATTTAAAAAACACAGGTACATTGCCTTTTAAAACAAGTCAATATGTAACTCACTGGGATCCTTATGTATGGTTTAGTAAGTTCTGTTTCTATTTGAATTTGAAACCAAAGATCTAGACCTACTTTTTGCTAGACTTAGACTGCTTACCAGTTTTCCCAGAAATTCTTGTCAAATATATAATTCGTTCCTAGGCAATTTATGTTGTTAGGTTTATTAAACACTGGGTTATTAATTTAAATTATTTCTCATTCCTATTTCTCTATTCTATTTCATTGCTCTACTTAAAAAAACAAGTACAAATGGTTTAGATGATTATTGCTTTTCTAATAGGATTGGAGGTATGAAAGTGCTATTATTGACTTCATTCCTACCAGTTTTCATTATTTCCCTTGATATTCTATGTATTTTATTTCTGCAGATGAATTTTATTACTTTTTAATTCCTCTGTAAAGTACCCTTTTGGCGGTTTGACTAGCATAGCACTAAATCCGTAACTTAATTTCAGTATTATTATAATTTTAATCATATTAACATGAAGCAGCCATGAGCACTAGATAGAAGTATTTTAAAAATTATATCTATAATGAGTGTGCTTTTGTTAGATTTACTGTAAGACATTTTAGGTGTTTTGTGATTATTTTTTAATGAGACGTCCCTTTTTATGATTATTTCTAGAACTATGTATAGGTTCATGTCATAAAGAAATTTTTTGTGGGTTTGTTTTTGTAGCATGCAACTCTACTGAAGTGATCAATTATCTTAATTAGTTTCTTTGCTAATTCTCTAGGATTTTCTAAGTAAACCATCATGTCATCAGCAAATAGAGATACTTGTCTTCTCTTTGTCTGTCTTTCATGCCTTTAATGCCTTTCTCCCGTCTCACTGCTACTCATAGCATTTCTAAAATCATATCAAATAAAAGGAAGGGGAAAGGTCTTCATGCATTACTACTGATTTACTTGGAAAGATTTTAGTGTCTCCCCATTGCATATAGTGCTAGCTTTTTGTTTTAAATGATTACTTTAAAATACATTTTAAAAAGATGCCAATGCCTATATTTTGTAGGATTTTAAAAAAACCATAAATGAATATTGTACTTTGTCAAAGAGTTTTGCTATATCAGTTGTTATAATAATAATGTCATTTTGAAGCTTTTTTATTTTTAATATTGTTAATTATGTTAATTGCTTTCTTAATGTTGAACCATTCTTTCATCCCTGGTATAAATTCAACATGATCATAGTGAATGAATTTTTTTGGATGAATTACTGGAGTCATTTTGCTAGGGTTTTATTTAAAATGTTAAGTCAATATTCATTAATGATGTTTTCTTCCTTTGTCTTATACTTCCCTGGTTTAGGTATTATGACTATATTTATCTCATTAAAAATTTAGTAGAGTGCTTTCTTCCTTTATTTTTAAATATTTTAAAAAATGTGTTGTATAGGTATTTTTTTTATTGAGAAGGAAAGAAAAACAAAATCCCTATTACAAACATGTATAGACAAGCAAAAAAAAATTCCTGCATTGGCCATGTTCAAAAAAAAAATGTCTTATTCTGTACTCTGAATCCTTCACCTCTCTATTGAGAGATAGGTGGCATGTTCCATTAAGAGTCCTCTGGAACTGTGGTTGTTCATTACCATTATCAGAGTTCCTAAGTCTTTCAAAGTTTTTTGTTTTTACAATATTATTATCATTGTCACAGCAGTCAATGATTATAGTCATCTACTATTTGATAAATCCAAAGACTCTAGCTTCTCGGATAAGAACTCACTATTTAACAGAAGTTGCTGGGAAAACTGGAAAATAGTATGGTATAAACTAGGCATAGACCAACATCTTATACCCTATACCAAGATAAAGTCAAAATGGGTACATGATTTAGATATAAAAACTGATATCATAAGTAAACTAGGAGAGCAAGGAATAGTTTACCTATCAGATCTGTGGAGAAGGGAAGAATTTATAACCAAACAAGAGATAGAGAACATTATGAAATACAAAATGGAGGGCTTTGATTATATTAAATTTAAAAGTTTTTATACAAAGCCAATGCAACCAAGATTAGAAGGGAAGCAGAAAGCTGGGAAACAATTTTTACAGTCAGTGTCTCTGATAAAGGCCTCATTTCTAAAATATATAGAGAACTGAGTGAAATTTATAAGAATACAAGTCATTCCCCAATTGATAAATGGTCAAAGGATATAAATGGGCAGTTTTCAGAGGAAGAAATTAAAACTATCTATAGTCATATGAAAAAATAGAGAAATGCAAATCAAAATGGCTGTGAGGTACCATATCACACCTATCAGATTGGCTAACATGACAAAGCAGGAAAATGATAAATGTTGGAGAAGATGTGGGAAAATTGGAACACTAATGCATTGTTGGGGGAGTTGTGAACTGATGCAGCCATTCTGGAGAGCAATTTGGAGCTATGCCCAAAGGGCTATAAAATTGTGCATACCCTTTGACCCAGCGATACCGCTTCTAGGGCGGTGTCCCAAAGAGATCATAAAAATGGGAAAAGAACCCACATGTACAAAAATATTTATGGTAGCCCTTTGGTGTGGTGGCAAAGAATTGGAAATTGAGGGGATGCCCATCAATTGGGGAATGGCTGAACAAATTGTAGTATATGAATGTAATGGAGCACTATTGTGCTATAAGAACTGATGAGCAGGCAGACTTCATAAAAAAACTAGAAAGACTTATATGGACTGATGCTGAGTGAAATGAGCAGAACCAGGAGAACACTGTACACAGTACCAGCCACATTGTGTGATGACTAAGTTTGATAGACTTAGCTCTTCTCAGCATTGCAAGGATCTGTGACAACTGAAAAAGACTCATGATGGAAAATGCTATCCACATCCAGAGAAAGAACTGTGGAGTCTGAATGCAGATGGAAGCAGACTATTTGCTCTCCTTTTCTTTTGTTGTTTTGTTTTATTTTTTCTTTCTCTGGTTCCTCCTATTAATTTTAATTCTTCTGTGTATCATGACTGATGTGAAAATATGCTTAATATGAATGTATAAATAGATCCTATATCAGATTACATGCTGTCTTAGGGGAGGGTGAAGGAGGGAGAGGGAGAAAATTTAAAACTCAAGATCTTGTGGAAGTGAATAATGAAAACAAAAATAAATAAATTATTTAAGAAAAAAAGAAAAATAGTCCATAAAAATATTATTGTCGTTGTATAAATTGTCCTGGCTCTGCTCACTTCATTTTGTATCTGTTCATACAAGTCTTCCCATATTTCTCTGAAAATATTCTCTATCATTTCTTATAGCCCAGTAGTATTCCATCACCTTTATATAACATAACTTTTTCATCCATTCCCCAATGGATAGACAGTACCTCAGTTTCTAATTATTTGCCATAGCAAAAAGAGCTGCTGTACGTATTTTTTGTTTATTCTTAGAGTTTGTTTTGTTTCCTAACTAATCCTTTCCTTAACCTACCCTCACTATCATTTTCTCCTTTTCCTTCTCTTCTTTCCTTCTTGTTTTCCTGTTTAGTGAAACATATTTCTGCACACAACTATGTATGTATATTCTTCCCTCCTGTGATCATGTCAAATTAGAATTAGGTTCAAATGTTATCCATTTTTCCTTGTTTGTATTGACTTCTACTTGCATATACCTACCATATGTGACAATTTCCCCATCTTTCTTCCCTAGTATATTCCCTCCCCCCTCCCTTTACATTCTCCTTTTCAAGATTTTTAAGATCATCGAGACATAACAGAACTACTTTTATGCTTTCTGCCTATTTAGACTGCCTCCATGACACACTGATGGTGATGGAGTTCAGAGGGGACACAAGTATTACCTCCCTATATTAGAAGGTAAGCAGTTTATTTTAACATTCATTTTTTAAAACTTTAGAGTTCTGAATTTTCTCCTTCCCTCTAATGTCTTGCTCACCCATTGAGAAGACAAACAATTTGAGATCAATTATACATGTGAAAACATCTAAAACATATTTCCATATTAGCCATGTTGCAATAAAAGCAAGAAAAATAAAATAAAAATTTATACTTCTGTCTGCACTCACAGTGTATCAGTTCTCTCTCTGGAGGTGGATAGCATTTTTCATCAAAAGCCCTTTGGAATTGTCTTGGATCATTGTATTGATTAGAGAAACAAAATCTCTTGGAGTTGATCAGCATTACAACATTGCTGTTACTGTTCGCCTGGTTCTGCTCACTTCACTTTGTGTCAGTTCATATAAATCCTCCCAGATTTTTCTGAAACCATCCTGTTCATCAATTATTATAGAACAATAGTACTCCTTCACAGAAGCATATACCACAACTTGTTTAGCCATTCTCCAATTGATGAGTATCCTCCAAGTTTCCAGTTCTTTGCCACCAC
Source organism: Phascolarctos cinereus (assembly GCF_003287225.1). NCBI lineage: Eukaryota > Metazoa > Chordata > Mammalia > Diprotodontia > Phascolarctidae > Phascolarctos > Phascolarctos cinereus. The sequence continues at coordinate 275,118,126 of NW_027555514.1, read as the reverse complement.
AAAAAGCTGCTATAAATTTATTGTACATATAGGTCCTTTCCCTTTTTCTTTGATGTCTGGGATATAGACCTAGTAGGGGTATTGCTAGGTCAAAGGGTATGCACAGTTTTATAGTCCTTTGAGCATGGTTCCAAATTGTTCTCCAGAATAAACAGATTTTTTCTTGTTTATTCCCTTATGATTGTTCAGTCATGTTTACCTTTTTGTGTTTCTCTTGGCTCTTGTGTTTACACTTTAAAGTTTCTATGTAGTTCTAGTCTTTTCAGTAGGAATGTGAGGAAAGTCCTTTATTTCACCAAAGACCCATTTCCCTCCCTGTAGGATTATACTCAGTTTTGCTGGATATGTTATTTTTGGTTGTAAGCCTATATCCTTGGCTTTCTGTAATATCATATGTCAAGCTTTCTGCTCCTTTATAATGGTAGCTGCTAGAACATGTGTGATCCTGACTGTTTGGAATTTGTACTTTTTCTTTCTGATTGCCTGCAGTATTTTTCTTTTCCCTGGAAACTCTGATTTTGGCTATAATATTCCTGGGAGTTTTCATTTTGAGGTTTCTTTCCGGAGGTAAAAGGATTCTTTCTATTTCCATTTTTCCTCTGGATTCGAGAAATCTGGGCAGTTTTCTTTTATGATTTCTTGAAATAAGATGTCTAGGCTCTTTTTTCTTGGTCATGGATTTCAGGTAGTCCAGTGATTATTAAATTATCTCCTCTGTTTCCAAGTCAGTTGTTTTTTGCTATGAAATATACCACATTCCTCCCGCCCCGCCCCCAGTCTTTGACTAGTTATTTCTTGTTGTTTCATGGAATCATTATTTTCTAAGTGGTCCATTCTAATTTTCAGAGAGTTGTTCAGGCATTTTTTGGTACCTCTTGTGTCAAGCTATTAATTTCTTTTTAAAATCCTTTCTTTTATAGTTCTCATTTCTTCTTCACTTTTTTCCTCTAGCTGTCTCATTTCTAAAAAAAAATTAAAATTCTTTTCTTTGTAATTCTTCCAGGAATTCTAGTTGAATTTTTGTGCATGTTGTATTTTCCTTTGACATTGTGCTTGTGCATGTTTTGGAGTCATTCTTTTCTTCTGGGTTTGTGTTGAGCATTCCTGTTATCATGATAGCTTTTGTTATAGTGGGATTCTTCTTCATCTTTATCATCATCATCATCATCACCATCATCTTCTCCTCCTCCTCCTTCTTCTCCTTCTCCTTCTTCTTCTTCTTCTTCTTCTTCTTCTTCTTCTTCTTCTTCTTCTTCTTCTTCTTCTTCTCCTTCTCCTCTTCTTCTCCTTCTCCTTCTTCTTCTCCTTCTTCTCTTCTTCTTCTCCTCTCCTCTCCTCTTCTTCTTCTCCTTCTTCTTCTTCTTCTTCTTCTCTTCTTCTCTTCTTCTCCTTCCTTCTTCTCTTCTTCTTCTCCTTCTTCTTCTTCTCCTTCTTCTTCTCCTTCTTCTCCTTCTTTCTCCTTCTTCTTCTCCTTCTTCTTCTCTTCTTCTTCTTCTTCTTCTTCTTCTTCTTCTTCTTCTTCATTGTCATCGTCTTCTTCTTCGTAGTCTTCTGCTTCAGCTTCAGCTTCTTCCTACTTCTTGCTTCAGAGTTTGCTCCTTGCTCAGTGAGCATAGCTCCTGAGACCATGCCCTGCCCTGGAATGGCATCCTCAGGTACAGGTTTCCTTCTCAGCCCTGGATATGTGATCTGGGAGTGGGAGTGAACAACAGAGCTGCCAGCTGATGAGTATTCCTGCACCCTGTGCATATTTAGGTCCTTCTCTGCTAGTAAGGGACCTCTTCTTGCCATGATGCACAGGAATGCTCCCTGTCCTGGAATAGCTGCTCCTGGCTAGTGTTAACAAACCTGTGCTTTTCAAGCTTATCTTCCAGCAAACTGCTGGGGTCTCAGGTTGCAAGGTCCTGATTCCCATTTCTAAAACTTTCCTCAGAAGAGTGGTGTGTCAAAGAGACAAAGCTAAGCCCGAGGCTTCCCCAGGCGTAGCCACATTGCTGTCTTTAGTAGGGTCAGCAGAACCCTGAAAAGGCTCTGATTTTTTTCTTGCAGTGACTTTCTCTGTCCTCTGTCTCAGCCTGCCTGCCTGTCTCTGTCTCTGTCTCCCTGCCTCTTTCTCTTCTCACATTTCTTTCTCCTTTTGTGATGTTCTTTTTGTGATATTCCTAAAACACGGATCTGACCGTGTCACTACTTAGTCAGAATCCTTCAACAGAAAATAGGTGGTGTAGTGGATAGAGCTCCAGAGCTGTGGCACTCCTGAGTTCAAATCCCCCTTCAGAAACTTAGTAGCTGTGTGACCTTGGATAAGTCACTTACCATCTCTCTTCCTCAGCTGTAAAATGGGGATAATAATAGCATCTACCTCCCAGGGTTGTTGTGAGGATCAAATGGGATAAAATACACAAAACGCTTTGGAAAGCTCAAAGCCGTTGTTATTGTTATTATTGCCCCTAGGTCAAAATACAAAATTCTCAGCCTTGCATTAAAAGACCGCCACACCGTGGTCCCCACTGTCCTTTCCATTCTTATTTCATGTTAGTTCATATTAACACACTCTCTGTTGCAGCCAAGCTGGCCTAATTACCGTTTCCCACATACTTTCCATCTATCATGAAGCCTTTGTATGAGGCTCACGCTCAGATAGAATGCCTCTGTTCTCACATCATTGTTCGGTCGTGTCCAATTCTCCATGACCCCATCCAGAGTTTTCTTGGCAGAGATCCTGGTGAGGTTTGCCATTTCCTCCTCCAACTCACTTTAGAGATGGAGAAACTGAGGCAAACAAGGTCAAGTGACTTGCTCAGGGTCACATAGCTAGTAAGTGTCGGAAGCTAGATTTGAACTCAGGGCAATGAGCCTTCCTGACTCCAGGCTTAGCACTTTATCCACTGCACCTCACATACCACATATATAATTCCTAGCTTCCTTCGAAGGACCACCCTGATGCCGTCTCCTACTCAGGCCTTCCTCAATCTGTCTCCCTCACCCTCTTCTAGTTATTAGGGTTCCTTCGATCTTGAAAATACTTTTTATTGCTCCATGTTTATTTGTCTATGCACGTGTTGTCTTTCTGGATAGACTGTAAGCTCCCTGAAGGCAGGGCATGCTTCTTTTTTGTCTTTCTGTCACCAGTGCCCAACACAGTGCTTGGCACATAGTAGGACTTAAAAAATGCTTCTTTTATTGAGCTGAAGTGTCTCTGTCACTTCTTTTGAAGCTTCTCTGGTTTTCTGTCTCTCTTTTCTCAATGCTGGTCTCCTCTCTTCCCCTTCTCTCCCCTCTTTCCCTTTCCTGTTTGAGAAGGAAACTGAAACCTACTCAGAAGGCTTGACTGTTCCATTAAAAAGCCACCCAGAGTTTTTCATCGAGGGTCCTGCAGGTGTATCTCATTAAAGCAATGACTCTGCCCTCCCAGCTCTGCCCTCCCCCCACCCCCACCCCCACTTTTCCTGCTCCCTTCTTCTCCATCCAGTCACTGCTTCCAGAACCTAGGACAGGGTTGACTATTACAGGTGTGCCCAGGCCACTCCATCGACTGCCAAACTAAACCATGTGGTGCCAGGGTGTGATATCCGCATGGCAGACATGTTTATGAAACTTTCCCTCATAAAGTCTATAGCTCTGCCCTTTGAAAGAGGAGGGAGAAATCCAGAAGAGACCATTTTCCTACACTGCTCTGAGAAAATTGCTCCAAAACAGCTGCAAATGACACAGTGGGACTGAATGCATATGGTGGAGGGAACTGGGTCAGAGAAGGCCAAAAGTGGCCATGGATTTTCCCCTCAGCACTTTTTGCTCTGGTTTCCCCGTGGTCATGGATGTGTGAAATTCCTGTGGAGAGCAGAGGTCTCTTTTCTGCCAGGATTGGTTGGGTCTGGTTGGGACAAAATCCTTATAATTCTGAGTGAGGGTGGAAAGCATGATAAGGATTGGAAGACTCTCAAATCCCTTGATGTGAGCCAGGCGGTCCTCCTCTGCCTTGTCAGCTCAAAGGCTGTGGGGCTCACAATGAGATTTCTGTGACATCTGGCCTCCAAGGTAATGAAGTTTCCATGACATTTGGCCCCAGGGTAATAAAGGCCTGTGCCGGAACAGTATTCTTCTGTGGGAGTAAAAAGCACCTGATGACCTGTTATCCAGGCATGAAAATGAACACATGGCTGCCTGGCTGTGTGGCTCAGGCAGAGAAAGAAGGGAAGAAAAAGAAAGAAAGGAAGGAAAGAAGGAAGGAAGGAAAAAAAAAGGAAGGAAGGAAGGATTTCAGAATAATGTCCAATGAGGCTGAAAAGAAAAGTAAGAAGAAGAAAACAGGCATGAAAGGTAGTTAAAGGAATCCACGACCCAGAGCTTCACATGAAATGAATTCAGTCTTGGGGGCTTCTTAAGAATCATTCTCTTTGGCTCATTTTGTCTCCGCTCAGACTTCCCTCGGGTCCTCAAAATGTACTTTGTGTCTCAGTCTTTACAGGTGTGGGTCCGAGGGTCCCCAGTTTCTGGGCAAGCACTCAAGATTACAGTGTATACTGGACATAGGAATGGTTTTTTTTTTTCACCCCGCACAAAGAATGTAGAAAACCACTAGGGATTCACAGGAGCCCATAAGAATCAAGCTACTTTCCTTAGCTCTGGAAAGTCCCACTTTCCACCCCAGGAACCTGTACCAGGCTCCAGCCTTACCAGATCCTAAGGGTTTAGATTACTCTTGGAAGGGAAATGAATTTGGGGTTGACAGATGGTCAAACCTTCACATTCCAGTGTGTCTCACATTCTACCCAAGGGCTCTGTACTGGCTTCTAACTTTATAGCGCTGCCTAGGCCTTAGGCAGGGGTGGGGAGCCTGGGGCCTTGAGGGCACATGTGACCCTCTAGGCCCTCAAGGGCAGCCCTTTGATTGAATCCAAACTTCACAGAACACATCCTTCTAGGTCTTTGGGTGCAGCCTTTTAACTGAGTCCAAGTTTTACGAACAAATTCTGTTCGTTTTATGGCTCCTAATGTGCCTCATGCATTGTTGGGCATAGAGGAGGCTCTCAAGACACAGCCTGGTGTAATGCAAAGAACAATGGATGTTGGAAGGACTTTGGGTGCTAACATGCTGTTGGTGGAGCTGTGAATTGGGCCAACCATTTGGAACTATTTAAGAAAACTCACTAAACTGCGCATGCCCCAAGGGAGTCAGTCCATGATATAAAGGAATGTCTCATAGTATCCAAATATCCATAGCTTTTTGTGACAATAAAAAACGGAAAAGCAAAAATGGTGTCCATTGATTGGAGAATGACCAAACAGACTGCAGAGTTTGAATGGAATAGAAAATTAATGGATTGTAAGAAGTATCAGGGGACAACAACGTGGGATAATGGTTGGAAAGCTGGTCTCAGAGTCAGATGGATTTGGGTTCAAGTTTTGCCTCTGACACATTCTGATTATGTGACACCAAGCAAATCACTGGGACCTACAAATGCCAATGAAATCGCAGGTTTGGCCCCCAAACAGGAAGAGTTTCCAAAGTATTTTATGTACATTTGGATCCTCATGACAACTCTTTGAGACAGATACTTGATATCATTCTACCCATTTTACAGATGAGAAAACTGAAGCTTATAGAGATCACTTGTCCAAGGTCATCTTGCTAATCTGTGTCAGAACAGGGATCGTGTAACAATTGAATAATAAGTCCACATCCCTATTCAGGGATGTTCAGGCTCATGGATCCTCAGGGTGAGTGCCTGGGTGGCATAAGTAGGATTGATTAAGAAAACAGAGATTGCAAAACAAAATATTTCTGTCCCTCAGAAGCCCCTCCCTATTTCTTCTTTTATGACTCCCTCCTGATCCTGTCCCCAACCTCCTGTCTGATGGGTGATGAGGCTATTCCTGGGATCTATGGAGATCAATGAAAAACAAGTTTGGAGAAGAGGCTGCCAGGTCCGGCTGGCTGGGATTGACTCAGCCAATAAGCCCAGAGAATGGAAATCGAATGTAAGCTTCTTGAGGGCAAGGACTATTTTCATTTTTCCCCCCTCTTTAAATCTCCAGAGTTTAGCACAGTGTGGCAAATAGTAAGCGCTTAATAGATGCTGGTTGGGTGAGATGTCATTGAATTGACTTGAGGAATTGTGGGTGCCAAGCTTTGGTCCTCCCTTGGTTTGCATTTGCATCTCATTGTTTCCCAGTTAAAGGGTTTTATGCTTCCCTGGTCCAGAGGTTTATGGGTAAGCGCATAGGAGCACTGTTATTCTTCTCCATTTTCTGTTCTTTTATTGACCTAAGGCTGCTCTTTATGAGATCTGGCATGCCCAGAGGACTCTGCCTTTGGGTGTGACCTAGACAGGACAGCTTCTGCTTGACCTCACCAATCACTTACACCTGGTTTTCAATTGATTCCTCTTTTCTCCTGATCAATATCTTTTTGGTTTCTTCCTAGAACAGTGCTCTGGGAATTTTCCCCCTGGGGTGTATCTGGTTGGGCCTACTGGGAAGAACACAGAATTAGGTAACTCCGTCACTGATTGTCTTGGGCAGGTAATGTCATCTGTGGATCCACTCCTGCACAAACATCTCTGCCAACCCCCACATTCCCTTTAAATCTCCGTTGGCTCTAATCGAGCAGCCGCTTATGGGATGCTCTGTGCTGGCACTAGCCCTAAGCAGAATTGCAGTGTAGGAAGACTTAATCTTACTTCTCTTTCCCCTTTGCAGCAATTTCTCCTCTTTCCTTTCCCCATCTCTCACTTTGCTCTCTGGCTGTCTGGGGAGGCTTGCCAAGGATACTGAACCTAAGCAGTGGCTTAAGCACAGGGAACACACAATCATAGAAACAGAAGAGACTGTTTCTAACTATGCTTGACCAAGAATCCTTTTAAAAAATATATGCAAATGTTTCATTGATATTTTATCGTCCCCTTGTTCTCCATTTCCAAATTAACAGCCATTCGCAGCATCCTCTCTTCAAACAAAGAAGTGCAGTTAGGCAAAAGAAAATGATTGATCATCCATGCCTTCGTGTGTACCTCATTCTGAACCTTTGGTTCAATGATCGTCTCTAAATAAATGTCTCCCACATCTATGCGTCCCGGCCCATTCTCTTTCCTGAGCTCCCGAGTCTTGAATCATGAATTGTGTAGTAGACATTTCCTACTGGGTGACCCACAGACGCGTCAAACTCACTATATTCCAGACAGAACTAATTTTCTTTCCCCTCTAAATACCCCCAGTTTCTGGCCTTCCTTATTGCTGTCGAATGGACCACCATCTTTCCAGTCACCCAGATTCACAGCATCCATATCAGTCCTTTTATGTGCTACAGAGATTGTCTTCACTTTTGTATTTTTATTTCCAGTGTTTAGCATAGTACTTAGCATACAGGAATTAATAAATGTTTTTATAATTTTTTTCATTCGTTCATCTTTGCTTCCTTTCTCACACTCACTCAACATTCAGTCAATTGCCCAGTTTGCCTCTCTATCAACACGACAGCTTTTGCCTGACCCCTTTTCTCCACACACGTGGCTATCATTGGAGTTATTACCTCTCCCAAGGTCTCCCTGCTTCAAGCCTCTCCCCATGACTTTATATCTATTTTTGTGTATACCAATAAGCTACATATTTATCTCTCCTGGTAGAATGGAAACTTGTTGAAGGCAAGAACTGTTTGATTTTTGTCCTTTCCCCCTAGCATCCGCCACACTTCCTGGCGCACAATTGGTCCTTAAATTCTGATCTGATTGGTGGATTTCTTTCTTCTGTGCTGAGTGGGGAGCTACGCCTCATCTTCACTCCTCTGAAACCACAATTGGTCATTTCCGTGAGGTCTGATGTTTTCCGATGTTATCTTCCTTTCCATTAACGGACTCATTGTGTAATTGTTCCTTGGTTTTGTTTATTTTGTTCTGTATCATTTCATACAAGTCTTCCCATGTTTTTCTGAATTCCTCTCATTTGTTATTTCTTTTGGCACACAAATAATATTCCATTACATTCACATACCACAATTTATTGCCATCCCCCCCCCCCAATTAATGAGGACCTTATTTCCCTTTTTGCTAACATGCAAAAAAAATGTCGCTATGAGTATTTTGACAAATATGTAACTCTTCCCTCTGTCTTCGAGTGCTGTCAGGTACATGCCCAGTAGTGTTATCACTAGAGCAAACGCTACATACAATTTAGTGTCTTCTCTGAGATAGTTCCAAATTGATATCCCAAATAATTACAGCAATTCATAGTTTTACCAGCAGTGCATTAATGTGTCTGTTTTCCCACAGCTACTCAAACACTGACTCAGTGCTTTATCATGTTTGCCAATATTATGGACATGAGGTGAAAGGTCAGAGTTGTCTTAATTGCATTCCTCTTATTACTGGTGGTTTGGGAGCATTCTTTCACGTGGCTGCTAACAGTTTGACATCCAAGAATCCCTCTTTCAACTATCCCAAATGTAGTCATGTAAGCTTTTGCCTGAAAACCTCCAGAGAGGTTCTCTTAATCTTTTAATCCTGATCTTTCGTACTATTTGCAGTATGAGAAATTATGATGGTTTCAGAGGAACCTAGGAAGACTTGAATGAGCTGATGCAGAGTGAATGAGCATGATCAGGAGAACAATTTCTATAACGACATCGTGAAAACAAATAACTTTGAAGTACTTAAGAACTCTGATCAGTGGCGTGACTAACCATGGTTCCAAAGGATGAAACAGACATACTATCATAGAGATTGCATCAACTATGGTACTCATACTTCAAAAGGATGCTTCTGCTTAGTTGCCTCTGCCCCTCTGATTGGAGGATTGAAGGTCAAAGCAAAAAAGGCCTCCCAAAGCCTATATTTAAAGAGGGCTCAGGAGCCCAGCCAACTCTTTATTTCCCACCAGCTGCACTGCTTGGTTTTGACTCTACCATCATCACCACACTCCCTTGCCAGGTACCCTCTTCCTCCCTCCTCTTTTCCAGCGTTTGTGTTCCCCCATTAGATTGTAAACTCTTTGAGGGCAGGGACCATCTCTTTCTTATTTGTTTCTCCAGAGTTTAGTGCAAAGCCTGGCACATAGTAGGTGGTTAATAAAGCTTAATTTGTTTCTCTTGACTACGCATATTTGTTATGAGGGTCTTGTTTTTATTTTTATTTTTTCCAATAAGTTGAGGAGATGAGAGGGAGAGAAAACAGAATTGTTAATTTAAAATTATGTTGAAAGATGTTTATCCTATTCACATTACACAAATTAAAACAAGCAACCTGATCATTCTCTTAGGATCTTCCAAGGATACTGAGTAAGAACAGTTTACCTTTATTTAGCAGTTTCTTCACGACCATCCTATGGGGTCACTAGTGCAAGTATATTTGATCAATGAGGAATCTTAAAGCACAGATTTTTTTTGCATATATGTTTTTTATTAATTTATTTTGATTTATCAACAATCATTTCCATAAGCTTTTGAGTTTAAAATTGTTCTCTCCTTCCCACCCCAAGACAGCACTCAATCTGACATAGGCTATACATATACATTCCTATTAAACATATTTTCACATTAGTGATGTTGTAAGGAAGAGTTAGAACCAATAGGAGGAACCACCAGAAAGAGGAAACAAAACACAACAGAAGAAAAAAAAATAGCAAATAGTATAAAGCACAAAGATTTTAAGTTCCTTGCTAAAGGTCACACAGTTTGTAATCCAGAACCTAGGGCTCTTGATGCAAATGTCTATCTACTATACGGTGCTATCTCTCCAAAGCTACTGTGCAGGTGTATAATCCCACTGGAAGGAGGGATTAGGCATGCCTAGAATCAAGCTGGAAGTTCCCTCTTTTCAACTCAGACCCTTCTACAGGAACACCTCATTTTATCGGGCTTTGCAGATACTGTATTTTTACAGATTGAAGGTTTATGGCAACCCTGTGTTGAGCAAGTCTATTGGTGCCATTTTTCCAGCAGCATTTTCTCACATGGTGTCTCTGTGTCACATTTTGTAGTATTATTTTGGGTAGTATTTGAATTATTTTTGTAGTATTTGAAATGTTTGCATTATCATTTCTGTTACGGTGATTTGATCAGTGATCTTTGATGTTACTATGGTGATTGTTTTAGTGGGCCACAAACCACGCTCAGATAAAAGGGTGAAATTAATTGATGAATGTTGTATGTTTTCTTAGTGTTCCACTAACCCTCTGCTCCTGTTTCTCTCCCTCTCCTTGTCTCCCTATTCCTTGAGACACAACACTATTGAAATTATTCCATTTAGTAACCCTGCAACGGTCTCTAAGTGTTCAAATGAAAGGAAGAGTCAATCTTGTGGCAAACTTCACTGTTGTCTTATTTTAAGAAATTGCCACAGCCACCCCAACCTACAGCAACCACCACTCTGATCAGTCAGCAGCCGGCAACATCGAGGCAAGACCCCCTACCAGCAAAAAGATTACAGCTCACTGAAGACTCAGGTGATGGTTAGCAGTTTTTAGCAATAAAGTATTTTTAATTAAGGTATGTACATTTTTATACATAACACTATTGCACACTTAATAGACCACAGTATAGCATAAACATAACTTTTATATGCATTGAGAAACCAAAAAATTTGTGTGACTTCCTTTATTGTGTTGGTCTGGAGCTGAACCTGCAATATGTCTGAGGTATGCCTGTGTTTGAATCTATCCAGTAACTCTTTCTGAGACTGTTAGTTATCCTGGATGAAACCTTAATGATCTTGAAGCCTTTACCCGAGAGAGTTAGCAAAGTGGGAATTTTATGTCCAGGGGAAAAACTAGCGAGAGAGGTGGAAGGGTAGTCTTTGAGTACCTTGGAAAGCATCTAGCTAATCTGCCTATATAATAATAAAGGTCGGTTTGTGTGTGATTTGGGTAGCTGTGACTTTTTAAGGGATTGTCTGTCTTTTTTCAAAGGCTGACATCATTGTAGGCTGCATCAAGAGATGCTAAGTGTCCAGAGTCAGGGAGGTTTACTGCCTTGGTGAGATGACATCTGGAAAGGGAACAGTAGAGTGGAAAGAGCCCTGGATTTGGAGTTGGAGGAACTGGCTCTTCCGTTTATTACTTCTGTGACTTGGAAAGGTTACTTCATCTCTGAGCCTCAGTTTCCCCATCTGTAATAAGAGGGAGTTAGACTATATGGGCCCTTTCTGTTCTAGATCTATTATCTTTTGACATAGGCCAATCACTTTAACCTCCCTTGGCCTCAGTTTCCCCATTTGTAAAATGAAGGGGTTAGACTAGATGACCTCTGAAGTACCTTCTAATTCTAGATCTTTGATCCCATGAGTGACTCATTTGGCATCCCAGGATTTTGGAGCAGGAAGGGACCTGAGGGCTTCATTCATCTCCACCCTTTACAGATGAAGGAACAAAGACCTTAGAGGGATGAAGCCTTTCTCGAGGTCCAGCAGCTTACAGTAGTGTTAGAGGCAGGATTAGGACCCAGGTCTTCTAACTCCCTGCATTCTTTCCTCTCTATGCTATTTCTTTCCCTTTAATGACTGAATTCTCAGTGGTGATAAGGTGTCGCCTTCTCAGTGGACACGGAGTCAATAAAACCATTACTTGATTCTTATAATTCCTGGTTTTTTGTTTTTGTTTTTTGGTGAGGCCATCGGGGTTAAGTGACTTGCCTAGGGTCACACAACTAGTGTCAAGTGTCTGAGGCCAGATCTGAACCCATCAGAGGGGTCCCAGGTCAACAAGCCAACACTTTCCTGATTACTTCACTACATCTGTATTTTAGTTTAATTTTTATAAATTTGATTTTTCTGAAAATGCAGATATCTGTGTTTTTATGATTAGGTGTGCACACGCCTGGAGAATGTAAGTTCTCTGAGGTCAGGAACTGCATCTTTTCGGTTGTGGTTAGTGGTGGTCCTGCTAGTGCTCAAGGCCTGCATGGTGCTTGGCATACAGTGTTATTGCTGAGCTGTTTCAGTCGTGTCCAACTCCTGGTGACCCCATTTGGGGTTTTCTTGGCAAAGATACTGGGGTGGTTTGCCATTTCCTTCTCCAGCTCATTTGACAGATAAGGAAACTGAGGCACACAGGGTTAAGTCACTTGCCCAGAGTCACACAGCTAGAAAGTGTCAGAGCTGGATTTGAACTCAGGTCTTCCTGACTCCAGGACTGGCGCTCTATCCACAGTATTGCTTAGCCACCCCAAAACTAGTTATTAATCCTTAAATAAGATGTCAAGTTTTATCTTGTTTTCTTTTCCTTTTCTTGCACATTTCTAGGACTTGGCCATCCCCCTTTGCCTCAACATGTGTTTATAATTAATTTCCTTTTAAAAGCTTTTCTTATTACGCTTCACCCCATCTGTCCCATGCTATTGGTTGTGACTTCCTCCTCCTGAAACGCCTGGGTATTCTTCTCAGATGTTAGTTTTTCTAGTTCTCAGAGGAACCTCTGACCCCAATCTCTCTGTGCAAATAGAGATCCAGAAAGTCCCTGGCAGACAAGGCACATTCTCTGCTAGAAGCATATCCAATATGAGAAGGACTGAGGACAATGGTAGATAGATATGTGCTACAGTCCCTCTCGCTTTGACATTCGATGCTCTCACTTTCCATGTTCAGGCTCCGTTATCCTTTCAAAAGACTCTGATCCCTGACATTCTATGTCCTAAGGTCTTTTCAAGCCCTGACATTCCACGCTCTAACATTCTGTATTCTCAAAGTCTATGTTCTAAGGCCCCTAACAACTCAGATCTTACAGATTCTTTTATTATTATTATTATTATTTAAGTCTTTTCTTTTTAAATTTTAAGTTCCATGTTCTCTCCCTCCCTCCCACCCCTCCCCCACCCACTGAGAAGGCAAACAATATGATATCAGTTATACATGTGAAATCATGTAAAACGTATTTCCATATTAGCCATATCACTCTTCCCCACCCCCTTCCAAAAAAAAGAAAGTGAGAAAAATATCCTTCAGTTTGCACTTAGAGTTCATCAGTTCTTTCTCTGGAGGTAAATAATATTTTTTCATCCTAAGTCCTTTGGATTTGTCTTGGATATTGATCAGAGTAACCGAGTCTTTCATAGTTGATCATCAATACAACATTGCTGGTGCAGTGTCTAATGATCTCCTGGTTCTTCTCATTTCATTTTGCATCAGTTCGTACAGGTCTGGCCATGCTTTTTCCTGAAACCGCCCCCCTCATCATTTCTTTTCACACAATAATACTCCATCACAACCATATGGCACCACGTGTTCAAGCCATTCCCCCACTGGTGGGCATCCCCTCTATTTCTAATTCTTTGCCATCACACAAAGAGCTGCTATAAATATTTTTGTACATGTAGGTCCTTTTCCTTTGATCTCTTTGGGACACAGATCTAGTAGTGATATTGCTGAATCAAAGGATATGCACAATTTTATAGCCCTTTGGATATAGTTCCAGATCATTCTCCAGAATGATTAGACCAATTCACAACTCCACCAACAATTTATTAGTGTACCTGTTTTCCTTTATCTCCTCAAGCAACTGTCATTTCTGATAGGTGTGAGGTGGTACTTCACAGTTGTTTGAATTTGACTTTCACCAATCAGTAGTGATTTAGAGCATTTTTTCTTATGACTATAGATAGCTTTGATTTCTTCTTCTGAAAACTGCCTGTTCATATCCTTTGACCATTTATCAATTGGGAAATGGCTCTTATTTTTATAAATTTTACTCAGTTCCCTATATATTTGAGAAATGAGGTTTTCATCAGAGAAACTTGCTGTAAAATTTGTTACATTACTTTATTGCTTATGATACCTTTTGGCAAAATGTAGTTTCCCTGCTTATCTCTTTTATTTAGATCAATTTTTGCTTTTGCTTTATCTGAGGCCATGATTCTACCCTTTGCCTTTTTTTAAACTTCAGCTGAAGTATGTTAGATTTTGCTCCAGCCTTTTGTTTTAACTCTGTATGCTTTCCATGTCAAGTATGTCTCTTGTAAATAATATTTTCCTAGATTCTGGCTTCTAATCCATTCTGCTGCTTCTATTTTATGGGTGAGTTCATCCCATTCACATTGACAGTTATGACTTTTGTTTTTGTTGTTCATTTGTTTCTGACTCTTTGTAACCCACCTTTTATCATTCCCCTCTCTCCCCTGCATATCGTTTATCCCCTTCCCCACCTGTTTCCCTAGTGGGTAAGATAGATTTCTATACCCACCTAAATGTATATATGTATTCTTCCCTCTTTGAACTAATTCTGATGAGAATGAGGTTCAATCATTGCCTGCTACCTGCCCTTGCCATTTTCCCCTCTACCAGAAAAGCCTTTCCTTCTCCTATGTGAGAAAAATTTCCCATTCTACCTCTTCCTTCCCCCTTCTCCCAGTGTATCCCTCTTTCTTATGCTTATTTTCTTAATCATCCCAATATAATTGACTCACATTCATGCCCTTTGCTTATGTAGACTCCTTGCAACTGCCCTAATAACTATAAAGTTCATAGCAGTCACACATATCATCTTCTTGTATAGGAATATAAGCAGCTTAACTTTATTGAGTCTCTTATGATTACTCTTTCATGTTTACCTTTTAATGCCTCTCTCGAGTCTTGTATATGAATGTCAAAATTTCTTTTCAGCTCTGTATTTTCATCAGGAGTGCTTGAAAGTCCTCTATTCCATTAAATATTCATTTTCTCCCCTGAAGGATTATACTTAGGTTTGCTGGGTAGGTTATTTTTGGTTGAAGTCCTACCTTCTTTGCCTTCTGGAATATCATATTCCAAGCCCTTCACTCCTTTAACATGGAAGCTGCTAAATCTTGTGTGATCCTGACTGTGGTGCCACAATATTTGAATTGTTTCTTTCTGGCTACTTGCAATATTTTCTCCTTGATCTGGGAGCTCTGGAATTTGCCTTTAATATTCCTGGGAGTTTTCGTTTTGGGATCTCTTTCAGGAGGTGATCTGTGGATTCTTTCAATTTCTATTTCACCTTTAAAAAAATTTTTTTTTTAGGCAATTGGAGTTAAGTGACTTGCCTAGGGTCACACAGCTAGTAAATGTCAAGTATTTGGTCTGAGGCTGGATTTGAACTCAGTTCCTCCTGACTTCAGGGCTGGTGTTCTATCCACTGGGCCACCTAGCTGCCCCTCTATTTCACCTTCTTGATCTAACATATCAAGGCAGTTTTTCTTTATAATTTCTTGAAAAATGATATCTAGGGTCTTTTTTTTAGTCATGACTTTCAGGTAGTCCAATAATTCATAAGTTATCTTTCCTCAATCTATTTTTCAGGTCAGTTATTTTTCCAATGAGGTAGTTCACATTTTTTTTTCTATTTTTCATTCGTTTGACTTTGTTTTCTTGTTTCTTGAAGTCTCATGGAGTCATTAGCTTCCATCTGACCAATTTTAATTTTTAAAGAATTATTTTCTTCATTGAACTTTTGTATCTCTTTTTCCCTTTGGCCAGTTCTACTTTTTAAATAGTTCTTTTCTTCAGTGAATTTTTATGTGTATTTTACCATTAGGCTAATTCTGTTTTTTTTTTTTTGAGGCAATTGGGGTTAAGTTACTTGCCCAGGGTCATACACTAGTAAGTGTCAAGTGTCTGGGGCTGGATTTGAACTCAGGTCCTCCTAACTCCAAGACCAGTGCTTTTTCTACTAATTTTTTTTTAAGGCATTATTTTCTTCAGTATTTTTGTGACTTTTTTTTTTTTTTACTAAACTGTTAATTCTCTTTTCATAATTTTCTTACATAACTCTCATTTCTTTTCCCAATTTTCCCTCTACCTCTCTTTTTTCTTTCTGTAACTCTTTTAGGAATGCTTTCTAGTCCTGGGTCCAATTGGTATTTTTTCTTTGAGCCTTTGATTATAGCTGTTTTTACATTGTTGTCTTCTTCTAGGTTTATGTCTTGGTCTTCCCTGATATGATAGTAGTTCTTTGTGGTCTTTTTTTTTTTTTTGCTACTTTTCCCAGCCTATTTCTTCACTTTGAATTTTATGTTAAAGTTGTATTCTGCTTACCTCAAGGTGGGGAGGCACTGTACCAAGCTTCAGGCTTTTTTGTGCTGTTTTTTTTAGAACTAGTTCTGGGGGTCTACAAGTTTTTGATGCCTCCAAGGTGATGTGATCCAGGGAAAGGTGTGGTCATTGTCTTCCTGGTCTATGCTCTGGTCTTTACCTAGGAAGGAGCCCTAACTCCCTTGTAGCTATAAGTACCAGTTTTCCTTTTGGCCCTGGAACTGTGACCAGGTCCCCTGCTCCTTTCTGAGTTACCACAAGCATTCTTCTCTGCCCTGCAACTGCACCCCAGAATGTCTTTGAGCTGAGAGTTCTCAAAGCAGCTGCTGCTGCTCCTGCAGTAAACTCCAAGGCTCACTGCTGCTCCAAGGTCCTGCTGCTGTGCTTCAGGGCTGGCCCCCACCCAGATGTCACAAACCTCTCCTGCTGACCTAAAGTTGTCTTAGAAACAAGTCTCACTCTGCCACTCCAAAGTTTAATTTGAGGAGTTATTTTAAAGTTGTTTCGAGGGGAATGTTGGAAGAGTTCAGCTGTGGCCTGGCCTGTATTCCCCATCTTGGCTCCACTTTCCCTTCCTGAGAGATCTTATGTGTTCTAAGACCCTTCCAAGCTCTAACATTTTGTATTCTAAAGTCCCTTCCCTACCCTGACATTTTCTGTCTATGGTCCCTCCCAACTCTGACATCTTGTGTTCTAAGGTACCTCCCAGCTCTGCCATTCCATGTTTTAATGTCCCTCCCAGTTCTTACATTATGTTTTCTGTGGCCCCTTCTGTGCTCTGACATTCTGTAGTTTAAGGGGCATTCCAGTTCTGATATTCCATGTTCTAAGTTCTGTTCTAGAGCTGACATTTTATATTCTAAAGGTAACCTACTAGAAAGAACAGTGTTCTGGGAAGCAGGAGATATTAGTTATCTTCCCTGACCTGGGGCAGGATTTGCTATATGAGCTTGGACAAATGACTTCAACTGTTTGTACCTCAGTTTCCTCCTATGTGAAATTAAGGTATTGGAGATGATTCCTAAGGCCCTCTTGAGCTATGATTTCGTGTGGCTAAATTATTCTGCTTCCAAAGTGGTGGTTGTATGGATAGAGGGGCTTAAATTCTTATAGTCACAGCCACCACTCTGGCACAGACCTTCCTCACCTCGTGCCTGGACTATTGCAAGAGTCTTCTAACTTTCCTTCCTACCTTGAGTCCCTCCCTGTTTTAGTCTATCCTCCACTCAGTTGCTAAAGGAATTTTTTCTACAGTGTAGACCTGACCATGTCACCTCCCTACTAGATAAATTCTCAATGGCTCCCTATTGCCTCTAGAATCAAATATACAATTACCTGTTTGGTTTTTAAAGCCCTCCCTATTTTTTCAGTCCTCTCACACTTCAGTACTTCCACATACTCTAGTGATGCTAGCCTCCTTGTGGTTCCTTAAAGGAGACACTCCATTTCCTGATTCCATGCATTTTTATTGGCTGTCCCCCATGCTTGAATGCTCACCTTCCTCATCTTCAATTCTTTCAAGACTTAGCTCAACTCACCTTTTGCAAGAAGCCTTTCTTTGTCCCCAACCCTCACTACCAGTGCCATCCCTCTGAAATTAGCTCCAATTCACCCTATTTATATCTTGTATGTAAGTAATTGTTGTCATACCCATTAGAATGTAAGGTCCCTGAGGCAGGGGCAATTTTTGCCTTTCTTTGTATCCCAGGGCTGAATACAGTGCCTAGTAAGCGCTTAATAAGTGATTGTGGACTAACTGCCATCATGTGTCTTGGCCATTGCTGGCCTCCCAATTGGTTTTTGTTATTTTTGTGAAGTTGGCAAAATATTTTCTGCTCTGTTGGCAGCTGTGTGCGCTCTATCACGGTTCCAAGTGGGCTTGGATGTTTGTTATTAGCAGAGGATCCAAGTTCTCTGGTTCTTCTCCTCTTCTCCCCTTCACCATGGGTTGTCAGTGAACTGACCTTCTTATTTCACTCCCCATCAATAATTGACTGCTGAGCAGTCTCCGGGGCCAGCTCATGAGTCCACCTGGCACTCTCTGGTTACTAAGAACTGAAAGGCATCCTGCTTCACTTTGGGGAATGGAGAGGAGATGGATTCTGGCCCGAGAATCCGTTCCAATAAGTGTCTCTTTTTAGCAGTAGAGGAGAAGATGCCTCATTTATCACAAATCCCTGCAAGTCTCTGCTCTCACTGAACTGCGAACAGGAGTAAGATTGGAAATGGGACAGGGCAGGGCAGGGAGAGAGTGCTCCAAGTCTTCCTGGTAAGGAGCCAGTCACCCAGGGTGGGCAACTCACACCCTAACTGAAAGAAGACAGAGGTCTTATTCATTCAACTACCCATACATCTCCTCTAAAGGAGAATGGTTGGATTGAAAAACCAAACCAGAGCAAGATAAATAGCCCAAACACTGACATCATTAATCAATCAATGAATCACCAAGCATTTATTTTATTTATTATTTTATTTAATTTATTTATATACATGTATGTAATATTTATTTATTTATCATATACCAATTACATGCCAGGCTCTGTGCCAAGCTCTGGATATACGAAGACATGAAGCAGTCCTTGATCTCAAATAGCTCACATGTTGTAGCAGGAAACAACATGTATTATACACACATGTGCATGCATGCATACATGCACACACACACATGTAACACTCTCCTTTTGTTTCTTCCTGCCCATTTGTACTTTCATTTTGGGTCGCCTCAGTGATGGGGGATTTGTACTCTAAACTATAACTCATGAGTCTCCAGCGTTGTGTTTACTTGTCTTTGGTCATTCAGAACTCACAATCAGGTAAAAGAAAACATTTGTTGAAATGGCATATTATGAACAGTAGTACCCAATGTCTCCTCCATACACCTGGGGCTTACTCTCCTCCACGTACATGGAGTGTCACTGGGAAGAGTGCCCACACACATAAATTTCATGTATGTAGAAGCTATCATGCAAGGAACATGTGTATGCGGCCATGTTACCATAGGGCCTCTAGATATCTCCTTGTGAAATTCTTGTTCAGTTCTTCGTGGCATCTCTGTTGGGTGAATCACTTTACTGGGGTCTTTGTTACTGTTCCTGGCTCTTAATCTTGGCCATGGTTGATCAGAAGGAGTCCTGTCTCTGGGACTGTCACCTTCCAAGCAGGATCCCACTCCAGGAACCAGACTCCTCTTACTGACCCAACTTGATTTGACTCTGCTGATGGACTCCCTGGGCCTGATATCTGCTGGGCAGTGCATTGCCTATGGCCTTGAGCTTCTATTATGCGACATAATTGGATGGAGTGGAAGGGAGAGAAATTGCCTTCTTTCCTTTCCTTCTCTCGAAGATGTACAAAGGGGAAAGTGGAGTGTTAACTCTTCAGTAGTGTTCCATTAAGTGGTGCTCCATCTCCATAGCTGGCTCACTTTTCAACTGATCCCACAACTCCATTTTTTCTGCTTTTAGACTCTCTTGGAGGCTATTCCTACCTAGTTTCTTCTGTCCCTTCCTGAGTGCCAGGCCCGCATCACCAACTTCCTGTTGGACGTCTCAAATTAGATGGCTTCTCAAAGAAGGAATTCTCCAATGTTTCTCTACTGGACTCTCGAGGTTTCGGCTCCTTCTTTTCCTAAGGGAGGAGGAGGAGGATGAGCCTTGCCAGGGAAGACATGCTGGGACAAATATGGGGAGAGGAAAGAGGACGTGACTAAAGTCTTAGAGACCTGAGAGGTGAAGGGCAGGGGAAGGGAGTGAGCAGAAGCTCCTTGGTCCCACTACTGAGGCAGAATTGGCAGGGGAGGAGATGCTGCACTGTCAACACAAAGACTGGGGCCCAGCTATGTGAAAGTCACACAGAACAGACAAGTGAAGGGCTGCAGCAGTTCATACTGCTGAGGATAGCATGGGGAAATCTGTGCATTCCCATTGCTTTGGAGCTAGGGAGGGAGGGAGGGAGGGAGAGAGAGAGAGAGAGAGAGAGAGGAGAGAGAGAGAGAGAGAGAGAGATAGTAGAGAGAGAAAGAGACAGACAGACAGACAGAGACAGAGAGAGGAGAGGGGGGGAAGAGAGAGAGAGAGGAGAGAGGGGGAAGAGAGAGAGAGAGAAGAGGAGGCAAAAGACAGAGAGAGAGAGACAGGGAGAGAGAGAGAGAGAAAGAGAGAGAGAGAGAGAGAGAGAGAGAGAGAGAGAGAGAGAGAGAGACAGAGAGACAGAGAGAGAGACAGAGAGAGAGACAGAGAGAAGAGAGGGGAGAGAGAGACAGAGAGGAGAGAAACAGAGAAGAGAGGAGAAGGGGAGGAGAGAGAGACAGAGAGAAGAGAGAGACAGAGAGAAAAGAGAGAAGGGGAGGAAAGAGACAGAGAAAGACAGGAAGAGACAGAGACAGAGAGAGAAGAAAGAGAGAGGAGAGAGAAGAAAGAGAGAGACAGAGAGAAGAGAGAGAGAGAAGAGAAGAGGAAAGAGAGAGAGACAGAGATACACAGAGAGAGACAGAGACAGAGACAGAGAGACAGACAGAAACAGAGGAGAGAAATAGAGAGAGGAGAAGGGGAGGAGAGAGACAGAGAGACAGGGAGAGACAGAGAGACAGAGACAGAGAGAAGAAAGAGAGGAGAGAGAAGAGAGAGACAGAGAGGAGAGAGAAGAGAAGAGAAGAGAAGAGAAGAGACAAGAAGAAGAAAGAGACAGAGACAGAAACAGAGAAGTTTTTCCCAGTTCTAGATGATTTTCAAAATTCCTTCCAATACAACTCTCCTTCCACCTCCCCACTATGATTCTATTTTAAAAGCAGCTGTTTAATAAGGATTAAACTTTCAGGAATCAGTACCTCAAACATCTGCTTCTGGCTCAGAAGGCTGATTACCAGGTTTTCATTAAAGTTTCTCCTGCTTCATTCCCTCCTCCTTGTACCCCTAAACCCCAAACCCCACCTGCCCCAATTAAGTGGCTTGGTTTTATAATCTGGCATCAGGAAATGACATGGAACACAGATCCCCAAACTCACGCCTGCCACGTATGTTTTATGGGTGAAAGAATGAGTGGCTCCATGAAGAAGCTGGGCAGGGAATGGGTTTCACGGTCACAGAGTGGACAGAGTATGAATTTCATGATGATGTTCATCCAGAAGGGGGAGGACGTACAGCTGGCGTACCTCGTGTCCCATTGGAGAGAAAGCAGGGAGCAGAAGAGGGGCGCTTGAAGGGGTTTCATTTGGGCTTGAGAGGGAGAATGTCCATCAAGTCTTGCTTGAAGAAAACAACAGGCTTACTTTTAGTTCAAAACATCTATGCCACTGGGTGGCATTTTCTTATTCAATCTAGTTCAAAACTCATTTATTAATGGAGCTCAAAATTTTAAAAAATGAATGTTAAAATTGTTTAATATGTAACTGAGAAAAAATAACATTAATAAAAATCATTTATCAAATTAACACTATATGGCAAGGATTATACTTGTTGCTAGGGATACAAAGACAAAAAAGGAAGCAGTCCCTGACCTCAAGGAGCTCACATTCTGCTGATCGAGTGCTAATCAAATCCTGTCTCAGACATTCACTAGCTATAGAACCTTGGTCAAGTAACTTAACTGCTCTCAGACCGTTTCCTCATCCATAAAATGAGGGAAATGGGTTCAATGGCCTTTAAGGTCCCTTTTACCTCTAAATCCAGGATCCTATGTATACATGTCAGTAAATACAAATTAACATGAAGGCATCTCTAGAGAAATCATATGTAACCCCAGTCCCAAAGCCCATCGGTGTGAGATTTCATCCTCACTGATGGAGATGAATGCCCTGCCCTGTGTAAGGGGCTGGGTGGGGTTGGCAAGAGTGAGAGAGCTTCACCCTTTATTCTTTGAGTCTTCTTCAAGCCTTGGGTTGCTTTGGGTCCTTCTACCTTCAAGAGAGAAGATGGTGCTTTCAAGCAGGGCAAGGTATCCATCTCTACCAATGAGGAAAGAGTCCCATACCAAAGGGCTTTGGGACTGAGGTTAAATAAATAATAACAGCATTCCTTTGTGGTCTCACATGTTTGAGAAGTGGCATGAGGGAAAGGAAGGGTCACGGGACTTGGGATCAGCAAGACCTGGGTTCAGGTGCTGCCTCAGACACTAGTTGTGAGACTAAGGTAAATGATTTCATCACTCTGTGCCTCAGTTCCCTCTTCTGTAAAACTGGGGAGTTGCACCAGATGGCCTTTTGGGTCCCCACCAGCTCTAAATCTATGATCTTAAGCAAATACAAAGTAATTTGAAGAGGAAAAGGACACTAGCAACTGGAGACCAAGGACTCCTTATGTTTCTACTTAGAAAAGCATAAATAATAGTTATGCAATAGCTCACATTTCCAAAGTGTTTTAAGGTTTGCAAGAGGCTTTCCTTCCAGCACTTCCAACTCTTGAAAACCCTAGCTCCCTCCAAGGCTCAGTTGGAGTCACCTCCTACAGGAAACCTTACTTGAGCCCTGTTCCACCTTCCCCTCAATGCTGTTCCCCCACAAATGACTTTGTATGTATTTCATATACGTTTTGTATTCATTTATCTCATTTATGCTGTCCAGAATGGAAGCTTCTTGAGGGCAGGAATGGTTTCACTTTGTCTTTGCATCCGCAGGGCTCTGCACAGTGCCTGGAACATAGTAAATGATGAATAAATCATTGAACTGAATGTAAATGTGAGGCAATGTTTAGAATGGTGCACCCTGAGGGCAGATATCATTTCATTTGATTTTTTTTTCTTTTCCTTTTTTTTGGTCTTTGTGTCTTCAGCACACAGCATAGTGGTTGGCACTTTCTGAGTACTTAATAGATCTTTGTCGACTTGGACTGTGTATCTCTAAAGTCTCTTTAGCTCAGTGATGGCAAGCCCCAGGCAGAAATGCTTCATCTTAGACTAGGACTCTGTCGGTCTGATTAAAGATGGAGCACCACGCTAACTCAACCAGTCCTAGGAATCTGTCTCCTCCTCCCCACCCCCAGACCTTGGGGCAGGAGCATGGGCAGGTTGTTGAGATTTAAGCCTCAAGGTTTATGTGCCGTCTGAAGACTGGAGCAACCCCTTCAGTACTGCTGCTAGGAAGGGTCTGTCTTCTCCCCTATGGCACATTTCACTCACTCTCCCTGTAAACTTTCCAAACCAAAATCCCCCTTCCTGGCCACCACTCCCCCGTGAGAATGTAAGCTCCTTGAAGGCAGGAACTGTCTTAGCTTTTGGCTTAACCCAGTTCCTGGTGTATATTTATAGTAAGCACTTAATAAAGGCTTTTTCATTCATTCCTCACACTATCCCTCGGACATAATAATTGTTCCTACAAATGAACAAATGTGGCCTGCTTTCTCCAGACGGTAGTTACATAGACAGTGATAGATGTTGCCTAGAAGTCCTTTTGATCCTTCCTGCAGTTTACATGACTGCAAAGGTGAAAGCTTCTTGGGTATTCTTTGGGTCTTTCTTGGATCTCACTAATTAAGTGGAATTCTTCAGGTGCAGTAGCGAAAGAGTGCCACTGAAACATGGGGGGAGGGGAGGATCTGAGGAGCTGTCCAGCTTCTCTGCAGCTACGTGCTGACCCTACTCCCCCACCTCCCCCACCTCGGCTGTTTTGTTTACCAGTCCTCCACAGGAGACCATGCAATTGGTCACTCCAAGCCTGTGCACAGCTGCAGGAGGTCAAATTCTGCCCTTTTGGTCTGGGTTGATTTCGTTTAGCCTCCTTGGGGACTATGCTTTCAACATGGCCCAAGGCTAAAGGGAAGGCTCTCTTGGGAAGGGACAGCATGTGCAAAATGAGTTCAAATGTCGTGAGGACAACTCCAGGCAGGAAACCCAGAATTCGAATTTTTAACCTCTTAGGCGGTGATGTACAGCAAGATGGCCAAGTGTCCCTCCTCAGAGGAAACTGCCAGTTCCCCCAAATGGAATACATTCATTCATGAGCAGCAGCAGGGAAGGAAGACCTGGGTTCCAGTCCTGCCTCTGACCTATCCCTGCTGAGTAACCCTGGGCAAGTCACTTAAACTTTCAGGGACCCAGGGAACTTTCTAATGTATAAGTTAGAGATGAGTTACCAATCTACATAGGAGAGGGAGTTTGCAACCCAGTTATTTCCTATTTGGATGAAATCAGGAAGATATATTCTCTTCCCCAGCAAAAAAAAAAAAAGCAAATAAATTAAATAAAAAAACACAATTCATGTTGTTTTATCTAATGGAAAGGAAACTGCACAGGGGACAAGAAGACCTGGAATTGAATCCCCACTCTTGATGTGTGATTTTATGCAGGTCCCCTCAAGCCTCAGTTTCCTTTTCTGTAACATAGAGATAAGAATATGTCCCATATTTTCCTATAAATGTCATATAATTGCACATGTATAACCTATATCTGATTGCTTACCATCTCAGGGAGGGGGAAGGAAAGAGAGGGATAGAATCTGGAACTCAAAACTTTAAATAAAAAATTGGGAAAAATAAAGATTAAAAAAAGAATGCATGCCTTAACTAGTTTATAGTGTGATTTTGGGGATCTAATAAATTAATGGATAAGAACATTCTTTGCAGGCTTCTGGCAGCCAAGATGGTGGAGTAAAAAGGTAGTTGCTCTCACCCTCCCCTATCAACTTTTGAAAACCCAGAAAATATCACCCCAGAAAAAAAAACCCTGGAACAGCTGAACTAGAAGAAAGGCTGGGTGCAGCAGTGCAGCAGCCCAGCAAAGGGTCTCCCAGTGCCTCAGCAAAAATAAGGGAAATGGCACTACAAAGGGCCCCAGGTGGATAAGCACCCTTTCATCTGAAAGGAGCTGAAAAAAGCAACCTAAAGTCTTCCTAAAGTCTGAGCCTTGCTGATTCCAGCCCAATACCAGGTAAGCTGTCAGAACCTCCTACTATCAACCAGGAAGAGATCCTGAAGCCCAGGTGGTAGAGCAGCAAACACCAATACCTGGACCTCCGAGTGCCTCAGTGAGAGTGGGGGAACCCGTGGAAACCAGCTCAGAAAAACACCAGGTACTTCGGCACTGCAAAGGAATCTCCCAGTGCATTAGCAGAAAGGAGGGAGACAGCACTGCAAGGGGCCCCAGGCAAATAAACACCCTGCAGCATCCATCTAAAAGGAGCTGAAGAAAGCTAAAGGAAAGGAAAAGCAGGCAACCTAGAATTGCCTGAAAGTTCCAGCCTTGCTGATTCCAGCCCAACACGAGGTAAGCTGCCAGAACTCTACAGCCTCCAATTGCCAACATAAGAGGCCCCAGCACACAAAGCCAGTGACCAAGACCTAGGCTCCCAACACAAGAAGCTTGGGTCAGTGCCCTCTGTTCCCAGCAGGAGAGCTCAATCTCTTTAAAGGCCAGGGAATAAAGAAACACATGAGTAAAAAGAAAATACCATAGATTCATATTATGAGAAGAGTGAAGATCAAGACAGAAATTCTGAAGAGGACAACATTGTCAACAAACCCACATCTGCAACATCAAAAGGGAATATGAACTGGTCTGAAGCCCAAAAAGCCTTCTTAGAAGAGCTCAAGAAGGATTTTAAAAGTCTAATGAGAGAGGTAGAAGAGTCCTTAAAAAATACAATTGGCCAATTGGAAAAAAAGTACACTGAAGAAAACAAGTCCCTAAAAAACACAATTGGCCAATTGAAGAAGGAAGTACAAAAACTAACAGAAGAAAACAATCTGTTAAAAACTAGAATTGGACAAATGGAAACTAATGACTCTATGAGAGAGCAAGAATCAGTCAAACAGAAACAAAAAAATGAAAAAATAGATGAAAATGTAAAATACCTCATTGGTAAAACAACCGACCTGGAAAATCGATTCAGGAGAGACAATTTAAAAATTATTGGACTACCTGAAAATCATGATGAAAAAAAGAGCCTGGACAGTATCTTTCAGGAAATCATAAAGGAAAACTGCCCTGAAGTCCTAGAACCAGAAGGTAAAATAACCATAGAAAGAATACACCGCTACCACTGAAAGAGATCCCACCGTGACAACGCCAAGGAATATAATAGCAAAATTCCAAAATTACCAGATGAAAGAGAAGGTGCTGCAAGCAGCCAGAAAGAAACAATTTAAATATCATGGAACCACAGTCAGGATTACACAGGACCTTGCAGCTTCTACATTAAAAGACCAGGGCATGGAACATGATATTCCATAAGGCAAAGGAGCTTGGATGCAGCCAAGGATCAACTACCCTGCAAAAATGAGCATGATTTTTCAAGGGAGGAGATGGATATTCAATGAAATAGGGACTTCCAAACCTTCCTGATAAAAAGACCAGAGCTCAACAAAAAATTTGATCTTCAAGTACAAGATTCAAGAAAGACATAAAAAGGTAAATGGGACAGAAAGATACAATATGTTGTTAATAAGGGTGGACTGTTTACATCCCTACAAGGGAAGATGACACTTGCATCTTGAGAACTGTATTGTTATTACACCATGTTAAAGGAGTATACATAAAGGGGTGGATATTAGTTGACTTTGATGTAATGATAAAAAAAAATCTAATCAAGTGGGTTAAATGGATCCAAGTAAGTGGATTAGTCTGATCTTAGAAAATGTACTGAGAAAGGAGGAGGCAGACAAGGGTAAATTACATTACAGGAAAAGACAAAAAATCCTATTACAGCAGAGGGAAAGAAGGGAGGGGGTGAGCATTGTTTGAACCTTACTCTCATCAGATTTGGCTCAAGAAGGGAATAACATAATCAGTTAGGTATAGAAATCTAACTTGCCCTGTAGGCAGTAGGAGGGAAAAGTGGAAAGAAAAGGGAGGGGGGAATAGAAGGGAGGGAAGAAGCAGTAAGGTTAAAGGGGAAGAAAAGGGAAAGGGAGGGAGGGACTGAAGGAGGCAGTGGTCAAAAGCAAAACACTAGTGAGAATTTGTACTTAGAACTTCACTAATGTGAAAATATGTTTAATAGGAATGTAAATGTATAGCATATATCAGATTGTGCACTGTCTTGGGGAGGGTGGGGGGGAAGAAGATGGAGAAAAATTTTAAACTCAAAAGCATATGGAAGTGATTGTTGATAAATCAAAATAAATTAATAAAGTAAAAAAATTAAATTAAAAAAAGAAAATGCTTCACAAACGCTAAAAGTTCTATACAAGCATAATCAATCAATCGATAACCATTTATAAAATACCTACTATGTGCCAGGCACTGTGGCAGGTTCTGGTGATACTAAGATAAGAACAAGGCAGTCCTGAACCTCAAGGAGGGTCATTCTACTGGTGAGATGTGACATTTAATCAAACAATTAAGCACTAAGGCTTAAAGTGAATTATAGATGATTATTGGTGATCTTGTTCTTATTCTTCTCATTTTTTATCTGATAGAGTTGAGATTGAAACAGTCCTGGGACAAGTCACTACTGTGCAGGTGGTTAAAATTCCTGATTTTTGTAATTGAATAAAATTATTGGCATGTAAACTCATTTTTTGATTGTTGTTATAGTTATAGTTTTGTAGAATCTAGGTGATTTAGTGGACAGAGGGCCAGGTCTAGAGTCAGGAGGTCTTTTTTTTTTTCAGTTTTAATCTGGCTTCAGACACTTACTGGCTGGGTGACCCTGAGTTATCCACTTAACCTCTGACTCAGTTTCCTCATCTGTAAAATGGTGATAATAGTAGCACCTACCTCCCAGGGTTGTTTTGAGGATGAAATGAGATAATAATTGTTAAGCACTTCATACAGTGCCTAGTACATAGTAAGCACTATACAGATGTTAATTATTATTGTTGTCGAATAGGATTCAGAGATCCTGTAGTTAGAGGATGATAATAATTGGAGTTGAAAGTGACCTTAGAGGGCATTCATTCAATCAACAAGCATTTATTAAGTACTTACTGTGTGCCAGGCACTGTTCCAAAACCTGGAGATAAAAATCTAAGTCTATCCTTCAGAAGCTTACATTCTCATGGAAGAACTGAAAATGTGTGTGGGAAGCCTGAGGGTCAGAAGCTGAGCTGGAAGAAGAATAAGGAATGGCAACTTGGGCCCTTTCCCAAAAGAAAAGCTCTGGGAGGAACTCATGGAGGAGGAAACCAGAGGATCAGAGTGGGCCCCAGGTGATAGAAGA
Organism: Phascolarctos cinereus; assembly: GCF_003287225.1. Lineage (NCBI taxonomy): Eukaryota > Metazoa > Chordata > Mammalia > Diprotodontia > Phascolarctidae > Phascolarctos > Phascolarctos cinereus. The sequence continues at coordinate 275,090,067 of NW_027555514.1, read as the reverse complement.
AATGGCCTCCATCTCCATCAATAAGGAGAGAGTCCCATACCAAAGAGCTTTGGGACAGGGATTATAGGCATCTGCCATATGGTAAACATAACCAGGCACTTGGTGAAAACCATACCATCTCGCAGGGACTTGCAGGGGACAAAGCTGCTGAACATGTAAACAAGAATGCCCAAATGCACGGGCAGACACCTTGGGGAACAGAAGACTCGAGAGCCATAGTTGGGGTGGGTTTTTCATCAGCTGGTGCTTTTTTTTCAATTTGGTCCTTGTAGAGCCAATTATAAGAATCAGCAGCAGGCTGCTCTGCTCGCTTCCTGTTTCTTTTAGGATTTTGTCCCAGGATTTTAGCACCATTCAGTTTTCTTATAGCCACCCCCCCTTTCTCCCTGGACCCTTCCATCTCACGTTAATAATAGCAGACATTTCTATAGGACTTTAAAATTTGCAAAATGCTTTAAAAAAGCAATCTCATTTGGTCCCCACAACAACCCTGGAAGGATGTTGTAGTACAGGTATTATTATTATTAAGCTCATGGATGGTGAAGAAATTAAGAGAGGTTGTCACTCGCCAGGTCAGACAGCTCCTAAGAATCAGAGGAGGGAGCTGAAGCCATGTTCTCCAGAATCCAAGCCCAGCCCTCTGTCCATTAACCCTCACTGTCTTTCCAGCTTATATTCTATTTTGTGCCATAGCACCAAAGGATAATAGATGCTCATATATAGGGAAGGCACCTCAGACACTGTCTGGCTCATCTGGTACATGAGTGAAGATTTCCTCTATGACACCAGCTCCAATCTTTGCTTGAAGACCTCAAAGGAGGGGAAATCCGGTACCTTAGTTACCTAAAAAGGAAACTGTCACAAGAGACTGTAAGACTTGGAGTTTGAATCCTGCCTCAGACACTTAGTGGCCATGTGACTCTGAGCAAGTTAGTCACCCTCTCTCAGCCTCAGTTTCCTGGGCTGTAAAATGGGGATATTAACAGCACCTACCTCCCAGGGCTGTTGTGAAGTCCAAAGAAGATATGACTTGTTGATATGTTCAGGTGTTCAGTAATGTCCAACTCTTCATGCATCCATGGACCATAGGATGACAGGCCTTTCTATCCTCTACTATCTCAAAGTCTGTCCAAGCTCATGTTCATTGCTTCCATGACAGTATCTATCCATCTCATCCTTTGCTTTCCCTTTTTCCTTTTTCCTTCAATCTTTCCCAACATCAGGATCTTTTCCAGTGAGTCCTTGTCTCCTCGTTCTGTGACCAAAGTATTTTTCAATTTCAGTATTTGACCTTTTGGTGAATAGTGTGAATTAATTTCTTTAAGTATTCATTGATTTAATCTCCTTGCCATCCAAAGGACTCTCAAAAGTCTTCTCTAGCACCACAATTAGAAAGCGTCAATTCTCGGGCGCTCAGCTTTCCTTATAGTCCAACTCTCACAACCATGCATTATTATTAGAAAGATCATAGCTTTGACTATAGGGACCTTTGTTGGCAAGGTAATGTCTCTGCTTTTTAATATGCTGTCCAGATTTGCCATAGCTTTCCTTCCAAGGAGGAGGCTTCTTTTGATTTCATGGCTGTGGTCACTTGTCTGTGTGATCTTTGAGCCCAAGAATATAAAATCGGACACTGCTTCTATTCCTTCCCCTTCTACTTGCCAGGAAACAAAGGGACCAGTTGCTAACATCTTAGTTTTTTCTGATGTTAAGCTTCAAGCCAGTTTTTATATTCTCCTCTTTCACCCTCATTAAAAGGCTTCTTAATTCCACTTCACTTTCTGCCATCAGAGTGGCATCATCTGCATATCTAAGATGGTTGATATTACTTCCAGTAATCTTAATTCCATCTTTTGATTTGTCCAGTCTGGCATTTTGTACGATGTACTCTGCATATAAGATAAATAGATGGGGTTATAATATACAGCCTTGTCATACTCCTTTTCTAATCTTAAACCAACTGGTTGTTCCATGTTTGATTCTGTTGCTTCTTGACCCACGTACAGGTTCCTCAGGAGACAAGTAAGATGCTCTGGCACTCCCATCTCTTTGAGGACTTGACTCATTTTGTTGTGACCCACACAGTCAAAGGCTTTGGTGTAGTCAATGGAGCAGAAGGAGATGTTTTTCTGGAACTCCATTACTTTCTCCATAATACAGCAAATGTTGTCAATTTGGTCTCTAGTTCCTCTGCCTCTTCAAAAACCAGCTTGCTCTTCTGGTGATTCTTGATTCACACACTGCTAAAGCCTGTCTTGTAGAATCTGAACCATCACCTTGCTGGTGTGTGAAATGAGTGCAGTTGTTCAGTAATTTGAACATTCTTTGGCATTGCCCTTCTTCAGGTTTAGGACGCAAACTGATCTTTTCCAACCCAGCGGCCACTGTTGTGTTTTCCAAATTTGCTGGTACATCGAGTGCAGCACTTTAACACCCTCATCTTTTACGGTTTTAAATAGTACGGCTAGATGGTCTTTCTAATAGTAATGTACGGTGGTGAGAGTTGGATTGTAAGGAAAGCTGAGTACCTTAGAACTGAACTTTTCTTGTGGTGCTGGAGAAGACTTTTGAGAGTCCCTTGGACGGCAAGGAGATCAAATCAGTCAGTACTTAAAGAAATCACTCCCACTAGCCTTGTCATTAACAAGGCTTCCTACGGCCCGCTTGACTTCATTTTCCAGGATGTCTGGCTCTAGATCAGTAACCATTATGGTTATTGGTGATATTAAGGCTTTTCTTGTATAGTTCTTTTGTATATTCTTGCCACCTCTTTAAGGCATTATAGAAATGCTATTTTTTTTTTGGTCAGTTCTAATTGTCAGAAAGCTTTTCCTTATATTGAATCTAGATCTGCTTTCTATAATTTCTACCTACTTTCCTAACTTCCTCTGGGACCAAATAGAACAATTATAATCTTCTTGCCAGTGGGAAACTCCTTCATGTTCATTATTGTTCAGTCATTTCAGTCATGTCTGACTCTTCATGACCCCATTTTGGGTTTTCTTGGCAAAGATACTGGAGTGGCTTGTCATTTCCTTCTCAAGATCATTTTACAGATGAGGAAACTCAGGCAAACAGAGTTAAGTGACTTGCCCAGGGTCACACAGCCAGCAAATGTCTGAGGCTGAATTTGAACTCAGGAAGGTGAATCTTCCCAGCACTATGGTGCCACCTAGCTGCCCTCTCCTTCAAATACTTGACAGTGACTGTCTCTGAGTCTTCCCTTCTCCAGTTAAATATTCCAGGCTCCTCCACTCTCAAGATCCTTCACTCTCATGGTTGCTACTCTTTGGACATTCTCTAACTTATTAATGTCCTTAAACTCTGACTCTAGAACTCAACACAATAGGGAGAGGATAAAGACCAAGACATAGACACAGCCTTCAGCTCATTGGAATTATAGACTGAGAGCTGGAAGGAACTTTAGCAGTCATCTAGTCCAGTCCTTCCTCCTCCCATTTGACAGATAAGGCAACTGAGGCCCAGAGATGAGAAGTGACTTGCCTAAAGTCACACAGATAAATAAACCTGGATAGAAACTCATGTTTTCTTACTCTAAATCCATGGCTTTCTACTGTACCACCCAAGCAAAATGGAAACAGAGAACCCCACCCCACCCAGGGGACAGTGAGCTTTGTGAACCACATGTTGTTGTCTGGCTCAAGAGCTGGGGATGGAGATGTGAATGCATAATTGAAGCCCAGTGCTTGGCTCCCCAAAGGCTGTCAAGCCAACCAAATAACAGCCTTCCTCTGGATGGAGGGAAGGGGAGATGGGGGCAGTGAAAGGATCTGGGGAATTTGTGCCTATTTGACCGAGATCTGTGTGTAATAATATGCTCCACTTGGGTCAGCTGCATGGTTTTGGCCCCATTTCAAGTCCCTTATTTATTATTAATTCTCAAAACTGCCTCTGGGTTCTGTTTCTGAGAAATGACTTTTCAATTACACATTGACAGGAAGGTATTTTAATGGCTGAAAAATATTGCCCATTGTCATTTATTTTAATCCCTTGGAACTTAAAGTGAGTATCAGACTCTTGTCCTTGGAAAGTATGTACGCTTTCTGTCTCATGCTGGCTATTGATACTTTTGATGAGGGAGGGGGGAGAGAGAGAGAGAGAGAGAGAGAGAGAGAGAGAGAGAGAGAGAGAGAGAGAGGAGAGAGAGAGAGGAGAGAGAGAAGGAAGGAAGGAAGGAAGGAAGGAAGGAAGAAATAAAGAGGAAGAAAAGTAGGAAGGAAGAAAGAGAAAGAAAATGATCTTTGGAGAATTAATATTAGGGAAGAAAAATTGAATAGCTTGTGTGAATATAGCTCATCTCATTTCAAGTAAATAGATGACATTATGTGAGAACTGCTGAATTGGGTCCATCCATTGTCCAGCCAGGACTGGCTCTGATTTGGACACTGAAGGACATGTGTGAGAGGTCACTATTGTTCTTTCTGATGTCAACTATATAATAAGACCCAAGCAGCTTCGTTTCCCCAAATGACTCATGGTCTTATCCATCTTTAAAATTAGAGGGTTGGACTACATGGCCTCTGAGATTCCTTATAGCTCTAGAGCTAAGATCCTTTGAACCTCTCTGCATCTTCATTTCTTCATATCCTTAAAATGAGAGGCTTGGACTCCATGGCCTCTGAGATCCTTTCCAGCCCTAAGTCTGTAATTCCATGGTGAGTTTGTCAAATTGAGAAGGAGTGTGCAGTAGCAGAAAGTACAGTAGGCTTGAGGTAAAAAGGGTTTCAAATCCCACCTTCAATATTTACTCATTGTATGATCTTGGGAAAGACCTTTTACCTGCATGGATCTCAGTTTCCTCATCAATGAAATGAGGAGGTTTGGCTAGACGGATGCTTCCAGCTCCTGTGATCCAAGGAAATATGGGACTGGAATAAGAGGTAGGCGGGAGGGACAGCCCAAATGTCACCCTGGACTGGACTGATCATTCCACTGAGGGATATGAATGGAAAGAGAACATTATTGTGCCATATGAAATGATGAAATGGGCAATTGCAGAGGAAATTGGGAAGACCGTTGAGAAGTATTATAGAATGAAGTGAGCAGAACTAGGAGACCAGTTTATACAGAGATAACACCATTTACAGAGAAAAACCACTTTGAAAGATTTTGGAGCTCTGATCAGCACCATCATAAGGCAACCATCCAAAAAGAATGAAGATGAAATGCACTACTCCCTTCCTGACAGAGAAGTAATGAACTTAAAAAGCAGAAAGAGACACGTGGTTTTGGACACGGCTAATGTAGGAACTTGTTTTGCTGGATGTAGATATATATTAAAGGATTTGGTTTTTGGGTTTGTTTGTTAATTTGTTAAATGTGGGAGGGAATGGTGGGAAGAACACGTCTTTAATTTAAAAAATTTTTTAAATTTAATTAAAAATATTTATTAATTGAAAAATAAATACTTAAAATACTTATTACTTGAAAAATACTAAAATAGACAAAAATATTTATTACTTGAAAAATAAATACTTAAAGATACTTATTACTTGAAAAATGAATACTTAATTAAAATACTTATTATTTGGAAAATAAAAGTAACTGGGTCATATTAACATCTTGAAATAACCTTAAAATACTTGTTACTTGAAAAATACTTGAATAATTAAAAATATTTATTACTTGAAAAATAAATACTTAAATACTATTGGAAAAATAAAAATAACTGGATCTTATTAACATCTTAAAATAATCTTAAAATACTTATTACTTGAAAAATAAATAACTATATGCTGAAATAATTTAAAATATTTGTTACTTGAAAATAATTAAAATATTTATTACTTGAGAAATAAATACTTAAATACTATTTGAAAAATAAAAATAACTAGGTCTTATTAACATCTTAAAATAATCTTAAAATACCTATTACTTGAAAAATATAAATAACTAATTTTTTTTCTTTTTAGCAGAGTTAAGCCTTGAACTCGGGTCTTCTGATTCACATTCAGCCTTTTTCTAGGCTGACTCGGGCTGCTCAGGCCTGACTGCTACTGAGTCTCTAGTTAATGATTCAGAAGCAGGCCTTCCAGGACCCGGCAGTCTGCTCATGTCCCCGCTGGGATCCATCATCATGGTACTGGCCAAGCCTGCAAGTACCAGCTAAAAGAGATTTCCCATTGAGAGAATGACAGATGAGGCAGCTCTGACTGCAGTTTCCTCCCTTTGCCCTTCGCTGACTTCTTCCAAGCTCCAAGGCTGTGGCTTTCCCTGGTTCCCATGACTAATGCTGCTTAGTACCTTTCTTCCATAAAGTACAATCAGACCAAGCTGTGACCTTTAGAGATCAAGGCTGCCCCATTGATGTTGGCAGGGACAGCCTCGAGTGGCCGCCGGTGACCCTGTCCTCCTTTTACAGACAGCTGTCCTTGGGATAGAAGGGGGAGGATACTGGTGGCTGAGCTCCCCTGCCTCCTCCTCCTTCCCCCTCGGTCTGCTGTGTGTGAGCAGATCTGAGAAGGCTAGCCCGCTGACCCCTGTCTTTCGCACACTGCGTACATGTCAGTGCTGCCTTTAGTCTGTGCCTTTGCCACCCCTGCTCGAACTGGCCTTTGTTTCAAATTAGACACCCCATCTCTGCTGCAGGCCTGTTTGCCTGGCTTGTCCAGGAGCATTGAATGATGAGGGTTATGGTTAGAGGGGCCCCTAGAGATCATCTGACCCAATCCCATCATGTTATGGCTGGGGAAACTGAGGCCCAGAGAGGGTAAGTGACTGGCTCAAGGGTGTCATTCTTCCTTTGCCTCTAGTGGGGCCTCACAGTGGTGCAGTGGCCTGGGCTTGGAGTCAGAAGGTGTCGACAAATCACTTAATCTCTGGGACCCTTGTGACTGGAGAGCCATCCTCGATTTAGCACTGGTCTGCTGAGTTATAGCTGAATTATGAGCTGGGGACCTGAGTGAGATTCTCCCCATGGAAGTTCCTTCACACAGGTGAAAGTCTTGACTCATTTGCATGATGCCTTCTACTTGAGCCCTCCAGGCCGTACAGGTACAATGAGGGTTGTAGAAACCTTCAAGTCCCATGGAAACGAAAGTTGTAATTGTGTCTACCATCTCCCTAGAGGTTATGGTGAACAGAGTGCTTTGCAAATCATAAAGCTTTATAAGTGCAAACTACCAACACTCTTGTCTCCTACTGCCCGACGGACTGGCATATTACATGTGGTGCCTCCCCCCGGGGTCCTCTGGGATTCATAATGGATTTAGAGAATCTTTCATTTACCGTTGTTTCAAGTCTCCACTGACTGTGTTTCTTCCAATCTAGGGGGGTCCAAGCAACCCAGTTTCATTAAAAAATAATTAATAGATTAGCTTTTTAAAAAGGAATATTTGCTTCAAAGATATAGCAAGAAGAAACATACAAACATTATTCCCCAACACTGGAAGGGGGGGCCACAAATTCCTTCTTTTTTTTTTTTGCCAATTGGGGTTAAGTGACTTGCCCAGGGTCACACAGCTAGTAAGTGTTAAGTGTTTGGTCTGAGGTTGGATTTGAACTCAGGTCCTCCTGACTTCAAGGGCTGGTGCTCTATCCATTGAGCCACCTAGCTGCCCCCCCAAATTCCTTCTTTATCCCCTCAGCCTTTGAAGAGGGGAGCTAGATTAGATTCACAACTTAACTCAGTTCCTACCTAATAGTAGTCCCACCAAGTTCTGAGTCCAAAGCTCTCTGGGCTTGCATCCAGGGACCTTGGTTTTAAAAGGGCTTCCTTGCTGGGCTGGTTGCAAGCTCTGGCCTGGAATCCTGGGCTTCTAGGTCCCAGGGGTCCCAGCTCCTGGGTCTGGGACTCTACTCCCTCCCTGTGCTCAGAACTGAAAAGGACAGCCTCAGACACATAACACTCACTAGCCGTGTGACTCTGGGCAAGTCACTTAACCTCAATGCCTCACTTTATTTTTTTTTAATTTTTTAAATTTTTTTCAGTTTATTTTTAAAATTTTATTAATTTATTTTGATTTATCAACAATCACTTCCATATGCTTTTGAGCTTAAAATTTTTCTCCTCCTTCCTCCCCACCACCCTCCTCAAGATGGTGCACAATCTGATATAGGCTATACATTTACATTCCTATTAAACATATTTTCACATTAGTGATGTTGTAAGTGAAAATTAAAACCAATAGGAGGAACCATCAGAAAGTGGAAACAAAATTCAACAGAAGAGAAAAAAATAGCAATTCAACTTCCATAGTTCTTTCTTTAGATGTGGATAGCATTTTCCATCACGAGGTCTCTGGAGATGTCTTAGATCCTTGTATTGCTGGGAAGGGTTAAGTTTATCCTTATTAGTCATCACACAACATGGCTGTTATTGTGTGCAACATTCTCTTGGTTCTGCTCATTTTACTCAGCATCAGATCATACAAGTCTTTCCAGGTTTTTCTGAAGTCAGCCTGTTCATCATTTCTTATAGCACAATAGTATTCCATTACATTCATATACCATAACTTGCTCAGCTATTCCCCAATGGATGGGCATCCTCTCAATTTCCAATTCTTTGCCACCACAAAACGAGCTGCTATGAATATTTTTGTACATGTGGGTCCCTTTACCATCTGTATGATCTTTTTGGGATATATCCCTAGAAGTGCTATTGCTGGGTTAAAGGGTATGCACATTTTTGTAGCCCTTTGGGCATAGTTCCAAATTGTTCTCCAAAATGGTTGGATCATTTCACAACTCCACCAACAATGTATTAGCGTTCCAATTTTCCCACATCTTCTCCAACATTTATCATTTTCCTGTTTTGTCATGTTGGCCATTCTGATAGGTGTGATGTGGTACCTCAGAGTTGTTTTGATTTGCATTTCTCTAATCAATAACGATTTAGAGCATTTTTTCATATGACTATAGATGGATTTAATTTCTTCATCTGAGAACTAACTGTTCTTTGACCATTTATCAATTGGAGAATGGCTTGTATTCTTATAAATTTGACTTAATTCTCTATATATTTTAGAAATGAGGTCCTTATCAGAGAGACAGGTGGTAAAAATTCTTTCCCAATTTTCTACCTTCCTTCTAATCTTACTTGTATTGGCTTTGTTTGTGCAAAAACTTTTCAATTTAATGTAATCAAAATTATCTGCTTTGCTTTTCATAATGTTCTCTATCTCCTGTTTGGTCATGAATTCTTCTGTTCTCCATAGATCTGATAGGTAAACTATTCCTTGCTCTCCCAGATTGCTTATAGTATCAGCCTTTATATCTAAATCATGAGCCCATTTTGACTTTATTTTGGTGTATGGTGTGAGATTTGGGTCTGTTTCTAGTTTCTGCTATACTCTTTTCCAGTTTTCCCAGCAGTTTTTTTCAAAGAGTAGGTTCTTATCCCAGAAGGTGGGGTCTTTGGGTTTATCAAATAATAGATTACTATAGTCATTGACTACTGTGTCTTGCATATTTAACCTATTCCACTGATCCACCTCCCTATTTCTTAGCCAGTACCAAGCAGTTTTGATGATTGCTGCTTTATAGTACAATTGAAGATCTGGAATTGCTAGGCCACCTTCCCCTGCATTTCTTTTCATTAGTTCCCTTGATATTCTGGACCTTTTTCCTTCCAAATGAATCTTGTTATTATATTTTCTAACTCTATAAAATAATTTTTTGGTAGTTTGATTGGTATGGCACTGAATAAGTAAATTAGCTTAGGTAGAATTGTCATTTTTATTATATTAGCTCGGCCTACCTGTGGGCCACTGATGTTTTTCCAGTTATTTAGATCTGACTTTATTTGTGTGAAAAGTGTTTTGTAATTGTGTTCATAGAATTCCTGGGTTTGTTTTGGGAGGTAGACTCCTAAATATTTTATAATGTCTATAGTAAGTTTAAATGAAATTTTTCTTTCTATCTCTTGCTGTTGGGCTTTGTTGGTAATGTATAGAAATGCCGATGATTTATGTGGGTTTCTTTTATAGCCTGCAACTTTGCTAAAGTTGTTTATTATTTCAAGTAGTTTTTTACTTGATTCTCTAGGATTCTCTAAGTATATCATCATGTCATCTGCAAAGAGTGATAGCTTTGTTTCTTCTTTGCCTATTCTAATGCCTTCAATTTCTTTTTCTTCTCTTATTGCTAAAGCTAACATTTCCAGTATGATATTGAATAACAGTGGTGATAATGGACATCCTTGTTTCACCTCCGATCTTATTGGAAATGCTTCTAGTTCGTCCCCATTACATATTATGCTTGCTGAAGGTTTTAGATAGATGCTATTTATTGTCTCACTTCAAAAAAAAAAAAAAAGAACTGAAAAGGACAAATGAAATAAGACCAAAATTCCAAGCCTGTTTCTTAGGGCCACAGGGCCTAAGGAGAAAGGGAAGATGGTCCTTTTCCACCTAACTTACTAAATAGTGCCTCTGCAGTGGGTGAATCAGATCTTCACCTCTAGATACCAGTGGAAAAGAGAGAGGCTGTATTCTACCAAGTAGATTTAAAGATGCAGCCAGTTCCAGCTATGTAGCCAATGGAAAGACGCTGCTCCCAACCCCATGGTAGGCCAAGTCAGAATATCTTCTCCCAGAAGGAGCTCCCTGCTATCTCCCAAATAGGTGCCTTCATCTTAGGTGATCTAGGCAAACCAAAGCCCCATTACAATTATTATTTATAGGATGATAGATTTAACATCGGAAGGGGCTGTGGAATATGCTGAGTCCAACCCTACCATTTTACACACAAGGAAACTATCTCTCACTGAGATTAAATGACTTGTACAGGATCACACAGGTGTAAGCGTCTAAGCAGTATTCAAACTCAGGTTTTCTTAATTCGAGTCTAATGCTCTTTCAATGGCACCATGCCATTGTTCCCTTATTACTGGTTCTGTTTCAAGAATGGGAGGATTATGGGTCATTTCTGAAGAATTTTTGTTAGCAATTTTCTTAAAACTTCCTTACTAGAAATGAGCTAATAAGTATTTATTGAGCCCCTACTATGTAACCTCTACTGCTCCAAGGGTGCAGTTGGGGTAAAGCTAGGATTAGCTAGAAGGGACCTTTGACATCATCTGATCAAACCTTTTTCTTTCATGGTTGGGGAAACTGAAGGCCAGAGAGGCTAAGTGATTGGCTCAACATTGCCACGCTTCCTCTGCCTCTAGTAGGGTTTCAGTATGGTACAGTGGAAAGAAGACTGTATTTGGAGTCAAAAGGTATGGAGCGTAGTCTAACTGTGTGAAGATGGAAAAAGAGTTAGCCTAATGGTAACCTTAATTCTGGAGTAGCTAGGTGGCATAGTAGATAGAGTGCCAGGCCTGGAGTCAGGAAGACCTGAGTTTGAATCCAGCCTCAGACACTTAGTAGCTGTGTGACCCAGAGCAAATCACTTAATGCTGTTTGCCTCAGTTTCTTCATCTGGAAAATGAGCTGGAGGAGGAAATGACAAGTCACTCTAGTATCTTTGCCAAGGAAACCCCAAATAGGGGTCATGAAGAGTCAAGCACAACTAAACAACAAAGAAAACCTTAATTTTGAGGCAAGACATGGTGGGGAAGAAAATGGTGATTTTTAATAGAAGCTAAATACACTAAGCTTCATTTTTTTCCTGGTTTTAAAATTGCTAGAAAGATAAAGATGGAATGTAATAGAGGGAATTCTTTTGAGGGGATGGCTTAGACTGGATAGTGCCTTAGGTACTTTTCAGCTCTAAGCTTCTGTGTGCTTCTGTGTGTGAGAGGGTATTCTTATAACAGAAATGGAACTCAGGTAGGTTGCCACCAAAGACTCAAATGAATGAGATCTTCATAAGGGGCATTTTTTTCTCTCATTATGAATTTGAAAAACATTAATATATATGGAAATATGTTTTGCATGACTATACATGTATAACCTATGTTGAATTGCTTGCCTTCTCGATGAGGGGAGTGGGGAGGGAAGAACAGAGAGAATTTGGAACTCAAAGTTTTTAAAAAAATGTTAAAAAATTGTTTTTACATGTAATTGGGGAAAATAAATGAAAAACATTAATATTTTCATATAGAAAGGACAGGAAAAAAAGAATGGTCAATGAAACCATGAATCTTTATTATGTCTAGCTTGTTTTAAATTTGTGTATAATGAATATAGCATGATCCTATCAACACTGCCTTTTTTATTTGTGCAAGGGATCCTCTTTATTATGAATTAAAAAAAAAAGAAATGCCTATCTTTTGCCCACTGATTTGGGAATAGCTAAAAGAAATTTGTGATGCATGAATGTAATGGATTACGGCTATAAAGTAGGTGAGTTTGGAAAATTTTAAAAATGTGAAGACATTTATGAGCTGTTGCAAAGTAGAGGTTGAAAAACTAGGAAAAACTGACCGTGGGCAAGTCATTTAATCTCTCTTCGCCTCAGACTCCTTATCTGTAAGATGGGGAAGTGAGTTGAGGAACTCAAAGTTGTCCAAGTTCCCTTTCTGCTCTAAATCTATGATTCCATAATCCCAAGTCACAACTCTTGTTTCCTTGTCTGTAAAATGAGAAGTCTGGACTGGATGATCTTTGAGGTCCCTTGGTGGACTAGATTGATGACCCTGTGGTCAGTTACCACATCAGTTACCACAATATGCTCTAGTAGAATATGCACTCCACCATGGAATATCTTGCTTTTCCATCATGCAACATGTCTAGTGAGTTCCTTCCTCCCTTTTCAGAAAGCACAGCAAATATCTCCTTGGGACCTGAGATCAGAAGAGCTGGGGAATCCCAGGGCCCCAGTATGCCACAGCCAGGCTAGTTTTTCAGTTTCTTTTACAGAAAAAAGAAAACTAATCTGACAGTCTTTGAAGACTTTGCCTCAAAGCCTTCCCTTTTATGTGACAAGGCTCTTTGAGGTTCAGAATATCACTTCCTCTTTGTTTACTCTAGTTCCTATATCTATTGCTTTTATTTGTTCAACCTACTTTTTTTTTTTTTGGAGGAGAAAAGTTGTTGTCTGAACCCTAGAGCAAATAGCAGATAATGACTCATCTGTTGTTTGCCTCTCCAACCTGGAAAGATTTCCCTCTCCACCCCTATCCATTCCCTCCCACCTCCACCCATGTCAGCTTACTCTTCAAATTCATAGGGATATGAGTCCTTTCCATTGTATCAGGTTTGGCTGTATTCACACTTCTCTGTTGACTGTGGACATGATCCCTGGGTAAGAATGGTATAGGAAAATGAGCACCTTGACTGGGAAGCTAGGGAAACTGGGCTGAAGCTACAGCTCTGGGATTAACTAGTAGTACCTCTTGTGTGACTTTGGACAAGTCACTTCACTTCCCTGGGCCTGACCTTCCTCCTTTGTCAAATGAGGGAGTTTGGACTATGTAATCTCTTTTCAACTGCCCAATAATCATAATGATCATAGGATCTCTAGCCTATTTACCCTCTCTGGGTTAAAGGAGAATAGTGCAGGGGAATGAGTGTAGAATTGGGAGTCAGAGGACTGGGTTCAGATCCTGGCTCTGCTACTCACTGCCAGTGTGGCCTTACTCAGTCAATAAGCATTTATTAAGTGCCTACTATGTGCCAGGCACTGTGCAAAGCACTGAGGATACAAAGAAAGGCAAAAGACAGTCCTTGCCTTCAAAGAGCTTACAGTCTAATGACAACACAAAAATAGCTATATGCAAATAAGCTACAGATGAGATAAATTGGAGCTAATCAATGGAGGGAAGGCACTAGAATTAAGGGGGACCATCAGCATGTCATCTAACTTCTCTGGACCTCAGCTTTCTCCTCTGTAAAATGAGGGGGAATCAGACTAGAAGGCTTCTAATGTCACTTTCAGTCTTGATAATTTCATAATTAATGGATTGATTGGTTAATTTATCCAATAAATATGTATTGAGCATTTGGACTTAGAATTCTCAACTTGAAATCACTGCCTTAAATTCAAATTCTAGCTCCACTAATTACTATCCGTATGACCTTGAGAAAGACATTTAACCTCTCTAGGTTCTTAGTTTCTTCATTTGTAAAATGAGGGGGTTGGGTTAGGTGGCCTCTGGGTTGATTCCAACTCTCAGCCTATCTTCCTATGATCCTACTTGTATGACCAAGATAAGTCACTTGATTTACTTGAGCCTCAGTTTTCTCATCTGTGAAATAAGGGGGTTGAACTAGAAGACTTCTAAGGTCCCTTCCAACTCAAAATGGATGATTCTATGATTAGTGCATTTGAGAGGTTCAAAACAAAATCATTACTGATTTTGCTGATGACTGGCAGCTTGGTGAAGTAGGAAAGTCATTTGTTAGCTTTGGAGTCATAAAGACCTGCATTTAAATTCAGCCTGAGATACTTACTAGCTGTGAGACCCAGGGCAAGAAATTTCCCCTCTCTGGGCTCAGTTTCCTCATCTGTAAAGTGAGGGTCTTACACTAGATGGCCTGTAAGGTCAATTCCATTTCTAGGCTTTTGATCCTGTCCCCTCCATGGACCTCGATTTCCTCATCTGTAAAGTGAGGGGCTCACACTAGATGGCCTGTAAGGTCAATTCCATTTCTAGATCTTTGATGCTGTCCCCTCCATGGACCTTGATTTTCTCATCTGTAAAGTGAGGGGCTCACACTAGATGGCCTGTAAGGTCAATTCCACTTCTAGATCTTTGATGCTGTCCTCTCCATGGACCTCGATTTCTTCATCTGTAAAATGAGGGGGTTGACTCAATGGTGTCTGTGATCCCTTCCATATAAATCTGTGTTCCAGTGATCCCATGAATTTCTCTGAACTAAGCTGACTTGTTCTTCAGAAGGCAGTTAAGACAGTCTGCCATCAGGCTAGTACTTCAGTGATTGGTGGGACCTGCTAGAATTTGCATTCTACTGGTACACCTTTCTTCAGGAAGGTATGACCATGTTCTAAGGTACAGTGGACCCATCACCTACCTGGATCTAGTCAATAAGCAAGGCAAATCTGCTTAGTTAGCTCTTCATTCATCAAGAGTCTGTATCTTGAAGTTAACTCTCAGCCTCTCTTCCTATGCAATGGCAGCAGCATAACCTGTCTCTTCCCTTTCTGCTCTCCTCTCAAACCAGAAGGAAGTAGCAAGGAGTAATAGACCCTTCTGAGATGCTTTGCCTCTTTTAAGTTCTACTCCAGTCAAAAAGCTCCAACAAAATAAATTTTCCTCTCTCTCCCATTCTTCAATCTCTTTACCACAACAGCTTAGCCTCTGTTTTCTATGTCCTCCGAGGATTAAATCAGAGCCTTCTGGCACCAAGTGACTCACCTTTCACTTATGTGGTAACAATTTGCCAATTTCCCCCCCTATAAAATCAGCTGGATTTGTTTAACCATCCCTTAGTTTCTGAATAGTTGTATAATTTTTCATTTTGTAAGTTTTGACCTTTAATTTTTTAAAAGAGTTATATGCATGTAAGTGGAGGTACCACAATACCCTGTAGTTCTCAGACATTTAATCAGATCTCAGCATGGCCCAGATTGTGTATTCTGTGTCTAGAAACCATTCCTTCATAATCACATTTCTTCCAGTTTTTAATAATTAAACGTTCTTTCTCTGACCCCTACAAACCATCAGACTATTCACATGCAAACAAGTCATTACCTTCTATCCTGTAGGTGATTTAAAACATATTTACAGGATTTATTTTTTGTCCCAAACTACTCAAACCCATCTGAAAACTGTTTCTTTATACATATATTTTTAGCAGTTTTTATTAAACCAAAGTTCTTTCCAATCCCTTTTAAACATCAAAATGTTCTGCCATGACAGAAGCAATATCAATATGATCCTTTACCAGTTGATTTAAATGTTTTTCTTTATGCTAAGATACTTTTTCTGCCCCTTTCAGCACGAAGCTGCTCTGAATGTAAGGGTAATTCCTTAAAAGAATGGTCTCTGACAAAAGTCATGTAACTTTTTATGTCAGAGGCTCTCATGGGACTCAAAGAAACAAAGCACATTTTTGAGAGATTTTCCATTTTCTGAATCTTTGTTTTCTGGATCACTTATCTGGATTCAGATAATCTGGAATCTTTCTATCTGTCACTCCCCAATTGTATTGTCATTAACTTCCCTTGCAAGCACAAGGTTCACAAGTCTCAAAGAATGAACAAGTTTTTTTTTTAAGGTCAGGAAAACAAATAAACAATAGAACCCATATTAAAGTCCCTTTTAGATAGTAATGTCCTTATCAGCCCTTCTCCAGAAACCTATATCACCTCTAATATGTAGGTGGATTGAGTGGATTGTCATTTACACGTACCCTGTGGGGCTCCTCAGGGCTGGCTTATCTCCCAGTGAGGGTCTATAGTTCCACTGGCAGTATCCCTTCTGTGTTCTGGTTACTGCTTTTTGTCATTACGCTTCCATTTAACACTCCCTCCTATCCTGCTTTGTAGCTCACAGCACCTGCCATGTCTCAAACACCTACCTTTGGGTGAAACTTTCCTTCATAGTCAGGGAATAACTGCTGAGCTCCTCTGTCTTAGCTGGGGATTCAGGGACTCCTTGGATCGAGAGTTCATGCTGTGTCAAACAAAGAAGCCCGTTCCGGATGTCTCTACTGTGCTACAGTTCTACCAACCTCCTGCCTCACAAAAGCATGCTCGGTCTCCAGGACCATGCAGCATTTCCCCCCGTCATGTCCGCTGGCCAAAGGTTTGGACTCTTCCCTCTTTAAAATCCCTTTCAGCTTTCTGAGAGTTCCCTGGGCAGGGCAAGACCAAGTCCAATTCCAGGTGTGGATAAGGTGTTTAGCTGACACCATAAATAGAGTGCTGGGCATGAGTCAGGAAGACCTCAATTCAAATCCTATCTCAGACACATATTAGCTACGAGAAATCACTTAATCTGTCTCAGCCTCTGAGATCCCTTCTAAGTCTAAATCTCTGGTCTAATTCCTTCCTGTACAATAATGATAATTGTAATAGATTGTACCTTTCCTCCCCTCTTTGCAGAGGTGACATGTACTTAACTGTCAGATTCAATGTATTGGTTTGTTTTGCTCAAAGCTTTTATTCTCATTCTTTTTGTATTCTTTAGTACAGGGAATGGCTCACTGAGTAGGGGATGGGAAGAGGAATAGATCTAGAAATGAGAGTGATGTAAAAAAAATATCAATAAAAATAATTTTTAAGAAGAATTGTGTCCAGAATGATATAGAAGAAAGGTTGGCTAGATTATGTTTGGGAAATTGCAGAACCATTATTGACCCCATACTATTACTACTACTACTACTTCTTCTTCTTCTTCTTCTTCTTCTTCTTCTTCTTCTTCTTCTTCTTCTTCTTCTTCTTCTTCTTCTTCTCCTCCTCCTCCTCCTCCTCCTCCTCTTTTCCCTCCTCCTCCTCCTCCTCCTCCTCCTTCTTCTTCTTCTTCTTCTCCTCCTCCTCCTCTCCTCCTCCTCCTCCTCCTCCTCCTTCTCTCCTCCTCCTCCTCCTCCTCCTCCTCCTCCTCCTCTCTCCTCCTCCTCCTTCTTCTTCTCTCTTCTTCTTCTTCTTCTTCTTCTTCTTCTTCTTCTTCTTCTTCTCTTCTTCTTCTTCTTCTTCTCCTTCTTCTCCTCCCTCCCCTCCTCTCCCTCTCCTCCCCCTCCTCATCCTCTTTTCCCTCCTCCTTCTCCTCCTTCTTCTCCCCTCCTCCTCCTCCTCCTCCTCCTCCTCTCCTTCTTCTTCTTCTTCTTCTTCTTCTTCTTCTTCTTCCTCTTCTTCTTCCTCCTCTCTTCTTCCTCCTCCTCTCCTCCTTCCTCTCCTCCTCCTCCTCCCTCTCCCTCTCCTCTCCTCCTCATCCTCTTTCCTCCTCCTCCTCCCTCCTTCTTCTCCCTCTCCTCCCCCCCTCCCTCTCCCTCCCCTCCCCCTCCTCATCCTCTTTTCCCTCCTCCTTCTCCTCCTCCTTCTCCTCCTCCTCTCCTCCTCCTTCTCCTCCTCCTCCTCCTCCCTCTCCTTCTCCCTCTCCCTCTCCCTCTCCTCCTCCTCCTCATTCTCTTTTCCTTCCTCCTCCTCCTTCAGTTTCTCCTCCTTCTGTTCCTCCTCCTCCTTCTTCTTTTAACAGCAACATTACGATGTTGATGCTCTTGGGCTGTGAGTCATGGAACACTGAAATCTCCAAAGTATTAAAGCTGTGAGTCACCCAAGGGTCAGCAGAGAAGTACATAATGCATGTGATTGGGCTGTAGCATGTTACCTATAATGAAATGAAGAGGAGAAAATAATAATTTCATAGAAATTTATAAATGGAAAAGAAGCTTGGCTCAGCCAAAAACAAGGGAAGGACTGATGGACAGCAGATGTAGTAGCAGCTCCTTTGACACCCAAGCAGTGTTAAGACATCTAGTAGGGGGGCAGCTAGATGGTGCAGTGGATAGAGCATAGGTCCTGGAATCAGGAAGATCTAAGTTCAAATCCAGCCTCAGACACTTGACACTTACTATCTGCGTGACCCTGGGTAAGTCACTTCATCACCTGGCTAGGGAAAAAAAAAGACATCTAGTAGGAAATTGTCCTACCCATTGGGTGGGCCCCCTTGTGGTGAATATATGCAAGGGAACAGAGAAGAGTACAACAGGATGGGCAAGTGTGGATCAGTTACAATCTTTGCCATTGGCAGGAGAACCCAGGCAGATGAGATTACAGAGCCATTGAATAAGGGAAACATACAGCACTCTTGTGAGTCAGGTGGCACCAGGGTCATCACCTCCATTTTATAGGTGAAGAAACTGAGGATCTGAGAGGAGCTATGATGGTGCAAAGTGGTATCTTTTATTTATAACTGATGTCTTTTATTTTTTAAATGTTATTGATCTGGGGCAGCTAGATGGCGCAGTGGATAAAGCTCTGGCCTTGGAGTCAGGAGGACCTGAGTTCAAATCCAGCCTCAGACACTTGACACGTACTAGCTGTGTGATCCTGGGCAAGTCACTTAACCCTAATTGCCTCACCAAAAAACAAAAATGAACCAAAAAATGTTATTGATCTTTCTTTTTCACTTTTATTACTTTTTTTATCTTTTAAAAATTTAAACATTTAAAAAATCATTTGCTTTCTTTCCCTCTCACTGGCTCCTACCATTGGAATAAAAGAAAGAAAAATAAAATCTTCTTAAAACACAGAACAAAGTCCCACAATGGCCCTATCCAGAAACATGCCTCATTCTGGCCCCTGAGTCCATCACTTCTCTGTCCAGACGTGGGGAGCAGACTTTATTAGGAGTCTCTATAATCACAGGTTATCATTGCTTCGATCAGATTGCTGAAGTCTTTCAAAGTGGTTTGTCTTCACAATGTTGCTGCTGTTGTGTAAATTGCTTTCTCATTTCATTCTTCATCAAATCATAGAGATCTTCCTAGCTTCATCTGAAACTGCCCCTTCCTTTCTTAAGGTGCAATAATATTCTACTACCTTCATATGCCACAATTTGTTTAGCCATCCCCCAGTAGGTGGGCACCTCCCTTAGTGTCCAGATTTGTGCTGCTATTGAAAAGATCTATATAAATATTTTGGTACAGCTGAGTTCTTTTCCTATTTTTTAAACATCTCTTTTGAATGTAATGGCCTTGATAGGTCAAATGGTATGCACACCTTATGAACTTTTTTTGGATATGATTCCAAATTGCTCTCCACAAAGGGTAGACCAATTTACCGGTCTCCACAAAGTGCCCATTTTCCTGCCACCCCTCCAAACTTTGTTTTCCTCTTTTGACATCTTTGCCCATCTTATGGATGGGAAGTAGAATTAGAGTTGCTTTAATGGCATTTCTCTAATTATTGATGTATATCATCTTTGTTTTCCAAAATATTTTTCTACCTCGCCCACCCAGAGAGTATGAGAGAGATTCTTTAGATAAAGATAGAGATAAAGAAGAAAAAATAAAGAAAAAAAAAGACAGTTTCTCAAGACTCAATAACACAGGAGCCAAGTCATACCGTACATATATCATTCCATACCCATAGTCCCTTTCCTTTTATTGATATTACTTTTTATTTCTTCAATAGAATAGTTTCATTGTTCAGTCATTTTCAGTTTTTTGGGTTTTTTTTTGGCAAAGATTCGGAAGTGGTTTGCCATTTCCTTCTCCAGCTCATTTTATGGATGAGGAAACTGAGACCAACAGGGTGAAGTGACTTGCCTGGGGTCGCACAGCTAGTAAGCACCTGAGGCCAGATTTGAACTCATGAAGATGAGTCTTCTTGACTCTAGGCCCAGTGCTCTGTGCACTATGGTGCCACCTAGCAGCCTTCAGTGGTATATTTTGGGAGAGGGTATGAAGCACTCGTGCTTGGAAACAACCCCCTGGTTGTCTTAGGAAAAAACTTGAGTCTTTGTTTGCCTGAGTTTTCTTCCAAAGTTTTCTTTCGAAACCTGGTTATGAGACACCTGGCTAGTCCTAAGTTAGTGCTTAGCAACCGAACAGACTGAGGCCGGCTGAGCTTCTTCCAGGCCCTTAAAGAACATTTTTCAGTGTTGACTCTCTGGTTACACACACACACACACACACACACACTATCTGATTGTGAGCTTCCCTCCCAATTTGGATGGGAGGGAAAGATATATGTTGGTGCAGTGAGGTCCAGCAGTCTAGGGACAGAGACACAGGGGTGTGCTGGAGACAGCTCCGACTGCTCTCCAGAGTTGAGTGTTAAACTTTTAGTGTGAGCTTTTGTACTTTGGAAATTGGTACAAATCAGGGCTAGGTTTATTGTTTTGTTGATTTCTAGATTTAAGAAAGTGATGGAGAACGTGTTAATGACGAAAATTAAACATAAAAGTGTGTCTTGCATGCTAGTTTGTTTTTTTGCAGAGTACCAGTTGTTAAACACTTATTAGCACACTCCTGGTTATAAATCCCTTCCTTCCCGCCCCCCCACCTCCGGGGCTGTGTGTGTGTGGTGTGTGTTTGTGACAGAGAGAGAGACAGAGAACAGACAGCATTATCCTTTGTCATGAACTTTCTGTTTCCTGGAGATCTCTTCGGTTCCCAGTAGGTCTGTTATCATCACCAGAGTCTTTACAATTCACTCCCAGATTCACTTACTCCTTCCTAATCTTTGTCCTAAAACTCAAGTAGCCAATTGCCTAAATTCTCACTGGTCTTACCTGTTACATGTTATCTGCCCTATCAGAATGGAAGCTCTTTGAGGGCAGGGACTATCTTTGGCTTTTTTGTATCCCCGGCCCTTTGGCAGTGCCGAGGCACATAGCAGGTGGTTAATACATGATTATTGATGGCCTGACTGGCCACCAGCATCTCAAAATCAACATGTTCCAAAACATAAACCATAGGTCTAGAAATGGTAGACCCATGTGATCAACCAGAAAGGAAGAGGGGGACCATTCCACTCTTCCTTTGATTGCCAGTTGTGGGACTTCTAGATGACACAGGCAAGCCTATCCTTATCTTCCAACGCTCCCTGTTCTTCTTATTCCCTTTTGTTGCTTGTTGTTTTTCAGTAATGTCTTATTCTTTGTGACCCCATTTTGGGTTTCCTTGGCAAAGATACTGGAGTGGTTTGCCATTTCCTTCTCTAGCTCATTTTATAGATGAGGAAAGTGAGGCAAACAGGGTGAAGTGACTTGCCCAGGGTCACACAGCTAGTATCTGAGGCTAGATTTGAACTCAGTTCTTCCTGACTCCCGACCCAAAACTCTAAACACTGCTAGGCACCACCTAGCTGTCACTCCTCTATGCAAACTCCCCTCTCCTTCTTTTCTCAGCCAGGCACCTGCCTCTTGGGGAGTACTCAGACTGGGTAACCACAGAGTTGCTGCACAGGTACCATTGGGGAAAATGCCCCTAACCCCGCCCCCCAGATTATTTTACAGTTGTAGCAGTTGCCTCAAGAGAAAGGCTATGCTTTAGTGACCAATTAATAAAAGGTCTACCTCCCCCCTTTTTATTTTTCAATGGAGGAATATAGAGAGAAAATAAAATTTTAATAGAAAAAAATTGCAATAAAATGAACACCTTTTGGCTGTAGCCCAGAGGGGGTGGTCAAAGATCTCTCGGGTGATCTTGGGGTACCTCCGCCGTCGGTCGAAGCATAGATCCAAAGCTGGAAAGCCCCTAAAAGATCATGTAGTCGAATCCCTTTACAAAGGAGGGAGCTGAAGAGGAGAGTGGGGTAGAGTTGGGGGGGTCAGACATGTAGCAAACGGCCGACCCAAAAGCAGCCACCTTCTTCGGACTCCAAATACCATGTGTTAAATGGCCAGACCATCCAGACACAGCTGCCAGTGTGGCTGCGATGGCAAGACAGTTATTTCACGGAAATATGCAAAAGATCTGTGATTCCGTAATCACGGGTGACCCTGGTGCAGGAAACCACTCCACCTTTGCCTGGGCAGCACCTGGGCACAGTCGAGAGAGCATTGGATTACGAGTCGGGGAGACCTGAGTTGAAATCATGCTTTAGATACCTACTAGTTGTGTGACCCTGGCAAGTGCCTGCCTCAGTTTACCTTGAAGGGTTGTTGTGAGAATCAAATGTGACATACACAGATAAAGCGTTTTATAAACCTTAAATTCCTGTATAAATGCTAGCGAGTATTTCTGTAGGCAAGCCATTCCTCTATCTAATCTCTTCTGGGCTAGAGCCAAGAGTCGATTGTTTTATTGCATATTTTTTTGATTAATTAATAAACAATCAAAAAATAAAAATGAAATAAAATAAGCAATCCATGATTTTATACGAAGGAGTTGTCTGAAGAACACAGAGGTCAAGTGATGGCCCGAGGTCACAGAGCTCTCAAGTATCAGATGCGGGATGTGAACCCACATTGACCTCAAGCCCACTATTCTAACCCTAGGAGCCAATAGGATCATAGCAGGGAAGGGGACTTAGATGTCATCCTCTAATATTGTGGATGAGGAAATTGAGGCCAAAAGATGTTAAGTGACTTCCAATCCAAACAGCAAGTAAGTGGTAAGATTTTTGCTGAATGCAGGTCCTCTGGCTCTGAATTGAACTGCTCTGCCATGTTGCTTTTTATTTGTGCACTAACCTCATGAATTATACAAGTCACTTTCTTACAGTATCAATTACAAAAAAAAAATTGATAACAATAATAGCCAGCATTTATATAGTGCCTACGATGTGTTGGGCACCATGCTAAGCACTTTACAAATATTATCACAATTGATCCTCACAACAAGTCTATTGGTATTCCAATAAACATCACTTTCACTTTTTTAAATACACCATTTACCTACTTTTCCTGCCCAGTAAGCCTTTCTTTGTAAGAAAGATTTGTACACAGGTAGCCTAGGATCTAGAATAAGGAAGACTGGAGATCAAATCTAGCCTCAGACATTTCCTAGCTATGAGACACTGGGCAAGTTGTTTAACCTATATCTGCCTCAGTTTCCTCTTCTACAAAATGGGGATAATAATAGCACCTAGTTCTCAGGGGTTTTTTGTGAGGATAAAATGAGATGTTGTTTGTAAAGCACTATTTAAACGTGCAGCTAGGTGGCTCTGTGGACATGTTACTTACTAGAAAGTGCTATGTAAAAGCTAGCTAGTCTCACAGTTATAATTGTTATTATTATTATTGGGCAGCTAGGTGGTACAATAGACAGAGTGCCCAGCCTGGAGTCAGGAACACCTGAGTTCAAATCCGGCCTCAGACACTTACTAGCTGTGTGACCCTGGGCAAGTCATTTAATCCTATTTACCTCAGTTTCCTCATCTGTAAAAGGAGCTGGAGAAGGAAATGGCAAACCACTGCAGTATCTTTGCCAAGAAAACCCCAAATGGGATCACAAAGAGCTGGACACAACTGAAATGACTGGACAACAACATATTACTCTTACTACTACTGCTACTGCTACTGCTGCTGCTGCTGCTATTACTGCTACTAGTGTTACCAAAACTATTGCTGCTGCTGCTGCTGCTGCTGCTGCTACTACGAAAGAAAGAACCGTAACATGCCCGCACATCAATCGATCCGAGAGCATTTGCAACATTTTATACGTACAGTTCCTTCTTTCTTTAAAGAGGGAAGTATTTTCTCAGCTTTTTCTAGGAACAAGCCTGTCCTTATAATTTTACAATCTTCAGTTTTCTTTTTCTTTTGTTTACATTACTGTAGTCATAGTGGACGTGGTTTTCCTGGTTCTGATTATTTCACTATGTATCCGTTCATCTGCTTTTTCCAGTGTTTCTCTGACTTCTTTATAGCCCTGTTTTCTTATAGGGCTGGGGTCCAGCGCGTCCTGACTTCAAACAAAGCAGAGGCCATCAAAACTATTTTACAAAACTATTATTAGAGCCTGCTTCCCAGAAGGGTTGGCAATATCAAACCAGATAACATGCAAAGCATTTTGACAGCCTGAAGCTCTGAATAATCCTAGCTATTGTTATTATTACTGGATAGAAATAGAAAAGTATGTGGACAGAACAGATAAGTGTTTTCTCTATTTTTCAGCTGAAGAAACTGAGGTTGGGAGAGAGACTTTGCCTGGGGCTGCTCTGAGGGGTAAGTATGGGAGACAGGATTTGAAATTAGGTTCAGCACTCTGTCCACTGGGTCACTAGGAAAGATAAATTAACAGAACAAACCAGATAAGTATTATCGCCATTTAATAGAAGAGGAAACTGAGACACCTGGTTTGATGGGCTAACGTGCCTAAAATGTCTCTTCCTAATGGTTGATGGAGGCTACATTGAGAAGCAGCCCCCTCTGAAGTTGACTGAATTCTGCCCACCCTTTCATCTTAACCCTTTGCCCCCTTTTCCTTTGAGGGCCACTGTTCTGGATTCCGATGCTTGGAAAGAAGGAATGGAATTTAACTTCTCTCCCCTCCCCCTGCCCCTGGAAAAGTGGTTTCCTGTTTCTGGGGCTTCTAAGGGGAGAGGGTTTGAGAGCCTGCATCCTTAGCCGCTTGGTGGCGCTGACAGAAGCTATTTCTGATTCTAATTTCAGCCATAAGTGCATGCAGAACCTTATGCCATGTGCTTCTATCGTTAGCGCTAACTCTGCTAGGCTGGTCAGTGGATATGGCCAGGCCAAACATTTTAGGCATGAGTGGGCTTTTTTCTTTTTTTTAGCATATGCATGAGGAGGGATTGGGATGACGTATGCCCTTAGCTGGTCTGTCTGGTTGGGCACGTAGTTGATCTAGAGATCAAAGCCCACAGACGTTTGCCAAATGCCCACTTTATTTTATGCTGGGGAGACAGTCTGAGGCTCCTTCCCTTCTCCTCCCCATTGCACAGACAGGCGGGCTCTTTCGTTCCTTGAGAGGAAGGGCTGTTCTGTTTGTGTCTTTCTATCCCCAAAGCTTGGCAAAATGCTTGGCACAGGGTAGAAACTTATTAAGCAGTTGTTGGCTGACTGACGGGCTGAGAAAAAAAACAAATTTTTGGGATTATCTTGTGAGCTGATCTTTAGGACTTTTCTTTATGTACAATTTGTCAACAGAAAGGAAATCACTCACGCCTTGGAGGACAATCCCTTCTGGCTGGCATGGCACAACACGGTGACAAAGGAAGAGTGGTGATTAGCCAGATAGATCCTCCTGTGCGGCCGAGGGACAACCTGGTCCGGGCTCTGCCTTGGGACTCGGCAGGCAGGTCACCTTGGGAGCCCTGCCTCACTTAAATCTAAATCACGCCCAAGTCCGGA
Source organism: Phascolarctos cinereus (assembly GCF_003287225.1). Classification (NCBI taxonomy): domain Eukaryota; kingdom Metazoa; phylum Chordata; class Mammalia; order Diprotodontia; family Phascolarctidae; genus Phascolarctos; species Phascolarctos cinereus. The sequence goes on along the minus strand of NW_027555514.1, from coordinate 275,064,488 downwards.
CGTCACCCTCGTGATGTTACTGGTTCTCTTCCAGAAAGAAGGACTGACTAAAACAACACAAAGCCTCACCCTCTCTATCAGACCATCGATCAGCCAGCATTTGTTAAGTGGGTTAGGCTAGTGCTAGGGACTGGGGATTAGAAATCAAAAAAACAAAAATAAAAACCAGTCCTTGCCCTCAGGGAGCTTACATCCTTAGGACTATCACTTTTACTCAATTCAATTCAAGGATCATTTATTAAGTGGTTAATATGTGCCAGTCATTGGGGATGACAAGAGAAAAAAGAAACAGTCCTTGCCCTCAGGGAGTTTACATTCTACAGGAAGACAAAACATGAGTTGTTCCTAGAATCTACATACTGTATGTGTATCTAGGATATATGTGTATATATGATATGTAATACACAGTAATATAATAATAAAATAAATCCCAGTTAATTTTGCAGGGGTGGGCACTAGAGGTAGGCTTGGAGGGAGGCTTGGAGGTGGGGGTTAGGAAGGGCTTTATGTAGAAGGTAATGTTTGAGCTGGATCTTAAAAGAAGCTGGGGATTGACCGTAAGAGGTGAAGGTGAGGAGGGACAGCATTCCAGGCATGGGCACTGTCAATTCAGAGGCACCGAGAGGAAACATAAAGTGTCGTGTTCAAGGAACAGCAAGGACACCAGTCTGAGTAAATTGTAGATGGTGGGAAGAGAGGTTCCGTTTCAGAAGATTGGAAAGGCAGGTCCAGAAAAGTATGGGCCTGGAAGCTGGGGTTAATAGAAAAACATTGAGCAGCTAGGTGGTGAAGTGGATAGAGCACTGGCCTGAGTTCAAATCTGGCCTCAGACTAAACACTTGACACTTACTAGCTGTGTGACCATGGGCAAGTCACTTAACCCCAATTGCCTAAAGAAAAAAAATCCCTCTATTTTTTATATCCTCTGACTCAGAAATCCCATTATCAAGCATATCTTTGTCTACACTGTGGGGCACTGATCCCTCTGTTCTTTTAAGATGTAGCTTAAGCATCATCTTTCACAAGAAGCCTTTCCTGATGCCTCTAACTGCTGATGCCCTTCCTCCCACACCACCGTTTTATTGATTCATGTTTATTATTTTTATATTCATACTGCACATATTTCTAGATAGACTCGCCTCCCCCAATAGGATGAGAGTAGGGATTGTTTAATTCTTTGTCTTTCCAACATCTGCCTGGTACACAGTAAGAGATTAATAAATGTTCGTTGATTGGGTAACTGAAAGTTATATACAAAATATTCATAGTAGCATTTGTGTGTATATATATCTCACAATTTATTACAATATATAGTACATATATACAATATATGTATATGTTATACATATAATATATGTGTGCATATTATACCATAATATGTATATATTTGTATATAATACAATATATTGTACATATATGCAATATATGTATATATTATAATATATTGCAATATGTACAAATTTGTATATATATTACAATATATTGTCCACATATACAATATATATGTATATATTGTAATATGTTGAAATATATACAAATTTGTGTGTGTGTGTGTGTGTGTATAACAATTATCAAGAAACTAGAAACAAAATAAAAAAAGAAAAAATTGGATCTCTATTGAAGGGGAAATGACCAAACAAACTGTGGTATAGTAATGTACTGGAATACTTTTTGTACCATAGGAACTGATAAATATGAGGAACAGAGACATTTGGAAAGACTCATGTACCGCAATGCAGAGAGAAATAAGCAGAACCAGGAGAATAATAGAAGCAATTCCTGCAATAAAGGAGAGGAAAAGCAATCTTCTAAGAGGACAATTAAATGCAGTGACCCATCTCAGGCCTGGGGAACAGGTGATGAACCACATTTTCCTCCTCTGGGTAGAGAGGTGGGGGACTACAGAGACTGAATGTAGCATGTGCTATCAGACAGGATCATTCATCAGTTGGTTACATGGTTCACTACTTAATAATAATGATAATAATAGTGGCTAACATTTATATAATGCCTACTGTGTGCCAGGCACTGTGGTAAGTGTTTTATACATATTATCTATAATAATAATAATGACATATATAGTGCTTAATATGTATCTGGAATTATTTTACAAATGTTATTTTATGTAATAACAATAATAATAATAGTTAACATTTACATAGCACCTGTTATGTGCCAGACATTGTGCTAAGCGCTTTAAAAATATTATCTCCTATAACGATAACATTTATATAGCGCTTACTATGTGCTTAGCACTATTTTACAAATATTATCTCATACAATAATAATAATAATTAACATTTATATGGCACTTACTATGTTCCAGGCATTGTGCTGAGTATTTTACAAAAATTATCTCCGATGATAATGACAATAATAATTATAACATAGCGCTTATTATGTGCCTGGCACTATTATACAAACATTATCTCATATAATACCAATAATAATACTAATAATAACATTTATATAGTGCTTGCTATGTGCCCAGCACTGAGCTAAGTGCTTTACAATCATCATCTCATTTGGCCCTCACTACAGCCCTGGGAGGTAGGCTCTGTTATTGTCCCCAGTTCACAGTTGAGGAAACAGGCAAACCCAAGGTGAAGTGACTTGCCCAGGGCCATACAGCTAGGCAGCATCTGAGAACTCGGGTCCTGTTGACTCCAGATTCAGCCTCTATCTATTGTAAAGCCCAGCTGCCTTTTGTTACAAAAGAAGGTTTATTGGGTAAAAGGACATATTTGGGAAATTCCTGGTGTAAAAAAAAAAAGAAAAAGAAAAGAAAAAAAGAAAGAAAGAAATTAATAAAACTTAAAACAAAAATCCAAGAGGATTTTCTTAGGGCAGGGCATAGTTAGCCTTTTGTGTCCTGGCGCCTCTGCCGGTCAGTCCAGGGATGCCTAGGGGACTCCTCAGAATCATGTTTTTAAATGCATAAAATAAAATACATAGGATTACAGAGGAAACCAATTCTATTGAAATACAGTGATCCAAATAGTGTACAAGTTTGTGGGCCCCCAGGTTAAGAAACCTTGGGCTAGGTGATCTCCAAAGACCTTCGCACATGGAATATATGGCTCAGAATCATTGGGATGCAGACCATGCTGAACCCTTCCCTTCTCTAGGCCTCGGTTTCCACATCTGTAAAGTGGACATAATAATAACACTTATGCCACTTATCTCCTCGATGGCCTTAAAGAGCAAAAGTCTGAGCCTTCAGGATCAAATTAACCTGATAGAGAAATCATGGTCACTCAGTGTGCAGTAAATGCAGCCCTTTCTCACCAGCATGATGTATGGATTGTAGTGGTCCTTGCTTCCCAAAGGAAGGGATAGGGTATTACAGTAAGGCTAAGGACTGAACCTAAGATTTAATTGGCATAAGGAACTCCCAGGTGAGGAAAATACCTCTGCCAATGCAGGTTGGTACCCCCTCTGCAACTCATGACCTTAGAGGGGCAGCTAGGTGGCACAGTGGATAGAGCACCAGCCCTGAAGTCAGGAGGACCTGAGTTCAAATCCGGCCTCAGACCAAACACTTGACACTTACTAGTTGTGTGACCCTGGGCAAGTCACTTAACCCCAGTTGCCTAAAAAACAACAACAAAAAAAACCCTCATGACCTTATAGAATTGTCTAGACCTCTGGGAGATGAAAAACCTTGCCCACAAGTACAGCCAGTATGTGTGAGAGGCTTGGCTTGAACCCAGGTCTTCCTGGCTTTGAAGCTGCCCCGGGCTGCACTACTAATATTCACATACCTGCTTCTTTGAAGGTGAGAGATGAAGTAATCCGCCCGTTGTCACACAGTGTCAGAGGTGGGATTTGAACCTAGGTCTTTGTAAACATCAAGAGTAGGGCTCTGTCACCATACTATGCAGTGCAGAAAAGGCAGCATGTTGCAGCAGAAAGAATCCTGGATTTTGAGTCAAAGGACCTGGACTTTGAAGCCAGACTTTGTAGCTTATGTGTTTTTGGTCTGGGCCTCAGTTTCCTATTCTGTAAAAAGAATAAAAACATTAAAAATTAAATAAAAAAGATTTTTTTAAAAAAGAGATTTGGGGAGCAACCAGGTGGTGCAGTGAATAGAGTACCGGTCCTGGAGTCAGGAGGACCTGGGTTCAAATTCAGCCTCAGACACTTGACACCTACTAGCTGTGTGATCCTGGGTAAGTTTGCCTAGCCAAAAAAAAAAAAAAAAGAGGGCTGGATGAAGTCAGAACCATAATGAGGGCCAGGCAGCTAGAACTTTGTCAAGGCGGGTTGAAATGTAAGATGGTATTGATAGCATGTACACACCGTCAGGAGTCTGAAGCAAGTGAGCTTAGGCCTCCCTTAGCAAGGACAGTTAGTTAGAATAGGAAGCTCTTTGCAGAGGAAGTGGACTTCATCTGGTAGCTTCTTCAGCTGGGTTGCCAAATCCTACATCCTCCCCTGGTTGCTGCACCCCAAATGAGGGCCGCCCCCTTCACCAGAGGGCTCTATCTTGCTCTCTCTGCCACCCCACAAGCAGCCTTGGTGAATCCTGGGGCCTCCCCCTACCCACTACAGGGACCCCAAAGTCTGAGGCCCTTCCCTTCACTCTCTGCAACTGAACAGGCCCTAGGTGCCAATATTGCTAATCATAACTCTGGACCAAATAGACTCTTTAGGTGACCTGAACAAACTCTAAATATGTATTAATACAATTAGTATAGTATAGTATAGTATAATATGATATATATGATGTGACGTGATATGATATGATATGATATAATATGATATAATATGTGATATAAAGTAATGTAATATAAAATATGATATGATATAATTTGATCTAATATAATTTGATATGATATGATATAATTTGATATGTGATATAATGTAATGTAATATATGATATAATATATGATGTGATATAAAGTAATATAATATAAAATAATATGACATGATATAATTTGATCTAATATAATTTGATATGATATGATATAATTTGATATGCTGTGATGTAATGTAATGTAATATAATGCATAAGCAAAGATGGGAGGGAATAGAGTCAGGAAAGAAGGGAAGGTCTCGGGGGACTTTTCACCCAGAGTTTAATCTGGAGTCAGATGCTGGTCCTTCCAACCACTGTCAGTGTGATCTTAGTCAGTCAATAAACATTTATTAAGTGCCTGTTGTGTGCCAGGCACTCTGCTAAGTGCTGGGGACACTAAAAGAGGCCAAAGACAGTCCTTGCCCTCAATTAGCCTACAGTCTAAGGAGGGAGACAACAAATATATGCAAAGCAAGTTACATACGGGATAAATGTGTTGTTATTCAGTCATGTCCGACTCTTCACGATTCCATCTGGGGTTTTCTTGGCAAAGATAGTGGAGTGGTTTGCCATTGCCTTCTCCAGTTTATTTGACCGAAGAGGAAACCGAGGCAAACAGAGTTAAATGACTTGTCCAAGGTCACACAGCTAGTAAGTGTCTGAGGCTGGATTTGAACTTGGAAGATGAGCCTTCCTGACTCTAGGCCCAGCACTCAATCCACTGTACCTCCTAGCTGCCCACATGGGATAAACAGGAAAAAATTAACAGAGAAAAAGCACTAGAATGAAGAGGGGTTGAGAAAGGCTTCCTGTAAAAGATGGGATTTGGGTTGGGACTTAAAGGGAGGTTAGTAGTTGGAGTGGAGGAAGAGGAGTGTTATAGGTATGGGGCCAGCCAGAGACAATGCTTGGAGCACTTGAGGCCCTAGAGGGCCACATGTGACCTCGAGGCTGTAGGCTCCCCACCCCTGATCTAGTTTAACTCTCCCATATGACCCTGAGGACACCGAGGCATAGACAAGTTGAATAAGGGGCCCAGGGTCACATAGGAAGCAGTCACATAGTAGCAGCTAGTGGGATTGGACCCAGGTCTCCTGGCTGAAAATCCTGTGTTCTTTCCACTAGTCTCTGCTGCTACAGACAGAGGAAGAAGAATCAGGCTGGTGCCATGGGATACAGGGGAAAATGGACCAACTCTGGCGTTGGACAGCCTGGGTTCAAATTTTGACTTTGACCCTTATTGTCTGTGTGGCAAGTCACTCTGTGCCTCAGTTTCCTCATCTGTAAAATGAGAAGAAACTACTCAATTGCCCCTGAGGTCCTTTCCAGCTCTAAATCTGTGATCCTAAGATTCTATGACCTTGAGTCACTTAATCTCTCTGGATCTCATTTTCCTCATCTGTAAAATGAAGCAGTTAGCCTAGATGGCCTTGGAGGTCCCTTTCAGCTATGGTCATTATCATCTGGGAATTAACCAGACCAGAAGTAGGTAAGTATCTTCTGGGGTAGGTGGGCCGAGCCCTGCTTCCTCTCATGTTCTAGAGCCTCATGTCCCAGGAAGGAGGCAGGGTTAGAAATGGTTGGTGATTATGAGCTGGTGACAGCGGAATTTCAGGGAGCAGGACAGGGAGGTGCTGCCTAGACATTGATGAAATGGGTAATGTCTTACTCACTGGGCAATCAGCTGTGCAGGCTGTCTCTGCTGCGGCTAGGCAGACGGGAGCTTTGTACCATCTAAGGGGACATGTCAGCGCTCGGGAACAGGTGGACAGCATGCTTCTCTCGTCACTGACAAGCTTGCAACATGCCAGAAATGTTCTTGTCCTCATGCCTGCCTTTAGGAGCTGAAATCCCTGGTGACAGTAAGCATGACTCAACAGAGAGAGGGCCTGGTACTATGGCTTTGTACCTTAGCGGGTTTGGGGAGAGGAGCCAGGGCTACCCTGGTTAAAAGACAGAGAGAGAGAGAGAGAGAGAGACAGACAGACAGACAGACAGACAGACAGACAGACAGAGATGGAGATGTGGAGAGACAGAAAGAGATAATGAGAGACAGAGAGAGACAGAGAGACACGCAGAGAGATAGAGAGAAATGAGAGACAGATGGAAAGATGGAGAGAGACATAGAGAGACAGACAGAGAGACACAGAGAGATAGAGACAGAGACAGAGAGACAGAGATGGAGACGTGGAGAGACAGAAAGAGATAATGAGAGACAGAGAGACATGCAGAGAGATAGAGAGAGATGAGAGACAGATGAAAGATGGAGAGAGACATAGAGAGAAAGGCAGAAATGGAGAGACAGAGAGAGACAAAGAGAGACAGATAGAGACACACAGAGAGATAGAGACAGAGATGGAGATACGGAGAGACAAAGAGAGATAGACAGAGAAAGACACACAGAGAGTCATAGAGATATGGGAGACAGATGGAAAGATGGAGAGAGACACACAGAGAAAGGCAGAGATGGAGAGACAAAGTGAGACAAAGAGAGATAGACAGACAAAGACACACAGAGACAGAGAAAGACAGAGATGGAGGGACACAGAGAGAGAGAAGAGAGAGAGAGAGAGAGAGAGACAGAGAGAGAGACAGAGACAGAGAGAGAGACAGAGACAGAGAGAGAGGTGAGGACAGGCCCTGAAATTCCTTTCTTGAGATGCATTGTCTGGTGGCCAAATTACACAGATAATTGTTTCAACCATCAGAGGGTTTGGAGCTGGGAAAGACCTTGTATCTAATTTCCACCTTTTAATAATTCCTCCTTGACCTGAGGATGCAGCTCAGGTCCCAGCTCTCATCTGAGACCTGTTCTGCTGCCCCTCCCCATCTTCTCCCCTGCTTTGCACTGACTGTGAAATATATTTACTTATCTGCCCACTCCCTCCCCCACCTCCGGAGGGAATAAAAATAACCAGCCAATGGCAAGTGAAGAGGAAAGGTGGATTTTCACTTGGGTAAAGTACTTGATAGCACTGAGCCTCAGTTTCCTCACTTATGAAGTGAAATGTTGGACTAGATGCCCCTTTCTATGGCTTTATTGAATTTCCTTTCCTCCCTCTTCTTCCCCTCTTCTCCTCTCCCCCCCTCTCTTTTCCTCGGTTATCACCCTTTTAAAGATGGTCTAGTACAGGAGTTCGTAACCTGGGGTCCCAGGAAACATTTCAGGAGCCTATGAATTTAGTTTTATGGTATTTTAACAACTATTTCAATGTGCTTGGTTTCCTTTGTAATCCTATGTATTTTGTTCTATGCATTTAAAAACAGGATTCTGGGAAGGGTTCGCCAGACTGCCTGCTAGAGAGGTCTAGGACACAAGAAAAGTGAAAAACCTCTGATGGAACAATGGAATGAGAGTCAGAGGAGCTAGGTTTTGAACCCTAACTTTGCTCTTTACCATGAGTCATCTTGGGTAAATCAAGTCACTTCCCTGGACAGAAGATCTGCCCTCTGAAAGCTTGAAAGGGACCTGAGAGGTCATCTGGTCCCATCTCCTCGTTTTATAGCTGAGGAAACTCAGTGATGGGGGTGGGGTTGCGGTAGGGGGTGTGAAGCGACTTGTCTAGGGCCGTACAGGCAGTAACCAGTTGGAAGAGGTGACCTCAGTCCTTCCACCCCCATCAACCCTGTCTCTAGAGACTATAATCCGTCCAGGCAGGTCCCACTTCAGGGACGTCAGTGAAAGCCAGGGGATTCCACAAAGCCAGAGCCAAAGGTCGCCTTCGGCACTCGAGAGCTCTCTGGATTTCCTGGCTGGTGACATTGGCTGGTCTCAGGCTGGCCCTCTGTCCTTGGATTGTTCTTTTTCCAGGGTGGGATTGTGTTGTGTTTCTGGGGCGGTGCCAGTCCTTCCCCTGTGGCCTGGGAATTTTTTTTCCTCTTTATTACAGCCCTCCCAGGCTAATCCCTTTCATTTTATTCCCCAGGAAGAGACTGTATTATTTTTCAGTTTCAAGATACTGTTGAAAAACAAAATAAACAAAACCCCAGAGAAACTTTGAACGAGGAAAGGGAAGGTGAAGGTCCCTGAGACACAGTGCAGTAGACTTTGGACCTGGCATCGAATGACCTGGGTTCAGATCTTGAGCCACTTATGTGCTGTCTGACCCTGGGAACACCCCCTTAATCTGTCTGGGCCTCGGTTTCTTTATCTGTAAAATAAAGAGTCTGGGCTTGATGACCACTGAGGCCTAATTTAACAGTAAATCTATGATTTTGTGACTTCTTGAAGAATCTCAGAAGGTCAGAACTAGCAGGGACCTAAAAGATCATGGATTTGGGACAGATAGGTGGCGCATTGGATAGAGTGCCAACCTTAGAGTTGGGAGGTCATGAGTTCAAATGCGGCCCCAGACACTTAAACCAGTGTGACCTTGGGCAAGTCATTTAATCCCAACTGCCTCCAAAAAAAAAAAAGAGAGAACATAGAGTCTATTCCCCTTGTTTTATGAATGGGGAAACTGAGTCTCACAGAGGAAAAGCAACTTGAATAGCTAGAATATGAATCACAGGACTGGAAAACGAGGAGGCAACTTATTAATCACCTGTTACAGAGGAAGAAACAGGCCTGGAGTTACTAGTAAAGTCAGGACAAATGCTTGTTAATTGATTAACTAGAACCGAGGTCTTCTGAATTCAAGTTCAGTGCTCTTTCCATTATATTGTACCATAAGTACCTCCTCCCCTGCCCCCCCTGTCTCCCCTCCCCTCTCCTCCCCTGCCCCCCCCTCCTGTCTCCTCTCCTCTGTCTCCTCCCCTCTTCTCTCCTCTCCTCTCCTCTCCCCTCCCCTCTCCTGTCCTTTGTCTCCTCCCCTCTGTCTCCTCCCCTCTTCTCCCCTCCCCTCTCTCCTCTCCCCTCCCCTCTCCCGTCTCCTCTCCTCTGTCTCCTCCCTCTCCTCTCCCCCTCCCCTCCCTCCTCTCCTCTCCTCTCTTCTCTCTCTTCCTCTCCTCTCCTCTCCTCTCCTCTCCTCTCCTCTCCTCTCCTCTCCTCCCCTCTCCTCCCCTCTTCTCTCCCCTCTTCTCTCTTCTCTTCCCTCCTCTCCTCTCCTCTTTTTCTCTTTTCCTCTGTCCACATAGGGTATCATACCCTCACCTGCTCATATTTTGCCCAAAGGAATGTAACTTTGATCACAGAAACCTTTTTTTTTCCCTTAAGGACCACACCTTAAACCTAAATCACTCTGGCTCTATCACTATTGGCTGACCACAGGTCCCAGCCCAAGTCTCACTTGGTCATTATTTGGGGCCTGATTGGCTCAGAGTGAATGCACATAACAATGGTTTCTGTTTGGCCAGAAACCCTAACGGTGTTTCCCTCCCAGGTTAATTTTTTTTTTTTTTGACTAGGTAATAAAGGCCATTCTCTGCCTCATTTCTTACCTAGCCTTAATCACTGAATGGACACTGCCTCAGTCAAACTGAGGCCTATTAAAAACCTTGCCTTGGAAAGGCTAAGGTCTCCCACTGCATCTGGGGCTATCTCCAGTCATTCTGATCTATATCTCAACACCGGATGCGGATGGCTCCAGAGGAGAAAGTGAGGCTGGTGACTCTGCACAGCCCTCCCTCACTTAAATCCAATTCAATTGTACAAAATGGCAGCACCTCCCTGACCTCATGGTCCTCTTCAAAACATGAAGAACAAGCAATCACAACCGTTAAGCAACCCTAAGTTCTGTTGTGAATTCATTACAAGTTACAGGTACTACTTTGACCACCAAGTTGTTTGATGAAATTTTCATTATCCAAGATTTAAAGGAAGATACTCATTTGAGTTGAATTAAAACAACAACAGCAAACTTAGGACCAGTCAATTAATAAACATTTATTAAGCACCTACTATGACCCAGACACTGTATTAAGCCCTAGGGAATACAAAAAGAGGTAAAAGACAGTCCTTACTTACAGGCAACTTGAACTCTAATGACGGAGACAAAAATCAGTCAATCAATAAACATTAAGCACCTGCTACATGCCAGGCACTGTGCTAAGTGGTGGGGATACCAAAAAAGGCAAAAGACAGTCCCTGCTTTCAAGAAGCTTATAGTCTAATGGTGGAGAAAGCATGCAAACAAATATATTTGCTGTTGTTCATTCCTTTCAGTCATGTTTGACTCTTGGTGACCCCATTTGGGGTTTTCTTGGCAAAGATACTGGAGTGATTTGCCATTTCCTCCTCCAGGTCATTTTGCAGATTAGGAAACTGAGGCAAACAAAGTTAAATGACTTGCCCAGCTTCACACAGCTAGTAAGTGTCTGAGGGCAGATTTGAACTCAAGATGAGTCTTCCTGACTCCAGACCTGGTGCTCTATCCCTTTTGGCACCTAGCTGCCCCTATATTTTACAGATGGGGAAAATGAGGCCAGTAATGAAGTACATAGAGTACTTCTGTGTGCTAAAGCATGGTGACAAAGCTGGATGGGGGTGTGAGTGGGGAGTGGAGATTCTAAGCTTAGATGAGACACAGCTCTGGTCCTCAGCAAGTTTCCAGTCTAGTAGCAAGGCTAATGCCGAGAAGGGAGATACCTTGTAACTGCTGAGTTCTGACTTCTGTCTCTGCTTGCGAAGCGATTCTCAGCACTCATTTAGTCATCTGTTTTACATTAAAATGTTATGTATCCTCCAATGAGTTATTGTGGTGGTATGTCAGTGTAATGCCCCAAATCATATTCACCATTTACATATTTAATTTGTTTTCTACTGTTTGGGGGATGCTCAGTATTCTCCCTCCATGACATTTAATGCAAGTTTCATGTATAAAGTGTCTATACATACAAAGTCATATAGAAAACCAAGGTCAAAATGGCAGCCTCCCCAATTATGCCAATCCATGTCACAAATGACACAAAATGCCTCTTTGATTGAAGATCAATTCCAATAGTACGTAGAATCTTAGAATTTTTGTTGTTCAGTCATGTTAGACTCTTTGTGACCCCCTTTGGGGTTTTCTTGGCAAAGATCCTGGAGTGGTTTGCCATTTCCTTCTCCAGCTCATTTGACAGATGAGGAAACTGAGGCAAACAGGTTGAAGTGACTTGCCCAGGGTCATATAGCTAGTAAATGTCTGAGGCTGGATTTGAACTTGGGATGATGAGTCTTCCTGACTCCAGGCCTGGACTCTATCCCCTGCACCCCTAGAATCATAAAAGGGAGCTTGAAGGCTGTCAAGTCCAACGTCACTCAACAACAGGCTCTCCTCTACTGCATCCTTGTCAGATGGCCATTCGGCCTTCCCTTGAACACTTCCAGTGATGGGGAACACTCTCCCTATCAAGGCAGCCCATTCTATTTTAGAGAAGTGGGCTCTAATTGGAAGCATGCTCTTCCTTAGATTGAGCTGATATCTGGCTCTGACTTTCTAACTTGGTAGAGTCACTTCTGGAAGGCATTTGGAGGCCATTAAGTCTGACACTGAGTCGTTTTCCAGGTGGGGAGAACCTAGGTGACTTGTCCAGTCACACATCTAGGCTTCATACTCAGGATTCAAATTCCAGGTTCAGCACTCCATGCCCTATACAAGCGTGCTGCCTGCCAGTCCAAGGTCTTCCCTCTGGACTCAAGACCAATCCTTCCATGTAACAACCCTCTGGATGTGTGAGCACAGCTATCCTGTCTCTCCCATGCTATTGATTCTCCATGCTAATTATGTTAAATTCCTCGGAAGCAGCACAGAATAGTGAAAGATATATTCTCTTCAAATAATAGGACCTGCATTCCAATCACAGCCCTTGCCTAATGGTGGTCAAGGTGGCTAATCTCACTTGTTCTCCATTCCTGAGCTTGACTTGTAAGGTCCTCTCCATTCTAAATCTATGATTCTTCAACTCACTCAAGCTTTGCGTTTGTATCTCCGTCATCATTCTGGTTGCCTCCCTCAGGCGAGGTTTGTTAACATCCTTTCTCAAGTGTGACTGTCAAAACCAAAACTGTTCTTGATGTGGTCTGGGTAGGGCAGAGGTCAGTGGGACTATCACCTTCTGCCATCTGGATATTTTGGCTCCATTGACGTGGTCTACTATCCCTTTAGTTGTTTTCGGGTGCTGACTCAAGTGAAGCTGACTGCGAGGAGGGGTCCCGAGTCAGCAGATTGCCAAAGGGGTCCAGGGCTCAAGAAAGGTCAAGAACCCTTGATAGAGCCAGAAGGTGGTGACCAAGATATACATTGAAGGAAGCTGGGGAATTCTAAGAGGCAGAGGTGAGGAAGGACTGGATGCTAGCCAGAGGGGCCAGCCTCTGTAGGAGTACAGGGGATGAGGATAGAATGTGGGGTTGGCCAGTTTGACTAGGTGACTAGAGAAGGAAGGTGAGATGGAGAACACTGGAAAGATAGGTGGTGCCAGGTTTTGGAGATATTTATTTGAAAATTTCAGAATTTTGCTTAATTTTGTATCACTAGTACATGGAAAATCATAAGAACTCTTTCTTACTAGATCAAAGAAATAGACTGTGCTAAGTTGGACTGGATAGGTTTTTTTGATCCTTTTGGAACTGTGAGGGTCTGTGCACTACTTTTGTTATATTCTACAGAAACATTCTGGAACCTTAGACTAGAAGGGCCCTTATTGGTGTTGTTCACTCCAACTCTTCATGACCCCATTTAGGGTTTTCTTGGCAGAGATACTGGAGTGGTTTGCCATTTTCTTCTCCAGCTCATTTTACATATGAGGAAACTGAGGCAGACAGGGTTAAGTGACATGCCCAGGGTCACCCAGCTAGTATCTGAAGGTGGATTTGAACTCAGGTCTTCCAGACTCCAGGCCTAGTGTTGTATTCACTTCACCACCTACCTACCCCAGAGGGTTCCTTAGAAGCCACCTAAGTGTAATTTACTCATTTTACAGTAGAGGAAACTGAAGCCCAGAGAAGGGAAGGCCCAATGTTATACAGTAAGTACGTAGCAGTCAGGACTAGAACCCAGATCTTCTGATGACCAGTTCACGGTTTTTTTTTCCCATGAGATCATACAGATTTCTATTCTCCCTCTTTAATTAACATTAAAAATATGAACATTAATTTATATTACTATTTTAAAAATTAATATTAAATATTTCTGTGTGGATAAATAATTCCTTTTTTCATATTGTTGGGGTAGTTACAGTGTCATAGATCTGGAAATGAAAGGGACGTCAGAGGTCATCTAACAGTGCAGAGGGTGCTGGATTTGGAGTCAGATAACTTGGTACGGCCACTTATCATCAGTCTTCTCATCTGTAAAATGGACTTGGAACAGATGCCAAGGCCTTTGTTACCTTTGTAACAGCTCTCACATATGACCCTTTCTTTCTTGTGCCATCTTGGTAAAGGCCCTCATCATCTCATGCCTGGACTACTGTAATAGCTGCTGGTGTGTCTGCTGGCTTCATGTCTCTCCCCATTCCAATCCATTCTCCAACCAGCCACCAAAGTGATTTTCCTAAAGTGCAGGTCCCCAACCATGTCACCTCCCTACTCAATAAACTCCACTGGGGGCAGCTAGGTGGTACAGTGGATGGAGCACTGGCCCTGGAATCAGGAGGACCTGAGTTCAAATCCAGCCTCACACACATAACATTTACTAGCTGTGTGACCCTGGGCAAGTCACTTAACCCCAACTGCTTCACCAACAAAACAAAACAAAAAAATAAACTCCACTTGCTCCCTGTGGCCTCCAAGATGAAGTATGAAATCTTGTTTGGCATTCAGAGCCCTTCATAATGTAGCTCCTCACCCCCTTACTAAATCTTACACCTTACACCCCTCCATGTACTCTACGATCCACAGCTACCACTAGCTTCCTTGCTGTTGCCCTCTCAAGATACTCCCAATTTGGGGCATTTTCACTGGCTGTCCTTCATGGATGGATATATTCGCTCTCTCTCCTCATCTTTACAGCCTGGATTCCTTCAAGTCCCAGATAAAATCCTACCTTTCCCAAATATTCTTAATCCCTTCCCTCTATTGATTATTCCAAATTTATCCAGTTTATGGTTTATTTGTATATAGTTGTTTTAGTGTCTCCCCCCCATTAGACTGTAAGCTCCTTGAGGGCAGGTATTTTTTTTTGCCTTTCTTTGTATGCCAGCACTTAGCACAGTGCCTGGCATACAGCAGGTACCTAATAAATGTTTATTGACTGACAGGAAATGGAAATGAAGAGGAAGTGGTAAATGCAAGAGACACTCCACCAGGATGGTCATTTCACAATACAAAGTTACTTGGATTATTTTCAAAATTCTGGGCAGTCCAGAGTGCTTCTAATCACCTAGTTTAGTGCTTCTAGTCACCCTTTAGATATAGGGATAAGCCTGGACTTGAGATTTCACTGGTTTGTAGCTCCCTCCGTCAAAACAGACTCTCACCTTAAGGGCAACTTAATTAGGATCTTAGAGAGTTGGGGGGGGGGAGTGTATTGAGAGGTTAAGGGACTTGTCCAGGATAGCACAGTCAGGATGTGTGGAACTTGAACCCACAACTTCTTGGTTAAGAGAGGAAGTTTTCTATCCCTTTAGTGATTCTGTTGCTACTAAAAATTCACTTAAGTCTCACTTTGCATTCCACACGGCTTCCTTCTCCTACAGCTAGCACCTTTTCTCCTTTTCTCTTCTCTTTCTAAAGGGCTGAGGCCATGCCCAGTTGAGGTCCAGGTCTCTCTTAGAACACCCCAGACACTAACTCTAATTCCTGGGGAGCACGGATGGGGACCGTCCCCCATCTAGTTCCCATGGCTTTTCTGGGAAGAGTGTCCAGCCATTTGCAGTTAGCAGAAAGGAAATAATTCTTTCCAAGTGGAGCCCAGGCCTGCTCTCGGCTGCAGGAGCGTTTCAGCAGCCCCTGGACCTTCTTGCTGGTGCCTGAGTCTGGAACATAGCTTTCCCTGCTTGCTTCTATCTGCTCTGACCCCAACTGCAGACTGGATGGTATCTATGCACACTTCTTGTATGTACTCGTTCTGCCCCCGTGCAAAAGCTCCTTACCAGCTGGTTCTACCTGGAAGCCTCCTCGGGCTTCCAACCTCAAACTGCCCAGAGGGGAGGAGGGTAGGCCAAGGTCAGGGTCCTGGCCTGGACTTCTCTCCAGGCTCCGACCTACTTACCCCAGCCCTGCACCTCCAGCTCCACCCTACTCCAGGGAGGGGGCCCGGGCTGGAGGGAAAGGGCCGCTTTGGGCCCCCCAAGCCCAATTCTCCCGCTAAGGAGGAGGTGGGGGGCTTCGATGGCTGGGGTGCGCGGCCAAAGGCCGGGAAGGAGGGGATCGGGGACGGCGTGGAGGGAGGGAGGAAGGAGGCAGTGACTCACCTCCTGTAACCGTACACCCCTCCCGGTCTCCCTCTCCCCTCTCTGCCCAATCACCTCCCGGCCTCCGGCCGCCGCTGCCCTCCCCTCTGCCAGCGCTGCATTGAAAGAAAAATGAAGGGATGGCCCGGGCCCCCCAACCCCCCCCTTCCCTGCCTTCAGCCCCAGCTCCACCGTAACCGTGACGGTGCGGGCTGCGTCCACCGCAGCTAGAGGAGGCCCGGAAGGCCGGAGAGGGAGGAGGAAGAAGAGGAGGAGGAGGAGGAGGAGGAGGAGAGCGGGGCTAGCAGCTGGGGCTGGGGGCTGCAGATCCGCTGTCCCGCGGCTTCAGCACTGCCCGGCTGGCCGCTGTCGCCTCGGCCCCGGGGAGGGGGCTGCTTCCTCCTCCTCCTCCTCCTCCTCCTCCTCCCCCCCCCCAGTCTCCAGCCTCCTCTTTCCCCTCCTTCTCCTCCTCCCCGGCTGCACAAAGAGCGAGCTCAGACACGCAACCCTCTCCCCTCCTCCTCCAAATCCCGGGGGTCTCGGGGCAGGCTCCGCGGTAGCCGCCGCCGCCGCCGGCTGGGAGGCGGGGAAGCCCCAGACGCGCCGGCCGCTCCTCCCAGCCGGTCCTGGGGGCCGGGGCCAGCGAGCCGCCCCGCCTCCCGCCCCCCGCCCCGTCCCCTCCCCTCCCCCGCCCCGCCCCGCCCCGCGAGCTCTCCCGGGAGGGGTCGGGGGCGCGGCGGCCGGCCAGCCCTCCCCCTGCTTCCCTCCCTCCGCCCTCCCCTTCACCAACCCCAGCGGCTCGGCTGCCCCCGCCGCCACCTCTGCCGAGCCTCGGCTGCGGGCGGGCGAGCGGCCGGTGCGGGCCGGGCCGGGGCGGGGCGCGCGCGGGCTCCGCCAGATGTGCAGCAGCAGCAGCAGCGGCCGCGGCCACAGCAGCCTCCGCAGCCTCCGCAGCCTCCGCAGCCGTCAGTGACCGGGCGCGGGCCGGAGCGGGGGGCGCTGGACGGCGCCGCGCCGGGCAAGAGCGGGACTGACCGGCCGGGGAGTCCCCGGGACCCTCCAGCCCAGCCCAGCCCACGCCTCCTGCCCTGGCAGATGGAGGGGGCTGCGCCTCCGCCGCCGGCAGGCCCCCCTCCGTCCCCGGGCTGCAGCGCCTCGGACCCTGGGTCCGGGGCTGCAGCGGCCGCGGCGGCTACGGGGACTTCAGCCGCGGCTGGCTCGGTGGCCAGCTCGGGCACCCTGGCGTCCGGGGCGGCCCCGGAGCTGAGGAAGCAGCAGCAGCAGCAGCAGCAGCAGCAGCAGCAGCAGCAGCAGCAGCAGCACGGAGTGAAACGACACCATCACAAACACAACCTCAAGCACCGTTACGAGCTGCAGGAGACCCTGGGCAAGGGCACCTACGGCAAAGTCAAGAGGGCCACCGAGAGGTTCTCCGGCAGAGTGGTAAGGGCAGCCCCCTCTGACCCCTCTGCGGGAAGGGAGCTGGGGACCGAGGTGGCGTGGGTCTCTCTGTGTGCATTTGTATGTATGTTTCTTCTTGGGGGGGGGAGAAGACGCAGACTCAGTCCTTAGGAACTTCTCGGGGAGCCCCCTCCCCAAATCCCCCCCCGCCCCGGCCAACCACTGAAACAGACTTGTTCCAGTATCCATCCCTAAACACTTGTTACATCGTGTCTGCTCATACTTGGGTGGGTAGGGGGCGCGGGTATTGACCCCAGCTGCAAAGTGGTCTTTTTGATTGGAAAACACTTGAATGCACTTGGGGATGGGGGTCGTGCGTTTGTATTCTCCCTCACGCACACCCATTCAGACCCACCCGCAGGGATACCATACCTTAACGCCTCTTCCCCAGACACACATCTTCAGGTCAGACCCAGCTAGCACCCCTCCACCTCCCCAAGCTACGGCCGCAGGAGGCACGCGAGCACACGCGGACCGTCTGTTCCAGCATCCACCCATACACTCTAT
This sequence comes from Phascolarctos cinereus, assembly GCF_003287225.1. Lineage (NCBI taxonomy): Eukaryota > Metazoa > Chordata > Mammalia > Diprotodontia > Phascolarctidae > Phascolarctos > Phascolarctos cinereus. Next base: position 275,046,466 of record NW_027555514.1, on the reverse strand, counting down.
GTGCACGCACCCACTTGGGCCCTGGGGCTGCATTGCTCCTAAGAGGCCGGTGGCTGTATCTCTGTTTAGCTGCTGGAAATGAGTATTGGTCTCAGCCAGCTAAGCAGGGACAGAGGAGAAGAACCTTGCATGGAAGGGGGCTGCTGACAGTTTTGCTTGCTTTGAGGGTAGGTTGGGTGCGTGGGGAGAAACTCAGGTTTTCTGCATCTGCAACCAGCCAGAGGCTGTGTTCCAGATTCCTTGCCTTTGAAACCCGGCTCACTTCTTGCTCCAGTGCCTAGGGTGATCTGGCCCAGGCTGACCATAGATTGCTTCTTAATGATTGAGAGCGGCCAAAAGCTTTGGTATCTCCGATGGGTTTCTACCGATTCCCCCCACCCCCACCCCCCGTCCTATGCTGTCGTTTTAGTGCTGATTTCTGCCTACATACTCATTGGCCTTTGTGGAGAGTGACAGGCAGTTAGCTGCACGGAGATGTTTATGTGGCAGAAAAGTCCCTGAATCTTTAAAGCAGATTAAAGGCATTTTCATAGCTTGCAAAGCAGAGCCAGAAACTAGTAAGGAACGTGTTTATGGAGTGACCTTGGTTCCAGTGAGGTTTACATTTGTTGTTGTTATTGTTGTTGTTGTTGTTGGGGGTACGGGGTGTGCTAAGAGGGTTCCAATCTCTGCAGTGACCACAGGAAAACAGGAAAAATAAATCGTTTAATGAAGTGGATTGTTGATTTTTTTTTTCCTGAGTCTGCACATCCACAGTGATATGGAAAAAATGAGGTAACCATCTGGATAGTAGTACAGGACTAAAATGCCTTTAAGTATCTGTTATTTCAGGTAAAAGGCCTTTTTTTTTTGGAGGGGAGGGGGTAGGACTGAAATATTTGGACAAATGCCTTCTTCCTCTATTTCACTAGGTTTATGTTCGCCAGTCCTGGGTGATGGTGGGGGAGCTAGCTGCTCTCAGGGGTCCCTTAAGGTGGGATGGTGATCCTTCCTTACTTTTTGGGAAGTAGCTGCCCCTTGGATGTTGCATTCAGCTGGAGTGGCTGGGCACTGAGACTTTGGGGTGTGTTCTGTGCCACACTAGTGCTGGAGGGGACATTCACCAGGTCAGAAGGGTTGTAAAAATCCATCTTGGGCTTCAAGAGGGAACGCAGACTTGAAAAACATGGATTGGTTTCTTGGAGTGGATATGATCTTAGATTACCTTTCAGACAAGCAAAAGCCTGGCTGTTTCCTCCTCCTCCAGCTGCAGGAGATCCTGGAAAAAAATTGGACAGATTCTGAGTTGTAGCTGGCAAACTGGGCAGTGGGGGTAGCTAGATTTGGCTAGGGTTGGAGATCTGCCCTTGGGAGGGGGTGGGGAATGGTCTGGGCCGATGGGTGGCAAAGCTCGGGTGCTTAAGAACATCAGCTTTTTCACTCTGGGGATTTTTGTCTGTAGCTGAAGGTTAATGGTAATTCTCCTCCTGGCCATTATTTCTAATGGAGGAGGGTAGAGTGGAAGTAGTCTGCATCAATGGACAGCAAGCAAGCTTTCCCCATTTCTGTTTGTCTTTGTAGAGAAGCACAGTGTATTCGTGCTTTAGCCACCAGGGGGTGCACTGAGAACAGGGTTGGCCTCCCTCTGCTCACAGCTGGTCAGGTACCAGGGTGCCAAGGTCACTCTGCAGCCCAAGTCAGGTATCCCTGTATACTCCTGGTTAGTGCAGCTACTTCTGTGGTTCAGCAGATAATAATCACTCAGATTTATTTATAAATATTTATATATATAAAATATTTATATGTATAAAGTGCTTTACTGTGCGGAGAGGCATATGATGGCTGGCATTTCTGTAGTTCATTGTTTTGTAAAACCTTTTAAATGTACTTACATGTCATTTGAGCCTCTGAATGGGCATGGAATGGAGGTACTATTGTTATCCCCATTTTACGGATGGGGAAGCTGAGGCATTTAGAGATAATGTAACTTGCCTAGAGTCATATCAGCTTGCATCCGAGGCAGGATTTGAACCCAGGTCCTCTGACTGACAAATCAGTGCTTCCCTCTGACACTTTGCTGAACTCTGTCCACTGGGCCATGCTGCCCCTCTGGCATGGTGGCTACAGAGTTCTAGATTTACCATCAGGAAGACCCGGGTTTGAATTCCTCGACTGCCACATGATGGCTGTGTAACCATGGACAGGGCTTTGAGATCTACATGAGTGGAGGGAATTTTCACACAGGAAATGCTCTGTTAAAATCACAAATCTGACCCCCTCCAACAACAAAAACATCATTATTGTTGCTGTATCTTAGAACTTCCGTATGAGGGTTAGTTAGTATGATTTTTTAATCTCTTATAGCTTGGTCCACCTGTGCTATCATGGTCCTTTTCAAAAGAACAGAGGGTGAACAACAACCTATCTAGCTGTTCTTTTCTGCATTCATTCATTTGCTTATTTATTTACATGTATATTAATTTATATGTATATTTATTCATTCATTTATTCATCTGTTGTTTTATTCATCCATTTATACATATATCCATTCATTCATCTATTCTTTTATTCATTCATTCATTTATGTTTATTTATTCATTCATTCATCTATCTATTTGTCAGTTTATCTATCAGGAAATCCCCCTATGGAGGAACCCCTATGGTCAATACTGAACAGCCACTGTCCTACAACTTGGCATGTTCTAGGGTGAGTTGCCTGGGGCTTCAGTGGTGAACTTACCTTGCCCAGACTTGTCCATCCAGTCTGCCTCCGAGCTGGTATTTGAACCCACAACTTAAGCTTCCTTTCTGGTCAAGCTCAAGTATATTCATCCCCATTTCATGGATGATGAGACTCTGAGAGATGGTGCCTTGTCCAGAGTCTCACAGCTACTAATAGAAGAGGTGGGATTGAATCAAAACCTCCTGAGTGCAGACCCAGCCCTCTCTCCAATGTACCCTGCTGCCCCTGGTGACAGAGTCAGTCTGCCTCTGGAGGGGGGAGGCAGCCCCCCTAATCTGGGCTGCTGAATTTCCATATCATGTCTCCCCTTTTACTTGGCAATTGCTTCCTTATTTAGTTGGGGGAGGGGGTTGTTTCTCCATACAGTGAAAGAGCAGAATTAGCCAGAAGTGGCCATCGATGGTACAAATATCGAACCAAGAGGCCAAGCCAGGCCTAACAGAAACATGAATTTGTAGTGGAATTGGCAGGAATTCCCAGGGTGGCGTGTGTCTGTTCTGTGGGCTGGTGGATATCCCAATTTGGTCTCCTGATTTTTGATTCACAACTTCTTCAGAAGAGCTGGGCAGAGATGCCATCCATTAACCTCCTGATGGGATTTGAAGTCAGGTCTCAGGTCTGATGATGTGAGATGCTCCGAAGGCAGCACCCAAGTAAAAAGGAGTGCGAGGTCCCCCTCGATGGCTGAGGGAGACCTCAGTTACATATCTCACCTCTGATGCCTAATCGTTGTGGAAATCATGCAGCTTCTTAATGCCCCCCTAAACGACTTTCTGAATGCAGAAGGTTCTTCTTTGCCTTGATGGGGAAAGCCCCTGGGGGACTTGGGGAGCACTTCCAACCCTGAGGAGATCTCAGGTTATCTGCATGTGGCTTATTCCCATTGAGATTGTAGATTAGTTCTTGAAAGTAAGGACTATATCTTCTTCAGACATGTGTTGGTGCCTAAAAAACATTTGTTGTCTGATGTGGGAATAGTGTCAATAGATCTGAATTCTCTTCTGAACTTTGCCATTTACTAGTTGTGTGACCTTGGGCCAGTCACCTCCTTCTCTGGGCCTTGGTGTTTTCCTCTGTGAAATGGGCTGGAAGGGTTCCCTAAGCTGTTTTCCAGCTCTCAGGTTCTATGCAAGATAGGATGATACAGGGTACAGTATCCTTCCTCCCTCCCTTAAATATATAGTGCTGGAGATAATTCTTTCCACTTATTCACTGGAGAATTAAAAAAAAAAAGGAAGGGAAAAGATAGTTACCAGATTATAAGCAAGGATAAACTACTTAGCACAGTGGATAACGGCTGTCTGGGCCTGGGGTCAGGGAGACCTGAGTTCAAATCCAGCCTCAGACCAAACACTTGACACTTACTAGCTGTGTGACCCTGGCCAAGTCATTTTACTTCTTTTTTTTTCTTTCTTCCTTTTTTTTTTTTAGGCAATTGGGGTTAAGTGACTTGCCCAGGGTCCCATAGCTAGTAAGTATCTGAGGCTGGATTTGAACTAAGGTCTTCCTGACTGCAGGCCTGGCCCTCTATCCACTGAGGCCCCTAGCTGTCCCTAATCTATCTCACTTCAATTCTGAACCTGGCTTTACTATCTGAGCCTCGGGTCCTTTTGAAAACTGGAGAAGAGGGGCCGCTAGGTGGCGCAGTGGATAGAGCTCTGGCCTTGGAGTCAGGAGGACCTGAGTTCAAATCCGTCCTCAGACACTTGACACTTACTAGCTGTGTGACCCTGGGCAAGTCACTTAACCCTGATTGCCTCACCAAAAAGCAATACAAAAAACCAACTGGAGAAGAGCAGTGTATTGCAATACCCATTTTATAGATAAGGAGACCAAGCCTCTGAGAAGCAATGTCACATGCTCATCTAGTAAGTGTCAGAGCCAGGACTAATCTGGCCATCACCCCTCCATCCCACCCCCCACCTCGGTGTGCTCACTCCCTCTTCATATTGCCTCTCTGTTTGTTGGTGGGATTGGAGTTTTCTTCCTTGGACTTCAGTAAATAATCAAATAATTAAGAACATGCCCAAATGTAATTAGTAAGGTGAGATCACAGGAAATAGGGAAAGGAAACTTTGGTCTCACAATGGGTCCTGGGGCATTTCTGGCTTCGCTGGGTGTGTTGCAAAACTTTTGTTTTGAAAGTGCATTGGACATTGCCGCTGGGACTCAGGCGCCCGCCCTCCACGCTGATCTGCCCTCCCGTAACCTCGGAGGACTCGGTGGGCATCACGCACCAGTCAGCTCCATGGAGGAGGGCATCATGAGATCGTGAACGAGGGCCAAGTTCCCATTTCGGGCTGAACCTCATTCTCTCTTGCTTGGGGGAGCTTGCATCACCTGCCCTGGGAGGCATCAGGTACACCGTGAGGGAGCCCGCAGAACCTGGATTATCTCTGGGGAACCCCAAGTCTGCCATCTTGGAGATGGTCGCCTGCTCGAAGTCCTGGATTCTCGCTGGGCAAGGGGAGCCTTCTGACCCCAAATGGGTATTTTTAGCACGGGCCTAAAGTTATTCATAGCCTGGCATTGGAAAAATAAAAATCTGGGAGGCTAACTTGTTGTGGGGTGAAGAAGAGCCTGTGAGGATGTCCTTGGAAGCCACTGGGGAAACCGTCGGCTTCCACCCATATTGATGGCCTTTCTGTGAAGGTTAAGAACCACTGGCATGTTGAGTTTTTTTTTTTGAATTACCGTAAGGGATCTTAGACATCCTGTGGTCTGACTGTGTCCACTAACAGACTAGGAAGTTGAGGCCGGGGAAGGGAAGTGATTTGTGCAAGAGCGATAGAGCTAGTGGGGGTAGGACTGGATCACCTGACGTCTGATTCATTTATATTTCGAACTATGCGTCTGCTGTGTGCTGTGCTGTACGATTGTAAGAGTGGTGGTGCCCATTCTACAGAGGAGAAGACTAAGGCTCACAGGAGTGAGAGGGTGTGGTCGGCAAGGGTACTGGTGAACTGGGGGAGGCGTGAGTTACCTCCCATCACACATACACACCCACCCTGTGGGGGTTACACCTGCCAAGGCTACTGAGCCAGAAGCTGTGGTGTAGATGTAGGGAAATTTAGGCTCACTTTATCCTTAGGTAAATGATCTGGGGCCTAGTTGTGGCTCCTTTGGCCTCGAGCAACCACAAAAGTAGTTTTTTTAAAAATTTGTTTTTTAGGCAATTGGGGTTAAGTGACTTGCCCAGGGTCCCATAGCTAGTAAGTGTCAGGTGTTTGGTCTGAGGCCAGATTTGAACTCAGGTCCTCCTGACTTCAGGGCCGGTGCTCCATCCACTACGCCACCTATCTGCCCCCCCCTTCTCATTTTAAAGAGATGTAAACTGAGGCCCAGTTGAGGCCAGGCACCTGGGCCAAGGTCACACAGAGCCACCCGGTTCTTCCAATTTATAATCAAGGGATTTTTTCATCATGCCAACCTGATGTGGCCAAGGCCATGCAGTTGGTAATGTATCAAAGGTCACACTCTAATTCAGGTCTTCCTGAACTCTCATGGCATAATATCAGTAATGACGGATTTGGAGTTAGAGGACTTACGTTTGAGTCATGGGTTTTACTCCCTCTAAATGAAGCTCTGAGGTTCCACTTGACTCCACATCTTCTAGTCCAACACACTCATTTTACAGATGAGGAAACTGAGGCACAGAGAGTTAACCTCAATTTCTCTATGTGTAAAATGAATGGGTTGGACTAGATGACTTTTAAGGGCCCTCCCAGCTCCAAATGTATGATCAAGGAAGGAAGGAAATAAGCATTTATTAAGCACTTACTGTGTTCCTGACACAAGCAACATTTATTAAACACCTACAGTATACTCTGTTAGGCTCTGGAGAAACAAGATGGAAACAAACAGTCCCTGTAGTCATGGAACATCGATTCCACTGGGGAAGACAAAATGTACGTGTATAACTACATGCCTAATACATACCAAAAAACCACAAATGCAAACTAATTTTTTGGGGAAAGCACTAGCTGTGGGTAGGGGTACAAAACTGGAAAGACAGGTAGGTGGTTTGGTGGATAGAGCATTGGATTGAGCTGGAAAGACCAGGATTAAAATGTTGCTCCGGACTCTGATGAGCTGCATGCCCCTGGGCAAGTCACTTAACCTTGATCAGTCTCTGTTTCTTCATCTATAAGATGGGAATAATAATAGCACCTACCCCACAGGGTTATTTTGAGAACCAAATGAGAGTTTTGTAAAGGGCAAACCTTAAAGGGCCATGTAAATGCTAGCTGTTGTAGAATGATTGGCATTTAGCAATGTAGTTCATTAGGAATTCAAGCCCTGCTTTAGAAGAACTGGGTTCAAATCCCACCTTTAAAACACTTACTGTCTTGTTATTAATTACTACTGTTATTATGTCAACTGAGTTTTGAAAGAATCAAGGAGTTCTTAGAGGTGCCCATGGAGAAGCTTTAATTCCAGGCCTAGTGGTAGAGATGTCATGAGGAAGTCATGGTAGACTAGAAGCCCCTTGAGGGCGGGGAGTTTTTTTTTTAATTTTTGTGTCTGTATTCCCAGCGCTTAGTACAGAGCCTGGCACATAGTAGGTGTTTTAATGAATACTTGTGGAATTGCTTTGAATTAAATATGGTTGAAGAACTGAGCCAGGCATGGGAAACATGGCTGGATACAAGGTAAAGTCTAGAAGGTGGGCAGGCCACTCGTGGCCTCTCCTCTGCTTTCCTTGTCTCCAGCTTTGACATTCGATGACCAGGCATCGGAGAGACAAGATCGGGCAGGCCTTCCTTCGGTAGCATCTGTTTCCTGTGGTTGTGTCCTATCCTCTGAGGCCCTCTCTGGCAGACGTGGTGACCCTCATTTCTTCTACCCACATGAAAGCCTGGAAGCATGTGGGAGCTATGATTTGTTAAGTATCTGCTCTGAAACAGAACAGGATTTATCATCGGCCGGCTCAGACAACAGGGATCATCGTGTGAATTAGGAGATCCTGGGCCCATTGAATGCTAGGGGGCTGGGCCAGATGGCGCACCACCTGTGAACAGAGTCTGGCCATCTTGGTAAAGTATCCTGGCAATTTACCAGGGACCCCAGATGTTTAATTCATGTAGAACCCTGCAGGCACCTCTAACTGAATGTTAAAGCTGGGATGGTGTGTGTGTGTATGTGTGTGTGTGTGTGTACATATGGGGGTGTTGTTGAAGACTCTAGTTATCGTCTTCAGTAGTCTTTGGTGAAGCAAAAAAAGAGCTTTCATTTTCATATTGCTTACAAAATGCATGCAGAGGGAGTGTGGTATATGTGTAATTAGAGACTTGTTATTATTGTTTATTTCTTTCAGTTGTGTCCAAGATTCTATCTGGATACTGGATACTGGATACTGGAGTGGTTTGCCATTTCCTTCTCCAGATCATTTTACAGATGAGGAAACTGAGGCAGACAGGGATAAGTGACTGACCCAGGGTCACCCAGCTAGTAAGTGTCTGAGGCCAGATTTGAACTCAGGGCCTCCCTACTTGTCCTTGTAGGGCTTGTTGTGAGAATCAGATGAGGGGATGTAGGTAAATCACATTTTAAATCTTGAAGATGTTATAAATAAGGAACAACTATTTTATTTTTATATTTAATTTGTCTATTACACTTTCTATTTTCTATAATATATTTACATGTTATATCTATGTATTTCACATTATATATCTGAAATTATATTTGCATTATACACTTATATATTACCTGCTTACATATTATGCTCTATAATATATAATATCATTGGATTATAGATTTATGAGTGCAAGGTCCTTGAAAGGTAATCTAGTTCAACGGTCTCCTTTGTGGAAGTCTCAGAGAGGTTAAAGGACTTAATCATCGTGCAGCTTGAAGTAGCAAGACAGAATTCGACCCAGATCCTCAGACTCCACGTGGAACTGGAAAGAGTGCTAGGTTTAGATCCAGAAGACCTAGTAGGGTGTTAGAACAGGGGATGTCAGTTGTGTGAGAAGCTTGAACTAGGTGGCACAGTGGACAGAATGGACAGAGAGATAAGATTCATCTTCCCAAGTTCAAATCTGGCCAGATACTTACTAGCTGGGTGACCCTGGACAATTCACTTAACCTTGTTTGCCTCAGTTTCCTCATCTGTAAAATGAGCTGGAGAAGGAAATGCAAACCACTCCAGTGTCTTTGCCAAGAAACCCCCACATGGGGTCACAAAGAGTCGGACATGAATGGATAACAATAGCAGCTAACTTCTTCATTTTATTGATGAGGAGACTGAGGGAAGTGTCTTTAATGAGAGATTTACTTTGTGTCTAGGACTTCTAGAGCAGCCTAAGAAATGGATAATCTAGCTGGAGAGAGGAGACTCCAAATCCCCGTAAAGCCATTTTGAGAGGCCTGGAGGAGGGTGTAGAATTCCTTGTTGAATGTGATAAGGCTTTAGGAGATCTAGGATGGGAGAGATCTAATAATGTCTAAGGAATGATAGCGCCCCTCCCCGCAAACACTACTGTTTGTCCCTCCCTCCCATCCACCATTCCCCAGCAACATCCCTGCCACTACCGCCAGACAGCTGTTTCCAGTGCTGTCTCCCTTGAAGTATGAGGACAGCTCTCCAAGGAGGGAGGGCAGAAGGCAGCTCTCATCTTATCCACATGTCCCGTAGCCAATGGCCACCCCCACCATTTGGGACTCCCTCCCCCCTCCTCCCAACCCCCTGAAGATTCCAGCCCCTCTCCTGAGAATGGCCAGTGTGTATCTGTGGAACAGATGGAAGTTGGAGATGCAAAAAACCCTGCAAGGTTTGGCATAGAGGCAAGAGCTCTGGTGACATCTGGCTAAGTTTAAATCTTGTCTGAAATTACTACCTGTGTTTGTCTGGCCAAGTCCCTCAGCCTCTATAGAGCCTCAGTTTCCCTATCTGTAAAACGAGGGGATTGGGCTGGATGGATTCTGAGGTCTCTTCTAGTGCTAGAGTTACGATCCTATAGTTCCAAGTGGTCCCTGTGCCTCAGTTTACCCATTTCTAAAAATGAGGGCGTTGTGCCCCTTGGCCCCAGGGGTCCTTCCAGGCCTAAATCTATTATTAGCCTACAATCCAAATCTGGAGTTACAAGGCCCTTAGACCCAATCCTTGGCAGATAGGTGGAAGTGGGCAGGGCGAATAATTGTCAGGGGGAAGAGGGACTTACCTGCTCCATTGCAATGCAAGGCTTTGTTCCGAGGGTTCAGTTCTTGGAGTGAATCCCTGAATTATTTCTTAAGCACCTGCTGTGGGGCCGGTACTATGCTGGATATAAAAGGACCACGATGAGACGGTCCCTGCCCTCAAAGGACTTCCATTCTGATGAGGGGATAGAGCTTATATATATCAAAGACAGGCAGAGGAATTCAAAGAGAAAGAGAATACTAGCAAGTATAGGGAGTCTTGAAAGGCCTGCTGGAAGAAGCCGCACTTGGGATTTGTTTCCATTAAAAATCAGAGATTCAGAGAGGCTGAGGTGAGGAAGGGAGCGCATTCTAGGTCTGAGGGAGAGCCTATACAAAGGTGTGGAGGTGGGAAATGGCTTATTTGACTGAAATGGAAGGTATGGGAGGGAAAGTAAGGATAGGAATGATTAACTTGTGATTTTTTGCTATAGGGAACTATCTCAGTGCTGGGGAAACTGGGCCACCACCTTCTCTGACTTATAGTTGACTGGAGGCATGGAGAGGGACATTTGTACCATGTCACAGAGCTAGTATATGTCAAGGGCAAGATTTGAACCCTGACCTTTTCGGGCCTGAGGCCAGCTCTCTATTCAAGGCTCAGTGAGAGAGAATATTATTGCAACCAGAGTGGGAAGTTCATTGGGACCCAGACTGTGGAGGGTTTTAAGTGCTGGCCTGTGGGCTTGGTATTATACCCAACTCTCAGATCCCCCCATTGTCCCAGCCTCAGGTTCCAGAAGGAGCCATTTTGGTAGGTAGTAGAGATGGAGACAAAGCTGAGCTTTTCCAATTTGAGTGCATGAAATTTTTCATTCTTCACTAAAGAGACAGTTAATCCTCTGATGGCTGCCTGTTGCATGAATCTGCCCTTAAGGGCCCTTCCAGCTGTCACACTGTGAGAACAATAGTTACTGGTGACTTGCCTGTCCCTTCTTTCCCACAGGCATAGTGCCTGGCATATAGTAGGCACTCAATAAATGCTTTTTGCTATTCCGCCATATTATCCTTTTATATTGACAAGTTAATTGAGAAATTGGAACTTTTTCATGATGATCTAAAGAGTATGAAATTCATTTGCTTTTTAGATGGTTGCAGTTTTTAAAAAATGAAAACATCGAAGAGTAATTATAGTAATTTTTGGTGCATAGCTCCAAATTGCTTTCCAGAGGGACTGGACAGAGTCACATTTCTACCAACAGTGCACTTCTGCCTGTCTTCTTTTAAAAACATTTTATTCTTTTACTTTTTAAGTTGTCAAACATTTCATATTTTTCTCTCTCCTAACTTTTCCACCTTCTGAAGAAGAAAGAAAGGAAGAAAAAAGAAAGAGTTCCCCTATCGTACAGGCAGAGACAAGCAACATATCATTCTGCATTGGTCAAATCCAAAAATGTATTTCTTGATCCTTCACCATAGTCCATCATCTCTCCATCAGCAGGTGGGCAGTGCTCTTCTTTATCAGTGCTTTGGAATCATGGTTGATCATTCAGTGATCAGAGCTCTTAAGTTTTTCAAAATTGTTCCCTTTTATAATTTATAATAGTATATATTTTTTTCTGATTCTGCTTAACTTTACTTTGCATCAGTTAATACAACTCTTCCTAGGTTTCTCTGAAACTATCTACCTTCTTCATTTCTTTCAGCACTGTAGCCTTGCATTATTTTCATTTGTGTGAATTTGTTTAGTCATTCCAACCAATGGATAGCCTCTTAGTTTCCTTTTTTCTTTTTTTGCCCCCACAAAAAGAGCTGTTACAAAGTACCTGTTTTCCTACAACTTCTCCATTACTTGTCATTTTCCTTGTTCCTTTCCCTTTGCAAATCAGATTGATGGGTGTAAGGTGGCACTACGGAGTTGCTTTAATGTGCGTTTCTAGAATTATTAATGATCTGGAGCCTTTTTTCACATGGCTATGGATCATTTGGATTTCTTCCTTAAAAAAACTGCCTGTTCCTATCCTTTATCAACTTATCCATTGGGAAATGGCTCTTATTCTTAGGAATTTGAATAATTTCTTTATATGTCTTGGAATTGGGATGTTTATTAAAGAAACTTTCTGTAAATATTTTTTCTCCCCAGTTTTAAGGAAGAAGGACGAGCACTGATCAGTATGGGCTCTTAGGAAAGGCTTCTTTTGGGAAGGTAGCAGATGAATTGAGCCAGAGTGCAAGGAAACCAGGGATTCCAAAAGGTGGAGTACATTTCAGGTGTAGGGGACAGCCTGTGGCAAAGTATGGAAGTGGGAGAGAAAATACCAAGTTTGGGCAACAGCATGACCACAGAGGCTAAAAATCAGCATTTCATATTTTGCATGCTCAGGGCACAGACATCCCTGTGTGTTTGTCTCTGCTCTGATAGAGAATGCTCACTGATGATGCATTTGCTGCATTTTTTCCTCCAGTTAGCTAATCGCCCCCAGTTTCCCAAGCTGAGTGAAGTGGCTATGTCAGGGGAAGGAATGAGCTGCGTGGGTGTGAGGATGGGCAGCTAGCAGCAAAAATCCGGAAAAGCAGAGGATTGGAAGGATGCATCCACTCAGCACTTGGCCGGCACTGTGCGTCAGCCACTGCTGCTAGTTTCTTAGGGTGCTCCTGGGGAAAAACATAGGCTTTTTAGGACAGCAGCCCTGGGGGATTTCATGATTCACTGACATTCAGTTTAAAGTTAAAATTCCAAAGGCCATGCAAGGAATGCTTGGAATAACTTTGTCTTATATTAGAATCCTTTTCTTCCTGTACTGAGCATGACCGACAAGGTGTGATTCATTTATTAAATGACTTGGCCAAGGTCACACAGCTGTTTGGTGGTGATTTTGGGATCACAGGCTTAGAGCTTGGAAGGTGCCTTAGAGGTCCAGCCTCTAGCTGGCTAGTTAAACCTTCTCCTTTCACAGATGAGGAAACTGACGTCCAGGGGGTCTGTGGCTTGGCTGTGGCCCCACCTGTAATAGGCAGGACTCACCTTTGTCCTTTAGAAGGGGAATTTTTTTCATTGTATCCTTTCATTATCTGGAATCGGATAATGAAATTATTCTTCTGGATTTCCCTCTGGATGTGGTTATTGACAAGCGTGTGAATAACTGGACCTATCCTGATAAAGGCTTTTGTAATTGTTTCAGCTGAAGACTCCTAAGTTATGGAAGGAATTGCTGGAAGGAACCATACTGACAGTCCCAAAAGATTGTAGTCATTTAAATGCTTGGCCTGGAGGCTCTCTAAAAGGCACATTATCTCTCTTCCAGGAGTAATTAAGATGGAACATCCCTTTGGAATTCTGGGGCTGGAAGTCTTTCACCCCAAAAGAACCCACTCAGACTCCCATCCTCTCTCCTCTGAGATTTGCATAAATCCTTTTTTCCTATTTAAAAGTCAATAGAGGAAAATAATGCCAAATATTGTGAATCCTCCCCTTTCTCCTCCCTCCCCCCTGAAATTCCATCCCATTTCCTTTTGGGTCTCAGAACAAGGCCTAATTGTGTGAGCTATTTGGATTAGCTACCAATTTACCTGTGGCCTTTGGAAGGGTTGCCATGTTCTGAGATAGATCATAGGTTGGTTTGGCATCTGGTGGTGGCGCTCAGTGGGATAGCCCATCCTGGGATACTGGGATACTGGAGGATGGGAAGGGGAAAGACTCCTGTGTGTCTGAATTCTGAGCAGGAGGGGGTCTTAGATGGGAGTCACACCTTTCCCTGGGCTTGGAAGAGCTACGTACCAGTTGGAAACTCTCTAATGGCCTATAAAAATACCAGCCCCAAATAAAACCCCAGTATCTGCCCCTGTTATTTCAATTCTTTGAGCAGGAGAAGGGAGTGGGGGACATCCGGTAGTGTGGGGACGGGCACTGCACATAGCTCATTGTCATGGTGGCAGTTGGTAAATCTACATGTGATTTTTGATTATTCCTGCCTCTGGAATCAGCCAGCAAGTATTTGTTAAATGCTTACTATATGCCAGGCATTGCCTCTTTCTATTGTAATAAAAGAGGGTGGAGGTCCCAGGGTCTTATATAGGAGGTCCTCCTATCTTATCAATCTCCTTTCTCAATCTCCTTTGCTGACTCATCATTCATCTGTATCATTTAAAAGTCAGTGGAGGGCAGCTAGGTGGCACAGTGAATAGAGCACCTGCCTTGGATTCAGGAGGACCTGAGTTCAAATCTGACCTCAGATTTGAAACTTACTAGCTGTGTGACCCTGGTCAAGTCACTTAACCCTGATTGCCTCACCAAAAAAAAAGGTCAATGGAGGAAAATCATAATAAATATTGTGCATCCTTCCCACCTCTTCCCCCCCATTCCATCTCATTTTCTTTTGGTCTTAAAATAAGGCCCAATTGTATCATCTGTTTGGCTAAGCTACCAATTTTCCAGTGGCATTTGGAAGGATTGTCTTTGTATTTATACTTTGAGCTCACATAGACTAAGGTTGATACTTGGTGGTGTGACCCAATCCTTATTACTACTGTTCAGGGTACCATCATTCTCGACTCCTTTCTCACCCTACTATAGCCAATCTGTTGCCAAGACTTGTCCATTTTACCTTAATAACATCTCACACCTGTGTCCCTTCTGTCCTCTGACACTGCCATCACTCTGGTGTAGGCCCTCATCACCTTATGTCTGAGTTATTTCAGTAGTCTCTGATGGGTTGGCCTGCCCCAAGTTTCTCCCCACTCCAGAACATACTCCACTCAGCTGCCAAAGTGATCTTTGTAAAGCAGGAATGACCATGTCACTCCTTACTCAATAAATGTTAGTAGTTCACTGTTGTTTCTGTGGTAAAATATTAAACCTTTTGTTTAGGTGGCACCAACCTATCTTTCCAGCCTCATTGGACATTACTCTGAAGTCCTTCCTTCCTCCCTCCTTCCCTCCCTCCCTCCCTTCCTCCCTCCCTCCCTTCCTCCCTCCCTCCTTCCTTCCTCCTCCTCCCTCCCTCCTTCCCTTTTTCCCTCCCTCCCCCTCCCTCCTTCCTTCCCTCCCTCCCTCCCTCCCTCCTTCCCTTTTTCCCTCCCTCCCTTCCTTCCTTCCTTCCTTCCTTCCTTCCTTCCTTCCTTCCTTCCTTCCTTCCTTCCTTCCTTCCTTCCTTCCTTCCTTCCTTCCTTCCTTCCTTCCTTCCTTCCTTCTTTCCTCCCTTCTCTTTTCACCAATTCTCATCTCCGTGCCTTTGCATTAATCATCTCCCATACCTTGAGGCAGGCCAATCCATCATTCCCTTCTCACCTCAACTGCATAGAATCATTGTGTTTAAAATATAGCTCATGTACCTTCTTTCATAGAAAGCAGAGTCAGGGTGATGTAGGTGGGGGGAGCACTGAATTTAGTGTCGGTAAGACCTGGATTCAAATCCCACTTGTGATATTCACTAACTGCATGACCACAGGCAAGTCACTTAACCCAAATCTCAGTTTCCTCATCTGTAAAATAGGGGTTGGATTTGATGACCTGAGGTCCCTAATTCCGATGATCCTGCCTTCTGTCCAGATAAGCAAGCTGCTCCAAACTTAGTAAACCCTCATTTTCGCTTAATTATCTGGAGAGTTCAGGTGAAAGTATTTATCTTGGTCCCAGTTCTTCTTGGCATCTGTGTCCGGCCTTTTTGTTTCAACATCAGCCAGGATTAGTGGAGGGCTGGGCCTGGAGATGCACTTGAAAGTGTCTTGGGCTATTGTCTGCAGCCTGGATTACTTTCGACGGACCGCCCCATCATAAAAGCTGCATAAATCATGGAAAGTGCTCTCTCCTTTCGTTCTCATCTTTCCCTCAGATGGGCGCACACATTGGAGTGGGCTTGCATTCAGATGTCGGCTCCAGGATACTTTAGATGAACCGTACAAGGCCATTAAGCAAATGTAATGGCTTTCTGGAAAGCGGGGCAGGGTGTTTCCAACCAAGTGTTTTACATAGAGAACATCTGGGGAGTATTGGTATTTGGGTGTATGGCAACATCAGAAGGCAGCTTTCCTGAGCTCTGCTGGGATGTTTCTGGGCTGTGGCTGCTGGCTATGACAATGCTGTTGTTAGGGGATGCTTCTTTTGAAGTATTGCCATTGAATCAGCGCCAGCCCCAAGGAGTGTTGTCCTTCTCATTTCTCCTGGTGTTCCAGTTGTTCCTATTCTCAGCTCAGCCAAGGCTTTCGGTGGACACTTCTATGATATGTTATCTGAACCAGTTTTCCTGGTGGCCCAAACTCTGAAGAGATTTCATCTTCACCCTCAATGCCTTTGCATGGGAGCAGATTCCCTTGTCTGGAATGCACCACCTCCTCACTTCTGCTTCCTTCTAAACTGGTGGCATCTTCTACATGAAGATCCCTCACGATGCTAGTGTCCCATCCTAACCCCCCACAAAAAAAAAATACCCTGTGTTTAGTTTGAATTTCGTCTTTCCTTAGATGTGTGCTTCTTGTTTCTCCCAGGATGGAATCTTCTTGAGGGCAGGAACTGTTTTATTCTTGTCTTTGTATCTTTGGCGCTTAGAACAGTGTCTGCTACATGGTAGGCATTTAACAAATGTTTTTTAATTGAATGCAGGTGTCCCAGTCCAGGGGTGAGGTGTGACTTGGAGCCATTTGGCAAGCTAGTGAAGCCTTCTCAGAATCCTGCTTATAAATGCATAAAATGAAATATGTAGGATTACAAAGGAAACCGATGCTCTTGAAATACTGTTATCAAAAAAATTTTTTTTTTGGAAAGGCAAATTGACAAGCCTCTAGGTTAAGAACCTGCTCTAGATCAGTGATTTTATGATCTTTCTGTGATTTCACCTCTCTGGGCCTCAGTTTCCTTGTCTGTTCTAGGACTAGTTGATTCCTGAAGTCTCTTCTAGCCCTGATCCTATCTATACTAAGCTTGAATCCTTTATTTGGTGGACAGACAGCAGGGAGAGGTTCTGCACTCAGTGGAAGAGGGAGAAAGCTTCTGCTTGCAACTTCCAGTTACTATCAGGACTTGGCGCTGCCCCTACTGGAAGAGCCTGGAACAGCAGCTTTTGTGTCAGTGATGTTTTGGGCCTCAATAAAAAGCAGAGCTCTTGCCTGGGGCTTAGTTTTTGCTGATCTCCACACCCAGGCACACTCACATACCTTTGCCCAACCTGAATGCTGTAAATCAAGTGGGCTAGGCTCATAAAATGGCAGTGCTGAAAGAAATCAGCTTTAGATTCCATATAACCAGTGTCCTTATAGATGTCATAGTCATAGGATCACGTACTGGGAGATGTGGAAGGGAACTCAGATAGTGGGTAATGACTGTCCAGGGTCTTACCGGTAGTAAATGGCCAGGGCTGGAAGAGATCTTAGAAATGAGGAAACTTGACCCAGAAATGGGAAGGGATTTACCCAAAGACACAAAGAATTAGTGGTAGGACACATAGGAGAACATAAATTGCTTCACCTCAGACCTTCTCCACTCAGTTTAGCACAAGCTTTGGAATGAAGGTTCTAATTCTACCTCACCCACTGAATACCTGTGTGACTTTGTGCAAGTCACTTAACCTTTCTAGGTCTCAGTGTGCTCCTCTGTAAAGTTAGGGGTTGGAGTAGATAGCCAGTGAAGACCCTTCCAGCTCCAGAGCTAGGATTCCATGCATGACCATATCAAAAGACACAACTCTTTCCTTCCGTTAACTAAAATAACCTTTTCTGTGGCTTAGACTTAAAAGGCTATTTAAAGAGAAATCATGAGTTGTGCTTTGCAATCTTTGGATTTTCTCCATGCTGCCCATTCTGGATGTCAAAACCAGACAGACCAGTTTCAGGTTAAATAAAAAAAAATATTGATTCCTTTTTTCCCTCGATCACAGTCATATTTGGGTGCCCCATCCCCCGCACTAATAGAACTTTCCCTCCAAACTAGTTATGCAGAAATTAAGAGTGACTCCCTCTTAGCATGTATGCAACATTCTACCCCTACTTCTCTGCCAAGATCATTATTTCTTTTCTGAGACCAAGATTTCGGATCAGTTTTGTTTTCTGTGTAAAAGCATTTACATTCATATCTTGGATCTATGAGGCCAGTGATGTCAGTTGCTCTATAAGCATTTATTAAGTGCCTGTTGTGTGCTGGGCATAGTGCTAAGTTCTGGGGATACAAAGAAAGGCAAAAAGATAGCCTCCATTCTTAAGGAAGGGGTTCACAGTCTGATGGGGGAGACCATATACCAGTCATGTACAAACAAGATAGATAGAGGAGACATTGGAGGTAGCAGAGAGAAGGAACTAACATTAAGGGGGATTGGGAAAGGCTTCTTATAGAAGGTGGGATTTTGGCTGAGACTTGAAGGAAGCCAGGGAATCAGGGAGGTGGAGATGAAGGAGAGATTCTAGGCATGGAGGACTGCCAGAGACACTGCCTGGCGTCAGGAGATGTGTCAGTCAGGTGGTGCGGTAAAGTACTGGGCCTGGAGTCAGAAAGACCAGAGCTCTTTCTGGCCTCAGATATTTACTAGCCTTGTGACCTTGGGCAAGTCACGTAGCCTCTGTTTACCTCAATTTCCTCATCTGTAAAATGGGGGTAAAAATAGCACCTAGCTTACAGAGTTCTTGTGAGGATCAAATGAGATAATATTTGTAAAGGACTTAGCACCTGGCACATAGGTAAATACTACATAAATGTTAGCCATTATTATTATTATTATTATTATTATCTTGTGGGGGCAAGGAGGCCAGTATCACTGGATCAAGGCCATCTATATCTTTATCTATATCTTGCCACCCGACTCAAATGGCTCTGAGGAGAGAGGGAGGCTGGGGGCTTTGCACAGCCCTCCCTCACTTAAATCCAATTCACTTGCAAGTCATGGCATCACCTTCCCAAATGTCATGGTCCTCTTCGAGAAGGAAGGGCAGACCACAATACTGGATCGAGAAGTAATGTGTAGGAAGACTAGAAAGGTAGGAAGAGGCCAGGACATGAAAGGTTTTAAAAGCCAAACGGAAGATTTTCTATTTGATCGTGGAGGTGATAGGGAGCTCCTGGAATTTACTGAGTGGGGGGTTACGTGGTCAGACCTGTGCTTCTGGAAGATCACCTCGATAGCTGGAACGTCGGCGGGTGGACTGGAGTGGGAGGAGACTTGATGTCTTCAGAATGAAGTTAATAAGTAAAAGAAATGTTCTCAATGAATTAATCATGCGCGGATACAAAAAAAAAAAAACGTTCCAGCAATGTGTCTGTTCGTGTGGGATGCTGTCAAGTGGAGCTTTGGAAACTAAGAGTTTTGATGGAAAGCGATGTCTTGGGTGTGGCGGGCTTGGAAGAATGCAGCCCTGCCCTTCTACAAGGCAAGCGATTCATCTGGCTGCCAAACAAAACATGATTTGGAAGGAGGTTTATGACTCTCTGTCACTCTCCAGCTTAGCTTATTACTGGCGGAATGGAGGGTCTATAGGGAGGACAGAAGATAAAGAGCTGGGAGAGGACTTGGGTTAAGCACCTGTGATACTTAGGTGTGTGGCATCCGGAGACACTGACCAAGGCCCAATCACCCTGATTGATTCTCCTGCTTATCACTTCAAGGCCTGCCTCTCCCTCTATAAAATGATGGAGTTGGCCTAGATGAGTCCTCAGAGCTCCCTTCCGCCTCTATGATCATAAGTCATTTCCTCTCTGGGCCTTAGTTCCCTCCCTTATAAAATGAGTAGTTTGGATCAGGTGCGCTCTAAGCTTCCTTCCAGCTTTGAAGCTGTTAGTCTAAAGTCATTTCGACTGCATAAACTCATAGATGTTATATATGTAGGAAGCGACAGAAGCAGGATTTGAACCGTGGTTCACCAACTCCAAAGCTAGTACTTTCCCATACCCTGTCTTTCCTCTGTAAAAGGAGTGAGCTTCACTTTATGGGAGATGCCCTTGCAGCTTTGCACCTCTTCCTGGCGCCTCTTCTTCCAGTTGGTGATTTCTTCCTAGAATCTCCATATTATTTTATTTTAATTTTTTATTTTTTGGCTAGGTGAAGGGGTTAAGTGACTTACCCAGGGTCACACAGCTATAGTTAAGTGTCAAGTGCCTGAGGACAGATCTGAACTCAGGTCCTCTTGGTTCCAGGGCCAGTGTTCTATCCACTGTGCCACCTAGCTGCCCCTAGGATCTCCATTTTAAGGAAGGATCCAGGGCAGCCGTTCACTCCTCTCCTGGTCCCTCCCTTGACTCTCTGAAATCCTCCCTCACGCCCCATTCTCTTTCCATTCCTCTGCAGCTCTCCTTTATATACTGTATTTCTTTATTAGAACGCAAGGCTCTTTTCATCACTTACAAGTCAATGGTCTTAATGCACTTTTTTCTTTCTGGACCTCATTTTCCCCTTCTGTACAATGAGGGGTTAAGGCAAGTTGATCTCTAAGGATCTCTCCAGGTCTAAATCCTAGGATCTCCCGCTTCTGGAAGGAGCCCTCTTCTCGTGTAGACGAAGGACCAGACTCTGCGACACTGAATTTGTCTCTCTGCCACGTGTGTGCTGGCTCAGTTCCACTGTGCTTGGAGGCTGATAGATAA
The DNA here is from genome assembly GCF_003287225.1 of Phascolarctos cinereus. NCBI lineage: Eukaryota > Metazoa > Chordata > Mammalia > Diprotodontia > Phascolarctidae > Phascolarctos > Phascolarctos cinereus. The sequence goes on along the minus strand of NW_027555514.1, from coordinate 275,026,067 downwards.
AAGTTGTGTAAGCCTGGGCTCTTCCAAGCCACGACATAAACAGACGCAGAACAATCAGACGCACTCCTTTAGTTCTTCCAGTTTACATGTAACCTTCGCCTTGTGGTGTTCCAGGAAAATTGTAACCTGGAAGGAAAGTGACTTGACTTCTCCTCTGCAGAAATTCCAATCGGATATTGCATTTGGCTTTGGACAGTGGGGGAAGGCAGAAGTAAGCAGCTGTTTGGCAACTGGAGAAACGCACTTGAGATTGCCTCATTTTTGTGCTCTCTGGTTCTGGCCTTCGTGGACGCATCTTAAGTTGAACTAGGGGAATTTCGCCTGTCGGCCTTTGTGTTAACCCACGGCACTGGCGTACAGGGCTGGGAGACTCTCGTCACCTCGTGCCTGGACTCTTGCAATAACCTGCTGGTGGGTCTGCCTGCCTCCAACCCGTCCTCCATCGGCGGCCAAACTGATCTTGCTAAAGCTCAAGACTGACTGTTATCCCTCCTCTTCAATCAGCTCCAATGATTATTGCCTCCAGGATCAAATATGAGGCCCGTCTGTTCAGGTTTTTGAAAACCCTGCACAAACTGGTCTCTTCCTGTCTTCTCAGCCCTCTTACACCCTATGCAGTTTAACTCTACTCTGCTGACTAGAGGAAGCTCGCTCCAGGGTTAGCATGATGCCTGGTACATCAGAAGCAACAATCACTCATTAGTCTTCCCAACCAAGCTGTTGCTTCTGATTGCGTCCAAGTCCGGTGCCCCGGTGCAAGGCCCTGTTTGCCAGTCCTAGTTTCAACACCATTTTTGAATTTTTTTTTTTCTGCGTTGTTTCTGGTGGGTAGGAAGGCACCTTCTGACGTGAGCCTTCTCATAAACTCACTTTGGGGTTTTGGCCAGTGCTATCAGAGTTCAAACCCTAAGGAGGAAACGCAGACAAAAAGGAGCTGATTTCCTGCCATCCCATAGTTCCTCATGCCTTCTTCTCATGCAGAATCACCGCTTGCGGTGGTAGGCTGCCATTTTTAGCTCAGTCCTTGAAAGGGTGAGCAGAGGGAAGGGAATAAATCTCCATGTTGATAACTCTTTGAGATTCCAAGCTGCTCCAACCTCTTTAAATAAAGTCAGACTTGACATTTATCATCCAAACATGGAAAGCATCAATGGAATCCTGAAAAAGTATCTTGGGGCACTTAACAGGACCGCAGGGGGAATGAGTCAGGCAGCATCTTTGCTTCCCTTTCCTTGGGCTTTTTATCCACACAGCTTGCAATCCTCTTACTTACCCCCTCCATCCAACCCTCCCTGCTTGCTATTTATAAATTAGAGATCCCACACGAACACAGTGAGATAGGCAGCACCTTCATTTTACAGATGGAGAAACGGAGGCTCTGAGGATTAAATGACCCTCGAGATTAGATGGCTAGTAAGGATTTGAATTCAAGTCCTCTTAGATTCAGTGCTCTTAGGACTCAGAGGAAGACACAGAATCTTTTTTTTTTTTTTTTTAGGCAATTGGGGTTAAGTGACTTGCCCAGGGTCACACAACGAGTAAATGTCAAAGAATCTTTTCTTTTAAAAAACCAAAATAAAACAAAACATTCTGTGGATGCAGTTTGCCTTTTTCTGACATGGCCCACCTCCATAGTTTACCTTTCCTTGTTACAAAGAAAAATAATTATTCAAAAATACTCAATAGTGTGGCTGCAATTGACTGTATATCCTATTCTGCCCTAATAGCGCCCCACCTGTCTGCTCTTACCTGTTCTCCAGGACTGTCACTGGGTTTTTAGTTACTCAGTTCAACATGCTATTATTGATCTTTTCATTCACATTGTTGTAGTCCTTAAGAGGTTCAGTGATTAGGGCACTGGGCTTGGAGTCAGGAGGATCTGAGTTCAAATCTAGCCTCAGACACTTACTAGCTGTGTGACCTGGGGCAAGTCACTTAACCTCTGTTTGCCTTAATCCACTGGAGAAGGAAATGGCAATCCCAGTATAAGAAAACCCCAAATGGGGCCACTGATAGTCAGACATGACTGAACAACAGTCCCTGAGTTTATTCTTCTTCTCTCTGTGTATTTTAGTCTCTGTCATTTCAGACAAACTTCTCCATGCTTCTAGGAATTCCTCACACTTCTTATTTCTTATCACAAAATAATATTCTATCACATTCAGATACAGTGCTTCAGAGGTGTCAGACTGTCTTAGATTAAAATATAAGGGGGAAATGTGTAACAAAATAACTAAAAGCACAACATGGCATAGATAATGTGAATTTGTGGTTTTCTATGTGAGTATGCGGCACAGTTTGAGTTGGAGGCCACTTTTGTGATTGAGTCAGGCTTTCCCCATCCATGGGCACTCACTTTGTTCTCAGGTCTTTATTTTCACTAAGATCGCTGCTATGGATATGTGTGTGTGTGTGTGTATACATATGTATACACATACACAAACATACATATGTGTGTACATGTGTGTATTTCACCTTTGTCTCGGATCCCCTTGGGACATACCCTGGAAACGGGGTCCAAAACATCGATTGTCGTTGATGGGACCACATCTGCTTCTGGGAAGCAGGAAAGTTATGAGTTAATCCCCCTTCCCATTTTTTCCTTTTTATAGGTTAAAACAGTGTTGGTGACGAAAGAGTAAAACCTGTAAACTTTTCAAGTGTTGTATAATGTGGGCTGTAATTATGACGGTTACATTAGTAATTGTCTGTGGGTATGCTGACATTCTCTAAAGGGAAAACAACTCCCTGAAGGTATTTCCCTTCTACCTCTCCTGCCATTGCCATGGGTGGAACCCTCTCTCCACCCGGTCCCTTCCCTGGCTCTCCCCACCCTCCTCCATCCCAACCCTCTGTCTGGGGAATGGGGCTTTGTGATCAAACATAGAGCTCTTGGTTCTCAAATAGATTTGCTCTTAGAAAAGGTTCGAGGAAGAAAGTCTACCAGATGAAAAGGTCTTGGGAGTCCCATGGTGGAGATTCTGGAGCCCCTCGAGGGACGTGATGCATTATGGCTGTGATTTTAATGAAGTCTGCCTGATTGTCCCATGGAGTTGGCTCAGCATTGACCTCTGATCATTTGTCATTGGTTGATTTCCAGGCTTAGTGGGGCTCCGTGACATTCTCCTGGGCAGCAGCCCCCATGCTTTTATTTACTCATTAGTGTTGTTCTTATGTGAATAGCAGTGACCGAAAAGTTAGAACGAGAAGAGGCCTCAGCGGCTGTCTAACTCAACTCATGCCCATGAAGAATCTCCATTATAAATGAGAAAACTGAACAAGTGCTCAGCCAGCAAGCTGACTTTGGAGTCAAAAGGCTTGGGTTCAAATCCTGGTTATGTGACCTTGGGTCAATCCTTTCTCCTTTCTGGGCCTCAGTTTCCTCATCTAGAAAATGAGTTTGTTGATTTACAAAATCTCTGAGGTCCTTTCCGACTCTAGATCTATGAATTTCTCAAGGGCTAGCCCATTCCACTTACTCATAGCTCTGTATCTTAGGCAGCATTTCCTCCCATTGAGCCTAAATGGACCTGTTTGTAACTTCCATCCATAGCTCCCAATTCTACTCTCTGGGGCCGGGCAGGACAAGGCTCCTGAGACATCCCTCCTCCTAAGCAGCCTCCATCAGTGGGGTCACTGCTGCTCAGTCTTGGACAAAGCCAAGAAGAGCTCCACTTAGGTTGGCCTCTTTCTTTAATCGTTTTTTCAATCGTTTCTGACTCTTTGTGACCCCATTTGGGATTTTCTTGGCAAGGATACTGGAGTGATTTACCATTTCCTTCTCAAGCTCATTTTACAGATGAGGAAACTGAGTCAAACAGAGTTGAATGACTTGCCCAGGGCATACAGCTAATAAGTGTCTGAGGCTGGATTTGAACTCATGAAGAGGAGTCTCCAGGAACTCTGTATACTATGGTGCCACCTCGCTGCCCAGGTCGGCCGTTAGGGTAACTTTATTTTTCCTTCTTTGTGGAGAGTGGCCTCTAGACCCTTCTCTAAGACAAACCCCTCCCCCAAATGTCTATAAAGATCTTGGCATTTTATGTAGTTTCAGTCTTGTTCTAAATATAAATTCACCATATGAATGGCCGGAAAGCTGCCAACCCTGGGATTAAATAAAAGTTGTCTTCACTTATCTGAAATACTGACAAGATAAGTCTTCTTGCATAGATTCCTAGAATCACAGAATCTTCACATAGGAACAGATACAAGACACAGTTTAGTCTAAGGCCTACTTGGGGTGGGGGGGCTCTGACTCCTACTTTGTGTGTTCCTGAGGAGTGGTGGAAGACCCGGAGATGAGCAGCTCAGTACTTCCCAAGATAGCTTTTTCATCTTCAGAGAACCTGGAGATAGTTGCCTTCTGAGAACTCCCCTTCTTAGGAAAGGGTTTTGATTACATTGAGCTGGTTTCCCCCCAAGTTACTTCCATCTGTAGTCTTCATTCTGTCCCTTGGAGCTATGTGCAACAGGTCTTCCCTTTGACAGTCTTTGGATTATTTGAAGACAGCTAGACTGTCTCCAGCCTTTCCTCCTCCTCCTAAACTTTCTCTCTGGGCTGAACATCAGTTTCGTTGAGGATGATGATGATATTGATAGGAAAGTGGTTTTTTTTCCCCCCCCTAGGCAATGGGGTTAAGTGACTTGCCCAGGGTCACACAGCTAGTAAGTGTCAAGTGTCTGAGGCTGAATTTGAACCCAGGTCCTCCTGACCCCAGGGCCAGTGCTCTATCCGCTGCATCACCTAACTGCCCCTAGCAAAGTGTTTTTTAAAGATTCCTGCCTAATTTTTACATAGAGTTGCCTTAAGGATAATAATAATAATAATAGTTATTATTTTTGTGATACAGTTTGCACAAGCACTTATATTATTTCATTCTTGCAACAACCCTATGAGAGGGACTATAATTATCCCCATTTTATAGATGAGGAAACTAAGGCTTCAGAGAGGTTGTGACTTGCCCATGATCATACAGTCAGTATGTGTCAGAGGCAGGAGTTAAACTGAGCTCTTCCTGGGTTTCTAATCACTGTGATATACTGCCTCACTTTTAAAATAATTTATTGATGCTTTTTACTTTATTTAAAAAATAATATTTCTTTCTTTTTTTTTACATACCATAAAAGTGGTATAATCAAGGATTCCAGATGACAAAGACATCATTTTTGAAAGGTGATGGGGCCAAATTACAAAAGGTTTTACAAAAGAGGCATTTGAGCTTGATCTTAATACAGAATTTTCTACAGTTACTGTCCCAATACCTATACACTGCTATTTCTTTTTAATGATTCTCTTTCTTCCCCCAAAGAACCCTTCCTTGTAACAAATATTTTTAGCTAGCCAGAACAAATCCACACGTTGGCTGTATCTGAAAAAGTATGCCTTATTCCGCACCCCTCGTCCACCGTCCCACTGCCAGGTAGCAGAGTGCATTCCTCATTATTCGTTTTCTTTCTTTCTTTTTTTCTGTTTAAAATATATAAGTGTTTAATTCTCCTAATTCAAGGCAAAACAGTCAAATGCATAGCTTTTCATAAGAAAAATTCTCTAATTACTTAAATACTGAACATTTGCTTACATGAGCAGTAGTGAGAAAATCCCAATATATGTGGCAGAAGGCAGCACCTTCAGTTTTCTTAAATCATGACTGGTCACTGTGTTGATCAGAGTTTTGAAAACTTAAATAAATCTTTTCGTATTTCTAAAATTTGTAAATTCAAGTAGTTATTCAGGCAATTGATTTAAATCTTTTTTTTTTTTTAGGCAATTGAGGTTAAGTGACTTGCCCAGGGTCACACAGCTAGTACGTGTCAAGTGTTTGGTATGAGGCCAGATTTGAACTCAGGTCCTCCTGACTTCAGGGCCACTAGCTGCCCCTTGGGCAATTGATTTAAAAAAACAACAACCCACAACCTCAGTGGTAGGACTTGATGTACCTCTGATTTTGACAGAACTGTGAAAGGTTGGAGCTGTGATGGACTTCAGGCAAAAATCTATAGATTTCATTTTCCCCTCATTCTTATAGAAGAGGAAATGGAGTTTCAGAGAGAGAAAGTGATCTGGATTGTTGGTAGCAGAGCCAAGAGTAGGATAAAGGTCAAGGTCTAGTTTAGAGTTTCTTTGGCAGCTCAATGGATAGAGCACCGGGCCTGGAGTCAAATCCGGCCTTAGACACTTCCTAGCTGTGTGACCCTGGGCAAGTCACTCCACCCTGGTTGCCTCAGTTTCCTCATCTGTCAAATGAGCTGGAGAACGCAATGGCAAACCATTCCAGTGTCTTTGCCGAGAAAACTCCAAATGGGGTCACAAAGAGTAAAACACAACTGAAAATGACTGAACAACAAAAACAAAAGTGACCCTGGAGGTAGGCGGAACCTCAGTTGCTGGATCAAGGTCCAGAAGGATGCCTTTGATTGTAATGTCCTTTGCTTTCATGATTCAAAGCCAATTTGGAGTCAAAGGAGCAGCGTATGCATGCCATCTTGAATGGCCTTGGGTGAATCATTTGAATTCTCTGGGTCTCATTGTTCTCATCTGAAAAAATGTTAGCTAGGTGTTCCTTGAAGAAAAGTGTGTGTGTGTGTGTGTGTGTGTGTATGTTGGGGGCAGAGAACACTGAGGTTGGGATAGAGTGTGATTTGCCCCGAACCCTATTTATCCTGATAACAGCCCCTTGCGTTGCACCCCCCTGGGAGCAAACCTCACAGAGATTTACGGCTGTTGTCTATGATGGTCAAAGCTCTTCCCATCTATAGCAGCCACAAGTGGGAAAAACGCATTCAGCAAAGCTCGAGAGTGTGTGTATAACTGTTCAAAAGAGAAAAGTGTCCGGCCACAATGGCCTGTTGGATTTAACAGGAGATGGGAATTGGCTGGCCAATGGTGGGAAACCCATGGGTCTGATCGTAAGCCAGGTGCTCTGCAGAGGTTTGACGCATCCAACTGTAGGGTGGCCCGTGCAAAAGAGATCCTTTTACCAGCCACGCTGCAACGTCTAGACTCCAGGATGCATTTTAAATGGGCTATCCCGGGTGACATTAACCACGACACCTGATTTCCTGAGCCGGCCAACTCACGCGTCCTTTATGGGTAAGGTGCCTGTGGCTTCTCTGAGAGCGAGCGGTAATTTTTTGAAGAGTTTATTATAACAGACATTTAAAAAAAATTAAATTATGACTCAGTAACCATCTTGGGGGTGGGGAGAGCTAACAAGGCATAGGTGACTGGGAGCTTGCTTTAAAATTGGGAAGATCTAGGTTCAGATTTAACTTTGGACACATGGTAACCCAAGTCACTTAGCCTCCTTAGGTATCTCTGTAAGATTAGAAATTTTAGAGCAAGTGCAGGTGAATATTACAAGTAATAGCTAACGTTTATATAGCACCTACTGTGTGCCAGGCGCTGCGCTAAAAATGCTTTACAATTATTTCATTTGATCCTCACAACAACCCTGGGGTGGGGGGAGGTGCTTTTATTATACCTATTTTTGTTGTTCAGTCATTTCAGTTGTATTTTACTCTTTGTGACCCTGTTTGGGGCTTTCTTGGAAAAGATACTGGAGTGGTTTGCCATTCCTTCTCCAGCTCATTTGACAGATGAGGAAACTGAGGCAAACAGGGTGCAGTGACTTGCCCAGGGTCACACAGCTAGGAAGTGTTTGAGGCTGGATTTGAACTTGGGTCTTCTCGGCTCTAGGCCCAACACTTCTGGACACTATGGCACCCTTGGAGATTGGGACTGTTTGCCTCAGCATCTATCCCTAGAGCTCCCAAATGCAGGGTGTTTTCCCTTATACCTGGCAGTGCTTGAATTAAATAAAGACATTTATCAGGGAAGTGAGTTTGCTGATGGAATAGTGAAGATGGCATGAGGTGAGGAGCCCACACCCCCGATTCATTCCCTAAGTAACAACCGGGTGAGAACCTCTTTCTTCTTCCCACTTGTCCCTGTCCCCCAGCCTTCCCTGATCAGTCCACAAAGATCTCTTCCTCCTCTTAACCCTCCATCCTTCCTTGTCTATAGCAGTCACTCATCACTGGCGTATTCTGCTTTGTGGCACCTCAACAGTACAGGGCAAAGACTGCATTTCTAGTCAAAAGGCCTATGTCTGAAATCTGACTCGGCCACTCACTGACCTTGGGCAAATTATTCAACATTCTGAGCCTCGGTTTTCTCATCTATTAAATGGGAAGATTGCATTAGGCAGCCTCAGACATCTCTTCCAGCTCTAAATCTGTGATTTTATGATTCATTGGCCCCCTAGAAGACTTACAGCCTATACCTTTCTACTCAATGTTTTAGCATTGAACGGGGACTCTAGAATCTTGTTTTCTTGTCCTGGTTCTGTTTGTGATTCAGGTCAACAAAATTTATTAAGTGCCTGCTGTGTACAAGGCCCTCTGCTGGGTGCTAGGGAATACAAAGATGAGAAAAAATAAAAATGAACACTGTCTTCTGTCCTCCCCCATCTCTTCCTGAGTACCTCTTGCCTTCAAATAGTAGCATTCTACTGGCTAAGGAGCTGGGTGACTTTAGGAAAGATGGCCAGTCCCTCTGAGCTTGTCCAGTGTGGTCACTGGTTACAGGGGGATGGGACCTTAGGGGTCTAGACTAACTTGCTCATTTTGCAAACTAGGAAACTGAGGTCCAAGGAAGTTAAGTGATTTGTCCAAGGTCACATAGGTAGCATGATAGTCTTAGATCTGGAGGGGAACCTTAGAGGCCATTGAGTCCTCACTTTTACAGATGAGGAAACTGAGGCACAGAGCACTCAACTGATTTGACCACAAGTATGAAGTATCTGAGGCAGGCTTTTTTTTTGGCTAGGCAGTGGAGTCAAGTGACTTGCCCAGAGTCACACAGCTAGTAAGTGTCAAGTGTCTGAGGTCGAATTTGAACTCAGGACCTTCTGACTTCAGGGCCAGTACTCTATCCAAAGGTAGGCTTTGAACCCACCCTGCCTCAATTGCTGGGGTGGTCTCTGAGGTTCCATCCTGCATTGACACTCTAGGATTCCTCCCTAAGAAGCATATATCCCTCTTAGGCACTCTCTTCACAGCATCCTTGGGAGGTGAGTTGGAGCCAAAACCATCATACTTCTTTTACAGGGTCAATGGGAGGGTTAGAATGGAAAGAGGAGGGGCTTTGGCAGAACTGTGGGGAGCAAGCTTGTCCAATGTTGCTCAGACACCGTCAGTTTCCCTGGCACTTAATGGAGTTGTATTGAGAATCCAAACATTTTCCCTTTTATTCCCTGTCTTCAGCATCCCCTTTGGCAGATGGGGAGGCAGGGGTAGGGTTGCCTGTTTCTTAATGATTAGCTGGGATTCACAAGCCAGCTGGATTTTCCCCCCCCAAATCCCCTCTCCCCCATGAATGGTATTATCCCTCCATGGACTATGGATGGGGAAAGAATTTGTCCTTATTGTGTATCTGACAATAGGAGCCTTCTTGAGTTCTTCTGCACAGCCAAGTGCAGCCCTTGCATAATCAGAGGGGTGTTCCCTCCCCCCCCTCCACCCCCAGGCCTGTATTTAGTTCATATAAGAATGCAGGAGTGAGTCCAAGAGCCACCCACATCCTGGTTGTCTACATGGTCTAGACATGGGTTCACAGCCTGCTTCCCTTCCCCCCTGCCCCCCAAGAAAAGTGTTAAAGATGCCAGGGGTCAAAGAAGAAAAGGGAGGGTTCTGAGGCCCATTTCTGCAGTCGTTGTAGCAGGATGACAGAAACTGGGGGCACTTAGAGAGGGTGATGCTGTCTGGTGTTATTCCGTTAGCCTGAGAGGGAGCCGTGGGGCTCAGCTGGGGGATAAGGAGACTCTGGTAAGGTTTGTTTCTGGTTCATTTTGTGAGGCCTCCTCCCCGCTGTCTCCTGGATGGACCGGGAAAGGATTGGTCCAAATAACCTTTATTATTTTTTAAATACATTTTAACTCATATCTTTGATTTTTACATCACCAAAATTTCCCAATGTATTTTTCCCTCCCAGAGAATTGTAGAAATAAAAGAGAGCTTGGCAAAAGGTCTTTAAGCTCTTGCTTTAAAAAAGTCAATTTACAAAATTCAATTAACAATCTATTTTCTCTCTTTTCCCCTTTATCAACTCCCTGATGGGGAAAAAAAAGAAAACCTTTCAGTCCCTTGGGGTGGGGGGTGGGGGAGAAACACAAAATTTGAAGCCAAAGGACCGGGATTCCACAAATAGCCTCCTTCCTCGCTTCCTGGCCTTTGGGAAGTCTTACTAGCCTCAGTTTTCTTATCTGTGAAATGAGACTACTAACACTTTCCCTACCTCTCTGGTAGGAGGAGTGCACTTTACAGATTGTGAGCTACCCCAGAAGTGCAAGCAGTGGGATTAAGGAGTTCCCAAGAGCTTTCCCCACCACCCTCTGACATAGAAGTAGGCTGCTCTAAGAATTTGCCCTGGAATTACACATAAAACAGAGCTGGGAACCCTTAGCACAGGGAATATCTGAGCTGGAGGGAGCTTAGAATAGGGAATGTCAGAGCTGAGAGGGTCTTTAGAATGGGGGAAGTCAAGAGCTGGGATAGCACTTAGAATGTGGAATGTCAGAAGGAGGATGGATTGGGAAGATGATCAATTTCAACCTCTTTATTTTGTTGTTGGGGATAATAAAGCAAATCTTGGAGAAGTGAAATGATTTCTCCAAGGTTATAGTCAGGTGGTCAAGACTGGACTCGAGCTCAGATCTCCTGACTCTAAGTCTTTCAAGTATACTGGCTCTCACTAATTGACTGATCGATCGATGAATGCTTATGCTCCAGTAATGTTCCAGTTTTGTTCTTGATAGAAATTGGGGTTGGGGAGTATATCAGTAGTTGAGATGGCCATTACCTTTATCTGTGGAAGGAAAAAAAAAAGAAAGTTAAGGGTCATTGAAGCTGATTATCATTCATTTTGTGACCTGGAGATGAGGCTTGGTTTGATGGCATGTCACTGACTGAGGATGGGTTTTCTCTGGGGAGTTTCATGCTCTCACCATCCAGATGGATGGCTGACCTGTCTGTCATCCATGAAAGGAAGCCTTCAGGTCAGAGCTGACGTCATAGGAGGAGAGTCTCAAGGGGTCTGCTGGTGCAGCAGAACCAGGATTTCTGTAGCTGCCAGTAATTTTTTTGGTCTTATACCCAAATAGTTCATTTTTTTCTTTTTCTTGATGCCAAACAGACAGATCGCATTACCAGCTTGTTGCCAGACAGAGATGGCTCCGATGGAGGCAGGTTTTTCCTTGTAGGTTGTCTGCCGTCATTTTTTGGCCTTTTATATCACCTTGGTTTACATGAGGGTTAAACTGGCCCATGGTTTTCTTCACTAGCTGTTTCATTTAATCCAGTAACTCTCTTCAGAGACCACATTTACCTAGAGTTTTTGGCATCTGATTTTGGGGACCAGCGCAGTCAGTCTCTTCTTGGGGGGTCAGCTTGCCATAGGTACTAGACTTAAGAGTCAGGAAGACTGGAGATTAAAAGCTGGCCTCGAAGTCAGAAAAATCAGGTATGAGTCCTTCCTCTAACACATACTGACTGTGTGACCCTGGGTAAGTTGTCTAACTTTTCGATGCTGCAGGCAGCTGTACAAGACTCTGAATTCCCTAGAATGTATCAATATCCATTGGTAGAAGAGGTTCACTCACTAAATCTCAAGTTTAGTCAATTTGTTAAGTGCCTTACTATGTACCTGGATACAAATGCAAAATCTTTACAAAATGCTGTCCTTATGACAACCCTTTGAGATGGGTTAGTGCAGGATTATTATCCCATTACAGAGATGAGGAAACTGAGGACAGGAGAGGCAAAGTGATTTGCCTGAGGTCATAGAGCTGGATTAGCTATGTAGCTTGGGCTCCAACCCAGGACTGTTGGTGCCTTTTTTACTTGACGTAGTGAAGGCTGAAGTTTCTTGTCAGTTTCAGAAACATGGCAAGTGGGGGAAAAAAGTGGTGTCTAAACTGGTCATGCTCACTGCATGTGATGGAGGCTTTGTTCCACGGTCACAGATGTAAGAGCTGCCTGTGTGGGTTGGATGGGGTATGTGGCCCATTTAATCCTTGGCACTGTTTAAACTGGGTTTTAGCTTGCTTTGTTTCAAGATGTTGATGTTCTCCTGTCAATGACCCCATCATTGTTAAGCATGAGCCATAGGGAGACCCCAACCAGGAAGACCCTGGTCACAATTCATGTTTCCTGTGTCTGTGGAAAGGGTGTTTTTGCTATAAATGAAAGAAATGACAGAGTTTTTCTTTTCTTTTCTTTTTTTTCCCCCAATCTCTGTTTTCTTCATTGTGTATCTTGCCAAGTGACATCTGTATTTATTTTCCCAACTCTTTCAATGGCTGATTTGCATCTGTTTAGATCCCCGAATAACATTTCATTTCCTGACTTTATAGGTTGCCATAAAATCCATCCGTAAGGATAAGATTAAAGATGAGCAGGACATGGTTCACATCCGACGGGAGATTGAGATCATGTCGTCCCTCAGCCATCCCCACATCATCAGCATTTATGAAGGTCAGTGATGCTTCCCTGGCACCCCCTACCAACCCCACATCTCAGACCAAAGAGTCTTTCAGGGTCTGGTGAAAGCCAGTCTTTAGGGTTCAGTTTACAAAATGGCCAGCTGGGATGGCAGCCTACTTAACCCTCATGATGACCTTGGATGCACCTGGTTAGACCCACTTATAAAATATCATTGGTGTTAGTGGTGAGCTGTGTCCCATCCGTTTCTTGTCACACAGCAACCCAGTAGCCATGGCTGCTTTCTAGGATAGAGTCTGCCTGCAGATTTCCGTGAAAAACAAACAAACAAAAGCAAGCAAAGACAGCTATTTGGGGGTGGGTGTATATTTAATTTCAGAAGCATTTATTTGTTTATTTTTAACATATATTTTTCTCTGTTATCGTTTGTTTTCTATCATTGAAATTCCTTCTTCCCTCACTGAGAGCTATCCCGTATAACAAAGAATTTTTTAAGAAAAGAACCCCCCCCCAGCAAAACTGATCAATACATTGAAAGAAGCAGACAACATGTGTAATTTAGCAAGCACTTAGTAAATGCCTACTATGTACAATACATCATGCTTGGGGCAAAGGATTAAAATTCAAATATGAAAGAGTCCCTGTCCTTGGTGTGCTGTAGTGGACAGAGAGCGAGCTGGCCTCAGAGCCAGAAAGAACTGGGCTCGTGTCCTGAATCTGACATATAATGGTTGTGTGACCTTGGGTAGATCACTTAACTTCCCAGTGCTCTGGGCAGCAATTTGAGACTATACATTGTAGAGAAGGTGCAAGAGCTCCCTGTGCCAGGGAACTGACACCTGTTCCCCTGGTGGCTTCAAGGAGCAGATTATATACTTTCTTTTGTTTGTTTGTTTGTTTCCTTCCTTCCTCCTTTCTCTTTGTTTTTCTCTCCTTTTTCCTTTCCTTCCTTTTTTTCTTTCCCTTTTCTTTCTTTTTCCCTTCCTTTTTTTCTTTCCTTCCTTTTTTTCTTAACCTTTCCTTTCTTTCTCCCTTCCTTTTTTCTTTCCTTCCTTTTTTGTCTTTCTTTCTTTCTTTCTTTCTTTCTTTCTTTCTTTCTTTCTTTCTTTCTTTCTTTCTTTCTTTCTCCATTCCTTCCTTCCTTTTTTCTTTCCCTTTCTCCCTTCCTTTTTTCTTTCCTTCCTTTTTTCTCTGTCTTTCTACCTTCCTTCCTTCCTTCCTTTTTTCTTTCCTTCCTTTTTTGTCTGTCTGTCTTTCTTTCTCTTTCTTTTTCTCCTTCTTTCTCCTTTCCTTCCTTCCTTTTTTCTTTCCCTTTCTCCCTTCCTTTTTTTCTTTCCTTCCTTTTTTCTCTGTCTTTCTACCTTCCTTCCTTCCTTCCTTTTTTTCTTTCCTTCCTTTTTTGTCTTTCTTTCTTTCTCTTTCTCTCTCCTTCTTTCTCCTTTCCTTCCTTCCTTTTTTTCTTTCCCTTTCTCCCTTTGTTTTTTCTTTCCTTCCTTTTTTGTCTGTCTTCCTTCCTTCCTGTCTTTCTTTCTTTCTTTCTTTCTTTCTTTCTTTCTTTCTTTCTTTCTTTCTTTCTTTCTTTCTTTCTTTCTTTCTTTCTTTCTTTCTTTCTTCCTTCCTTCCTTCCTTCCTTCCTTCCTTCCTTCCTTCCTTCCTTCCTTCCTTCCCAGCCACTAGCACAGTGCCTAGTACACAGTAAGTAAATGCACACTGGCTTGAGCTGACTTGTGTACTACCGCCTGTGCACAGATAAGCAAATATAAGAAAGTCTGGGGAGGGGGAGGGGGAGCCCTTGGGGAGAATGGAAGGAGGCTTTCCAGAGGAGATGGCACCTGGGCCAGGATCCCATTTTAGAGAGGAGGCAGCTTTGGGATGGAGTTGTCTTAAAGCAGCCGTGAGTTGTTCAAAATATTGTTCTTTGATAAACACATGCCCTGATCTTGAATAAATGAATCAACTCCAAGCAGGCCCGAGGGACACCAGGAGGGAGGGGGCTACTCGTCCAGCAGATGGTTTGCAAATGTAGCCTGAGTTATCTCTGGTATATACAGAGAAGGAGGGTGAGAGGGGGAAAGGGAAGGGAGAAAGAGGGAAGAATGGCAGGGTAAGGAAAGGGAGAAAGGCAGAAAGTCTAAGTCTCCGTTTCCTCACTTGTAAAATGGAGACAGTATATCTGTAGAGTATCAGCCCTCACTGGGTTGACACAAAGATTAAATGAGAGGCAGTGTGGTGCAGTGGATAGAGCCTTTGACTCCAAATCAGGAAGACCTGGGTTCAAATCCTGCCTAAGTAAGTCGCTTTCCTTAGACCTCAGTTTCCTCACCTGTAAAATGGAGGGTTGGACTTGATGGCTTCTGAGGTCTGTCCCAGCCTTACATCTGTGCTGAACGCTGTAACCATGAAGTGTTATATGAGTGATGTCAGCTATAACTAATATTAGAACTGACTTTGGTAATATCTTATCCTGAGTGTTTGCTAGTGTGCCTTTCTCAAGTGTTTTGGGAGGTTTTTTGGGTTGTGATTGTTATGCAACTGTGAGTACGCTTGTCTATTTCTATTAGCGGCTGTGGGAAGGTTAAATAGGGCCAGAATTTGGATGGCGTGGAGGATAGCAGACTCATGGAGTGGTTTCATTTTTTAAAAAATTTAAATTCTTTTTTTTTTTACTCACTAAAAGTCCTTCTTCTCTCTGTCCCTTCCCTCCTCTCCCCCCTCAATGAGAAAGCCTGAAAAACAAATATTCTGCTACAAACATGTATAGTCAGAACAAAATAAATAAACTTACATTGGCCGTGTCCAAAAGACCCGATGTCTCAATATGTATTAGGACTCATAGGATGTTAGAGCTGAAAATGTAAAGACTCAGAGAGTTATCTGCTTCAACTCTGCTCATTTTACAATGGGGAAACTGAGGCTCAGAGAAAAGACTTGTTCTGCATCACACAGCTAAGTCAGAGGTAGCCATCAGTAGAATCTTCCTAGAGCTAAGCCCAAAACTTAGAAAATGGAAGTGACTTGTCCCGGGTCACACAGCTAGTAATACCTGAGGCAGGATTGGACCCCAAGAGTTCCTTACTCCCCAGTCCAGTGGCCTCCTATCCCCAGTTGCCTCTCATCAATTCCTTTGTCCCCTTGGTGTGGACTAGTGGAATGACCATCATACTGGGCTCCAGAAAGTCCTCTGTGACTTTATGATACTGGACAAGTGAATCCCCTTCTCTTACCCTCAGTTTCTTCATCTATAAAAAGGAGAATGAGAGACAGCGTGACATAGTAGACAGAGATAAAGCCTCACCTCTGACATATCTTGGCTGTGTGACCCTGGGTAAGTCACTATCTCTCAGAGCCCTAGGTAGCTTTCTGAGGCTATGAGCCGCAGAGCAGGTATCAGTCTGAATTGGGAGAGGGAATTTCCTTACACCGATGACATTGCAAATCGAGTCCAGAAAAAGGTGGTGACCAAATACCTACCTCTTTGGGAATCTTTATGAGGGTATTGCTCTATAAACTCTAAAGGGCTTTACAATTGTGACGTTTGGGTTAACTATTTTAAAAATATTATTCTGCTGAGCTCCCAGGTAGAAACTTGGGTGTTTTTAGCCCCTCGGATGTATGAAGTACATAGGACTGTAAAGTGCTATGGGTGCTGGCATTTCACCAAGACCATACTGAGTGGCCATGCTGGGCAGACAGAGCTTGTCTGGCTCAACCTCCTGGTCTTTTTTTCTAAGGAAAATCCGAAAAACCAAGAGAAGGGATCACTTCACTTGTTGTTTTCAGAGCTGGGACTCAGACCTTGGTCTCCTGTCTTTTCCAAAACGTTGTACTGGAGGGTGGCCATGCTCTGGGACCCGGGTATACCCTTCCTTCCCCTGCTTCTCCATTCCTGGTATGCTCTTCCTCCTTACCTCCACCTTCTAAAGCCCCAACTCCCTTCAAGGCTTAGCTCAAGGCCTTCCATTGCCAACAGGAGCCCTAACCTGACCCCTCCCCCCCAAGATGTTGGTCCCCCCTGCAAGTAACTCCTTTGCATTTCATTTGTATGTGTTCTGAAATGACTTCTCTTTTATGCACATAGAATATAAGCCCTCTAAGGGCAGGTGTTAGCCTCACTTTTGCCTTTGTTCCCCTCCTGTCCAGCACCTAGTGATAAGAAAACCTGTGATTTCGCTGGTAGAGGGGACTCCCAAAGGAGGGAAGTCCCTCTACCATTGCAGGTCAGCACCTTCTGGAACTAACAGTCTTGGGGAGTTGCCTAGAGCCTTTTGGGGCTAAGTGACTTAGACTGGTCTTGAACCCAGATTTTCCAAGATCAACTCATTATCATGCAGAAGAGTGATTCTAAGCTACTCTGCACATAGCAGGCACATCATAAGGACTCGTTGAAAGAGCGCTGAGTCTAACATTAGATGGCTTGGCTTCAAACTCCACTTTTTGAGGTATGCTACCTGGGTGACCTTGGACAAGTCACTTAACTTCCTGGGTTTCAGTTATCTCATCTGTAAAATAAAGGGATTGGGCTGGGTGACCTCTGAGGTCCTTTCCAACTCCAGATCTGCCATTCTCAGGACAAATGAAGGCCAACATACCAGACCAACATCCTTGGGTGGTCCCACAATCAGTATCTTTTTGACCCCTTGAAGGAGGGAGTGGATGGTAGGCGGTTAATCCCCAAATTTGTCAACTCTGCTGCAGCCATAACTGGGCCCCTGTCCTTAATGTTAAGTAAATACAAATGGATTCCAGTAAGCTTTCTAGCCTGGCCGATATATTTTGTAATGGGGTGGGAGAAAAATTATCTTCTCCCATGATCTTCAAGAGGTGGGACCCCTGTTCTCAGTCAAAAGAAATTCCATCTTCTCAGCAGGAAGGTAATTGGTGATATGGAGAGAGCGGCTTTGTCAAACCTTTGATGTTCTGAGAATCGGCTGGGAGAGATAAAAACAGATCTCTCCAGTTCTCATTTCAGGACCTGAGCTCTGACTTCAAAGCGGGATGTTTCACAGGACCCTCCCCAGCCTCCTCTCTCTGAAAGCCCATGATATCCAATATGCGAAATCTCATAGCTCATATCTTTCTTGAGAGGGCCCTAGGGAATCCCTGAATCCCATCTGGTCGTCATCCCATTTGGGGAAAACAAAAACCTGAGGAAGTGTGGTATCTGCCCACCTCTCAGCAATTTCCAGGCCCTTATTTCTTTGACCAGAAACTTTTTGTCTTGGTTTTCCAGAGTGATACTAATAATGATTCCCACTTCTATAATCAATCAATCAATCAATCAATCAATCGATCAACAATCATGTGCTAAGCACTTACTCTGGGCCAGACACATATAAGAGGCAACTATGACATAATGAAGACTTCCTGAGTGTTAGAGACAAATGAGTTTATGATACCAGGAGGTCAGTATAGACTAGAGTGCTCCAGGAAGTCTTCATAGAGGCTAGACTGGAGCCAGGCCTTGAAGGGTGGACAGAATTCAAATACAGGGAATTCAATATCACATTCCATGATGAAAAAATGAGGTGAACAAAGGAGGTGACAGTGGGCAATCAGTCTGACTAGAGTGGAGGTTTTGTTCAGGGGAGTTGTGGGAGGTCAGTTTTGGAAAAATAGATTTAAATCATGACTTCAGCAGATTGCTAGTAAAATGTGCCCCTTGCCTGGTGGAACATAGGTGTGGAAGAAGGTGTCCGTTGTCGGACATGGCCGATAGGCTGAATCGGCTCTGCTGGTTACAGTTTTAGGGAGGTGCTTGGGATACTACAAGGTTAAGTGACTTGCCCAGAGTGATAAAGCCAGAAAGAGTCAGAGGTATGGGTCTTCTTGACTGTGAGGCTCACCCTTTATCCACTCTACCGTACTTCATCTCAACTTGCCTATTGTTTGTCGTTCAGTTGTGACCCCACTTTGGGGTTTTCTTGGCAAAGACACTGGAGTGGTTTACCACTTCCTTCTCTAACTCTGCCATCTTGGCTCCACCCCCCATACCGCTTCCTTCTCCAGCTCAATTTATAGATGAGGAAACTGAGACAAACAGCGTGAAGTGACTTGCCCAAGGTCATACAGCTAGTAAGTGTCTGAGGCTGGGTTTGAATGCATGAAGATGAATCTTCCTGATTCCAAGCTCAGTGGTCTATCCACTGTACCACATAGCTGCCCCAACTTGCCTATAGTAGGTTTTTAATAGATATTTGTCAAATTGAATTAAATTAATCTATTGGAGAAACTAAGTTGCCTACTGTGTGCTTAGCACTTTGCTAGGCATTGAGGGGCATGCAAAATTTGGATAAGACAAAGCCCTGACTTTGCGTGGCTTAAAGTCTATTGTTGTTGTTCAGTTATGTCCAACTCTTCATGATCTCATAGACCATAGCATACCAGGCCCTTCTGTCTTCCAATGCCTCCAGAAGTCTGTCCAAGCTCACGTTTATTGCTTCCATGACACTCATCCTCTGCTGTCCACTTCTCCTCTTGCCTTCAATATCTCCCAACATCAGGGTCTTTTCCAATGAGTCCTGCTTCTCATTATGTGACCAAAGTAGTTACACTTCAGCTCCAATATTTGACCTTCCGGTGAATAAGCCTGAATTAATTTCTTTATGTATTGACTGATTTGATCTCCTCGCTGTCTGAGGGAATCTCGAAAGTCTTTTCTAGCACCATAATTCAAAAGCATCAATTCTGGGGTGCTCAGCTTTCCTTATAATCCAACTCACAGCCATGCTTTGCTGTTGGAAAAATCATAGCTTTGAATATACAGACCTTTGTCTGTCTGCAAGGTGATGGCTCTGCTTTTTCAGTATGTTGTCCAGGTTTGCCACAGCTTTCCTTCTAAGGAGTGTCTTTTGACTTCATGGCTACAGTCACCATCTGCAGTGATCTTTGAGCCCAAGGATATAAAATTGGACACTCCTTCCATTTCTTCTCCCTCTGTTTGCCAGGAAGTGATGGGACCAGTTGCTAAGATCTTAGGTTTTTTTTTTTTATTTTATGTAAAGCTTCAAGCCAGCTTTTATACCCTCCTCTTTCGCTCTCATCAAGAGGCTTCTTAATCCCTCTTCACTTTCTGTCCTCAGAGTGGTATCATCTGCACATCTGAGATTGTTGATATTTCTCCCAACAATCCTAATTCTGGCTTTTGATGAATCTAATCTGGCATTTCGCATGACGTTAAATATAAGTTAAATAAACAAGGTGATAATATACAGTCTTAGCCTTTTCCAATCTTAAATCAACCAGTTGTTGCATGTTTGATTCTAACTTTTGCTTCCTGGCTGGCATACAGCCTCCTCAGAAAACAAGTAAGATGATCTAGTGCTCTCATCTCTTTAAGGACTTGTCATATTTAATTGTGACCCGCACAATCAAAAGCTGTGATGTCATCAATGAAGCAGAAGTAGATGTTTTTCTGGAACTCTCTTGCTTTCTCCATAGTCCAGTGCATGTTGGCAATTTGGTCTCCAGTTCTTCTGCCTCTTCAAAAACCAGACTTCTTGTAGTAGTTCTCAGTTCCCATATTGCTGAAACCTAGTTTGCAGAATCTTAAGCATAACCTTGCTGGTGTGTGAAATGAGTGTAATTATTCAGTAATTTGATCATTCTTTGGCATTACCTTTCTTTAGGATGGGGATGCAAACTGATCTTTTTCAACCTAAGTGGCCACTGTTGTATTTTCCAAATTTGCTGGTATATTGAGTGTAGCATTCTAACTGCATCATCTTTTAGGATTTTAAATAGCTCACCTGGAATTTCATCACTTCTTCCACTAGCCTTTTTGGTAGCAATGCTTCCTAAGGTCCACTTGACTTCATTTTACAAGATGTCTGGCTCTAGATCAGAAACCACACCATCATGGTTATCAGTGATGTTGAGATCTTTCTTGTATAATTTTTGTGTAGTTCTATGTGCTTACAGTCTAGTAGGAGATAATCAAGCAAGCACTCAGCATTTATTAAGCTCTTACTATATAATGGATATGAAGAAAGGGAAAAAAAATCCCACTGACCTCAAAAAGCTCAAATTGGAATGGCAGAGACAACCATGTACGTACCAGATACAAAGATGGAAGGTTATCTCAAAGAAGTCACTCATGGGGATGAGCCAGGGAAGGATTAACTGGAACAGGCTTCCTGTAAAAGGTCCAATTGGAGCTGAGTCTTGAGAGAGGCCAGAAAAAGTAGTAAGTGGAAGCAAGGGAAAACATTGCAGGCATGGGAAATAGGGCAAAGATATAGCTCTAGATGACTAAAATGTGAGAGAATCTCTAAGGTCCCTTCCAGCACTGTATCCTGTGATTGGTAAGAGTTATATGATAAGAGTAATGGAGGTACCCAACATATTGCTGTGTGACCTTCCTAAAGAGAAGGTCCTTACCTATTGGCAAAAGGGAATGAAATCTGTTGGTCTTACTTCCTCCACACATTACTTTCAATACAAGTCTACTGTCATGAGGATAGAGATTTAGAAGTAGAAGAAGGTCACTGGGGATGAAAGGAGTGGTCATACAGCTTCTGCTTGAAGGTTTCCAAGGAGGGAGAACTCACCATCTCTCAGGCAGCCCATTCTGTTTTGGAACAGCTCCAGTTATTCCAAGGTTTTTCCTGATGTCAAGCTTCAATTTGCCTCTTTCCCATTTGTACCCATTGCTCCTCTGTGAACAGACAAGTTGGATCCTTCTTTCCCCTTCTCACTCCTTCAGATCCTTGAAAACCATTATCATATTTCCCCTGAATCTTTTCTTTTCCAGCCCAAACACGCTCACTTCCTTCACACATTCCCCATATGACAAGACCTCAAAGCCTCTCACTATCAATCTGGTTGCCTTCCTTGAGAAACTTGCCAGCTGATCGATATCCTTCTTAAACTGTGGTGCCAAGAACTGAACACAGGACTCCAGATGTTGGCTGACAAGGCCAGAGGGGAGGGGAACTAACATTTCCTTATTCTTGGAAGCCACATCCCTCTCAATGCAAGCCAAGATGCCTCCAGCTCTTTTGGCTGCATCATCCCACTGTCCACTCTTCTCGAAGATCTAAGGGTCAGATTAGATGCCACGGGCGCACATTTCAGTAGAGACACTGACGATGCCTGAAGGCAGCCAGAGAAGGATGCCCAGAGCTGGTGCTTAGAAGAAGGTCACCTCAGCAACCAGTGAAGGAGCTGTCCATGCTCAGCCTGGAAGAAAAGACAAGCAGGTATAGGATATCATATGGAAGAGGGGTTAATTAGCTTTGTTTTGTATGACCGTAGGGGTCAGAACAAGGAGTAATGAGTGGAAGGTGTAGAGAAACAGATTTATGGCCAATGGAAAGGAGAGCTTCCTAGTAATTAGTGCTGGTACAAAATGGCGGCCTTGGATGAGTTCAAATGGAGGCTGAATGATTATTTGCAGCAAAGTCCCTGAGACTAAAGATTTAGAGCTGGAAGAGACCTTAGACATCAATCTGAAAACACGCATTAGGAGACAATACAGCGTGATTGGGTTGTTGTCTGACTTTTTGTGACACCATTTGGGGTTTTCTTGCTAAAGATAGTGAAGTGGTTTGCCATTCCCTTCTCCAGCTCATTTGACAGATGAGGAAACTGAGGCAAACAAGGTGAAGTGATTTGCCCAGGGTCACACAGCTAGTAAGTATCTGAGGCTAGATTTGAACTCAGGTCTTCCTGACTCCAGGACTGAAACTCTTATCTACTGTACCTCCTAGCTGCTCCTTGGGGGATTAGGAAGAGTGCTTAATTTAGTCAAATAAACTCAGCATTACTGCCTGTGTGAGCTTGGACAAGTCAATGAATGGATGAAAAACATCTATTAAATGCCTACTGCATACCAAATGCCATTCTAAGACTAAAGGATACCAAAAGCAAATCAGGACAGTCTCTGATCTTAAGGAGCTCCCATTCCAATTGGGGGTCTAATCGAGGGAACTGGACCAGCTGACCTCTAAGACCCCATCCAAAATGATATCTGTGTGGTCCCCTCTGGGCCTCAGTTTCCTCATGTGTAAAATGAGGGGATTGGACTAGCTTAGCTTCCAAGCCTCTTTCAGCTTTGCATCTGTGAGCTGAGCCCGAGTTGCAGATGCTTGGATTTTGGGTGGATACATTGCTCCCAGCCTGTGTTCCTTAGAGGAAAGGCAGCCCAGATGGTTGGATCCTGAAGACCTTTAATCAGGCAACTCTCTTTAGCAGTGGAAAGGTACTCAGGGACTTTGACTGCTCGGCAAGTAATAAAAATACCATTGGGTGGAAAGACACCAGATGGAAGGAATGTCAACATCCTGGAACTGCTTCAGAAGATTGCCTTGATAGAAGGGGAAGGCATGAGGAGAATTTGGACTGCTCCAAGCCTAGGTGCTTGTCCTGTCTTAAAACCAACAAGTGAGCATTCTTAGCCTGGGGTTATGTGAAAGCAAAGGAAACTAGGCCATAATAAAGTAGCTGCCATTTTCTTTAAAAAAAAAAACCAAAACAAAACTCAGTCTCTTGCATTTTTTTGGCATCTTGTTAAAAAGAGATTTTTCTTTTAAAAAGTGACTTCCTTTTTCTTCTGCCTTTACAAATTCATTTATTCCCTAAGAGCAGCACCAGATTGATCCATTCAGAAATTGACAAGGAAAGCGGACCCTTTCAGTTTTTCCTCTGTCACTATGCTTTGGGATCCAAGCATTAAAAAAAAAGATTCTTTTTTCATTGGGAACTTAAAAATAATCAACAAATATAGCCATTGCAATGTGCAAGGAACACCAGGAAGTGGGTTGTATGAACTGTGAACTTCTTTGACAGTTACTTAAAACAAAAACAAAAAACCACAGATTCTGTCTTTTAAAAGGTGGTAACACAGTTGCTTCATGGGCTTGGCCAAAGCATTGTTTTTCTTATACGAGAGTCATTTTCTGCTGTTACACAAGTTTTGGTATTGACCTTCAGGGCAGTGGGGAGGGAATCATTAGGGGCTGGGTCATTAACTGGTTTAAAGCCAGACAACTGGGGGCAAAAGCAAACTTTTAGATTCAGCTTCTGATGAAATCCACAGTTCATTTGAAGAGGGAACTGTTGCTGGAGCAACCAGGCCTCCAAAGGAGACAAGCAGAATCCTTCCAGTTTCTGTTTGGGAGGGAGAGAGTTTTGTGTTTTAGAGCAGAGCTTGTCACATGTCAGTGTGTGTCCAGACTGCATGGGAATTGCAGGAGAATCAGAATTGTGCCCATCCTTCAAGGCCTGGCTCAAGCCTCACTTCTGACAGGGAGCCTTCCATGACTATTACATTTCTTTTTTTTTTCTTCTTAAGCAATTGGGGTTAAATGACTTGCCCAGGTCACACAGCTAGTAAGGCTCAAGTGTTTGGTCTGAGGCTGGATTTGACCTCAGGTCCTCTTGACTTAAGAGCCTGTGCTCCCTCCACTGCACCACCTAGCTGCCCCGGACTGTCACATTTCTCAAGAGGGGCAGAAAGAGCACTGTGAGTTGGGGCAGTCAGGTGGGCTTCCTGGAGGAGGTTCTTTCATGAAGAAGTCCCTCCGGGCACTTGGTTCTACTATACTCCTGCCCAAGTGCTGCTGTCTGAAGAACCCTGAGTGATGAGCTAAGTTCCTGTGTGGGCCGTTACAGTTTCCCTCTCTCTCTGGCGATGGACAGGCGCCTGTCCTACCCTCGTGAGGGCCATCAGGCTCCTGATTAAATGGTCTGGGCAGGAGACACAGGTTTTGGCTCTTCAGAAAGGAAACCTTTCCTTACTTGTGGAAAAGAAAATTTTGCCTCATGACTGGTAACATAAACACACACTCATCCGCTCTCAGAGCCTTATAAATAGCTCGGCCGCACACTGACTCAGGGGAAGTAACATTTTTTTCTGCCAGGAGAGTGGTGGAGTGGCTTTTGATTTATTTCAGCCCAGTTACAATTCAATTCCATTAGTCATTTTTTTTTGAGGCAGCTGGATAGTGAGGACAGAGCACCAGGACTGAACAGAGTTCAAATCCAGCCTCAGACACTTGCTAGCTGTATGACCCTGGGCAAGTCACTCAACCTCTGTCTACCTTAATTTCTTTAACTGTAAAATGGGAATAGTGATAGCTCCCAGGGTTGATGTGATGTGAGATAAAATGGAAAATCTATGTGTAAAGTGCTTTGTCAATGCTGTATGAATGGTAGCTATTATGATTTCATCTTTGTGCAAAGGTGTTGGGTATTCTCCCCCTCCCCCTGTCGATTCTATTTATCAACCAAGTATGATTAGATTATAGGATTTAGGGCCCTCAGAGGCCATCTGGCCCAACTTCTTCATTTACAAATGGGGAAACTGAGGCTCAGTGACTGGCATGCCTTGTCTAGAGTTACAGAGGTAGGTAGTATCGTAGGATTCTAGACTGAAAGCTTTTGTTTTATTTAGTCATTTTTCAGTCACGTCTGACTCTGTGACCCCATTTTCAGGTTTTCTTGGCAAAGATACTGGAGTGGTATGCCATTCCCTTCTCCAGCTCATTTTACAGATGAGGAAACTGGGGCAAACAGGGTTAAGTGACTTGCCCAGGGTCACACAGGTAGTAAGAGCCTGAGGCTGGATTTGAACTCATGTCCCCTGGCAGTACACTGTCCCACACTTGGCTTTGAGTTCAGCTTCTGTGATTCTGACCCTCTTCTCCATGCCCCTGGGCTGTTGATACCATCGCTAACAATGGAGATGTCAACCCATCTTATTAGAGTCTCCTCCACGTGCCCCTGTACATTCTAAGTAGATGTTTAGAGGCATTCTAAAAAGTGATTGTTGGCCTCGTCTGCCCCCCTCTGTCAGGGCAGGCCAGAAGGGGGCCAGGCAGAGCCGAGAGTGTCTTGTATTTTCCTTTGTTTCACTGGTTGCCATGGACGAGGAATTCATCCCCAAGTGGCCAGCCTGTTGGGAATGAGCTCCAGTGCTTAGCTAAGCTGGTCCTTGGAAAGCAGACACCAACTGTCGCCAGGATTGTCCTGGAAGGCTGTCTGCCAGGGCGCCACCTGTTGGGGTTTGTGCCTTTTCCACGCCATGCTGAGGCACCAGGACAGGCTCTCGTGGAGGAGTCTTGGGGATGCAAACTTGACCCTGTGAGTGGTGCAGGTGCTTCAAAGAGCTGACAGTTTAGTCGGATAAACAAGCCACTTTCACACACGTGATTTAGTACTGGACAAAGGGTTGAGAATTCCTGGAGGTAATCATCAGTCCTGGCCGAGGTGGGGAGGCCGGCGGACCTGGGGATCATAAGAAGCAGCAGCATCATAATAGCTAATCTTGATAAAGCACCTGAACATTTGCAAAGCACTTTTCCATATCCTTTGCTCCTCACAACAAGCCTGTCAGGGTAGGGGGATGCGATTAACCCCATTTTGCATATGGGGAAACTGAGGCAGACAGAAATTTAAGCGACTTGCCCAGGAGCACAGAGTAAGTGACTGAGGCAGAATTCAACTTGGGTCTTCCTGACTTCCCAACCCCTTGGCTGCCTCAAGAAAACTTTCAGATACGGTAAGCAGACCATCCCAAGATCTTAGCTTTTGAAAGAAACATTCTTCTCTGTACTTAAGGCACTCAAAACTAGACATGGCGAGTATGTCAACATCAGAAATCAGGGGATTTTAAGACAGATAATTTGTGAAGGACTTTGCAAACCTTGCTGTGTTACATAGATGTCAGCGAGGATGGGGATGACCTTTAACCATTTTGATTTCACCTCCCTCTCCCTCTCCCTAATACTTTCAGACTGAACACACTCAGCCTAAATTTTGTTATTTAGGGTGTTTTAATTTAAAGTTCAGGGGGGCAGCTAGGCGGCATAGTGGATAGAGCTCTGGCCTTGGAGTCGGGAAGACCTGAGTTCAGATCCAGCCTCAGACACTTGACACTCAGTAGCTGTGTGACCTTGGGCAAGTCACTTAACCCTGACTGCCTCACCAAAAAGCAAAAAAAAAAAAGATAATTTAAAGTTCATAGGTCCATAGGAGCATGTTTTTGAGCTGGAACGTCCCAACAGAAGCCATTCATTCATTCAGCAAGCATTTATTAAACACCTGCCCTGTACAATGTACTGTTAGGTGTTAGGGAAAATAAAGAGGCTAAACTTAAAACCGCACTAAGACTTTTGGGACATGGTATGTCATAACAAATGTAAATGGGGTGTCTATAAATCAATGACACGGTCTTGGATTCTGTCTTGTTATTCTACGCTCCCACTTTGCATAAATACAAAAATGAAGGTGGAGCTGTCAATTTCCCTTTACGTACATGCACACGTCATGCATGTATATTGCACACACATGTACATATACACATGTATGTGTGTGCGTGGACATGCACACACATAGAAACACACAGAAAACTTTTCCGAAGTTGTAGAAGTGAAAATGTCAGTGGCTCTAGTCAATTGCTTTGTCTGCAAAGATCCAGCAATAGGTCTGACTGCTTGTTTTGGCCTGGCGTAGGGAAGGGAACAAAGATTTTTTTAAGCACCTACTGTGTGTCAGGCACTGTGCCAAGTACTTTGCAATTATCATTTCATTTGATCCTCATGATACCCTGGGGTAGGTGCTTTATTCTCCCCCTTTCACAGTGGAGGACACTGAGGCAGCTAGAGAAGTGACTTGGCCATACATAGCTAGCAAGTGTCTGAGCTTTGATTTGAACTCAAGTCTTCCTGACTCCAGGCCTGGCTCTCTATCCACTGAGCCACCCAGGAACCCTTTGCTACATTGAGTTCTGAGGAATGGGGATTCACGTGTACTGTCACTGGCCCACCGACCTGTCAAAGCTGTAGTCCTACTTTTTTTTTTTTTTAATGTGGAAACCAGGCCTCCCTGGGGTAAGGCAGCCTAATCATTCTTGGACCAGGAGCCAGAGCCGCGTCCAGAGACAGCTCTCCCAGTTTCCAAAGTTTATTGTTAATGAATGTGCATGCAGGCTAAGGTCTCTGGCAGAAGCCTGTGCTTTGGGGTGCAGGGAGGCCAGCAGATGGGGAGCGGCCAATTTTCTCTGGCACTTCCTGTCTTTCCTCTTTCTCTCTCAATTCATTTTATCAGAGAGGCCTGACTGAGGCTTAGGAGCTAAAAGGGACGGGGAGGGGCTTCTAGAGCCTTGTGGTAAGGTGGGAGACCAAAGAATGAATGGAGGTTGTCTGTATGTGAATGGGTTCAGTCAGCTCTGCTCCTTGTATGTGGATTCATGATGTCTACGCTGGGGAGAAGGGGATCCCGAACAGGCTGACCTCTTCCCTCCCTCCCTCCCTCCCTCCCTCCCTTCCTTCCTTCCTTCCTTCTTCCTTCCTTCCTTCCTTCCTTCCTTCCTTCCTTCCTTCCTTCCTTCCTTCCTTCCTTCCTTCCTTCCTTCCTTCCTCCCTCCCTCCCTCTCTCCCTTCCTTTCTTTCCTCCCTCCTTCTTTCTTTCCTTTCTTCCCTCCCTTCTTCCCTACTTCTTTTCTTCCTTCATTCTTGGAGCTATAAATATTTTTTAGGTGTGCTCATGTGACTCATTTCCTCAAGAAGTCTCAGTGGCTCCCTGTTACCTTGAGGATAAAATTAGAAACTTCTCTATTTGGTGAGCCCTTCACGATCTTTCCAGGCTAGTTACATGGTATCACCCCACCTCAGTGCACTCTGTGTATTACCCCCCTCTGCTACTTGCTAACTTTCCATCTCCTACCCACATGTCTTTACACAAGCTGTTCCCTGCGCCTGGAGTGTACTCCTTCACCCCCAACTCTTGGAATCCTTGTCTCTTTTCCTGGCCCAGCTTAAGCGACTTCTCTTAGAAGATGCCTTTCTTGATTTCTCCCATCTTAGTGCTCTACCCCCCCCCCAAATTACTTAAGTGTTTAAAAATTATATTTACTTCTCTCCCTGCACATTGCTTTTTTTCCAGGTGAATATTAGTTCTAGTGACTGAGTCATTTTAGTCTTTGGATTCCTGGCACATAGTGGTGCTCAATAAATGTTCAACAAATTGTTGAATTGATTTAACCACTGACTGGTGGGCTAACAGAGAGTGGTAGATCAGACTGAAATTACTTTGAAGGGAACCTAGGAACCCAAAGTATCCTTGTCTTGGACAATGTAGCATCCCCATCCCTGGGTTCCTGGGTCAAGTAACCCAGAATAAATGCTTCCCATTAGCCCTGATGTTTCCTAGTTATGTCAGAATGGGAAGAATGGAAAGAGCATGTGATTGAGTCACAGGACCTAGTAACTCCTTACTAGCCATGTGTCCTTGAGCAAAGATGCCTGGTCCTCAGTTTCCCTCTCTGTAAAATGAAAAGGTTGAGGGGCAGCTAGATGGCACAATGGATAGAGCTCCAGCCTTGGGGTCAGGAGGACCTGAGTTCAAATCTGGCTGCCGACACTTGACGTTTACTAGCTGTGTGACCCTGGGCAAGTCACTTACCCCGATTACCTCACCAAAAAAAGCAAGAAAAAAAAAAGAAAGAAAAGGTTGGTCTAGCTGGTTTCTGAGGCCCCTTCTGGGGTTTAGAAGAAATGCCACTCTAGATCTAGGATTCCAAGACCCTTCACTTCTCAATGAGGGAGTTGGACTTGGTGACCTCTAAGTTCCCTTGTAGCCCTAAAGCTTTTGACTAAATGTATTTCTTTAAATTTAACAAAGTCCATCTTACTACCTCTGTGGTACTCTTGGTCTGCCTGAATGAGAAATCTGCTAGCCTGTGGGGAGATGCCTTGACATTGTGAATGCCAGATTCCTTCTGGCCTCTCATGGACGGACCCTTGGGCTCCCTGACAGACTTTCTGGTCATTTGTAGTGTTTTCTTGTGAGTTTGTTTGCTAAATTTGTATTTCTCCCTGTTGTTCTCCTCCCCAGTGTTTGAGAATAAGGACAAGATTGTGATCATCATGGAGTACGCCAGCAAAGGTGAGCTATACGACTACATCAGCGAGCGCCGGAGGCTTAGCGAGAGGGAGACGAGACACTTCTTTCGGCAGATAATCTCTGCAGTGCACTACTGCCATAAGGTGAGAGGCAGAATTGGCTTTGGGGATTCCTCTCTCTGTTGTGTGTGTCAAGTGAAAGTCAATTCAGTTAAATAAAAAAACTGAGCCTGTTGGAACAAAAGAACATAGGGAGGAGCAAGATTTAAAGAACTATGATGCTTGGCTACAAGTCACATACCTCTGACTAAAACGGAGCTGGGATCTTTCCTTAATACAGTTTGCTGTGGTGGAGTGGGCAGCTTTCCAAGAGTCCTTAGGCTTGGACCTGTGACTGTTCTGTGACTATGTAACTATGACCTGGTTGCTTACTTCTTTTTTGGTCTCAGTTTCCCCTTCTATAAAATAATGAAGTTAGACTAGCTGATTTCTAAAAGCCCCTTCTGGTATTAAGAATCTATTGCCCTTCCCCTCCTCCCTTGTGAAAAAAAAAAACCAAAACAACTTTTTGACTGGTTGCTTGGGAATCACGAAAGCCCAGTTTCAGGGCCATTCTTTGATTTTCCATTGGAGAAAGCGATAGCACCCCAAAAGTGCCTTTGCTCTGTTGAATGAGGCCAAGGGCTACGTTGTCGTCTTTCTCTTCTCCCCTCCTTCTATTTACGCTCTCCTCCAGCTCCTCGTGTTGAGTTATGCTCAGCAGAGTGCCTGCTACGCAGTGCCTCCCTGAAAGCTGTCTGGGACTGGTTTGACTTTGAATGATTTAGAGAAAGCCTTGGCACCCCAAATGGACTTGTTCCTTCCTATTGACAGTCTTGGCTTGGGTAAGGTTAGAGGTTCCCAGATGCGAGAGGACCTGACAGGGGGAAATCAGTGCTTTCCTCAGGACTGATGTCAGCGGCAGATACTGTTTGCCGGTGTCTGGGAAGGATGTATTGCGTTCACACGGTGGAGTTACATTCCAAAAAAGAATCCCCCCCACTGTTTTACAGGCATTGGGGGAGAAACGGATTCCAGTCATTCTTCCCTTAACCACACACAGCAAGTGATTAATATGGCTCTTGTCACCGGTCCCTGGCCTGGGAGTGTTCTGACTGTAAAAACAGCCCCAAAGTGTAGATACAGAGACCACCCCTGCTGGTCCGATTCTTCAGTCTGTCCAATGTTTCCCTTTCTTGAAAGTCCTCCTTCCTTCTTCCTTTTCTCTCTCTGGCTCTGTTACTCTCTCATTCTTTCTGTCCCTCTCTCTTTGTTTTTCACTGACCCTGTCTCATTCTTTTTATTTCCGTCTCTTTTCTTCTCTCTCTCTCATTTTCACCATCCGCCTGTCCTTCTTTCTTGTTCTGTCTGTCCTTGTCTTGTTTTCTTTCTGACTCATTCCCTTTCCCCTGTCTTTCTCTGTCTCTCTCTCATTCTCCATCTCATTCCGTTTATTGTCATCTGTCTTTGCCTTATTGTCTTTGTCTCTTCATTCACTGTCCCGGTAGCATTCTTTCTGACTCATCCTTTTCTTTCTCTCTCCTCCCTGTCTCATTCTGTCTATCCCCATTGTGTTTGCCTCATTCTCTCTGTCTTATCGTTCGCTGCCCCCGTCACATTTTGTTTTGTTCTGTCTCCTCCCAACCTTCTCCTCATCCCGTGCCTCCTCTTCTTGTTTCAGAATGGTGTCGTCCATAGGGATTTGAAGTTGGAGAATATTTTGCTTGATGATAACTGTAATATTAAGGTAAGGCTCTGGGGTAATTGATGGATGTACAAGCCTCAGGTATGTCAACAAGGGAGTAGCTTCACTCCAGTTCTGCCTTCAGCAACTCTCACTTTCTAACTGGTTGCCAAGGAGTTGGGGATGTCCCTGTCAGAGTCAGACTTTTTTGGAGGTCTTTGGTCACCACCGAGCAGAGCTAGCTCACAGTACATCACGTAGCCTTTGGGGGGGATTTTAAGAGGTAGGGGCTGGACCCGCTCTTGAATAATATTGCGCATTTTCCACGTAAAGGGGTCAGTACCTCTACGAACTTGGCTTGAAGGGAAAGGTGATATTACAGAGTAGATTTGGAATCAAGACCTGGGCTCATATTCTACCATGGGCAACTCACTTCCTTTCTCTGGACTTAGTTTCTTCATCTGTAAATGAAGAGGGTTGGAGGCTCAAAATCCCATATTAGGAATGCCAAAAGCAACAGAGATCAAGTAGAGTTTGGCTTCATTGTAGGTTGGGAATCATTTTTAAGACACATATTTTATCAATGCACTTTTTTTGGTGGGGGGGGTAGGCAATGGGGTTAAGTGACTCGCCCAGGGTCACACATCTAGAAAGTGTCAAGTGTCTGGTCTGAGACCAGATTTGAACTCAGGTCCTCCTGACTCCAGGGTTGGTGCTTTATTCACTGTGCCATCTAGCTGCCCCCATTGATGCATTTTTGAAAGCATCACTCTCAATTCTCAATCAATGACTCTCCCTTCCCCTCCTCCTCTCCTCCTCTTTCCTTGTAACAAAAGAAACATGGGTAAGCTAAACAAATCAACATAACATCTTCATCTGATAAAAGTATGCTTTTTGTCCTCCCACTGAGATAAGGGATAGAATTAAACTCCATGAGGGCAGGATTGGTGACATTTTTTTCTTTCTCTTCCCAGAGCTTTGTTGAAACTTGCTTTATCAGCCACCTCTCTGCAGTCACAATTGGTCACTGCATCGTTCAGAGTTATGAATCCTTTCTTTCTTGTTTTCCTTCATGTTATTCGAGTCATAATGAAAATTGCTGATCCTGCTTACTTTTCTCCATATCAGTTTGTACAAGTCTTCCCAAGTTTCTCTGAAATCTTTTATGTTCATCGTTTTTCACAGCACAGTAATTCTCTTTTTTTAAGTCAATTTTTATTTCTACCTTTTGTTTTTACATCACCTATATTTTCCCAATTTATCCTTCCCTCTATCTCCTCCCAGAGAGTCATCCCTTATAACAGAGAATAATAAAGAGGGGAGGGGGAGAAAAGTAACAATTCAGCAAAACTAGCCAAGATTAAAAAAGGCCATTCATTATAAGCAGTGTTCCATACCCATAGTCCTCTACCTCTGCAAAGTGAGAAAGAAGATGCCTTTTCGTATCTATTCTTTGGAGCTAAGCTTGGTCATTATACTTTCCACGTATTTCTTTTGTTACTTGTTCTTTTCATTTATATTGTAGTCACTGTGTACATTGTTTTCCTGGCTCTGCTTCCTTCACTCTGCATCGGTTCATGTAAATCTTCTCATGCTTCTCTGTATCCATCACATTGATCATTTCTGATAGCACATTAAGATTCTGCTCTATTCACGTACCACAATATGGTTAGCCATTCCCCAGTTGATGGGCGTTGAGGTTGTTTCCAGTTCCTTACTGCCACAAAAAAAGACAGTAAGATCATATCCCATTATATCCACAGACCATGATTCCTTTAGCCATTCACCAGCCAGTGGGCACCCATTTTGCTTTCTGTCCTTTGCTGCTGCAGTAAGTGCTGCTGTAAATATTTTAGAATCACTGGGACCACTATCCTTCCCTGCCCATCTTCTATTCAGCTTCATTCCCAGCTCTCCACCAAGCCCCTGATAAAACAAATCATCGAGGCAGCATCAACATTTGCTTGTGGAAAAGAGCAAAGTATATTCATTGAAGAGTTTACTTTATAGATAGTATTATTGCTGGCGGCTGCTGGGGTTAGAAAAAACTTTCTTGGCCCACAGGGTTCAAGTACCTCCTACCGACTGCTCCGAGTGTCCTTTTGATCACGTCTAGAAAATAAGCAAATGCAGTTTTAAAATAAACCTTGGACGCCACATGAGCTTTAGTATGGAATGGCCTTAGGTCTCCAAGCACTGGCGGGACTTCCCAATTGGCCGTCCATGATGTCAGAGGCATGTCAGTGATCCCCAGACAAAGCATGGGAAGGGTCCTTCTCTGCCTCCTTTGTTGTTGTTTCTGTCCAGAGAACTGAGAGGCATGGGGAGAAGATTTCCTTTACACAGATGGAGTTGCTTTGGCCTTCCGGGTTTCTGTTTATGCACCATGATTCCCAGCTCCCATGGCTCTGTTACCTTTTTCACCCTCAATGAATGAATGGTCATCTTGGCTCAGTCTTCTCTTCCCCCAGTCTAATGGGCAATCCATGGGGGGAAAAGGAAGTGTCGGTTAAGGACAGCTGTCTGTAGAAACAGAGAAGGACAGTTTGGGACAATGGAGTCAGAGAACCTAGGTTCAAATCCCATACCTATGTGACCTTGGATAAATCACTTAACCTCTTTGGCCCTCAGTTTTCTCTTCTGTGTAATGAGTGGTTTATACTAGATGACTTTTAAGGTCCTTTCTGATATTAAATCTATGATCCAGCAATTGTAAGAAAAGCAAAAACACTTGAATTGGAGTCAGAAGACCTGTATTCCTAGCCATACTTCTACCCCCTCTTACCTCCTTGGGTGATCTTGGACAAACCATCATCTCTAAGCTTTAATGTCCTAACCTGTAATGGTGATAATGAAGTCCACACTCTACTTCATGGGGTTGATGTGAGGAAAAGATGAGATAATAAATTGGGGATCGGTGGGAAGAAAACTCTTTCTGGAATGGGAGGATCTGGGTTTATATGTGTGACCTTGGGCAGTCACATCAACCTTCCTGGGCCTCAGTTTCCTCATCTTTAAAATAGGGGGGTCGGGCTAGATGGCGTCTGAAGTTTCTTTCAGCTTGAAATCTGTCGTCCTATAATCCTATATAACTGTCCCCAAAACTAATGCCCAGCTATTGAGCTGGTTACTCACTTCTGTCCAAAGTGCAGGATTCTGAGTGGGTGTATCTTAATTAGTTTTAACTGTCAATAGAATGGAATTTGACCATATGGTGATGACTACCATTGTGTCTAGATCATGATAAGTGGTCTCAGTACTGCCTGGGTCAGCCTACATCTGGAATATTGGGTTCAGTGTTGGGTAGCATGTTTTAGGAAGGACATTGACAGATGGGAAGATCACTAGGTACCTGAAAACCATGTCATATGGGGCTGGTAGCTCAGAGAGCTTGGCGGTGTTGAGCTTGGAGAAGAGAGGGCTTAGAGGGTGGCCATGATGGCTGTCTTCAGATGCTCCAAGGGCTCTCTGTGGAAGAAGGTTTATATATATGAGGTTTTGTCCCAGAAGGAAGAACTAAGAAGGATTTAAAAGGAAGGAGCTTTTGACTCAATTTAAGAAAGTGTTTTCTAGTTAATTAGAACTAATGGTCATGGCTACTTTAGGAAGTACTGAGCTCTTATGGTACTATATGTGTGCAGACAGAGGCTGGGACTATATGTGTCCAATATATGGTACTATATGTGTCCAAACTATATGACTATATGGTACCATATGTGTCCAAACACCTGTCAGGGATGACTTATTAGGGATGCCTTGATGGGGGTAGAAATGTAATCTTTGACAACCTCTGAGACCCTTTCCAACTCTAAGGGTCTATAGCTTTTATTATATGGGGTAAAAGTACAGGAATGTACCTTTGAATAAACTAGTGATTTGAAACAATATAAAGAGATTTTCCATACACGGTATCTAATAAAAGGATATACTCTTGAGGATGAGTTGACCCTATTGCTTAAAGAATAAGGGTGACTTCTAAGAAGATTATCTCATTATTTCCTTATTTTGTTTACATTACAGCCATTTCTATCTTCCTCTTCCTCCTCCAACCTTCTCTTGAAACAAAAAGGAAAAAAAGTTAGGCAAAACCAATCCATGTATCTGGTAACATATGCAACATACCCTACCTTAGTCCCCCACTTCTCCAACGAAAGGAGGGAGGTGCATTCCCTCATCTCTCCTCCACGACTGAGATTGATTCATTATAATTACACACAATTCAGTTTTGTTTCATTGTTCTTTCTGTTTACATTCCTGTAGTTGCCTTGTATATTGTTCTCCTGGTTCTGCTTACTTTGCTCTGCATCAGTTCAGAGAAGTTTTCCCAGAATTCATCATCTTTTTATGTTATAAAATCATTTCTTTAATTCATGAATCTTTTTCTTTTCAGCCGTTCCACAACTTATGGGCACCCTCTTTCCTTCCATTTCTTTCCTGCCCCTAAAAGTGCTGCTATGAGTATGTTCTTGTATAGGAGCCTTTCCTATCTCTTTTCATTAGGAGGGAGGCAGTTAGGAACATTGCTTCCCTCCCCCATTGATTTCAAAACAAAAAAGAGCCTTTTTCAAGGCAGTGAATGAGCTGGGATTGGGTCTTCCAGCCAGGCATGACCTTTTGGTCTGCCTGATGTAGTGCCAGTAGAGGTAAGCCAAATAGCTTTCTAGCTAGTCATAAAATTCCCCAGTGGGAAAAGAAGAATGGCTACAATTCTACCCAGCGATTGGACAGGGACAATGAGCCGGAATCCTAGGAGAATGGCTGATTTGCATAAGCTAGAAAGGAAACTATGTCGGGTCAGACGGTTCAGTGGGAGCTGAGCGCATCCAGCCTGGGACCATTGTACCCCGGGTAGGCAAATTGCCTGGGGTAGCATTTTTAAAATGAAAATTCCGATGAGCCCAGACTCTGCCTTGTACTTGGACATTTGCCACTAAAATGAAAGAACAGAAAATGTATCCTTCACCCTAAGAAGCCACTGTATTTTTCTTTCCATCTGTACAAAGGATATCACCATCATTCATATATTTTATTCCTATTTTTTTAAAAGAAATTTTATTGACATCTTTTTTTAAAAATGGTGGTCATTTTTACATGCCTTCCTCCCCCCACCCCCCAACTCTCCCTAGTAACAAAAACAGCAGGTAAGTACAAACAACTAACATTATCAATCAACCTACAATGTGTCAGGCACCTTAATAAGGCACTGGGATACAAGCACAGAGTGCTTACTTCCAGCAATGGAGAATGTTGAGATTGAATCTGACAATCTATACAACATTCTGCCCAAGCATCCCCCCACCTCACTGCTGAGAGGAGAACGTTATCCATTCCATGGGACCATCTTTGGTTTTTCAAGTTTTCATTTAGTCTTTTAATATTACATTATCATTGTGTATATTCTTCTAGTTCTGCGTATTCACTCTGTATCAGTTCATAGACGTTTCCCCAAATTTTTCTGAATTCCTCATCTTTGCCAATTCTTATGGCACAATAATATTCCATTATGTTTGTGGTTTTGATGTACCATGGTACATGGAAAAACACTGCTGGCTCTGGAGTAAGAAGGCCTGGATTTGAAGTCCACCTCTCCTACTACCTATATGATGCAAACAAGGCCCCTCCTAGAAGCTGAGTTTTCTTATCTCTTAAATGAAGTGGTTGGACTACACCCTACCTCTGAGGTCTCTGTCAACTCTACAAATATGGTCTTACAGGGCAGCCAGGTGGCAATGGATAGAGCACCGGGCCCTGAAGTCAGGAGGACCTGAGTTCAAATCTCACCTCAGACACTTGATACTTACTAGCTGTGTGACCCTAGGCAAGTCACTTAACCCCAATTGCCTAAAAAAAAAAATATGATCATTGCCACGATGGGAATGATAGTGTTGGAATCCCAGCTCTGGTTCTTGATGCCTTTGTGACTTTGAGGAACTTCTCTGGACCTCAGTTTCTTTATCTGTAAAATGAAGGGATTGGGTTTGATGGCTTATAAGACCTCCTCCAGGTGTGTATCTATGATCCTGTAACCTTGGGGGCCAGAAGGAACCCTGAGATCCCAATCCACTTATTTTATAGGAGAAAACAACTTGCCTCTGATCCCCTAGTCATGCAGGGGTGGGGAGCCTGCAGCCTTCAGGCTGCATGTGGCCCTCTAGGTCCTCGAGTGCTGCCCTTTGAATGCAAACTTCACAGAACAAATCCCCTTAATAAAAGGATTTGTTCTGCAAAACTTGGACTCAGTCAGAAGGCCGCACCCAATGACCTGGAAGGCCGCCACCCCTGCCCAGTGCTTTGGCTGGGGAGCGGGGGCTTGCTTCTGGACTCCCCATCCATTGTATCTTCTTGCTTCCTGACTTTTGCTGCATTTCCTCCAGGCTTTGATTGGGTGATGGCCGTCTATTCCCAGCTCCTCCTGACTCAGCCTTTTTGCAGGAAACATTTATAGAAGGCATTTGCACCCAAAGATGAACACATGGC
The DNA here is from genome assembly GCF_003287225.1 of Phascolarctos cinereus. Lineage (NCBI taxonomy): Eukaryota > Metazoa > Chordata > Mammalia > Diprotodontia > Phascolarctidae > Phascolarctos > Phascolarctos cinereus. Next base: position 274,988,528 of record NW_027555514.1, on the reverse strand, counting down.
CGCAAGCTGGCCTGCAGGCCCACGATGCACAAGTTGGCTTTGCCTTCAGAGGTCGGCAGCCTAAACTGGTTTAGAGGAACCTAATAGGCGGCCTCTTAGGCAATCAGTGAGATGCCGGCAAACCGTTTCGATTTTGGAGGCCACCTCCTATAATACCTTTTACGATTTGGGTCGCGTTTTCCCCTTCCATGCTTAGAGGGGCCTCGTCACTTGAAGGCTTGCTCACATCCTGTGGATGCCCACTATGTCCCGTGGCTCCGTGGTCTCGACGTTGGCAGAGCGGCTCATCCCCCTTCCCTGGCTGAGCTTGATCGACGGTCCTCTGTACCCAGCACATCTGGAGCTGGAAATGCACTCTCTGGCAGTTGTGAGGGGCGTAGGTTCTAAAAATATTCACCCCCATCAGTCGTCAGGGAAAAAAAATGAGAGAGATGCACTTCTTCCTTTGGCTGCATTCTGTACTCTGTGGAAACCTTCCTCTGAAATGAGAATCCGGCGTGGTCTTTAGCTGGCGATTAATAACGATGGGAGAATGGAATGCTGACAGTTCTCGCATTTTCCTGCAAAGTGACTTGTAATGAGTCCACAATCCCAGTGGCCTCGGGCTGGGGACTTTCCTCAAGGGGGGCTGGGAAGCCAGGTCGGTGTCCAGACGCAGTAGGGGACAGACCCCTTGCTACAAGGGAAATGCTGTTCTTCTATATCAGAAAGTTGAAGGGATTGGTCCCAGAAGCAATATGGAAACCGGCAAGGACTTAAAAAACAGGCAAATTGGCCTTACCAGCACTTCACCACAGGAAGGGTCATCGATTTCAAGCAGGAGGGGACCTCCTGGGCCGTGTAGTCTGACCGCCTTATTTCACGGATGAGGAAACTTGAGCCCAGAAAAGCAGCAGCCAGAGATGTGACCGGGATCACACAGATGGGAAGCTCCAGAGATGGGATTTGCACTTAAGACTTGACCCTCTGGTGACTGTTCTTTCCACTGGACCTTGGGATCATGGGATCACAGACTTAGAGTTGCATTTGGAGCCAATTTCTTTATTTTATAGATGAAAAAACACTGGGGCCGAGAGAGATGACATGGCCTGCTTGATCAGCGTCACAAAGCTGATAGTCTGTGGTTGAACTTGAATTCAGGTGTTCTGATCGCCAAGTTCCCAGAACCACCTAGCTCAGGATTCCGTCTCTGCCAGGGGCCCTGAGAGAAGGCTCATGGGAGTCCGTGGCAGTTCCCTTCCAGTGACACCCTCTTTGATCTAGCACGGACCCCCAGGCTTGTTGATTATGGTGTTTCTGCCCCTCATGTCCTCCACCCCACTGGGTTGTCCAGCTGGATTACTCTTCTTACGTCTCTCCCTCTTGCATCCTTCAAGGCTAACCCAAAGTCTACACCCTTTTGAAGACTGTTAGTCATGAGGAATGTCCTGAAGCAGTCCATTGTACTCAGGGACAGCTCTCATAATTGCTTTTTCCTTTTTTCTTAAAAAAAAATCTTATTTTTATTGTTCTCTTCTGTTTAAAATTCCCTTCATTTTTGAATATTTCCCTCCCTCCTTACCCTACCCAGTGAGCCATCCCTTGTAACAAAGATTGTAAAATAAAGGGAGGGATGGTGGGGAGCATTTCATCAAAATCACCCAATACATCAACTGTGTCTGACGGCATATGCCGTACTCTGCATCCATAGGCCCCCTCCTCTTCAAAGACAGGGGGAGATACATTTTCTCGACTATTCTTTCAAGCCAAGATGGGCCATAATTGCACCGTTTTCAGTTTAATACAACCCAGTGGGGTGGAGGACATGAGGGGCAGAAACACCATAATCAACAACTAGCTGTTTGACTGTAGGCAAGTCATTTAACTCTCTGAGTCTCAGTTTCCTCAGCTGTAAAATGGGGATAATAATAGCATCCACCTCAGAAGGTGGCTATGAGGATCAAATAATATAAGTGAAGTGCTTTGTAAACCTTAAAGAGCTATATAATTGCTAGTTGTTATTGTCATTTCCCCCATTAATTAATTAATTTCCCCCCATTAATTACTATGACAAGCTCTTCGACATGTTTTTGTTTCTTTCATTGGCTGGACTTCAAGGCTCCTTGAAGGCAGTGACTGTTTCACTCTTGTATTTGTACCTCCAGCATGGTGCCTGCCATGTAATACATACATAATGATTATAATTTGTTATTATAATGAGTTGATTAATAAATAATTGTTGATTGCTTGACCCCATCTGTCCAACGAGGCTGTGGTCACCTCAGGTCCAGGGGCCATGTCCTGTGCTTTGTATCCCCCACAGTGCCTAGCACATAGTAGGTGCTTGATAAATATCAGTTGGATAACAAATGTGCAGCCCTGGTGGACCGCCATGTGCATTGCTGGGGGAAGCTAGTGAGTTGGTGCATTGGAGCATTGGAGTCTTGACTTCTAAGGTGTCTTCCAGCTCTAAATCAATGCCTCTGAGGAGTTAATCATTCTTCTCAGAGTGCTGGGTCTGGAGTCAGGAAGACCAGAGTTCAAATCTGGCCTCAGATACTTACTAGCTGTGTCAAGGTTATGTTCTTGTCTTGAGCAGGTGTGTTTATGGGGGTTCAAGCGGACCCTACCCTAGTAGAGTGTTGGATTTAGAAGTGTGGGGGCCAAATTTGAATCTTGGCTTTACTACCGAACCTATAACAGGGAACATAGGCCTCAGTTTCCTCATCTGTAAAATGAATAGGTAGGACTAGGGCTGGTAAGGTCCCTTCTGTCTCTAAATCTGTTATTCCACGATTGGGTATGACTGGATTGAATCTCTTTCAGTAGAGTAAATGCTGATGAGATCACAGGGCCATTGGAATGTTGACATATAATATTATCTTAGACTCAGAGCTGGAAGTGATTTCAGAGACCAACTGATCTAACCCCCTCATTTTACAGAGTAGGGTAAGTGACTTGTCCAAGGTCATACATAAGCTTCCCTGGTTAGGCCATCTAGTCTTGACTCAGAGTAACTGATCCTGAAATCCATTCATAGAGCCAAACTGTACAGCTTGATTCCAGTCATGGTGAAACATCTGCCTAAAGATGCCCAGACTTTGTGGTCAGGCTCAATAGAGGACCGTGTGCGTGGCGGTGGTCTCTGGGATACGTCCGAAGTCATGGGCCAGTCCTCTATATGCAGCACTGCTATTGGGACCAATACAGGTGCCAGCCAGGTGGCAGAGTGGATCTTTGCTGAACTTAGAATCAGGAAGACCCGAGTTCAAATCTTGCCCAAGATACCTACTAGCTGTGTGGCCCTAAACGAGTCACTCCCTTTCTCAGTAACTCTCTAAGGCTGTAAATTTGCAAAGTAGGCACTAATAATGATGATAATAATCCATTTATGTGCCTATATGGGGAGTAGGATCTGACGGCCACTTGTCCCAGAACTGTCTCTATCTGAACACCAAAGGAAAAGATGAAAGCAATGAAATGAATGCTAGTAGTAATAATAACTGATATTTATAAAGTGCTTGAAGGTTTACAAAACACTTTACATGCATCATGTCATTTGTTTTCTATAATAACACTTGAGATTGCTCTCCTCGCTTCAAGTCTCTCCTTACTCCAACCTAGCCTCTGTTCTGCTTAAGTCTAGATCTGACCATGGCTTATCTCCTTCTATAACTCCTATAGCTCCCTATTACCTCCGTTGAAAAAAAAGAAAAGTCCTTTTTTGGGGGAGGAGGGCATTTAAAGCTTTTCACAGCCTGGGCCCTTCTTATCTTCTGAACCATGTTACACATCATTCTCTTCCACACACACTTCAGTCCAGCCTGGCTCACTTGCTGTTCCTTACCCACATCACACTTCTCCCATCTCTGCATCTTTGCACTGGCTGTGCCCAGTGCCTGGCCTACAATCACTCCTCACCTCTGCCTGTAGAGTCCCAGCCTCCTTTTAAACTCAGCTCAAATCCCACCTTCTTCACAAGGTCTTAACTGGTTCCCTCCCCGCCCTGACTATCTTATCAGCTAAGCTTACTTTATATCTCTTCTATATGTATCTTCTATGTTCAGTCATTTCAGTTGTGTCCAACTCTTTGTGACCTCATTTAGGCTTTTCTTGGCAAAGATATTGGAGTGGTTTGCCATTTCCTTCTCCAGCTTATTTGACAGATGAGAAAACTGAGGCCAGCAGGGTGAAGTGACTTGCCCAGGGTCACACAGCTAGTTCGTGTCTGAAGCTGGATTTGAACTCAGGTCTTCCTGATTACAGGCCTGGCACTCTGCGTCACCTAGCTGTCCATGTACCTTCTATATACCTAGTTATTTTACATGTTACCTCTCCTGTTAGAATGTGAGCGTTTGTTTTTCTTGGCCATGCATATTTGATGTGAGGATTTTATTTTTCTTTCTTTCCCCAGGGGAGGGGGGTGTGGAGGAGGAGGAGGTTACCAAAATGGGGAAAAGAAAAGAAAAGAGGGTCACTGAAGTATTTTAAAAAATGAAAAGAGCAGGAAAGGTTGTAGCAAACAAACCAGACAACTTCAGCTGGCTCAGGCTAAATGGGTCCTGTGCTTAAAGACAAAAGGAACATCCATTAGTGGCTTCGTATGGAAACGCTCATGTTATTGGCTGTTGGTTAAGGTCAGAATAAAGAAAGGGGCAGTGGGGCAGGATACAAACTGCTCAAGGGCAGGGACTAATTTTGCTTTTTCTTTGTGACCTCAGCACTCTGGCAATTCCTGGCACCTAATTAAGGCTTAATGAATGATCGTTGATGGATTGCTAGAGAGTGAAGGGAGTTAAATCCATTCCAAGAATTGTTAGATTAAATTAGGGGTTTGGAATGGGATTTTTTTTGGTTTTATTTGGTGCTTTTTAATTTCTTTACATCAACAAGCTATCTAACTTTGTGTTAAAAATAGATACAATGGAGGGCAGGTAGGTGGCACAGTGGATAGAGCACTGGCCCTGAAGTCAGGAGGACCTGAGTTCAAATCCAGCCTCAGACCAAACACTTGACACTTACTAGCTGTGTGACCCTGGGCAAGTCACTTAACCCCAATTGCCTAAAAAAACCCAGAAAAAAACAAAAAAAGATACAATGATATTGTCCCCATTTTACAGATGAGGAAAGTGGTAGAGGAAGCTTTCTACATTGATGAAACCACAGGTTTTATTTAAAAACCATATACTGTGTTAGGTGCTGGGGGTGGGAGGAAGGGATATGCAGAAATAAGACTCCCTCCCTGCTCTCAAAGAGCTTACAGTCTGATTGGGATGGTAAAATATGACTATAATACAAATTAGTCCCGGATCAAGGTATGGAAGGAGTGCAGAGATTTTATTTCCTGTTGAAGAGGAGAAGGAAGGCTTCATGGAGAAAGCAGGTTATAAACGGAGATGATGTTCAGTTGTGTCTGACTCTTCATGACCCCATTTGGGGTTTTCTTGGCAGAGATACTGGAGTGGTTTGCCATTTCCTTCTCCAGCATATTTTATAGATGAAGGAACTGAGACAAAGAAAGTTAAGTGACTTGCCCAAGGTCACACAGCTACTGAGTGTCTGAGGCTGGATTTGAACTCAGGAAGATGAATCTTGCTGATTCCAAGCCCAGTGCTCACTCCGTTCCATCCCCTGGCTTCCCTGGATCACGAGCTAGGGTTTGATGAGCGCATAGGGTGGAAGGAGGTGGAGCTCCAGTCATTGAGCTATCTGGGAGCAAAGGCCTGGAAGTGGGAAGGTTAGGTTAGGTGGGTTTTGGGGATGCCAGGTAATCCATTTGGGCTAGAGCTACCTGGGGATGAATGATGGGAGCTAAGTCTGAGAAGTAGGTTGGAGCCACTTAGGAGGATCTGAATGCACACTTGTGACCGCTAGAGTTATTCTTGGAAAGTTGCTGAGTTTGTAAATGGAATCCTGACTACCTCACAACAGTTCTGTGAGGTGATTTTTGACAGGTGTGCCCATTATAAAGATGAGAAAACTGAGGCTCAGAGAAGTCATGGGAACAGATTTAGAACTAAAAGCTGTCTAGCTCGACCTCCTTTGAGGTTCCCCTTGGTGGAGCGAATCGCCCCTGGTCACATACCTAGCCAGTCAGAATCAGTATTTGAATCCAGATTTTCCTCTTTTAAAGTCTGCCCCTCTACCCACCACCCACCACTGTCTCTTTACATCACCACGCCCGGATGTGACTTGGTAGATCAAAGACATTAAGTAAATGAGTCGACATTGTCTAGGAACTGGGGGGAAGGGAGATGGTTTTGTGCTGTGACATCAGTGGGAACTAGAGAATGCATACATTCTTCTGAGATTCCCAGCTGGGTCAATGAAATGTGTTCTTCTGGAGCAAAGCCCCACTGCCCTTCCTGAGAAAACAACTGAGGTTTTGTAGGAGGGGTCTCGGGAGAGCCCTCGACTCTCTGTGAATTCTCATTGCTCCGTGACCTCGGTCTGGGCCCATCTGAGAAATGAGGGGGCTGGACACGTTGATATCTAGAGGTCTTCAGTGCTACAGACCTCTCCAGGGTTTGGGGGAATGAGCATCAACGCCCAGTAGGAGCACTGGGTTTGAATTCTTGCTCTGTCTGCCAGTTACTGTCTTTGTGACTTTAGGTTCCTTTTCTGGCCATTCCTTTTCTCATCCACAAAATAAGATCTTAGATTCGGAGTTGGGAGATCTGAGGCCCTTTTGTTTTAGGCATGAGGAAACAGATGCGATTGCCTGAGGTTACAAAGTAGCCAGGGCAGAATTTGAACCCAGGTCCAGTGGGTTCAAATCCAGTGCTTTTTGCACTTAGACTCCCCCCCCCAATAATGGTCTTGTATTTATGTGTCTACTGTGTAAATAATTATATATTTAAATGTTGTCTCCCTTCATAGAATGTATGCCTCTCTGAGGGCAGGCACTGGTTCAGTTTTATCTTTGTTTCCAGAACCTAGAACAGTTCCAGGAATATAGCGGGGAACTTAGCAGGTTAGCTCCCACCCAGGATTCCTAATCCCCCCAATTCCTAGTGCTGTGTTCCATTTGAAACTACTTTGTTTTGACTTAATTCTGAGCATATATGTTAGTGTCCTAGGAGAATATAAGCTCCCTGAGGGCAGGGCTGTTTCATTTTGTCTTTTGTAGCTTTCTTTTTTCTTCTCTTTTGGCTAGGCAATGGGGTTAAGTGACTTGCCCAGGGTCACACAGGTAGTAAGTGTCTGAGGCTGGATTTGCACTCAGGTCTTCCTGACTCCAGGCCTAGGGCTCTGTCCACTGCACCACCCAGCTGCCCAGCCTAGTTCATAGTAGGTGCTTAATAAGTGCTTGTTAATTAATTGTTTGAAAGCAGATCTATAATAAGTGTTTGAATGAATGAATAGCTTGGATCTCATCAGTTATAAACATGAATAATTCTCCCTATTATGTTGGTGCCTGGAGTTAACATGCAAGTTTTTCAACTCCTCAGACAGGGGAGTTTTGTTTTTTCTTGTTTTGTTTCAGTTTTTTGGAATTCATACATTTTCACGGAAGTGCCCAGGACATGAAGTCATCTTGATTTCTATTAAACTTATGTCAGAAGCTCTGACAGCTTTAATGAGGGGAGTGGATAAACATCAGTCTGTGAGGATGGGAGTTGGCCTTAATGTAAATATTCTCAGTCTGAGCAGGCCATGGTGAAAACAAGATTGCCCTGCCTGGTGTGAAAGCTGCTGCTTGGGTGTATGTATGCACGTACATATGTGTGCTGGAGTACCTCTGTGTGTGTGTGTGTGTGTGTGTGTGTGTGTGTGTGTGTGTGTGTGTGTGTCTGTGTGAGATCCAGCACCTGTACCCACAGATGTCAGGGAGGGAAGCCCACGGCACGGCCTCAGCCCTGGGCTTGGCGGCATCCTAGAGACGGACTGCAGTACTTCAGAATGGCCCCTGAACCAGCTCCATCGGCCCTCTGATTGACGGCGCGCTTCGTGCGCCTTCAGTCCAGCTTTCTGCCAGCTCCTCAGGGGGGCTTGATAAGAAAGTGGAATTTCAGTAATTCAGGGCAATCCGAGCTCGGTGAATGGTGTTCTCAGACAGCCATCATGCCGCAGCTGCTTTCAATGACATTCCATTCATTCAACTGAAATTTCTTTTCTTTCTTTCTTTTTATGCAAAAAAAGCTCATTCTAGCGTCTGCCTTTGCACCCAAGCATCTGCAGCGTCCTGGTTAGGCTCTGGACTAGTAGAAGGGAGATTTCTTAGCCAAAACTCCTCAGCAGCTTGTACAAAGGGAATTGCATAGGGGAGGGGAAGAAGTGTTTATTAAGCATCTACTATATGCTGGACGAGAGGCAGCTAGGTGGTGAAGTGGATGGAATGCTGGGCCTGGAATCAGGAAGACTCATCTACTACCTGAGTTAAAATCTGCCCTCAGACATTTACTGGCTGTGTGACCCCGGGCAAGTCACTTCACCCTGTTTGCCTCAGTTTTCTCATCTGCAAAATGAGCTGGAGAAGGAAATGACAAACCCCTCCAGTGTCTTTGCTAAAAAAACCCCAAATGGGGGCATGGAGAATCGGACATAACCGAAAGATGACTGAACGACTGAAATCTTCTAGACATTACGCTAGGCACTTTACAAACACTATTTCATGTGATCCTCACAACTCCAGGGTTGTTCTGAAGGAGGTGTAATTATTATCCTCATTTTATAGATGAGGAAACTGAGGCAGACAGGTTAAGTGACTTGCCCAGGGTCACACAGCTAGTAAGTATCTGAGGCTGGATTTGAACTCAGATCTTCTAACTCTAAGCCCTGTGCCCATTTGCTGTGACATTTTGACCTTTGGTTAGTTATGTTTTTCTGAACTTCAGGCTCCTTACCATTCTCTTTCTCTCTCTCTCTCTCTCTCTCTCTCTCTCTCTCTCTCTCTCTCTCTCTCTCTCTCTCTCCTCTCTCTCTCTCTCTCTCTCTCTCTCTCTCTCTCTCTCTCTCTCTCTCTCTCTCTTTTGCTTTTTGGTGAGGCAGTTGGGGCTGAGTGACTTGCCCAGGGTCACACAATTAGTAAGTGTTAAATGTCTGAGACTGGATTTGAACTCAGGTCCTCCTGACTCCAAGGCCAGAGTGCCACCTAGCTGCCCCCTTCATTGATGCCTTCTTGATCAAGGCCAAGAACCTTAATCTGGCATTCAAGGCCCTCTGTCATCTGGCTTCATTCTCCTCAGTTTCTTCATCTGTAAAATGAAGGAGTTGGGTGAGACAACCCCTAAGGTCCCTTTCAGCTCAACGTCTATGACTCTGTGTACCCAGACACTTAGCCCTTAATAGGAGAGAGAGGGATAGGACATGTGATTTCATTGGTATAGGGAACTCCCAGGTGAGGGAATTTCCTGCATCATTTCAGCGTGGCACCTTCTCTGCCCTCACTTGCTCAGGGTCATGTAGCTAGTGTCTGAGGCAGGCTTTGAATCCTGGTTTTTATCCACGAGGCCATGCTGCCTCGATGCCTTAATAATAATCACATGATTCCACCTGTGTGACCTTGGGTAAGTCATTTGAAGTCTGTGAACCTCAGTGTGGTCATCTATAAAATGGGAGGATTGGGCCATTTGCCTTCTTCCCCTCTAGCTCTAATCTGGCATCCTCTGATTCTATGGATTTTGCCCCTAGATGTGGCTCATTAACATTTTGCCTGAAGTGTAAAAAGGTCACCCAGCCTGCAGGGTCCCATGAGGGGCCTCCCTCCAGACGCTGGGCTGATTCAATCTGTCTCAGGTCAGGTTTGGGCCCCGTGGAGAAAGTCTCCAGTTTCGGCCTCAGCATTTCCATTGTTGTTAACTTTTACTGTCACAAAAGCAGCTCAGACAGAAAAGTTTCCGAGTACAGAAGCCGCTTCTTAGAGAATCCAGCCTAGCAGATGGTCCCCGGGTCAGCTGAACAGAAAGAGGAAGGAGGGCTGGGGCAGGGATGAGAGGGGGAGGCCGTGGGGCTCCCTGGGAGACAAAGGAACCCTTGGGCAGGTGGAAAGAAATGACGCTGCCTTTTAATAGTTGTTTTGTCCTTGGCTTCTTTCACTTGTGGCCGACTCTTCATGACCCCATTGGGGGTTTTCTTGGGAAAGAGACTGGACTGATTTGCCATTTCCGTCTCCAGCTCATTTTACAGATGAGGAAACTGAGGCAAACAGGGCTAGGTGACTTGCCCAGGGTCACGCAGCTAGTAAGTGTCTGAGGTTGGATTTAAACTCATGAAGATGAGTCTTCCTGATTCCAAGCCCAGTGTTCTATGCACTGTGTCGATAGCGACCCTTTTTCATCTTAATAGCAACAATTCAAAAAGCCACATGATGACATAATAATAACAATAATTTACATTTCTAGGGCACTCTAAAGTTTGCAGAATGCCGTCTGTGTCTTGTCACATTCCATCCTCACACTGTTATATAGGTGCCATTATAATTCCCATTTTATAGAAAAGAAAATTTGAGAATATTGACAGGGTAGCAACATAGCCAGCAAGTGTGGGGATTTGGTGGGATTTGAACCCAGATTTTTCTTGATTCTGAATTCAGCACTCAAAGGCAGTCAAGAGGCATTTATTAAGCACTTACTATGTGCCAGGAACTCCAATAAGTGAGGAAAAGCAAAGACAGATGTGACTGGGAAGATGAATCTCTAAATGGAAAAGCATGACCTTCAGAGGGAACAAAGCGGTAGGTAACTCAGAGGGTTATGGAAAGTAACATGATGTGTGCCTGGAAGATCATGGGCTCTGAGTTCAAATCCCCTCTTACCAGCCATATGACCCTGGATAAGTTAGCTTTTTCTGGGGTGCCATTTCTTCATGTGTAAAAAGAGATGGGGATGGGTTCTGACTTCTAAGGGCCCTTCCAGCTTGTGGCATTATAGATTTAGGCCTGGAAGGATCTTAGAAGTCCATGGCCCAACCCTCTTTGTTTGCAAATGAGGAGCCTGAAGCCTAGAGAGTTTAACTGAGTTGCCCAGGGTCACACAGCTAGTAAGCGCCCAACTTCTTTCCACTCTACTTTTATTTTAACATCTTTTTATTGATGCTTTTCATTGTTAAATGACCTTCTTTCCAACTGTATCTCTTCTCCTCCCCAGTCATCCATCTATCCCCAATAACAGACATTAAAAAAGGAAGAACTGAAGGCATTCCAACAAACCCTTTAACTGAATCTGCCCATGTATGCAATATTTTATACCCATAGTTCCCTACTTTTGTAATGAAGGGAGGGAGGTGTGTTTGTAATTCTATTCATATATACTTACATACACACACACACACACACACACACACATATATATATATATATATAGATATAGATATAGATATAGATATACATAGATACACAGACAAGCACATGTATGTGTGTATGTATGTAAATATGTATGTGTGTATGTATGTATGTATTATATGTACACACACACACCACCAAGGTCACACATCCCAGGTCAAGAACCTCTGCTGTAAACTTTACCCAATTATCCATAAGGGGAGCTGATACAAAACAATATTTAAAGTAAATTAAAAACCTCACTAACAATGTAAATAGGGACCGATTATTTTATATTCACTCTACTAGACAGGTGTTAAATTAAGTGATTATGCATCATGTGTCATTGTGCACTTGCTATGATTATTTATAGGCGGATAAGAAGCCGAGTTTTTGGTCATGGGATTTTTAAAACTCAGTTTCCAATGAGTGACTCCATCTCAGACACACACATGAAGATGGACGTTTCTGTTGTGTGCGTGTAATTTTCTCTTCCTACTGTAATTTTCTCTTCCCTTAAGTCAAATGGACCTTCTCCTAGAGAAAGAATACTGGAGAGAAAATGGAAATGTAGCCTGGTGGTCTAACAGAGGAGTGCTTCTGTGGGAAAGGAGCCTCTCCCAACAGATAGCCAGTGTTTGTTGGAAAAAAGGTATAGACGTCAGAAACGTTGGCCAGAATTCCAGTGAACTGGGCGGTTGGCACCGCGGGGCTTAATGAATGCTCAGTGAACTGAGTTGATCTGAATTGAATTAATGAGCAGAATGGTGTCTTGGTTCTCTTTGTAGATTGCTGATTTTGGCCTCTCCAACCTCTATCAAAAGGATAAGTTTCTGCAGACTTTTTGTGGGAGCCCCCTTTATGCATCCCCAGAAATTGTCAACGGAAGACCTTACCGAGGCCCTGAGGTGAGTGATGTGGCTGGTGTGATGGGTAGAATTTAAATACAGAAATAGATTTCAATGGTTAATGGATGAGAAATACCCATATACATACATGGTTTTTTCTTCTTCTCATGTTCTTCTTTCCCCCAGCCCCTTTTGAGTCCCAGGACTTCTTTAAACAGATTGATGGAAAAAAAAAACACAACACAGATTGATGTGAGACTTAGATGACATGATTTATCACATTTGCAGTTGACACAGAAGCTGAGGGATATTTTGGATGAAGTCAGGGTCCAGAAAGACCTCAATGGGCTAGAATGTTGAGTTCAAGCTAAGAAGATGAAATGTAATAGGGATAAACATATGATCACTGAATGTCAGAATTAGAAAGGACATCACGAGTGTGGCCTTGGCCAAGTTATTTCACATCTGAGTCTCTGTTTGTTTGTCTGTAACATGAGAGGGTTGGACTTGAAGGCCTTGGAGGACCTGACCACAAAGGCACTCTACTGCAATCCCAACGGCGTCCCATTTATAACAGGCCATCCAACCTTTGCTTGAAGCCTTCCAGGGACGGGAGCCTCACTAGCTAGATGGAGGCAGCCTGTTCTGCCTTTGGGCAGCCAAAATTATTGAGATGTTTTTACCCTGAAATCTAACCTGAATTTGCCTCTGTTACTCCCACCTCTGCCATCTGGGGCCAAACACAAAAACTCTAATCTCTCCTTCATGCAGTGGCCTTTCAGGCACTTGAAGATAGCCAGCATGTTCCCTAGGGTTTCTCTTCTTGGCCTCATGGCTTCTGTGCCTCTGTTGAGGCAGGCTAAGCCATATTGTGGGCCGCCATATTCCCCGAAGATTAAGCATAGACTATGGATTATATCTAGAAAGGACCTCAGAGGCTAGAAATCCTTGACTTAGGGTCAATGGATAGATTTCAGGGGGTCTGTGAACTCAGATGGGCAAACATTGACATCGTCATTTTCACTAACCTCTATCTGAAATTGAATATGTCTTCAATTATGAGTGTGGGTAACGAGCATGATTCTAAGAAAGGGGTCCATTGGTGTCCACCAGCCTGCCCAGAGAGGTCCATGATAAAAAAAGGGGAAGACTCCCCTGCCCTTTCATTTTACAGATGAGGAAACTGAGGCACAGAGAAAGGGAATTGCTTGCCCAAGGTCATGCAGATAGTAAGTGTGTGCTGCTCTGACTCCAAAGCGAGTTCTGTTTTTAATGTTTGTCTACCTCAGCATCCTAAGGCATAACCTAGAGTCCCTTTGCCGTCCTGTTTGCCATCTGAACACACTCCCCAGCTTGTCAATGTCATTCCTAACAAGGGAACATAGTATTCCTTATTATGCCGTATTACCAGGGCAGAATATAGTGGCATGACCACCTCCCTAGCCCTGGCTCCTATGCTGCCATCCAGGGAGACTAAGCCTTAGCTTTTTGGACCACCATATTCCCCAAAGAGAGGCAGCCTGGGTGTTAGAAAGACACAGGTTCAAGACCTGCATCTGATACGTGCTGGCTCTGTGATCCTGGGCAAGTCACTTGTCAAACCAGAAGCGTACATGTAAGGGCATTGAATGATGGTAATAATGATAGCTAGTATTTACATAATGGCTTTATGGATTGCAAGGCACTTTACATATATTATCTCATCTGAGTCTCACAATAAACCTCTAAGGTAGTTACTATTATTATCTCCATTTTATAGATAGAGAAACTGAGGCTAAGTAGGTAAAAAGTACTGTACCTATATAATCAATACCTATTGATGATGATAATAGCCAGCATTTATATAGCACCTACTGTGTGCCAGGCACTGTGCTAAGTGCTTCACAAATATGATCACATTTGACACAACACTCCTGGGAGGTTGGTGCTTAATTATACCCATTTTGCAGATGAGGAAACTGAGGAAGATGGAGATTGTGACTTGCCCAAGGTCACATAGCTAGGAATTGTCTGAAACTGGATTTGAATGCAAATCTTCCTGAGTCCAGGCCTAGCATTCAATCTATTGCCCAATCTAGCTGCCTAATTTTTGTTTACTTATTAATTATTGTTCTCATTGAAGGGAAGAATCAGGCCTCCTTCAATCAGGCCTCCCTCCTACAGGCCCCTGTGACATTCAGCTGTAATGCTTTGGAGATTATCTGTCAAATCATAGGCAGTTACTGCATGCTGGTTGCTAAATGCAGCCTGGGGGACTTAAGGGAGAATAGGATTGAGGCACTGCCCTCTTGGCTCTGCTCATGGTCTAGGTCAGAGGTTCTTAACCTGGGCTCTATGAATTCTTTTTTTAAATATTTGGATGAATGTTGAAAACTATGTTTACATGTAATTGGAAAAAATAAAATACTATTAAGTGGAAAAGGGCAAAAAAAAAAAGATCCATGACAAAAAGTTTTCATATACAACTAAATCTGTGTGACAGCACTTTTTGTTGAAGCAAAGAGCAGGAAATAAAGCTCATCTTCATTGGTTTGAAAAAAAATTTTGGATGTTACATATATATACACACACATGTATGTGTGCATATGTATATGAATATAATAAAATAATATATACAGGGTCTTCCAAAAGTCTTCATGAAATTTTAAGCTGTAAATTTTAATTTTCTTTAATCCTCTTATTTTGTGTATTTATAAACCTTCTGAGGTGAGGTTCGTGAGTTTCACCTGACTGCCCAAGGGGGCCATGGCACAAAAAGGTAAGAGCCCATGGTCTAAGGAGACTTTGCTGGGCTTGGCCTTTATCTCTCTTCTGTTTCTCATCCTTCCGCTCCAGGTGGACAGCTGGGCCCTGGGCGTATTGCTTTACACTCTGGTTTATGGGACGATGCCCTTTGATGGCTTTGATCACAAGAATCTCATCCGCCAGATCAGCAGCGGTGAATACCGGGAGCCCACACAGCCTTCAGGTGGGTAGCCGAGCTGGCGGAACTGCCATCAAGATGGCGCCACTCAGGATTGCTGCCTTCGCAAGCCCAGCTGATACTTTGGGCATCATTTTATTACAGCAAGTATATCAAGGGGTTCCCGATCTCCCAACTGTCCCCCCTCCCCAGACCCTAACAAAGAGTACTACACCCTACAGAGAAAGATGGGTGAGTCAGCCTCCCAAGAAGAGCCCTACAAAATCCCTGGGGAAATTCCCCAACATTGTCTCCTTGTTCAGGAGCCCTCTAGACCTCATCTGCTTCCTGTTGCTCTGAAATAGCCACAGAAATAGGGGCTGGGCCAGGGGATGATGGTTCTGCTCACAGCCATGAGGATGGTTGCTGAAGTCATAGCAGCTGGGGCCTTCCCTATGCTGGTGATGCTACTTTCAACCCTCTATGTCTGCAGTCCCCCTCCCCTGCTGTTCTAACCAATCAATCCCCATTTTCCCCCTTGTCCTCTCCTTTTGAAATAACTTTTGTTTGGTTGAAACTATCATATATCTCAGTCTAAATTCACCTGACATATAATCTGGCCTGAATTTGTTTGGATCAAAATTCTGGTCAGCTTATAGCGAAACCTCTTCCTTTATTATCCAGCTGTGGCTAATAGGTAGGGAATGTAGCCACAGGAGCAGTGCTTAGCTTAAGGTAGCCTGGGAGCAACTTTGTAGGCCTCTGGCCGCTGGGAGGGATGGAGGCAGGGGTCAGGCAGGGACTTAGCTTCTGGGATATTTGGCCTATAAACTGACCCCAATTTGGGAACTATTTTTTTCCTCCTTTAACCTCAAAAGGTCAACTCCATAAACCAAGATATATGGTAGGTTTGTCTGGTCCCTGGGAAGTTCCAATAGGGTCTTTCAGCTAGGTCTGGGAGAGCAGAGGTTTCCCAGCGGGTTAGTGCAGACAAGCTGTAATATGGGAGCAGGCCCTGATACAGATCAGTTCTCTTGCCTGACCCTGAGATAGGAGGTGGGTTATATGAAAAACAGAGGGAATGGAGAAACAGCATGGCACCAGGAGCAGCCTTGGTGTCAAAAGGGCCTCGTTTCAAGGACTGCCCCTGATTCTTGCTGTCTGGGTGATTCTGGGCCAGTCACTTAATGTCTGCATGCTCCAGGCATCTCTTTAAGATAGAAAATGTTATAGAAGCTCAGAGGTCACCCAGTCCTGAGGGGTCAAATACTCATAGCTCCGTGTGACCTGAGCCAGATTAAAATGTATTGGGAATTATTTAACAAGATAGATAAAAATAAATGTGTGTGTGTTCAGTCATGTCTGACTCTTCATTTGGGGTTTTCTTGGCAGGGATACTGAAGTGGTTTGTCATTTCCTTCTCCAGCTCATTTCCCAGATGAGGAAACAGAGGCAAACAAAGTGAAGTGACTTGCCCAGGGCTACATAGCTAATAAGTGTCTGAGGATGGATTTGAACTCAGGTCTTTCTGACTCCAGGCCTGGTGCTCTATCCCTTCTGCCACCTAGATTACCCCCTCTCCCCAGGAAAATAGAGGATAATGTTAATATGTAGTTTTCTAAGTCAATATGTGACCTCCCACTTCGGCGCCACTGACCTGGTCTAATTGCTTTATTTCACAGTTGAGGAAATTAAGGCCTGCAGAGGTTAAGTGCTTTATCTAAGGTCAACCAGGCAATCTGCACTGGAATGGGAATTTCCTCACTGAGAGGTCCCCAGGCATTCTACCCCCCACTCCCTAAGTAAACAGAACATGGAAAAAGTGATCTGACTGCTAAAGGAATGGGAAATCATAATTCGATACAACCAGCTACCTCCTTTACTGTCAACATGTCCCCAGTTGGCTGTTGCCTTTCTGAAGCAGATCAGAACCCAAGAGAAAGTTTTCACAATTGTGCAGTTGTCTGCTGACCTCAGTTTCCCTACTCTGATGCATGGGTGTGTTTTAACCGAGCCCCAGACTCATTTCTCCAGGGAAGACTTTGCCTGTCATTTCCAAATGATAGTATGTGGTGTGTGTGGGTGTACGTATACCCACACGTATATATGTATGTATATATATTTATACACCTAGAGACATACATGCATATGTGTGTGTTTGTGTAAGTGTTCCTCCCAAGTAATATTTGGTAATCTGTGTTTCCTCTTTTTGTGGGGAACAGGGATGAGGATGATATCCACTGGAAGAATCTGATGGGCCTGTTCTGGGTTAAGAACTGTTTTCTTCCTCTGCCCTTTTTCTCCCCTTTCCATTAAAAAAATGACTAGAGTTGATGGAAAGGTCTGAAGCTCTATGACATTCCTTCACTAATATGGAAAAACATTCAGCTGTGTGATAGCCCGCTAGCATGTTGCTCCGAGGGGATCATGGGGCTTCAATATGAATTCTGAAGCTGTTCCACCTCAGATCCAATAGCGTAGGTTCACCCACAGCAACCATTAAGGCCTTCGTTCACGGCACCCTCTTTAATCATCTACCCGCCCAGCTCTCATTCTTTTTTCTTTTGCTTTTTGGTGAAGCAGTTGGGTTTAAGTGATTTGCCCAGGGTCACACGGCTAGTAAATGTCAAGTGTCTGAGGCCGAATTTGAACTCGGGTCCTGCTGACTCCAAGGCCGGAGCTCTATCCACCTAGCTGCCCCTCCAGCTCTCATTCTTCAGAGTCAAATTTGCCCCTTTGTTAACCAGAGACTTTTCTGTTGTTGGCTTTAGATGCCCGAGGACTGATCAGGTGGATGCTGATGGTGAACCCCGAACGCCGCGCCACCATAGAGGACATCGCCAATCACTGGTGGGTCAACTGGGGCTGCAGAAGCAGCGTGTGTGACTGTGATGCTCTGAGGGATTCCGAGTCCCCGCTGCTGGCCCGGATCATTGACTGGCACCACCGCTCCACTGGCCTGCAGGCGGAGGGGGAGAGCAAAGTCAAAAGCTCGGCCAAACCGGGGGCCTCGGAAGGTGGGTTGGAGAGGCAGAGGTCACTGAAGAAGTCTAAGAAGGAGAATGACATTGCCCAATCGGGCCAGGATGGGCCCGTGGAGAGCCCATGCAAGTCCGGCTCCAAGAGGCCCAAGAGCATCTTGAAAAAGAGAAGCAACAGTGAGCACCGGTCTCACAGTGCGGGGTTCATCGAGGGGGTGGTCAGCCCCACGCTGCCCTCGGGTTTTAAAATGGAGCAGGAGCTGTGTAGGACTGGGACACCCCTGAAGAGCCCCGTGGAGACCGAGGGAGCTGGCAAACTTGGACCCAAACAGTCGGTGACCATGCCCAAAAAAGGCATCTTGAAGAAGACCCAGCAGAGGGAATCTGGTTACTACTCCTCTCCAGAACGGAGCGAGTCCTCCGAACTGTTGGATAGTAATGACGCTCCAGGAGGCGGCAACCTCCCCTCCCCTGGGGTCCCTGACTCAGCCCGGGGGAGCCCCCATAATCTCTCTTACCGGAGGAAGGGCATCTTGAAACACAGTAGCAAGTACTCGGCAAGTAGCACGGACTCAACGCTCGTCAGTCCCGGGGTGCCCATGCTGGAATCCATGGAGGAGCGGGGCGTGCCGGGGGAAGGACTCTCTCGGAGTTACAGCCGCCCGTCCAGCGTAATCAGTGACGACAGCATCCTGTCCAGTGACTCCTTTGACCTGCTAGACCTGCAGGAGAGCCGGTCAGCCCAGCAGCGGATCCGGAGCTGCGTCTCTGCCGAAAACTTCCTCCAGATCCAGGATTTTGAGGGGCTTCAGAACCGGCCGCGGCCTCAGTACCTGAAACGGTACCGGAACCGGCTGGTGGACAACAGTTTCTCCCTGCTCACGGACATGGACGATGTGACTCAGGTGTATAAGAAAGCCCTCGAAATCTGCAACAAACTTAATTAGCGGCCGGGTGGGTGGGAAGCATGGGGAGGGGAGGGCGGGGGCAGAGGGGAGTAATGGATCACCTTTGTGCTGGTGGTCATACCTGCCTGGTTACTGGTTTACTGACAGATAGCAAGGATCTCAAAACCTGTTGGAGGGGTCTTCCTTTGCCAGATCCTGTGAGCCTGCCAAGCTGCACAGGGCGCATGAAAGGGAAGCCCTGCCCATCTGCCCATTTGGTCTAATTAGCATATACCTGATGCCATCTGTTCTGAGGACACAGTAGCTGACTGAGGGTCTGGGAGGTCTCTCTCTTTAGAAATCTCATCCAGACTGCTGCTGGGCAGGGCAGTGGGAGAGAAAGTAAAACAGGGGAGAGTCAGTCCTGAATGAGGCTACCAATTACTCTTTCTTCCCAGGAGTTTGTGGTACTGGGGACACTCTGACCAACCACTGAGCATTCCAGCCCCTCCCAAGCCCTGCTCCACGAGCTGAGTTCACTCCCTTCCAGAGCAGTAGCATCTGTAACTTGGGTCATTAGGATACTATTGGGTAAATGCCCTGATAGTCACCCCAAATGGAAGGCTTGAGTTTGGTAGCAAGAGTGTTTTGGGTGCTGGTGGGACAGACACATAACCAGTGCTTGGTTCCTGGCCCCATATGGATGCACTCTGTCATCTCTTGCTGTCCAGCACCTTTTTATCCATCTTGCTGTCCCATTGTCATATCTACCTGGTGGGCAGCGGAGGGTGGGGGAAGAAGAGAAGGTATAGTCTCTTGCCCTTAGCTCTGAGAAGAGGTTCCACGGGAGCAGGAGAGTAAAATTAGCAACAGACATAAAGCTGGGGGGAGCAGTGTCTTGGATTTTAGCCTCAATGACCAAGAACTGACCCTTCCTCAGGAACAGACATCAATCTTTTCCAAGATCGAAGTATTAACTGAAATGCTGCCTCTTAGGCTCCCATTCTTACAACGGACATCCTCTTTCACGTCTGCGATCTCCAAAGGGTTGACGGGGTCGACTCGGCTGTATTCATTGTCTGTAAGCAGTGCCCTCTTGCTAGAGGGGGTGGGCACAGGACTTGGAGGGTTAGAGTAGATTGCTTCTAGAATGTTAGCATATGGGAAGGGTGTAGCGTTGGGTCAAGGAATGGAGAGGCCATCGAATGTGCATCCCTCCAAAAAAGAATGTCACTCATCAGGTCGTAAGGGCTTGGAGGATGTATCAAAATTCTGGGTTTTTAAATGGAACTGAAATGGATCATAGGGTCATAGATTAGCGATAGAAGGAACTTGAGAGGCTACTGAGTCCAATCCTCTCATTTTGCAGGTGAGGACCTGAGGCCCAGACATGTTAAGCAATTTGTCCAGGGTCATACAACTACTCAGTGTCTGGGGCAGGGTTTGAGCCTAGATCTTTCTGACTCTCAAGTCTGGAGTGGGCATGGCACAGTTGGAGGAATGGTTAGGATTCAGGCCCTCTAAATGGGAGAAGGCTAGACGGTTGGACTCAGAAACACCAAGGTAGAACCCATAATGATTCTTCATCCTCCTAGTGGGTTATTATAGTTGGGAGGGTATGGCAGAGTCCCCAGGCCTGGACAAAGTGGAATTGTTGATTGAAAACTGCCAGGCTCTGAGAGGCAGAAAAATGAGGGAGGACGGAGCTGTTTGAGAAGAAGGCTTAGGGAGATGGAAGAGAATGCACTGTAGAGACTCTGGATCTTCAAGAATGCCATCCAGAAGTCATCTGTCTCCTCACCAGGAGGGCACTGCCAGTCAACCAGTCAACCTTTATTAAGCACTTACTGCATGCCAGGCACTGTGCTAAGCAATGGGGAGGCACAGAAAAAAGCAAAAAATTGTTGCTGCCTTTTAGGATTCCTTAGGCCAGCGAATGGGGCCAGAGGAGGGGCTCAGCTCTGTAGGAGTGTTAGAACCAGAAAGGAGGCTGGGGATGATACATATCAAAGAAATGAAGAGTCAAGAGGTGAGGTGTCTTTCTCAATGTCCCACAGAGGGTTAGCCGGAGAGGCAAGACTTGAACCCGGTTCTCAGGACTGCCAATCAATTTATGCTCTGTCCATGACATCCTAATGCTGTTGTCCTGTTTGATTTAATCTCCCTTCCTCCCACATGCACTTAACTAGGAAAATGGATGTTTCCTGAAAAATGCATGCCCCGGGGCAAAGGCTCTGGGTGGCTCGCCCCTCGTGCCATTTTGTACATCACAAACTCGACAAATGATAGAGCAAGCCTTCTTTGCTGCCAGCTCTCCGTGGACCCTTGCTGGCCTGGTCAGGAAGCTCCCTGTATGATTCAGGTACAGAGGCTGCAGACATGCCCATCGCTTTCAACACCCCGTTTTTTTCTTTGCCAAACAACTGTTAATACCCATTCAAAGGACTTTGGTGTAGTGCATTTCCAAACCCACTGAAGTACCATCTTGCTCCCAAGTGCTCTTCCCATCTCAGAACTCCCCCACTGCTCCACCCCAGTGTACTTCTGTATTCCATTCTGTGGGCAAAGATGACGACTTTAGAGCTGGAAGGGTCCTCAGAGTCCATCTAGCCCAACTGCTCATTTTACAGAGGGAGAAACTGAGGCCTCAGAAGTTTCAAAGACTCATTCAAAATCACACAAGCAATACATCATTGACCAGATCCACAGGGACCTCAGGAGGCCATCTAGTGCGACCTCCATATTTCCAGGTGAGGAAACTGAGACATAGTTATCAGAGGTGGGATTCTGAACCCAGGACCTCTGACTCTAGAGCAGAAAAGTTCATGGATTCTTTTACAGGGAAGCTTGAAATAGCAGGGAACACCTTCAGCCAACTTTTCTGCTGGATTCTAGCCTGCCTGTTAACCAGTCCTCACAGGAGTGATGTGTAATTAATTTCCGTGGAATTAATGATGCTGGAAAGGGAACCTGGTGTTCCAGGTGTCCATCCCTCTTAGGCAAGACCCCTTGGTGTCTCCGTTTACACATCTGCCCAATGGGTATACCAATCCTTCCCTTCATGGGTGAGCTACAAATCTTCCCGAATATTCAGAAAGTGCTTTGAGGTGCCAGGTGGAAATCAAAGTGTGGTTACCTGAATTGGCCTCTGTGTTCGATGTAGCCGGTTCAGGTATCAGAAGCATTTTTTTTTTCAGGTTGAAATGGGGGGTGGGATGTTGCCCAAGCCTGCTCTCTCAAGTACAAATGTGAATGAATGATCGATTGCTTATCGTCAGACTGGAAATGTTCTGTAGGGATTTTACTGGCATGTTATCATTCCTAGAAGATAAAAAAAGGAAGACATAGAGAGAGAGAGAGAAAGGAAAAACTTGACTGCACATAGTTGTTTCACTCAGTGTTGTGATTTTTATTTAATTTCTATTTTTTTTTTGTAATACAAAGTTGACTTTTTTATTTGAATTTGTCTTTTTTTTATTTATTGGTCTGAAAGCCATTTCAAAGGTATAATAATATATTTGGTGTAATTTAATTGGTGCAGTGCATTTGAAGGCTCCAGCCAAAATTGGTTTTCTCTCATTGATTTGTTTGAGCTTAGCAGCACATGGGAAAAAGCTGGAGAACTCACCCAAAGTGGATTTTTCATTGGATACTGATTTTTTTTTTAAGGTTAAATAAAAAATGCAACAAGCTGAACTGAATTGCTGTGAGCTGGCATCTTTTCGTCGTATTTGTCTGGTCTTCGGTCTTTTCTTTTTGCCCCTTCCTGCGCCATGGGCCTCCCGTGACTTATGATTAACTGGAATAAAGCATGAATGAGTTTTTCCATCACACAATTGGAGGAGCTTGGGATTGGTAGGGACTATCTAGTCCAGTCCATATATACCACCCTAGGACCATGGATCTAGAAAGGGAAGGGACCTCACATGGTCATTTAGTTCAATCCTTCATTGTATACACGAGAAGGAAACTAAGGCCCATCAGGCAGGATTTGAACCAGCGTCCCTTGACTCGTTCTAAATTCTAATTCCACTGCTGCTCATTTTGTTCAGTTTTTTAAGGGGAGACCCAAGGGGTTTTACGTGAATATTCACAAGTCGTAAAGGGATTAACTGGACAAAGGTCACCCATGGGGACTTGGGCCCTGCCAAATTGGTGCTAGGACTAAAACAATCAGGTTAGATTCATTATGTAATGAGTATTGAGTATTTACTGGGTGCCTACCCTTGTGGGCAAGAGAAAAGAAGCCTACGACTGTCTTCCTTGACCTCCAGGAGCTTACACTCTGACTGGGGAGACAAGGCATATCCAAGGTAACTGGTGATATTTCAGCTTATATGGGACACCAGCAGTGAATAAAATGCTTCCATAAAAGATGTTGAGGAAGGGGCGGCTAGGTCTCACAGTGGATAGAGCACCGGCCCTGGAGTCAGGAGAACCTGAGTTCAAATCTGGCCTCAGACACTTAACACTCACTAGCTTGTGACTCTGGGCAAGCCACTTAACCCCAATTGCCTCACCCCCCCAAAAAAATGTTGAGGAAGAAAGCAACCTAGTGTCAAAAGGTCTGGACATTTGGGTGTAGATGGTGCTTTAAGAGGCTCAGAATCGGAAAGGTCAGTGTGGATGGGGCTCTTTAGGTTGGACTCAGTGGAGAGGTGATAGGGAATAGTAGGGGGCCTGAAGCCAGAAGATCTGGGTTCACTTACTGGTTTTGTGGCCATGGATTGACTACTTTTCTCAGTCTCACTTTTCCCATCTGCAAAATGGGGGTCATAATATTATTGTTTTTCAGTCATATCTGACTCTTTGTGACTCCGTTTGGGGTTTTCCTGGCAAGGATATTGGAGTGGTTTGCCATTTCTTCCAGTTCATTTTACAGATGAGGAAACTGAGGTGAACAGAGTTAAATGACTTGCCCAGGGTCACCCAACAAATAAGTATCTGAAGCTGGATTTGAATTCATGAAGGTGAGTCTTCCTGGTTCCAAGCCCAGTGCTCTATCCACTATGGCGCCACCTAGCTGCCCAGGGATCATAATAGCTGTAACTAGTCCCCAAGGTGATAGTGCACTTTGTAAACCTTGAAGCAGCATAAATATGTGGTGAGATTTTTTTTCTGGATTTCAAAGAATGGGTATAATTTCATGGAAAAGGGAGAATAATAATGGCAGCTTATATTTCTATAGTTCTTCAAGGCTTGCACAATGCTTTACATATGTTTTCTCATTTGATCCTCAAAATAACCCGTGAGATAGGTGTCATTATTATCCCTCATTTCCAGATGAGGAAACTGAGGCAGACAGAGCAAGGTAAGTGACTTGCCCAAGGTCACACCGCTAGGGTCTAAGGTAGGATTCAGATTCAGGTCTTATGCTTTACCCACTGTGTTACTTTCTCAATCCAGAGAGAGAGAGTAGCAAAATTAAACTTGACTTATGGTGGTCCCTGGGGTGGGAGGAATGAAGCTGTTGGCTAGTATGGCAAATGAAAGTTGTAGGTTGCCTGGGTCAGGTGGGGCAAAATTTTAGGATTTAAAATGAGAGGACAATATGGTGGGACTGGGTGGGGGGGAAGAGAATGACTTGAAAACATTTAATTCAACAAGCATTTATTCAGCACCAATTATTTGCAGATTACTTTTATTGGGTACTGAGAAGGTGCAAAGTTTAACTAAGACAACTGTAAGCATTATTTCAAGGTTTATCTAGTGATTGAAGGGGTTGGGAAGTCTGGATCATAGATCTAGGTGTAGAAGCCAGGAGAAACCTCTAAGTTTCACATCCCTTCTTCCCAGCCTCTGTTGGCAAATGAGGAACCAAGTGACTTGCCCAGAGGCACATAGGTAGTAAGTAACCCTAAAATGTGTTTCTAAGAAATTAATTGCATGGCAAGGTAGGCCACTGTTACATGTATTTCAATAGCATCTTACTGTTCTTTTCCCATGTAGTTCCTCTCTCCTTCTTTCTCTCTTTCCCTCCTTCCCTCTTTCTCTTCTATCTCTGTCTCTCCCTCTCTCTCTTTTTCATTTCTCTGCCTGTATCTCTCTCTGTCTCTGTCTCTGTCTCTCTCTGTCTCTCTCTCTCCCTCCCTCCCTCTCTGTCTCTTTCATCTCTCTGTCTCTCCTTCCTCTCACCCAAATCTCTCACTTTATTTTCTCCCCTTTAAAAACTAGATCCCAGTGTGGACATCATCTGGGGACCATGTGTTGGGGAGAGCAGCCATCTTTCATTAAAATAGTGCAGTCACAGCTGATCCAATTTATAGGGTTGCCACACATGCCTAACAAAATATTGTATGACCAATAAAATTACTGTGCTCTGTGTAATGCACTAGTAATTAATGTTGTGAACCAACTTTTTGAGCAGCCCTCATATTTTGCGCACAAATGAAAAGGAACTTTTTTTCACATTCTCATTCCTGGTGGTTGTGCTGAAACGGTTTGCTTATGCGATCCAGGTACTCTGGCAGGAGATGTCTCCCAGTGCCTTGGATTTGCAGTAATGGCTTTTTATCTGGTGGCAATCTCTTTCAACTACTAGCAGCCTTTTCTCTGTCACCAACCAGAGCCATATGTTCCTTCAAAAGAAGAGACTTCCTCCCTTTCTGCTCCGTTCCCACTGTTACTCTTTCATTCTTTCCCCATGCTCTCATTACCTGACATGTTGATGACTACAATGGCCTACTAGCTGGTGTTCTTGGCTCCAGGCAGCATGGTACAATGGAAAGAACACTGGCTTTGGATGTACGAGACGTGAGTTCATCGTTTGCCTCTGATGTCTACCACTTCTGTGACCTTCATTTCCTTGGGCCTCAGTCTCCTCATTTGTAAAATGAAGGAGTTAGATTAGGTGACCTCAGAGATCCCTTCCAGTGCTAGTTCTATAAACCTGTGACCTTGATGTTGCCATAAAAGTGGGCACTCATGACTGGTGCTCTTGTTTTTGAGGCTCACTTCAAGAGGAAGAATCCCTATACTAGCTCCAATGAAAACAAAACAAAACAAAGCATTGTCATAGCCAGAGAGAAAGAATGTAGTAAGATTTGGTGGAATGAGTACTGGATTTGGAATTGAGAGAATTTTTGAGTTCAAAGTACAGTCCTTCCATTCATTCTTCCATCTGTTCACTCTTCGCTTCAACAAAAAATATACTAATTAACAAACATTTATTAAGCACCTACTATGTGTCAGCCATTGTGTTAGGTCCTAGGGATATAATGAAACAATCTCTACTTGTAAGGAGCTTATACCCTAATCACCAAGACAAGCCATACACACATAAACACATACTGAATAAATACAAAGTGGATACATCTAAAGTAGTTTCATACAAAGTGGTTTGGGAGGGAGGGCACTAGCAGAAAGAGGAATCAGCAAAGGCTTACTGGATGGGGTATTGCTTGAGCTGAGTCTTAAAGGAAAAGGGGGATGCTGTTGGGTGGTGGTGAGGATTGAGGGAATTCCAGTGCAGATAACCAGTGCAGATGTCCAAAAGATGAAAAATGGAGTATCACGTGTGAGGAAAAGAGAGAAGGGAAATTTGGCTAGATCACAGAGCTTAAGACAGGGAGTGATGTCTAGTGAGTTTGGAAAGCTAAATTGGGGTCAATTTGTATGGGTTTTTAAAAGATCAACAAAAGACTTCAATCTGTTTTATCCTAGAGTCAATAGGGAACCAATAGAGTTGACTGAGTAGGGTAGTGCACTTATGGAAAGTCCCTTTGTGGGATACCTTGAGAAACTTGAGGGAGGCAGACCAGTAAGGAGGACGCGCTTGCAATAATCCAGGTGAGAAGTGATGGAGACCTGAGCAAGGGTGATATCTATGTGAGTAGAGAGAAGGGATCCAACATGAGAGATGTTGAGATTGAAACAGCATGATTAGATATGTGAGTGAGAGGGAGGGGGGAGGAGAAAGAGAGGAGAGAGAGAGAGAGAGAGAGAGAGAGAGAGAGAGAGAGAGAGAGAGAGAGAGAGAGAGAGAGAGAGACAGAGAGAGAGAGAAAGAGGAGAGAGAGAGGAGAGAGGAGAGACACACAGAGAGAGATAGATAGAGAGAGAGAGAGAGGAGAGAGGAGAGACACACAGAGAGAGATAGATAGAGAGAGAGACAAAGAGGAGAGAGACAGAGAGAAAGGGAGAGACACAGAGAGAGAAAGAGAGAGAGAGGAGAGACACACAGAGAGAGATAGATAGAGAGAGACAAAGAGAGGAGAGAGACAGAGAGAAAGGGAGAGACAGAGAGAGAAAGAGAGAGAGAGCAGAGAAAGAGAGACAGAGAGAGAGGGAGGAAGAAGAAGAAGCAGAGTTAAGAATATTTGGGAGAGGGAGACAGTTTAGGGGAAAAGTTAATGAATTCAGTTTTCAGCATAACAAGTTTGAGATTTCACAGGGGAATCTAGTTAAACATGTCCAATAGGCAATTGATGATGCAGGTCTAAAGCTCCACAGACAGACTTTGGTGGGAAATGTAAATTAGAGAGTCACCTGCATAGAAATGATAGTTGAATCCAGAGGACAGAAGAGGTCTAGGACAGCACCTTGGGAAACAGGGGACATGTTGTGGATGATAAATAGGCAAAGGAGATTGAGACAGTGTGGTCAGCACCAGGAGAGAGGTAGTGTTCCAACTCAGAGAGGAGAGAATATCCAAGAAAAAATGGTCAAATGCATCAGATAGGTTGAGAAGAATAAAGACTGAAAAAACCATCCCATTTGGCAATGAAAAGAGTATTGGCTCCTTTAGTGAATGCTGTTTCACTTCTGAGTGAGAAGTGTGGCAAGTAGATAGCTTTTTCGAGGAGGAAAGGGAAAGATAGGATAATATCTTGAAGGGATGATAAGGTCTAATCAGGTTTTTTTTTTAAGGATAGGGAGAGATGAGCATGTTTGAAGGCAGCAGGGAAGGAATTAATAGATAGGGAGAGAAGTTAAAGATTTGAGAGAGACAGGATGATTGAGTTTATAATATGGGATCAAGGGCACATGTACAGGGGTTAGCCTTGGCAAGGAAAAGTCTACCTCTGCCAAAAACTGGGAGAAAGGAGTGTAAGGGTGGAGACTGATTGAACCAATCAGTCACCCCACCTCACTTAAGGTAACAACCTTAAATAGGGGAGAGCACTTCTTTAGTCAATCAGTCAAAGACATTAACTAGGCACAAAAAAGCCCTACCCCCATTTGGAAGAAGAGAAAGCCATTGGATGAATGAATTGATGCTGCACAAGAAATATTTTGAGGTCTCTGAAGGAGACTCAGTCACACCCTTATATAAAAGAGTAAGCCTGTACAGAACCCAGACATGTGAGTGTCAGGCTAGCTCAGTCATGGAATCAGTTCTAGCCAAATCCTTGAGAGGAAATTCCTTGGGAGCGGGGAGGGATTGGGAAGGAGAAGAGCCTGGATGAGAGAATGACCTTATGGACTTCAAAAGGCTGGAAGATCAAGAAAGGAGGAAGTTCAGAAGCCAGAAGGAGCCGATCTCACTTGTAGCATCTAGCTCAGCCCACAGAGGAATAATCAGGCCAAAGGGCAGCCCACAATTCTGTTGCTCTGAATCAACAGAGCTTCCCAGATGGCTGATAGGGGCACCTACTGTTGCTTCTGCTCTTGCTCACATCTAAACCCAGGTGAGAAACTTGCAGAGCTCAGACCAGTAGGGCGGAATCAGACTTTGCCCTTAATCAGACCACTTTGGGAGCTCTGAAAGCTTGCAGGTCCTAGCCTGTGCTTCAGAGCCTGGAGTAACATAACACCCAATGCTCCAAACAAACAGCAAGACCAGCCCTGTCTTTACCTCGAGTCTGAAGTCAGGAAACAGGCTGGAGGAATAGGCACAAAAGAACTCTATCATGACGATCTTTTATGGTGGCAAGGATGCTCGAGACACAAAGGTAAAGGAAGAGGATGACTCCAAAACATTTACAAACAAAGAAAAACACAGCTTGGGCACAAGAATTCCTTGAACACATGGAACAAGAGTTAAAAAAAACCCAGTTAAACTATTTTTATAAATGGAATGGAAGCACTTGTGGAGAAAATTGGAAGAGAAATGAGAGTCATAGAAGAATGAATTGGAAAGGGAATTAACAGCTTGGCACAAGAGGCACAAAACCTTATCCAAGCAATAAACTCCCTGAAAATTAGAATGGACCAAATAAAAGGCAATGACTTCATGAGGCAGCAAGAGATAACAAAACAAAGTTTAGAAGCTGAAAAAAGAGTAGACACCTATACAAACATGAAGAGGGGTGGGGGAGCAGCTGATGCCTGAATCTCACTCTCATCTGAACTGGTTGAAAAGAAGGAAGAATACACACACAGAGTTGAGTCTAGAAAAAACACTTTACTCAACAGGGAAAGAGAAGGGAAAGGGGGGAAAGAGAGAAAGAGGAAGGGCGAATTAGAAGGAAAGTAGATTAAGTTAGGTATTATTCCTAGGCAAATTAAACTCAGAGGATGTACAAAAATATTTATTGCTCTTTTTGAAGTGGCAAAGAATGGGAATCTGAGGGGTGCCTGTAAATTGGGGAGTGAATGAATAAGTTGTGGTATATCAATGTGATATACCTCCTGACAGAAAGGGGAAGGACTTAGAATGCAGAATGAGACAAAAAAATTGTTTGTGGACATTGGCCAATGTGGGATTTGTTTTCATTGACTATACATGCTTTAATGAGTTTTGTTTTTCTTGTGTTCTCATTTGGGGGGTGAGGTGGGATGGGAGGGTAAGAAGACAGAACTTGACAAATGAAAACAAATGAAAGAAAAAAAAACCCAAAAGACTGGATAATTTTGGACTTCCCATGGCTATCCTAGCAGTATTTCTTTAATAGCAGTGGCTGATGGAACTCTCTAATGTGGAACCGAAGAGAAACTAGACACACCACGAAAAGAGTCTACAAGAGTCTACAAGAATCTCATCAGAAAGCTACATTATAACTAAGGGTAAAAGTACTCTATGAAATGAGAGGACTTCCATCAAACCGCGGGGTGTGAGTTATCCCTGTTGACAGAAGTAATAAGGGGAACTAACTCTAACAACTGTCCAAGTATGAACTTGGACAGATCATGACCTTTCTTCAGCATCCCCGTACTACCCTATAAAATTTGGGGTTGGTCTAGATGACTTCCAACGTCTTTCCTCGTGCTGGATTTATGATGCTATGACTCTGGTAATGTTCCAAGACAAAAGTTGCATTGATGGAGGACCCCCTCACTGATAATTCTGTACCCGCCCACCAAAAAAAATGGCCCATGGTTCTATGCTTTTATGGGCTTTTAAAATCTTGAACATTGGGGCAGCTAGGTGGCATAGTGGATAGAGCACAGGCCCTGGAGTCAGGAGGACCTGAGTTCAAGACCCACCTTAGACACTTGACAGTTACTAGCTGTGTAACCCTGGGCAAGTCACTTAATCCCAATTGCCTCACCAAAAAGCAAAAAAAAGAAAACCCAATAAAATCTTAAACATCATTGAGTATGTTTCTATTCTGACCCAGCTTTATGTCATCTGCTAATTTAACAAGCCCGCCTTCTATGTCTTTCGCTAAGCTGTTGATAGAAGTGCTGAACATTCAGCCTATAAAGAAGTGCATGGATATAAGCAAGACTTAAGATAGTGTGCGTCCAGAGAGCTGGAGACCAAAGGGAGAGGAATCATTTCCCATCATTCATCCCGTCGATGCCCCACTCATTCAGGCCCAGATGACATTGACCAGACTCCATGGTCTATGTTTTCATCTCTAATTCCGCAGACGTAGAATGGGAGGAGGGAAAGAGTGTGCCTCTTTTTTTTTTTCATAGCTGCTTGCCCATCTGCTATTCCTTAAGTGTCCATGGGAAGGGAGACCTCCAGCTGGTGGGCCGCTCCCACCAAGCCATTTGATTCCAATAGCCTTGAGCACCCAGAGCTGATTGTTCCCTAGTCTTCGGCTATTGGGCATCACACCCCAGCAGCCCTGCACATGTTTTCCACTGCGACCTTGCCCTGAGGATAGTGAGACTCCCGGGGCCTGGATGCTTAGGGGGTCCTTCGGGATGATGTGTGGAAGTGCCAAGTGCCACGCCCCAGACATAAAAATCCAGCTGGGGGTGGGCATGATGAGAGCTGCTTCCAGGCAGTCAGACCTCCTAAAACGTTGCAGTAAAGGTCTGTTTGATGGTGAACAGAACTCCAACCCCTATTTCCAGGAAAGCCACAAATTCATAGATTTACAGCTAGAAGGAACTTTAGAAGTCAATCTAGTTCACCCCTTCCCATTTTGCAAAGGAAAAAAACTGAGGCTCAGGAATAGAATTTGAACCCAGATCTTCTGAATTAAAATCTAATGCTTTTTTTCCTGGTTACTTCTTGGAGTTAGGGATTAGAATTTGCAAAATCTGCCATTGTCAGCCTCTTTCTCCAGCATGATTGCAGATTGCCGTGGTCCTCCATTTACATTTCTGTTCCTATCATATTAAGCTCCTTGCTGTTCCCTGCCCATGGCATGCCCCATGGCGTGTCTTTGTACCAGGCTGTCTCCTGCACTTGAAATTCTCATCTTTCAAGGCTTAACTCAGGTGCTGCCTGAGTTATGGGGAGACCTTTTCCCATGATCCTCTAAGGGATAATTCTCTCCTTCCTTAAATAAGTTTGAGTGTGTATAGGGGAGGAAGGCAACACAAAATATGATTTGTATTTTTTTATTCTTGTGGCATCATAGCTGCTGGTAGAACTTAAGCTCTTTGAGGTCCAGGATCATTTTTGGTTTTATGTATCCTCAGACACTAGCATAGGACCTTGCAAAAAGTAGGTATTTAATAAATATTTATTAGGTTGACTTCACTTGAACCTAGAGAGTTAGTTTTTTGCAGCAGGTGATGGAGAAAATGAGCCCAGGGAATCTCATTTCCGAAAGCAAAAGGAGAAAGCCCTATGGACTGGAATTTGTGAATCAGCGAGGAGAAAAACATGCAAATTCAGCAGCCATCTGAGTCAGGAGGGAAATCTTTAAACCACTGGGCTTTGGTCCCCATGCCAGGAGATGCGTATGAAGCAAAGCACGGCACATGTGCCAGGACAAAGGAAGTCAACTCATTGGTGCCATCCTCATGTGGCTCTTTCAGCTGTGTTCTTTTGCAGATCTTTCCCCATAAACATTGTGCCTAATCCCAATGAGGCAGCTCTCAAATGCCAGGGACCAAGGGGATGGGGCCAAGGAATCTGGATTGTCCAGCTTGCCAAGGCCATCCTAAGAATTTGAAAAACAACTTACTTCAAAGATAGAGCAGAATGATCAGTTTCTGGAGTCAGAGGGCCTGGGTTCAAATTCATGAGCTTGGACAAATCACTTAATTTCCCTAAGCCTCAGTTTCTTCATCTGTAAAATGAGGAATTGAACTAAATAACCATTAAAGTCCCTTCTAGTTCAAAATCAACGTTCTTGATTCAACAAGCACCTGTTGTGTGGCCAGGTACACGGTAGGTACTGGTGATACGAAGACTAACCAAATAGTCTCTGCCCTCAACAACCTTATTATGTGCTCAAAAGCAAATGTCCTGCTGAGAGCGCCTGTACACAGGCAGGTCCATGTTGTTGTTTACTAGATGGAGGTTAGAACAAGATGTGTTATAGACAAGATCTTGACATTCAAGAAACAAAACAAAAAAGTCAGCATATTGGTTTTCCAAGGAAGTCAGGTATCTGTATATCTTGTACTCAAATTTGGGTCAATGACCCATGATAGAATCTGCAGAGGCCTGGTGTTCATTTAGTAGGATTGCTCTGACAAATGGGACGCTGGTGTAATGGAAAGACCAGAGCAAGAAAAGTCAGGAGATTCAGGTTCCAGTCTTTGCTTTGTTACTAACTGGGTATGTGAAGTTGGCCAAGTCACTCCTCCTCTGTGAACTTCAATTTCCTTTTCTACAAAATGAAGAAAAGATAATTTTAAAAAATGCTGGGAAAAGATGATACCAGGGTCCCATGATCTCTGACTGCCAGGGGCTTGTGACTTATGACACCAGAACAGATGAAACAGAGAGGACTCGAAAGCTTCTGTGAAGGACAGTTGTCACTGATGTCACATAGTCATGGCTGCTTGGCTCTTTGGTTAAATCTGTTGAAGAGTCCCAGGAGCTTGTCGTCCAGCTGGAAGCATGAAACTTTCTCAAGAGATGCATGAAATACGTCCAGGAAAAGCTCCCCAGGTAACCAGACTCCTCAGAGCTTTGCCAAAGATGTCTCACATGGCTTTGTGGTCCACAGTGTAAAGGCCACTTTCAGAAGGCCAGCCCAGAGACTTGGGTTTTCCCTGCTTTAATATGTTGCCTATAAGTAGCAGCAATTGTCCCTACTCCCTTGCCTTTGGAAGGTTGGAACAATATAAAGATCATCCATGAACACTCAGAGTTGGGACAGCAACATATTCTAGAGAGAAAGGATAGAATGAGAGATACATTGTTTATGTTCCAGATGTTCTTCTCATTTGCAATGTTCTGCTGCCCAACATCTGGGAAACTGAAGGGAATCCATATTTGAGTAGGAGTAGGAGGTGAGTGGGTATCTGAGCTTATTCTTTTTGGAAAAAATAGAATGCCTCCCCCTTTGGCGAGCAATGAGGTTGGGAGACTCTTTGTTCATGACATTATCAGGCATTTAGCACATGCCAGGCAGGGTAAGGAAACACTGCTTTGACGCAAGCTTGTTGCTGAAGAATTATACACCGTCAGCTAAATAAAGCTGATATGATAGGAATGTCTGACAGGTTTTATTTCTTTCAGCCTCTCTGGTCTTGTTGTAACCTGAGTCCCAAAGCCCATTGGCATGGGTGGGACCCTCTCCTCATTGGTGGAGATCAATGCCCAACACCTGCATGATGGGAGTTGGCAAGAGAGAGGAGGGAGCTCTACTCATGTCCTTGGTTCATAAGATTTGTAGACACTTTGGGCACTTCTGGCTTCCAGCTTCAAGAGAGATGATGGGCAAGGCCAACGCCACTTTAGGCAGCTTCTGAAGGCAACATAAGAATCTGGAAGGAGGCCAACATGAGAGTAGCTGGCAGTCTCCATCATGTCTCTATCATCAGCTTGCCACACTAGAGATTTGGGGGAATTTCCCCTTGGGTGAGATCTGGCACTCTCTCTCTTTCTCTTTCTGTCTGTCTGTCTGCGTATCTGTCTGAGTTACCTAACCCTAACCCTCACTCCCAGTGGGAGAGTTCTTCACTTTGTATTGTCTAGTATATAATTCTCTAATGCATACCTTCTCTGATTTCTGTTGTGCTACTGACTTAGATAATAATAAAAATTATCATTATTATTTTTCTATTCACTGTGTGTGTTTATCTGCGGAACTGTTATTTGTGGGAAGGGAGTCAAGCCTTAGATACAAAGCTCGGGAACTCCTCTCCCCATAACTGTTAATAAACAGATATCAGGAGTTTAGCTTGGACCTGAAAACTACATCCCCTAGACTAATAACATTTAAGGGAGCAGATAGATATAATTCTAACCCAATACCCCTGTTTCTGAGGAAAGCAGAGTGACCTCCATTCCCAAACTGGTGACAAAACCCACACTCTTCCTCCTCTGCCATGCTGCCTTTATGGACCTTGATTTCTTTCTCTATAAAATAGGGAGGTTAAACTAGAACAGGTGTTCTTTGCTTTGGCTGTCAGCCTGGGGAAGCCTATAGGCCCCTTCTCAGATACCTATTTTTAAATGCATAAAATAAAACACATAGGATGACAAAGATTATCGAGAGTTAGTGAAAATAAAGATGCTGGTTTTTCCCCATCCAGGTTCATGGACCCATGCTGAAATCTATCCCTCCTTGGTTGGGGAGGAACAGTCACCACCTTTGACAGACTTAAGAAGACTGATCAACATGTTGACCATCCATGATCGCAGAGGACCAATGATGAAACCTGCTGCCCTTCTCAGACTCCCCCCTTTTCCCACGGCCTGAAGACCATTGTGGCTGTCTCTGGCAGTAGCCCTTCCTGTTCTGATTTGGAGGTCTTAGTTCCAGGCCCATTGTGACGGAGTGGAGAGGACGCTCTTATTTTGGAGATGTCAGCTGCCTTCCCAGTTCAGAGAGGGGTGGGTGTTCTCTTCATACCCTTCTTCCTTGTTAACTGGTGTGGTACCCAAGGCAGTAGGGCACTTCCTTCTTGACCTTGCCCATATGATCCAGTTACAAAGACACGGCTTTTACAGGTAGTCTAGAGTCTAGATTCTGGACCATTAGTGCTCTTTCCTACAATACTTTGCAGATGGCACCCTGGGAGTTGTAGCACATCTCCACAGAGGTCACAGAAAGGACAATTTGGAGTCAGGAGAATCCATAGCCCACAAGCACAGGTAGGAAACCTACCAAGGGTTCAACCAAAGACATTGGCAAAGGGACAGAGTGATGAGTGAAAAGCATGGATCTGAGAGGGCAGGCCACACATAAACCCAGAATTGGGAAATCAGTCAGGAAGGATGAACACTGAGTCAGTAAAAGTAAGGTAGGAGTAAGTGGGATAACAGAGCAGAAGGGCCAGCTAAGGTAAGAGAGAAGACTTCTTCTTCTTTTTTTTTTTTGGTTAGGCAATGGGGTTAAGTGACTTGCCCAGGGTCACACAGCTAGTAAGTGTTATGTGTCTGAGGTCAGATTTGAACTCAGGTCCTCTTGACTCCAGGGCTGGTGCTCTATCCACTGCACCACCTATCTGTCTCTGAGAGAAGACCTGATAAGCACCTGGGATCAAAGGCCTTAAGTGGTGTTGGAAAGGACCTCAGAGACCATGCAATCCTCTCATACAGTTGAGGAAACTGAGGCCCAGGAATATGAAGTGACCTGCCCAAGGTTACATAAGTAGTGTGCGTCAGGGGTAGGATTTGAATACCGATCATTTGACGCCTGCGTTGGTACTGTTTCCACTGTACAAGGAAGTTGGGTAGAAATTGTAGAGAAGCAGGTTCTAGCTTGATATGAAAAAGAACTCCCTGATGATTAAAACTGTCAGAGTTGAATAGATTGCTTTTTTCTCTCTTTCAAAAAAAATTCCTCCTCCTCCTTTAAAAAAAAAATTAGATTAGGTAGGAAGGTAGGAGGGATATGTTCAGAAATGAAGGTTATATAAAAGCAAAAGATAACAATAAAATGAAAAAATAAGGTAAAATAGAAAGCTACCGGACCACACTACTGGAGGGGCTCCATACCAGTGACCTAGGCTGGGGTAGGGGGTGCGGCCTGAAGGCCACAAGTTCCCTACCCCTGGCCTAGGCTCTCTCTTCTCCCATGACAGAGTATCTGTCCTCAACCACTTGTCCCAAGTGTGGTTTGAAGTACTTGCCTTGGGCACTAATATTCTGCTAGCAAGGATTCTGCCAGGGCACACAGGCAATTGGACTGGCATCTGGAGCGGGCCACCCTTCACTCAAGTGATGCAAGATGCCACCAACAGTATAAACACATATGGAGCAAAGGACTTTATCAAGACAGAGTCAGGGGGTGGCTAGGTGGCTCAGTGGGAAGAGCACTGGCCCTGGAGTCAGGAGGACCTGAGCTCAAATGTGGCCTCAGACACTTGATGCTTACTAGCTGTGTGACCCTGGGCAAGTCACCCATTGCCTAGCCAAAAAAAAAAAGAGTTAGGAAAGTGGACTTGAGTGTTAAAGGTGTAAAAAGAGCAATGAAGACCCAATGCCTTGAGAAATGGACCCCATGGTTCCGGATTATGCTGCCAATGTCAATTAAAAATGAAAAATGAAACCCCACTAATGACAGCAGCATGTCCCACTGCTCCTGGCTCCCAAGCCATGCTGTCAAGATGCTCGATAGTTTTCTCTTTCTGTTTCTCTCCTTCCTCTTCTCCTTGGCTTCCCCCACCTTTCCTTTTCATCTCTTATTCCTTCCTCCAAGGCTTAGGGACCCAGAAGAGGAAAATCTCCTGGAGATTGTATTTCTGATCCCCAACTTTGGAAAAGTTATCAACTGCTTTCTCTTTTCTTTCTTGATTACTTTTATCTTCTCCTTGTACCTTTCTTTCTCTTCTTTGCTTTTCCTCTCCCTTGTAATTCCCTTTCTTCTCTCTCTTCACATTTCCTACACTTTTCCTTTTGTCCACTTTCTTTGTCTTCTAGCATTCAAGACCCCATACAATATGGTGCCATTTTACCACTTCAGCTGTTATGTTATGTGACTATCCTCCATCCTTTAACCAAAGTGGAATACCCTGTATTCCTTGCACTGTGCTTTCCTACCTCCAGGCCCTTGCTTATACTGTGCTCTCTGCCTGAAATGCCCTCCTGTTGAATTTTCACTCAACTTTTAAAGGTCAGCTCAGATACTGCCTCCTGCCAGAAGTCTTTCCAAATCCCCCTAGTTAGTAATGACTTTCCTCCCCTAATGGATTTCAAATGTCACCTTTGGCACCTTCATAATGCACTTATATTAGTCTACATTAGTGTTATTTGGGCATATATATATATGTATATATATATATATATACACATATATATATGTATGTGTGTGTGTATGTATGTATATGTAAACTCTCTCTACTTCAACAACAAGAAATGATTAAACTAAATATATGTCAGGTACTGTACTAAGGACTGTGAAAAATAATGTGAAAAACAGCATATCCCTTTGTGGAGTGTGTGGGGGAGAGCAAAGTATAAGACGCTGGGAAAGATGCCAAGTTGTAAAGGGCTTTAAATGCCAAGCAGACATCTTCTTCTTTTGTGTTTTTTTTTTTCTGATGAGCAATCTGGGTTAAGTGACTTGCCTAGGGTCACACAGCTAGTAAGTGTCAAGTGTCTGAGGCCGAATTTGAACTCAGGTCCTCCTAATTCCAAGGCCGGAGCTCTATCTACTGCGACACCTAGCTGCCCCAGACATCTTTCTTTTTGACCTTGGAGATGATAGGGAGTCACTGGAGCTTGCTGGATAAAGGGTCTGACCTACCTGCACTTTAGGAAGATCATGTTGGCTTTGTGGAGGGTGGGCTGGGCTGGGGAGAGACTTGAGGTGGGGAAACCAAGAGGAAGGCTTTGTCCTAATTCAGGTGAGACACGATGAGAGTCTGGGGTATTAGCTAAGTCACCTTGAACAGCAAGACTTTTGAATATTAAGTTTTCATCGCTAGAAATGATGCCTATCACATATATAAACTCTCATGTCTGCACACTTGAATCACTTGGGATCAGAATTCCTAATCTGCTTAAAAATCTTCCAAATGCAGAATTTGAGTGGGTTTTGAACCCCTTTGTCAAAAGCATAAAAATGCAATGTTTTCTGATTAGTTAGCAATAGCAACTGATTGATGTCATGGAAATTTACTCAATGAGTTTCAACAAAATCTTTGCATAATTGTGGATGGGTTTGAAAAATGGCTATCATGGTTTTTGCAAGCACAGAATATAGTGCTTACTGAATGACACACTCTATTTGAATTCTCTGTAGCAATGGTGAGGTATGTCCTTCAGCTATGCTAGCCACTAAAATTAGATAAATTTAGAACCAGACCTTCTTTTGAATTGCATCACAAAGTTGAACTGGGATTTTCAAAAGCAATGAAGAGTATTAAATTACATTCTCACTAACTAATCCTATCTCAATGAGAAAAAGGTTTTTGTACTGTTAAAAATATTGATATTTTTAAAAGCAATGCTTACTTCATTTTGA
Organism: Phascolarctos cinereus; assembly: GCF_003287225.1. Lineage (NCBI taxonomy): Eukaryota > Metazoa > Chordata > Mammalia > Diprotodontia > Phascolarctidae > Phascolarctos > Phascolarctos cinereus. The sequence continues at coordinate 274,950,010 of NW_027555514.1, read as the reverse complement.
TCTCTCCCTTTAAAATGTCTAATTTTATGATGCATGTTGGACAGCCCTGAGTAGTGGTAGAATCTGGGGAGTAAACTGTGTCCTCTCATAATATATTAGTACAGTAGAACATGTACATAATTTGTGTGTGTATGTATATATATGTATGCGTGTATGTATGTATGCATGCATGCATGCATGCATGCATGCATGTATCAGGAGGTTTATAGATGCTCAAAAATCCTTTACTCTTAGGGATTTGAAATCCAAAAAGTTTAGAGAGCACTGCCCTAGCTGATAACATGTTTTACTTACTCAAAATCTGGGCTCACTGACTTGAAAGAAGCAATTAACAGAGAAACTAACAATAATGTCATCAATAACAGGAAGAGCAACTCCAATTTCATAGGGCTCAATGAACCCTCCAAAGCAGGTTGTGAAAGTCTATCTATCCCCATTTCACAAATAAAGAAACTGAGGCTTGCCTAGCAGCTAGAAAACACAGGATCCAGATTTGAACCTGGGCTTTGGTTCTGAAAGCTTTGTAACACCCTCCCTGAAAGTTTTCACACCCTCCTTTGGCTGAACCAGCTGTCAGGAAACCCATCCCCAGGCACCCTAGGCTCCTAAATGGGCTTGTCTTCCAGGCTTCGCCAGGCTGAGTGCTCTTCTCTTTCTGATTTCACAACTGTGCTTTCTCCCATCTGTTTTGAATTGGTCCACTCTGTTCATCTTTACTGTCTGCCTCTTCCCATTACCAGGCCACTGCCTCTCCCAGCTAGAGGGTCATTTACACAATCTAATCGACCTCTTCCTCTCCAGTTTGCCAATGCAATCCTGGTTTTTCCCGGAGTCCACCTGCCTTTCTGCCCGCAATGATTTGCGAACAAGATGTGCTTCTGGGAGTTTTCTGTCCATTTTTTCCAGAGTGGTTCCTCCTCCGAAAGGTGTCCCATCACAAATTTAGAAGATTTACATTCTGTTGGGCTCCCCTTTAGAGAAGTCTTCCTTCATCTGCATTGGTAGAGGGAACTTCCTCACCTGGGAGTCCCCGATCCCAATGACATTTCAGGACCAGTTCCTTTTTCTACATCAGTTGGGGTTAAAGGATCAATTTCAGGCTCTGGACTATTCAGGGTCCCTGGATGTGATCTGGGCAGCAGGAAACAATGAGCTTTCTCTCTGGCCCCCTCCGTTCTCAACATTTCTATGTTGCAACAGGCCAGAGAAAGAAAAATGACCTCAACTCCTGTATGCTCAACTGAGACATGCTTCCTCGAGTAGTCATGTGCACATTGAAGTGGTCTAAATAGACCAGAAGCAGTCTGGGAGCTGAGCTAAGTGCCAACAAATACACCAAGTGGAACGAGCATGGCTAGGAGATGCATGTGCCCACTGTACCACAGAGGAGCTACGTAAGTCATGGAAAGAGCCCTGGATTTGGAGATGGAGAATCTGGATTCAAATCTTGCTTCTGATCCTGGGTGACTAGTCACTTCACCTCTGAAGGCTTCAGTTTTATCTTCTGTTAATACTAATGGGGGTACAGTAGTTCTCATTCTGCCTGTATCATTGGGGCAATGTGAAGATTGAATGAATCAGCCTGCCCTTAACTGGCTGTGTGACTTTGAGCAAATCCCTCTGTATCTCGGCTTCCTTTTCTGTAAAGTGTGTCACTCAGTCAATCAGTTAATTTGAGATAAGTTCTGGAGATTCAAAGAAAGGCAGGAACAGAGTCTGTGTTTCTTGATGCCAGACCACGGCCAGGGGCCCTGAATAGGTCAGAGCCCTGAAATTAATCCTTTAACCCCATAGGTTGTTGTGTTTGTCCTTCATTCTCGAAGAGGACCATGACATCAGGGAGATGATGACATGACTTCCAATTGACTTTGATTTGAGTGAGGGAAGGCTGTGTAGGGTTACCAGTCTCGCTTTCTCCTCCAGGGCCATCTGGGTTCAGTGGCCAGATATTCATCAGGACGACTGGAGATGTGGTGCAGTGGATGCAGCTCTGTTTCTAGAGACAGGAGGACTACATCTTCCTGAGTTCAAATCTGACCTCAGACACTTACCAGCTGTGCGACCCTGGGCAAGTCACTTAACCCTGTTTGCCTCAGTTTCCTCGACTATAAAATAAGCTAGACAAATAAAAGGCAAGCCACTCCAGTATTCCTTAACTCCAACTAATGTAGAAGTAGGGATTGGTCCTTCAAGGAACTCACATTCTAATGAAGAAGAGGGGGCTGGAGAAAAGACTCAGACCTCAATGCTGTAGGGAGCCCCATACCCAAGGTATCCTTCTATTAGAATGTAAGCTCCCTGAGGACCAAGGTTGCCTTACTTACTGGACTGGATTGTGGCTGGCCTCAGGGAACTTTGCCCCATCAGCTTCCTGATGGGTTTATTTTAAAATATTAGGTCTTGGAAGCCTGAAGATGAATTGTCTTGTGGGAGGAAGAAAAGAAGGCCAGTGTTACTGGACTAAAGAGTATATGGGGATGGGTAGGGGGAGTAAGATGTAAGAAGACTTGAAAGGGGTGGAGGTGGGGGCTGGGTAGAGGCACCTAGAATGCACAGTGGACAGAAAACTGGGCCTGTAGTCAGGAAGACCTGGCTCCTGCAGCAGACCCTTACTGGCTGTATGACCCTGGGAAAGTCATTTAACCTATGTTTGCCTCAGTTCCCTCATTTATACAATGGGGATAATAATGGCCCCTACCTCCCTGGGTTGCTGGAAGGCTCAGACGAGATAATATTTGCAAAGAGTTTTTGCAAACAGTAAAGCATCTATATAGATGCTAGCTGATTTAATAATCACAATTATTATTGTTATTTTGTCGTGCAGGTCTCCCAGCTTTGGGGTGATGGGTTAGGATGGAAAATCTGCCCTGGACCACTGCTTTACCCTTTCTTCTCACCTGCCTCTGTTCACACCTCTGGCACTCAATGGGTATTTTCAGTTTGGCATCCTGATTTCCCAGAGAATCTTTGTCATGTTCATTGTAAGAAGGATTGACCGTACCTTACCACAATAACGCTGAAATTGGTGGTGGGGGAGGTGAAGGAGGATGTAGGAGTTTCTGTCTGGATCAAGCAAGGTGGAAAATAAATTTACATGGAAAAGGGCACGGGGGAGGAGTTGGAGGGGGGAGGGAGGGGAGTGATAAACTGTAGCAAAAAAAAATGACAGCAGATTCTTCTGAGGAATCAAGAGCACAAATAAAAACGATGGGACAGGGATTTTTCTTAGCTGGCAAATTTGAACTTTAGAAAGCCGGACTGCAGAAAATGAATGAGTAAAGGATCATGCTTAAATAATTTAGGAAACTCAGCAGAAAGGGTTGGGGTCAGGGAATGAACAGATTCCCTTTTTACTTCCTCAAATATTTGCCCACTGCTCATGGAAGAATTACTTAGGCTTGGCCTCAGCTTTCAAGTGTAAGCACACATCCCCTCCTTGGCTTACCACCTCGGTGATCTTAGACAAGGCATTTCCTTTCCTGAGCCTCAGTTTCCTCACCTGTAAAATGAGGGAATTGGGCTAGATGATGGGCTAGAGGTTTCTTCTAGCTCTGGGTTCATGAGCCTAAGCCCAGTCTAGGTCTCAGTTTCTTCATCTGTAAAATGAGAGGGTTGGATTATGACTTCGTGCTCAATTTCCTCATTTGTAAAATGAGGGGGTGGGGCTTTGAGGTCCTGTCCCATTCTGGGTCTATGATCCCATGAAGATATATGCTTGACACAGGCACCAAGGAAGGCTGAGGCAATGAAAGTAGAGAATATTAGGAGAACAAAAAGTGAGTTAAGAAGCTCTGGCCCATTCAGTGCCTTATACTGCTCCCTGGGGCTTTCTTTTGTAGTATAAAGCAGTCTGATAAACGCATGTACTCTGAAGAGTCCGTGCCCCTCCCAGGGACACTTGGAAGAGTCTTGTTCTGCAAAGAGCAATGCTCACTCCAAAGGCATGGCGCTCAGTGGCGGAATTCCAAGCCTCAGGGATGGTGCCACAGCCCCACTTGTGCACACTCCATGCCAATCATGGATTGGCTGGATTTCGGTCCCACATTCTGCTCGGGATCCCCAGGGAACTTCCTTTTCCCCCTTGGAGACTATAATTTCTCCCTTGGATACAAAGACTCTCTTGCCAGCATCCTCATGACTGCCCCTTCATGCTGTTATCACAGGGTGGGCGTGGCGGCGCTAGGATCCAGAGACTCCTACCCACCAGGGGCTTCTGGACACTTCCTTGCACCCATTTGCCAGGCCTCCATTCAAAGTCATGACCCTGTCATCCATGGTTCTCCTGAAGGCCCAAAGCTTGACTCATTCTTTCTTCTCTTAATATTCCCAAACACTCCTGCTGCCATGCCTTCCTCAATGCCTGTATCAAGCGCAGGATCCCAGACCTAGAACTGGACAGAACCAGAGGCCAGAGTCCCACCCCTCACTTTACAAATGAGGAAACTGAGGCACAGAGAAGTCATAACCTTAAAGATGGAAGGGACCCCAGAGGCCATGGAGTCCCACCCCCTCATTTTACAGAGGAGAAAACTGAGTCACAGAGAAGTCATTGCTCTAAAGTTGGAAGAGCCTGCAGAAGCCATCTACTCCAACCCTTTTCATTTACAGATGAGGAAACTGAGGCCTAGAGAGAGGAAATGGAGGTCACACAGATGGGAAGTGGCTGAGGCATCCATTGAACCCTGGTCCTTTGATTCCCGGTCCGCTAGGCTCAACAATCCCCAGCAAGCCTTTCCTGTCCTTATGGAGTTCACATTCTACGGGTATGGCTGGGAAGGAAGAAAGATAGTCGAAATAAAGAGGAAGGACAAGATCCAAGCAGATATTCCAGGAACTAAGGCCGTCTCCCTTTCTTTGCAGGGGCCAACTTGTCATTAGAAGCTTAGCAACATCTGACCTCCCTGTTGCTAATAAACAAGCCCAGTATTTGGCATGGATCTCTGCGAAGGCCCTCGTGCCTGAGCTGGGCTCTGAAAGCTTTCCCACTCCCGCCTGCTGGGCCTCCCCACCCCACTCCAGCCTTAGGCAGAAGGCTTTTGCTTTGGGGGTGGGGATTTTTTTCAAGTTAGTGCCAGCTGCAGATCGCAGCACTCCACAGGGAGAACAGCAATCGGAGAGGCCCGGCTGCCTCAGAATCAGGGCTGGGCTGCTCAGAAAGACCCTTTTGGAACAAGGCAGTAACTGTGGAAAAAAATGACGTGCAGCCGCAAAGGTTTCTTGGCCTCAGGCCTGTGGCTTTCTCCTGCATTTATAGCATGCTCTCTGGTTATTGCTTATTACTGAATATGTTTATGGTGCTTTCTGGTGGTCAGGCCCTTTACAATCGCTTTTATCAAATTTGCAAAGGGCTTTATAAGTTATTTTCAAAAGCAAGCTGTTCTTGTTACAGACCTGGAGTGGGCGCACCTGGGTGGGAAAGTGGAATGCCCTGTTGGCCCTTTAAATATTCCAGGGGGGGAAAAGTCATGAGGACTTTGTACTCACCTAAAATGGGGTGTGGGGGCATAGTGGGGAGAAATCAAAACATCAGCACAGAGCAAAGAATGCTGGGTCTGGAGCCCAAAGACCCCCAACTTCAGACCTCTCCTCAACCAGTCACTACTGCAAGTGACTTGTCTTTTCTCAGCTTCCATTTCCACATCTATAAAATGAGGAAATGTGCATTAGCTGATCATTGCTACACCTTCCAGTTCTAAAGTCAGTATAGTTTGAATCCAATTCCAGAAAACACAATTGAGAAGCGATGTTTGGAGTCTCGGAAAGCTGGGGTTGGAGTCTAGCCTAGGATGCTGGGCAAACAGTCTCTAATTCCTTATCGGTGATTTCAGGGGGGTGGATCAGATAGCTTTTCATTTCCCTCCTGGCAGTAAGTCTATGATTAGGAACTTGTAGAGATACTTGGGCTGGGAGGGATATAAAATGAACCGTTCAATTCAATCAAATTCAACAAGGATTTATTAAGTGGCTATTTCTATAGTCATTATAGAAATGTTAGCTATTATCCTAGCGCTGTGGCCACCAGTGGGCTAACATTTCCATAGTGGCTATAAGAATTGCAAAGGACTTTACACATATTATCTCATTTAATCCTCACAACCAGCCTGGGAGGGAGGACCAGAAGGAAATAACCCTGTCCTCAAAAAGCTTACATTGCTTGTTAATTGCACTTCATCTGTAGATCCTACCTTACAGTTTCTAGATCTATAAAGCCATAGCATATAAGCTCATATGGAGGGCAGGAATGATTCCTTCTTAGTGCTATTATTATTCCCATTTTACAATTGAAACTGAAGCAAACAGAGGTTAAGTGACTTGCCCAGAATCATACAGCTAGTAAGTGCCTGAGGCTGGATTCGACCTTGGGTTTTCCTGACCCCAGCCACAGAGCTCTGTCTACTGCACCACCTAGCTGCTGGTAGATCACGTAATCTGATGCTTCTCATTTTATGGATGAGGAAACTGAAGCCCAGAGAGGGGGGAAATGATTAGTTCAAGGTCATAGGCAGTAAATAACAGAACTTGGCCTTAGATGCAAGTTCTTGGAATCCAAATATTTTCTGTTACGCCATGCTTTGCGATAGATGCATTTTTCCTCGATTTTTTAAAAGACTTTCGCTCTGTCATATATTTCTATGGTAGAATGACTGTTACTGTCTTTCAAAAGATACAGTATAAATCTTCATCAGTACAGGAATATGATTTGGAGTAGAAAATGGTTCTTTATACTTACCCAAAGGGGCAGTGGCCGGACACTGGTGATTTAGGACACTGGTGATTTACAAATTATCGCCAGCGAAGTAGCTGGTGACCTTTGGGCCATGGTCTCCCAATCACTCCCACTGATATGGGCAGCATCCTCCTTTGACTACATCTTTCCTCCTACTGAGTCATCTCAGTGAAGTGGATAAAGCTTTGGATTTATAGGCTGAAAAATCTGGGTCTGGTCCTGGTTCTGTAGGCCTTCCCTGGCCAAGGCAAAGCTCTCCAGATGCACAAGTGAGCCCCTTCCATCCTGTCTTCTGCAGACTGCCTCTCTATCATCTCCACTCTCACTCATCCTCAATCTCATTTTGTCTATTGGCTGCTTCCCTCAAAGATATTCATGTCTCCTCCTCATTCTTAAAAAAGGCCCTGGGATCTGACTATCCTCCCTAGCTATCTTCCCGTATCCTTCTTTTGTGGCTAAAGTCTTTAAATGAACCATCTATAATTCTCCTCTCCTTCTCTTTTAATTCTCTGCAGCCTGGCTTCTGATCTCATCATTCAAAGGAAACTGCTCCCTCCTAAATTACCAATGATCTCTTAATCACCAAATCAGAGGGCTTTACTCAATGCTTAATTCTTCCTGACCTCTCCAGCCCTTGACACTGTTGATCACCATCTTGTCCTTGATATTCTTTTCTCTCTAGGTTTTTTGGACACTAATCTTTGTGCCTGCATGACCGCTCCTTCTCTTCCTCTTGTGCCATATGTTCATCTAGATCATACCCGATAATTGTGAGTGTCCCCAGGGCTGTGTCCTGAACCTCTTCCATTCTCCCTCTCTACTATTTTTCTTGGTGATCTCATCAGCTCTCATGGATTAAGTTAGTATCTCTATACTGATGGTTTTCAAATCTACTGTAACCTCTTACCTAACCTCCAGACCTCACATCTCATCTGCCTATTGGACATCTCAAACTGGATATCCCATAGACACTTTAAACCCAGCAAGTCCAAAACTGAGCTTATTATCTTTCCCTCCAAATATTCCCTCAATTCCAACTTCCCCATTATTGTCCAATGGTACCAACATCCTCAAAACTTAGGTGTCACTCTTGACTACTCGCTGTCTCTCATGCTCCATATCCAGTTAATTGCCATGTCCTCTCCTAACATCTCCTGGATGAGCCTTCTTCTCTCCCCTGACGTTGCCACCATCTTGGCGCAGGCCCGCATCAACTCATGCCTAGATTATTGCAAAAGTCTTTTGGCTCATCTCCCTTCACATCTCTCCCCATTCTAATCTATCCTTTGCTCTGCTACCAGATTGATCTTCCTAAAGGGCAGGTCTTACCGTGTCGTGTCTGCTTCTGCAGCCTTCCTACATTGTATGTTCATAGGTCCCATCCAGCTAAGTCCTTCTGTGTTTCAAGGTCCCTTCCAGCTCAGAATTCAATTTCCTAAGCTCCTTCCCAATGCCAACATTCTAGATTCTATATTTCATTGCCAGGAATCACATAAGCTTATGCAATTGCTCTGATTTTTTTTTAGCTTTCATTTTTCTTTCTTTCTGTTCATAATTTAGGCTTTTAAAGAGATTAACATTTTTTGAAGGACAGAAATATTGTGGTCTATCTTAAGTGTGAGGTATCTTGCCAAAGGGCCAGGCCTAGGGAGAGCCAACATTTTATCATTCTATTGCACTGGGGTAACAATAATAGATAGCTCATGAAATGAAATCCACCCACATTTTTTTTTACTAGCTATTAGTAGCCATTTGTTGATGGATAAGGATTATTATTATTACTGTTGTTGTTATTGTTATCATTATCTCTACTTGGTTAGCTCACTTGAGAAGCAGTGGGGTTTAGTAGAGGGAGTGGTAGGTTTGGAATCAGGAGATTAGGTTCAAATTCTTTCTCCTATATTTAATATATGTATGAGACAGTTGCTTAACCTTTCTCTCAGTTTATTCATCTGCAAAATGGGGATATTACTCTTCCACACTACCTATCTCACAGATATGTTGAAAGGATAATTCTTTCTAATACTTCAGGTCCTTGAGAAATGTCATTTTTTTTTATTACTACAAAGCTAAAAAGGCCAAAGTTTAGGTCTCTGTTGAAGGGGGCATATTAGACTTCATGGGAGCTAAGTGATATAGGGGATAGAGCACTGGCCCTGGTATAAAAAAGACCTGAATTCAAATCCAGCCTCTGACACTTACTAGCTATGTGACCCCAGGCAAATCACTTAACCTCTTTTTTTTAAGTCTCAGTTTCCCTATCTGTAAAATGGGGATAATAATAGCACCTACCTCTCAGGGTTGTTGTGAGGATTAAATAAAGCACTTGGCACAGAGCCTGGCGTATAGTAAATGCTATATCAATATTAGTTGTTATCATTATTATTATTAATGCCACCAGACTGAACCTGGCCTTTCATTTACAGGAGAGCAGCAGCCTGGAGAATGCGTATAACTCAAATCTCTTTCTCAGTACTGGGAATCAAACAAGCCACCTCAAATCTTTAGCTCTGTTGAGGGTGGATTGGTAGTGTCATTTTCATATGTGTTGGTACGATGAGCAAAATATGCCAATGTCAATCTAGTCTACAAATTGTCTCGAGTCAGTTCGTCAACCTTGAGCCAGTCTCCCAGCTATCTTGATGACTGGATCAAATGAGATAATATTGGTAAAGAACTTAGCCCAGTTCCTGGCACACAGTAGGTGCTTAATAAATATTTGTTTCCTCCCCCTCTCTCATATTCATATGCAAAGTTAATTATAGCCAAGCCTTAACTTTCACAAGGTAATATTCCTAGATAACAAATAAAGTAAAAAATGGGAATGTTGATACATTGAACCTATGGGAAATAGATTAGGTTCCCATGAGCCCCAAATCTATTATCTTTCACTAGACATTGCTGAAAATACACTTTTTTTGCATAAAATTTTAATAAGAAAACATTAATTATGATAATATGCACTTTTCCTAACACAGTAACTCTGAAATAACCCACAAAATTCAGGACACAAAATAAAATTGCTAACATGCAAAACATTTTTCCTTGCTAGTAATTCCCTAGAATTCTGTAACCTTTTGTCCTAAAATCTCAATTTTAAAAATATTGATTTCTATAATATTCAGTGTTCACCACACATGAAATCCACAATACCATAAACACTGTATAGCAAAAAATGAAAACAATTTAAAACAATTTTCAACCTGAATCTGACTTTGTGCTATGCCACATGGTAGCATGAGGGCGTTATATTAGATAATGAATCGTCAATTTGTTAACACCAAACTTGTGCTCTATAGGACATTTTGGCTCAAAGTTTATTTAAAACCTTTATTTTCTCACTATGCCAGATCACTGACATTGCTCATTTGAGCTTAGACACCAATTGCAACATAAAATTTGAGTTTTAAAGGCAAACAATGAAAATCTGCAATGAATGCACAAGGAGTCCTTTACATCATAGGGTGAATAAGACCAGAGAAACTCCTAGCAGTATACTATCGGCTCCAAAAGCTGGGGTGCATCTCACCTCTCATTTTTTTTCTCTATTGCACATAGCCATGAATGTGTGAGCTTGCCAACATGAAAGTGAAAATGAGGTTACTAATAAAATCATGTAAATATGAGAAGTCAAAAAAGTTAAATGTGGGAATGTTGAGGGTTGATTGTATCTCATTTCATCCCCCCAATGTTCATTTTATAAAATGTAAGCTCCTTGAGGATAGGGGCTGTTTCTTTCTTGTCTATGTATCTGTAGCACCCAGTACCACACCTGGCTAGTGTTAGGTACATAATAAATGGAGTAGGAAATGTTTCATTCTTTGTATTTGTTTTTGTATCCCTAGTGCCTAGCAAAATCCTTAGCATAGAGGAAATGCTTAATAATCAATTGTTGATTAATTGATTTATGAATTGAAGAAATAAACTCTGAAATAAATTTATTAAATATACAGGAACTAATGCAATGGCGGGGATGAGGGGAAAGGGGAAGCACTATGTTTATTAACTGTGTGATCTTGAGAATTTCCTCCTTCTTAGCCTCTATTTCCTCAGCTATAAAAGAAGAGTGTTTGACTAGATTTCAAAGGTTTCCTTTGAGCTCTAAATCTGTGATTCTATTACTCCTAATCCAGGGCTTTTTCCATTATCTGTGTTCAGTGCCTCAAAACTGGTCTTTCCGTCAACCAGAGGACAGCCTGCTCTCTAGCCACATCCTCCATAGTCTCACCAATGACCTTAATGCCAGGTGAATCCTTCCCGTGCTCTCTCTCCATCCCCAGTTCTGAATGATGAATCACCATAAAAACCAATTCTAGCATGATTCCTGGATGGGGTGTCCATCTACTTCCTGATGGCTCTACTCATCATCCCTGTAACTTTCAGACTGAACTTCCTGGCAGCAATATCCTCACAGTGTTTTTAGAATTTAAGTTCCTTCAGGGCAGAAATGCCGTTGCTTTCATATTTGCATCCTTGTTACTTGGTACATTATAAATATGTTTTAATTAATTGGTTAATTCTTTTATTCATTCCTGAAGAACAGAATGGACCAGAGACACCCTACTGCCACTCCCTTTCAGTGATACCTTCAAACAAGAGTTCCTTCTCCCTACCCAAAAGATCTCCAGTTGCATCAGGATAGAAACATGGCTCATCTCTAGAAGGGAAAAAGCTGTCCTCTGGAGACAATAGACCAGTTGGGAAGGCTCTTCTGTTATTCCGCCTCCCACACTTGATCATATAATCAGGTACAGTCAGGCAGGGATCTTCAATGCCAAGTCTGAGAATTTTGCTCACCCACTTTATAGTGTTGTGGGTCAATGTACTAGTGATAGTAGAAAATCCCTTTGACATGCAACAGAAGCAGTTGCCTTGTCTATATCACTTGAGACAGCAGGGCTTCTTCTTCCTATAGGCTATATATGGAACCAGCATTTATTTCATAGGATTAGAGATCTGCAGCTAGAAGAGATCTTAGAAGCTGTTGAAGTCAAACCCCTTAATCTAGAGACAGGGAAACAGGCATGGAGAGGTTCAGTGATTTACCCAGGATTCCACAACTATTAAGTGTTTGAGGTGGGAATTGATTGGGGGTCTGCCTGGCTGCAAGTCTGTTTCTTTCTTCATTGTGCCACACTGCCTTGGTCTAAGTAAGAAAGCTTTCTTCCCTTCACTCTCCATCAAGCCCAGATATGGGGCACTGAACACAGATAATGGAAAAAGCCCTGGGTTAGGTGTGATAAGATCACAGATTTAGAGCTGGGACTGAATTGGGTATAAAGTGTGCTGTTGGATCTGGGGCAGAGAGAGGCAGGAGAGGAAGGGCGCTGAAAGGGTGGCTGAAGCTGGTGATTACCGCCACCACTGCTGTTAGGTTTTGAACAGGTAAATAAGGATGTATTTCCAGCAAAGAACCTTTGGTGCCATCTAAATTTCCCACCCTGGGGCAAAGCTCTGACTATTTCACCCTTGTTACAACATAGAGTTTTGCAAAGAGGCCCAGAAATGAACAATGCATTGTCAGAGGACCACCTACCTAGGCCTGGAGGGGTTCGTCACCTGACGAATTCTTTCAGTCACATCAGCCACATCTTGGAGGCCTTGAGATCTGAGTAGGTAGAGGGTATACCAACCCCAGTGCAATCCTAATTCATTGAAATATGGAAGGATTCCTTGGCCAAACCATAATGATGTCTGCACATAGGCTATGGGGAGTCAACATGGTATGGTGGAAAGTGCACTGGTTCTGAAGTCAGAGGATATGGATTCAAATTCCACCTCACACATTTACTACCTGGTGACCTTGGCCAAGTAATTTAAGCACCTTGGGCTTCTATTTCCTCATCTGAAAATGAGGTATTGGACTAGCTGACCTCTGAGCTCCTTCCCAGCTCTAGTCTGAAGGCCCTATACCCAGAAGGTGTTCCTTGTGGAATCTGGTCCAGGTTTTTACCTGGCGTGGAAGACTCCATTCCAATGGACACTTACTTTTTTGTGAAGCTGAAGAGAGGCTGGCTGAGCTGTTAAGAATGTTCGTTATAGAAGACTCGGCCTCACAGATCACACAGCACTTCTGTGCACTGGCCAATCCTTCGCCTGTTTAAAGCCCCAGGAAACTCCCCACTCCCTTCAATCTTCCTGACTCAACCATCCAAAGACTTGCCTTTGTAGGGGATGGAGTGATGACTCTTTTCCTTGTCTGGTTTATGGAAAACTCCACATTGAATTAGAGACAGACCCTGCAGGGGAGCCTGCCTGTTTGCTGAATAGGTGTGTTGCATCACCCCAGGAAAGCCATGTGGCCCAGCAAGAAGAAACTATTTTTAACTTTTTCCTTCAAGTGTTCTGGAGGCTGCAAGAGCTTTGAATTGGAAGGGAAGTCGACGTGAGTCACCCACAGCACATCCTGCTGAGGAAAGAGCTGGCATCGAGGTGGAAGGGAATGCCGAAGTTCTGCGCCAATCTCTTGCCTACATTCATTTTTAAAAGGTGATAGAGAAAAAAGCCAGTGGTAGGGAGTGGAGTGGGCAATATGCTGAATGTGGGAAGCTCCAGGGTAGCTGGGAGAGGCCCTCCTTTGTCATCAAAGGTCCCTGCTTAGTTCCAAAATTTTTCTCCCCCTGGATTTATTACTAAGACTGCTGATTTCAGTGGCATTTCAGGATGTGACAAGTCTTTATCTACTTCCAAGGAGGAGATAGAGAGGAGTGGGAGGTCCTGCCAGATTCTGTGGTGGGTGAGCCATCCATCTGGCTTTTGAGGCAGTAGGGCCAGGTTCTAGGCCTAGAGTGTGGGCTGATTCTCTGAGTAGGGTGGATGGGCTGGCTGTTGACCCCTGGGTCTGGAACTGCAACTGATTTTCTGGGCGGGATAGGGAATACTTGATTTTAATTCCCGAGAATGGCTGTTGACCCCTGGGCCTAGATTGGAGGCTGATTCTGAATAGCGGTGGGAGGCTGGGTGTTAACCTCTGAGCTTAGAGCTGCAGCTGGCTCTCTGGACAGTTTCCTGGAAGAGGTGGGAATTAGGATAAAAGATTTAGAACTGGAGCAGCCTCAGAGACCATCTGGTCCAATACAGCTTCCTCTTTTTACAGTTGAGTAAACTGAGGCCTTTTGGAGGGCAGTAATGTGCCCAAGTCCACACAGATAGGAGTCCAAGTCCTCTGAATCCATAGCTAGTGCCCTTTTCTGGGTTTTTAAGGCAGTGCAGGATTTAGAAGGACGGCATTTCAGGCAGGAAGAAAGACATGAGTAAAAGATCAGGAGGTGGAAATGCACTTGGCAATGAAGGCTGGATGTTAGCCCGTGGGCCTAGAGCAGGGACTCACTCTGAACAGGGTGGGGAAGGCTTCATATTAACCTTGGACCCATTTCTCCTGGGGCCAGTCCTAAGCAAGAAGTGGGAGCCATCAGGTCAAATGAGATAATGGCATGACCTCAAGAGGCGGAGAAAGAGAATAGAAACTCGAGGTGCAGCTGTCAGGGTGGATTCCCAGAGACCAGTGGAATTATCCAGTCCCTTAGTGGAATGATTCTGGGAAACATCTACGGGAAAGGGAAGCTGGCTTATCTTTGTCTTCAATGTGGTCTGCCACTAAGGGGGAGATTGCAGGGCTGAAATGTTGAAATGTACATTCATTTCCTACTTTAAAAGGGGGCAGAAAAACCTCTCTGTTGAGGCATCTTTCAGTCAGATCAGCTATTAATGTCTTGCCCTCTGACCCTCTGATATAATGTCTTATATCTACTCTGTGTCTACTATGTGCCTTCCTCTCAAGCTACGAGTTGTTTTTAGTTGTGTCCAACTCTTCATGACCCCTTTTGGTGCTTTTTGGGCAAAGATGCTGGAGTGGTTTGCCGTTTCCTTCTCCAGCTCATTTTTACAGATAAAGAAACTGAGTCAAACAAGGTTAAGTGACTTGCCCAGGATCACCCAGCTAGTAAGTGTCTGAGACCAGATTTGAACTCAAGTCTTGTTGCCTCCAGGGCTGGCCCTGTAACCACTGCACCACCCAGCAGCCCGAATTTCAGGTTATCTTGTATTTACTCTTTGGGTGCCTGTGTGTCTTCCTGCCCCACCCTGACTCCAGGTTACTTTGTATCTGCTCTCTATGTTTCTTGCACATGCCTATTTACTTAACATGTAATTTCCCCTTTTAGAATGTAAGCTTCTTGAGGGGCAGGGTCCATTTCCTCCTTGTTCTATGTATCTCGTGGGCTCAAGGAGCTTAATAAAGCCTTTTTAACATTCGCAAAGCCCTTTACATATGTTTTCTCATTTAACTAATACAACAACCGGTGTGGTAGTTTTTTATTTGGTTTTTTTGGACCTGTGAGTTCCTCTTTGTGGGTAACTCCCAGCGAGGAACCTTCTACCAATGCAGACACATAACTGCTCTGCATCTTATATTTTCTATAAGAGTTGGCTCCCCCAAAGTTAAGTGACTTGCCCGGGGTCACTCAGCCAATTTATATCAGAGGCAGGTCTTCTTGACTTGCAGGTTAGTTCTATCCACTATACCACAGTGCTTCTCACAATAGTGTTTGGTGCATTAGAGTACTATTATCCCTATGCTGTCCATGAGGAAATTGAAATTCATAGAGATTAGGTGACTTACCTAGAATCACAGAGTTCTTATTAGATGCAGAGTCTTTCTGACTCCAGGCCAGGCATTCTATCCACCGGACTATGTGATTTTCAGTAAGGTGGGGAAGTAGAGAGATTTGACGTGGCTAAACACTGGGGGCTTGCCAGTTGATTGGTGGAGTTTCTTAGGCATAACCATTCACCAAACCGCCTACTAAGGTGTGAAGGCACTGCAAAGGGACTGCCCCCATGTGTGAAACCATGACTCTTTGGAAGGATTGAAAAAAGACTTGAACTCAATTCACGAAGAGAAAACCCCCAAACATCTCTGCTTTCAAAGAGCATATATTTTATGGGAAACATACAAGAACTCTTCAAAAATGTGCATATATAAGGGGAGGACGTGAGGGCTTGGGCATCCTCCCAATGAACATTATTCCCTTGTTCAGTCCTGCTGGCTGCTTTCCAGTTCTCCTCACTATTTCTCTATCCCTAGTCCAAGAGAAGTTATCCGACCTACCTCAGTAAGAAACATTCCTAAGCGGTGACTTTCTGAAGTGACCCTGTGATATGAACTTCAAGCATCCCTTCCGGATAATCTTACCCTCCATATCCCCGCTTTCACTGCCTTGTCTAACCCCCTCATTTTACAGATAAGAACTTCCCCAAGTTCATGTAGGAGTAAATGGCGGAGGTAGACTATGAATACCGTTGCAAAGCCATTGCTCTTTCCGCTGTACCCTACAGTGCCCACCGAGGGCCAGCTCTAGTCATTTTGATCTATATCTGGCCTCTGCCTCCAGATGGCTCCGGAGAAGGTGAGGCTGGTGACTTAGCACAGCCCTCTCTCACTTAAACCCAATTTACTTGCAAGTCGCGCGTCACCTCCCTGATGTCATGGTCCTCTCTGAGAATGAAGGGCAAATAGCAACAACGACGATGCCCATTAAGAGAAAGACAAGACTATAGTAAAAAAAAAGTAGCTAAGTGGTGCAGTGGATGGAGTACTGGGCTGGGAACCTGGAAGACTCATCTTCTGAGTTCAAATCTGGTCTTAGACACTACCTAGCTGGCTGAGTCTGGGCAGTCACTTAACTCTGTTGGCCTCAGTTTCCTCATTGTAAAATAGCTGGAGAAGGAAATGGCTAACCACTCCAGGATCTCTGCCAAGAAAACCCCAAATGGGATCTTGGAGAGTGAGACATGACTGCGGCACCTGAACAACAAAATAGAACATTACATGTGGCATCAAAAATCGGGAGTTCCGATTTTGATCTGTCTACTTACTACAGTACCTCTGTGACCTGTGTGTAGCGGATTGATCCATATTGCTTAAGACAATAAGCTATTGCCAATAATCTCATATTCTTTGGAAGCCTCCATTTTCTCAAGGAAAAGGGGCTTTGCACAGGTGCCTAGCACATAGTATGTACTTCTTAAATGCTAGTTGATTGACTGACTGAATAAAAATTGATTGGCTGCCCACAAAGTCACTCTCATCTTTTCATTAAAGCTACACCCACCACAAATCACTTCATTTGCCTCATTTCAGCTCCTGCCCATGATTCCAAAGTGTTCCAAGAGCATTTCTTCAGCGTTTTTGTTGGTCTAGACTCACGCAGAGTGGCCTGGAGACTTGAACCAAACTCAACTGTGAACATAGAGCCCATAGGAGCCATGCTCATTTTCTGAATCCCAAACTGAACCCGAGTATTAGCTTATTACTTTACTACCAAAGCAGCCAACATTTTTCCCCAATCTACCCACAAACCCACTCTGAATCATCTATGTTTTCAATGACTATTGAACTGGAACAAAACTGAAATATCCGAAGAGTCTCCAAACCAAACCAGAAGTGAGCCAACGTTTCGGCTGCTTTGAATTCCCGGCTGGCCTTTTTCTCTGTTCGTCCTAACTAGTGAGGTTTGGTTGTACATCAGAGCTGAGTACAGTGATGGCAGCTTTGCCCCAGGGTGCTCCTATGGAGGTGAGTGTTTCAGTGTTGGTCCCAGCCCTGGCTGTAGGACCCCCGTCCTTTGCTCAGCCCTGGACTGCCTCTCCAGTGGCCTGTCGCTGTCTTGTCTCTTTTCCTGGGTTCCATTTCCCCCACCCTTGTTGGTCAGTCAAGAAGCATTATTAGGAGCTACTGTGTGTCAGGCTCTACACTAGGTGCCGGGAATAGAAAGAAATGTTAACTGCCTGCTCTTAAGGAGCTCATATTCTAATGTGGGAAATAGCACGTGCTTCCAGTGCCTCTTTTCCTTAAGGAGTTTAGGGACAGGCAAAGTCATGCCATGAGGGTAGAGGTAGGAGCAGGGAGTAACAAACTATTGTCAGACTATCTGGTGCAATTGCTTTCACCTGAGGCAGACTGTCTTCTTTAGTCCCTTCAGGGCCAATGGCAGCAGCATGCCTGGAGTTTCTGCCTCTACCACCAAGTGAGAGCAGGCACATTAAGCACTTTGTAAATCTTCAACCTTTCCCTATATACAGAAAAGAGCCCTGGCTCTGGAGTCAGAGGGTTCAGGGCAGGACCCCTAGAAAGGCTTAATAAGTACTCATTGACTGACTGGCTGGCTTATTATCTGTATGACCTTGGGCCAATCTACCTGGGGCCTTCATTCTCTCACTTGTAAAACAAAAGGGTTGAACTATGCGATCTATGACTTTTCCATTCTAAATCTAAGATCCAAGGATCTTGGTGTTCAATGAATGAACTTGGACAAGTCCTTTAAATTCTCTGAACCTCAGTTTCGTCGTTGCCAAAATGCAAATCATGGCACCAGTAGTACCCACCTCACCAGGCTTGTGTGAGGCTCACATCAAAGAAGAGATGTAAAATGTTTTGCACATGTTGAAGTCCTATATAAATGTATCACCATCACCATCATCACCACCACCACCACCGCCACCATCATATCATCACCATCGTCATTACTATCAACATCACCATCATCATTACCATTGTCACCACAACCATCACCATCATCATTATCTTTTTTTGGGGTGGGGGTGGGGGGAGGCAATCGGGGTTAAGTGACTTGCCCAGGATCACACAGCTAGCAAGTGTCAAGTGTTTGAGGCTGGATTTTAACTCAGGTCCTTCTGACTCCAGGGCCAGTGCTCTGTCCCCTGAGCCACCTAGCTGCCTTTTACCATTTTCATTGTCACCATTACCATCATCATCATCATCATTATCGCCACCACCATCATCACCACTGCCACCACTACCACCATCATCACCACCACCACCACCACCACCATCGTCATTATCACCATCACCATCATCACCATTATCATCATTATCATCACCAGTTAAATGAGGGGATTGAACTTGATGACCTCTCTGTTTCCTCTGTGGCACTGAAAGTCCCATTGCCCACATGATGATCAAATGGTGTTGGACACTGTGGTGTAGCAGAAAAAAAATACCGGGACTGGAGTCAGGCAAAAAGGGTTTGAATCCTACTTGTGTGACTTGGGCAAGTCATTTAACCTCAGTCTGTCTCAGTTTCCTCCTCTATAAAATAGAAATAATAACACCTGACACCTGGGGTTGTTGTAAGGATCAAATAAGCTAATATTAGTAAAGCATTTAGCACAGAGCACGGCACATAGTGAATGCTTAATTAAAGGCTTTTCCCCCTCCCTCTCTCCTGTGTGACCTTGTAGAGGCTGCTTAATGTCTCTCATCCTCATTCTCCTGAGGTTTAAAATGTGGAGAGGGGATGAACTAGTCATGGCTCCTTCCAACTCTATGTCCATGATCATGTAATCTCTTAAGGCCTTTGTTGTCTCATTTGGAAAATGGCAGTAACAGTCTTGGGCAAATTAGAAGAAGTTCATACCAACAGCCGCCACTGGCGGAAAGCCTATAAAGGAAGGCCATTGCAACTTGACTCACATACTGACCAAGGCTACAACTGGACAAAGTGACCTACCCAGTACCTCTGTGATCTAGAGACTAAAGGACATTAGAGGGCATCTAGAGCATCCTCCTCATTTTACGAAGGAGGAAACTGAGGTCCCTGGAGGTGAAGAATCATAGATTTAGAGCTCAAAGAGACCTCATGGGCCATTTTGAACAATTCCCTTATTTTACAGATAAGAACACTGAGGCCTGGGGGTGAAGTGACTTGCTCAAAGTCACACAAGTAAGATTATAAAATCAAAGACAAAGCCAGAAGAGCCTTGCTGAGGATATATAGCAAGTGGTACAGGCAGGATCTGAAGTCAGGGCTTCTGACTCTAAATTTTATTTCCACAGCACCCCCCACCTTTGCCTAAAGGCTATGTCTGCTCATCTCCTGAGGTCCCTTTGAGGTCTTCCACCAGCAGTTCCAGGAGAAGTGGGACCTGAGAGTCTTGGGAAGTTGAGAAGCCCTGGAGGAAGAAGCCGAGAACCTACTGGCTTAATTGTGAGCACTGGACGTGAAGGAGGGGAAATTCCAGCACTGGGCAAGGATGCTTTTTTCCTTCCCCCCCAACTCTCTCTCCTCTGCTTGTTTTTGGACCTTTGCCACTGTTTAAATTTAAGCAGATTTGCTATCCCAACATCTGCACTTTGGTTATTTGACTATTGCCTGGCTCTGGGTCAAACCACAGGAGAACGCACCAGCCAGTGATTTACAATCCAGCCTGAGATTAGAATGGCTTTATTTTCCTTGGACCCCTATTTACTGGCCCATTGGTATTAGTGCACAGTGTTATAATAACAAGGCTGGAATTATTAGGCCTCATAGAAATAATCACAAGGAATAAGTGGCTAGAACACTCAGATTGGGTCCATACCAGGCAAATAGAGCATGTAGTTTAACTATTGCTTTTGATCATGTCTTTAAAGGCTTAACTCATGTGCCATCTCCTATAGGAAGAGGGTGGAAGGCCCCTATAGGAAGATCCGTTTTCAGTTCCCTTAAATCAGTAGTGGTCCCTTCTTCCTCCCCCTCCAGTTATAATGGTTTGTCCATTTTAGGTTTTGTCTTCTCCTATTAGACTATAAGCTTCTTGAGGGCAGGGATTATATTGTTTTCTTGTATTTGTATTTCAGCATATCAAACAGTGCCTGGCACATAGTAAATGTTTAATAAATTGTCTGTCTATCTATCTATCTATCTATCTATCTATCTATCTATCTATCTATCTATCTGTCTGTCCATCCACCCATCCATCCTTTGATCCATTTATCTTATCTATCTATTCACTTATCTATGTTTGCATTCATCCATCCATCCATCCATCCATCCATCCATCCATCCATCCATCCATCCATCCATCCATCCATCCAATCATCCATCCATCCATCTATTTATCTATCTCATCTATCTATCTATCTATCTATCTATCTATCTATCTATCTATCTATCTATCTTTAAGACT
This sequence comes from Phascolarctos cinereus, assembly GCF_003287225.1. Lineage (NCBI taxonomy): Eukaryota > Metazoa > Chordata > Mammalia > Diprotodontia > Phascolarctidae > Phascolarctos > Phascolarctos cinereus. The sequence goes on along the minus strand of NW_027555514.1, from coordinate 274,929,315 downwards.
TATCTGTGCATGTGTTGTATCTACTTTTCCTCAATACAGTGTATACTCTTTGAGTGCAGATAACATTCTTCATGTTGTCTTTGTACCCAACCTGCACACAACAGATGCATAATAAATGCTTATTGGAGTGACTAGATTGGATTGAATTGTTACATATTTGAACAGATCACAGAATATAATCTCATGATGCTCATATAATGTGGTGCTTCTGCTCAAAAATCTTCAGAGATTCCTTGTTTTTTACAGAAAATGTTATAATTGCCATGTAGTGAGGTGGTCTGATAGAGAGAGTGCTAGTCTTCCCTATGGCTTCCTACCTGTGTGACCTTTAGCCAGTCACTAAACCAGTCTGGATGTGTTTCCTTCCAGGTAAATTGAGTGGGTTGAACTGGCTGACCTCCTATGGTCCTTTGTAGCATTAGAGCGAGGTTCCTATGAGATTCCATGTGTTGGAGGAGGCTGATCAGTATGGCAAGAGGAGGATGGTGAAAAATACATTGGAAATGGAAACAGCATTGATTAATAAGAGAGATTACAAAGGCATGTAGGCTGTTGTGTAGACTTATGCCTGTAAATCACCACCGCTTTCTTCCAGAAGGGAAATGAAGGTGCGAGGTATGCCAAACACCAGACATCACAAAATGAAATGATGATATCTCAGCAGACAGGAAACAACTTGATATGCTTCAGAATTAACTGTCTGTGAGTTATCATATCATCAGCTTGTTAGAGCAAAGGCCAAAATGAACACCAAGTTAGGAAAAAAGGATAAAGGAGAAAAGCTATGACTTCAAGAAGCTGTTGACTCTGAAAAGGAAATGAATGAATGTAAAGACCTGGGCTCCCATGATTCCTATTTTGTAGAGAAGTTTAACTGACAGAAAATAGTTGTCACAATAAGAAGGGCAAAAGAGGCTAGAAAAGACCTTGCCCAGTAAACACTCAATCCTGTACCAAGAAGAGAGAGAAAAAATTGCGGGGAGGGGCCAAGATGGGTGGAGAAAGCAAGCTCATTGGCAAAACATTGCCAAGGAGAGAGGTCAAAGATTCAGAGTACTATTGTTTCACAAAATTGCAAAGCCATAGGAAAACAGGCGAGTAGGGAAATCACCTTGCAAAATGTTTGCCATGGGACCCAACTAAACCAGGTCATCCCAGGAGCATTTATAGATGAAACTGGAAAGAGGACCACAAGTAGATACAAAACTGAACAGACCTGCCAGCATTTCTCCAGCTGTCATAAGCCCATAAGCCCATATCCCCCCACCTAAAATGTATGCATAATTCTGCATGCATCTAATCATTGATGACAGTGGAGTCATCAGGTTTCTTCTGTGATATTTTAGTACCTGATATGCTTTATAAAAAAAATGGAAATAGCACATGAGAACTTGAAATCAAGGAGAGAAGTGGGAATAATCACATATGTGAATAGACCACTTTGCTGAAGGTGATAAAATTGTTTTTATTTTTAATGACGTCTTTTGTTTTTATGCCATTTTCATTTCCCAGTTTATCCAGGGGTCTGCTGGATCCAGCTCAGACCAGCTCCTGAGAGCCCACTGTTAAATCTTTCTTGTGATTATTTTTACTTCAAAAAATTGCTACAAATCAGGGACTGATTTGTTGTTTTGTTGTCTAGCCTTAAGAAAGTGTTAATAATGCAGATTAAACTGTAAATTGTGGGTGCGTACTTTCCCCTTTTCCCCAAACATCTAATAGTTAAACATTTTACTAGCACAGCCTTGTATTGTTCTATAAACATAACTTGAGTTTAGGCAGAGTACAGTAGAAGACTGTAGTGAAGTCATCACTAGATGGAAGGCCTGGCATTTGTGTGATGATGATGATGATGGTGATGATGATGATGGTAATGATGGTGATGATGGTGATGGTGATGGTGATGATGGTGATGGTGATGATGGTGATGATGATGATGATGATGGTGATGATGATGATGGTGACGATGATGGTGATGATGGTGATGATGATGATGGTGATGATGATGATGGTGATGATGATGATGGTGATGATGATGATGGTGATGATGATGATGGTGATGATGATGGTGATGATGGTGATGATGATGATGGTGATGATGATGATGGTGATGATGATGATGGTGATGATGATGATGGTGATGGTGATGATGATGATGGTGATGATGATGATAACTGCATTTATATGGCACTTTAAGGTTTGTAAAGTACTTTACATCAAATATCTCATTTGAGTCTTACAACACCCCTGACTGTGTCCCTCCTCCAGGAGGCATCTTTAATCCTTCATCTTATTAAAAAGAATAAGAAAGAATGAAAGAGAAGAAAAGAAATTCAGCAAAAGTAACCAAAACACCAATCAAGTCTGATATTATATAGAATGTTCCATTCCCCTAGTCCCTCACCTCTGCAAAGAAGGAAGTGAGATGTATCCTCATACTTTCCTACAGGCTCCACTCTGATCAATTACATATTGTTCAGTTTCATTCTCCACTTCCATTATTGTAGTCATGTGACTGTTGTTTTCCTGGTTCTGCTTACTTCATTCTACATCAGTTCACATAAATGGAAGGTGATATAACTTTAAAGGTAGTACAGTGAAATAAGAGTACTGGTGTTGGAATCAGGGTATCTCGATTTGAATCTGGTCTTCAGTATTTACTAGCTTTTGAAATCATTTCACTTCTTCATTTCTGCAAAATAGGAATAATTATAATTATACTGCAATGCAATGCTATAGGGTTGGTGTGATGAGGCAAAGGGCTTTATAAACTTTTAAATTCATGATAATTTTTAAAGGTACTCATGGATCAACGTGTAAAGCATCTTAAAGAGGGAAACACTTAATAAGAATGGGGAAGATAATAGTTAGCATTGTTGTCATCATCTACAGCTCCATTACACACACTTTCTGTTCTTCTCCGCCTCCTCATCAACTGTCTTCTCACCCTGGAGATGCCTCTACCCTGTGGCCCTCTTTTATGATTGATGAGCCCCTGGCCCAGACCACCATTTCAGGAGGCACCCAGGCTGTTGTCAGTTTACTTACTCTCTGCTCCTAATTCCCTGGACTTATTCACCTTCTTGTATGTCCACCCTATTTAACTCTATCCCTAACCCTAAACCTTTATGCGTTGTCTTCTCCAATTAAAACCTAAGCCCCTTGAGGGAAGGGGATGTCTTCTTTGCTTGTATTTGTATCACAGCACTTAGCACAGTGCCTGGCAAATAATGTTGTTCAGTCACTTTCAGTCATGTCTGACTCTTTGTGTGTATATGTATAAACGTGTGTGTGTATGTGTAAGACTTCATATATGTGTGTATATATTAATATCAAATAAGATATCTATCCATCCATCTATCCATCTCTCTCTCTCTCTCTCTCCTCTCTCTCTCTCTCTCTCTCTCTCTCATCTACATAATTTGATCCTCCCAACAAATCTGTGAGGTATCGCCTCCCCCCCCCCATTTTGCAGATGAGGAAACAGACTGAAAGAGATTGTGCCCTTGTTCACAATTCTGAGGTGGGATTTGAACTCAAATCTTCCTGATTCTAGGGGCAGCTAGGTGGCTCAGTGGGACTTAGAGTCAGGAAGATTCATCTTTTTGAGTTCAAATCTGGCCTCAGACACTTGCAAGTTGTGCGACCCCGGGCAAGTCATTTAACTCTGTTTGCCTCAGTTTCCTCATTTGTAAAATGAGCTGGAGAAGGAAATGGCATACCACTCCAGTATCTTTACCCAGAAAATCCCAGATGGAGTCAGGAAGAGTCAGACAGGATCAAACAACAACTTCCTGATTCTAAATTTAACAATCACAGGATTAGGGGCAGCTAGGTGGCACAGAGGATAGAGCAGTGGCCCTGAAGTCAGGAGAACCTGAGTTCAAATCCAGCCTCAGACCAAACATCTGACACTAGCTGTGTGACCCTGGGCAAGTCACTTAACCCCAATTGCCTAAAAACAAACAAAACAAAACAAAAAAAACAATCACAGGATTATAGATTTAGAGCTGGAAGGGATCTTGAAGGCCATTGAGTACAATAATTCCTTCCTTTTACAGATGAGGAAACTGGAACTCAGAGAGGTTATGTAATTTAGCCAGTGTCACACAGCTACTAAGTATCTGAGGCAGGATTTGAACTCAGGTCTTCCTGAGTCTGCTCTATCCATTATATCACCTAGCTTTCTCTTAATTTGCTAGGATGACTGTCTTAGTAAGACTAAGGCTGAAAAACCAGAGCTTTTTCAAGTTTTCAACACGTTCTTCCCCTGGTCAACAAGATCTTGTAATAAGACTCTGTATCACCCTGGCTAGAGTCCCTAACAGTAAAAATAATCTTCATTCCGTTGCTGGCTGTAAAGTCAACCTTCATTCCAAATTCTGTCTGAGTTGTTGGAACTTAAGCCACAGCCAGGTGGTCAGCGACACTTTGGGAAAATGGCATAGCATTTAATCCAGTCCAATATTAAGAAAAATCTTAAGAAAGAAACAGCACCATGATTACTTTGGGAGGAGGCTGTGAATCGGGCTTTCTCCCAGGGTGCCAAAATTTAGAGGGTGCAAACAATTTAATGGATATATTCCTTTAGCAACCAGACATGGCTATATCAAGCAATTTCCACTCCTGCCCAACAGTTTTGTCTGAATTTAGCATTAATTCCTTCTTAAATTAAATTAATTCCTTCCTGAATTATGAAAGTTGAATTGAAGGCCCTATTTGGGTTGTTTACACAGAGCCTTTTTTGAGTGTGCTCCTTGCCCCAGATATGGTTACTGCTGCTTGACCTAGTTGTCAAAATTGCTAGTTATAGTTCTGGAAAGAACCCTTAATGGCATCCTGCAAATTCAAGGAATTTTGGCTAATGGCAAAGACTACCAGTTCTTCACACAAAGTCTGTGGAAGCTGAAGACTTTCAAAGGATTGTCAATGTGGAGCACAGAGGGGACTCAGTGGCCATCTGGTGCATGCCACTCATTTTATGGATGAGGAAACTGAGGCCCAGGAAAGTTAAGGTGTTTGTCCAAAGACAGTACAGTAGGAAGCATCAGAAGGAAGATTGAACAGAAGCCGTCAGACTGAAAAAAAAAATTGTTGGGGCAGCTAGGTGATGCACTAGCCCTGGAGTCAAGAGGACCTAAGGAGATATCAGGCAAGGGTCTTTCAGGCATTCAGGAGCCTCCAACCCTCCATCACCCTTTAACTCATTGTCACTAGTGAATCTGGTCTTGATCCTTGTAGAGATGGACCCCAGAACATGTGCTGTGTTCTAGGATTCCCTGAGCTAGTGCATCATGCACCAGAAGACCATCTCCTGCAAAGTATTCCAAGTGGCCCAGGATGGGGAGCACAGAGCCTCTCCATTCTCTTATTATCTAAAAACAACACTGGTTTCTCAGCTTCCTCGGTCAAAGAAGGAAGGCAGGAAGTGGGAAGGAGGGACTCTGGGAGCCACATCTCAGACGCCTTTCCCCTGAGGTTATGTAAGGTACATGGTTTCTGTGTTCAAGGCCAGACAGCTGCTTCCAAACCCTGCCCTCGGTCCTGGAGACTGTTAGGACTCGATGGGGATTAGTGGAACATTAGGTCAGTTGGGAGCCCCGGGGTTAAGGCTGCTCCCTGAGAGCAGTATAACAGAGAGAATGTTGGAGTTAGAGCTAAGGAACCTGGGTTCAAATCCCAGCTCTACCATTTCCTACTAGTGTCACTTTGGGGAAATAACCTTAACCTCAGTTTCCTCATCTGTAACATAAGGAGGTTGGACTGAATGGCTGCTAAAGACCATTCCAGCTAGAAATCGATGATCCTATGTTATAACCACAGTTTTCTCATCTCTAACATGACAGGGTTATACTACGGTCCCTTCAAGCTCCTATGTCTATGATTCCATGATTCCTGTTCATTAAAGGCAGTGCTCTGTAGCCTCAGTCAACATGCATTTATTAAGTGCCTACTATGTGCCAGGAGGTGTGCTAGAATATGAAGACACAAATGGTGAACAGAGTTCCCTGAATCTTTGGCCCATCTTCCAGGGAAAAGAGAGAGGGCCATTCTGTGCAGCATAGATATCTGTTGGTTTGCCAGGAACCCTTCCAAAAGTTTCACTTGGTTGGGTTTGAAAGGCGTGTGTGTGTGTGTGTGTGTGTGTGTGTGTGTGTGTCTGCGTGCACACTCCCATGCATGTGTAGGGGGATGTCATGGGAATTTCATCCTGTGTTCCCAGACAGTGGCCCTGTTACTTTAGATGACAGGGTTCTAAGCCTCCCACCAGGAGATCCCATGGAAATGGAATGCCAGTTCTGTCCCCTCAATTTATTTCTCAAGCTAAGGGTTAGTGCATTCTTCCAGAAACACTGAAAGTCGACTACTCTTTTTATTTTTACTTCAAAATAGGTTTTTATTGATATCTTTTGTTTTTTTTTGCATTGCCTAGATTTCCCCTTGTATCCCTGTGCCCCTCCTCCCCAAGCCATCCTTTATAACAAAGGACTTTTTTTTAAAGAAAAAAGAGGAAAAGACGAAATTCAGCAAAACCAATTAATGCATTAAAAAAAATCTGACGTTAACTTGCAATGTTCCGTACAATGACCCCTCAAAAAAAAAGTGATTGAGGGGAGGGGTCTTCTCACATCTCTTCTTTAGGGCCAAGTTTGTTAATTTCACAACAATTTTCAATCTAACCCAGCCCCCCTCCCCCTCACCCCATTTACATTGTTGTAGTCATTTTGCATATTTTTTTTCCTCCTGGTTCTACTTACATCACTTTGCATCAGTTCATTTGAGTCTTTCCACATCTGCCATAGTAATATTTCATTATATTTATGTACCACATTATGTTTGTCCATTATCCAATAAATGGACATCTGCTTTGGTTCCAGGTCCTTTGATATTACAAAATGGTGTCTTTGTAGTTATATTTTGTATTTGTTCCAAAATATTATAAATATTTTGGTGCATATAGGATCTTTCTTTTTATCAATAATTTCCTTGGGGTTTATGCCCAGGTGTGGAATCTCTGAGTCAAAAGGAATGGACATTTTAGCCAGAAAGGTCTGCATTCCATGGCTGTGTAGGCACACCTGCTTAGCTCAATAGAGTCATACCTCTGATGATGGAAGGGATTTCAGAAATCATCTAGTTCAAATCTTTCCTTTTACAGGTGAGTAAACTGAAGCCCAGACAGGTTCATAGGAGCATAGACATAGGACTAGAAGGCACATTAGAAGCCACCAAGTTGATAACCCTTTATTTTACAGATGAGGAAACTGAGTCTGGAGAGAAATTGACTTGTCAAAGATCATAGAAGAAGTACAGTGAAAAGTCAGAATTTGAATCATGGTTCCTGACTCCAGATCTAGGCACCTACCCACTATACAATCTCTGCCTTCTAAAGTTAGAGAAATTTAGCACTGAAAGGACCTGAGGGTTGATCTTCTTGCCCATTTAATCCTTGGGATATTGCCACTAACTGAAAATAAGAGTGTGTATATACACATAGTATGTATATATGTGTGTGTATGTGTAGATATATAATTTGTATTTCATATAAAAATTTGTATTACACATGGATATACATACACACATATGCCTATATACACATATGGACATGTGTATATTACATGTGTATATGTATAGATGTATCTATATGCATGTGTGTTATACATATACACATACATACATACATACATACATACATATATTCATATACATATTTATGGCTATAAGGGACCTTAGAGGCCATTGATACCAATTTCCCCATTTTATGTACAATTAAACTCATGTCCACAGAAGTTAAGACACTTGTCCTGATTACTAGCATCAGAGGTAGGGTTGTGATTCCCAGCTTTGAGGGAGGCCAAGTCCTCCCTGAGCGTCCAGAACTGAGTGCTGCTAGGCTCTGTCTTGCATCTCCCAAGGACCCAGGCTGTGTAACTCATTAGAAGGCAGGAGAGCCCAAAGCTAACTGGATGCAGAATCTTTCTGTCCCTTTTAGGAGCTGGTCCTTTAAGCTCCTGGCTCCTCATGCCTTGGTTTGGACTGGTTGGTTCCCATGCAAGATGAGAATAATGAGGTTAACTGGGCTTCATTCATAATTACAGAGCTGGAGGGGCCCTCAGAGCTCAGTTGTGGTCGCAGCTTAAATTGCATGTTTGTTTGACGTCTGTGTCTCCAATCTATTTTTGTATAATAGCTAATAATAATAGTATTTATATAGGACTTTCAAGTTTGTAAAGCAATATATATGTATACTGTGTCCATGTGTGTATATGTGTATGTATGTCTATATGTATGTATACATACATATCTCCTTACAGCTCTGTGTGGTAGATGCTATTGTTATCCCCATTTTACAGTTGAGGAAACAATTTGAAAAAGGTTAAATCACATAGCCAATAAGTATCTGAGGCAGGATTTGAACTCAGTTCTCTCCTGCCTCTGAGTCAGCCACTATGCCACCAAGCTGTCAGAAGTTTGGTAACTGCAAGGCCAGGCTACTGAAGTTCTGGAGTAGTGAGTCATCCTGGCTAATCAGATGGAGAACCGGCATTAAGTCCTTTGTCTGATACCTACTGACGATGTGATCTTGGGCAAGTGACTTAACTACTCCATGTTCCAGGCAACTCTCTGACTCTAAGTTGAACAATTGTTCTTCTACACTGATAGAGGGCTTGAAGGGCATTTATGAAAAATTGATATGTTTTGTTTTTACATAACCTACATTTCCCAATGCGTCCTTCCCATCACTCCCAGAGAACCATTCCTTATAACAAAAAATTTTAAAAAGAGAGGAAAAGCACTTCAGCAAAACTGAATTGTGTGCAGAGTTCCATACTCATATTCTTCCACCTAAATTGTATGAAAAATTCCACATCCATATCTCTCCCTGCTTCCCACCTCTGCAAAGAAGCTTGGAGGAGGTGCCTTGAAAGATGCTTGTGTAGACAAAACCATTCACCTGAAAGTGAGTTTGGTTTTGTTTTTAAAAAAACAAAACAAGGGGGCATTTAGGTAGCACAATGGACAGAGCACCGGGCCCTGGAGTCAGGAGGACCTGAGTTCAAATCTGGCCTCAGACACTTGACACTTACTAGCTATGTGACCCTGGGCAAGTCACTTGCCTAGCAAAAAACAATAAACTACTGAGGAACTGAAAGTAGCTACAGATTTTTATTTTCCTGGTTTTTTCTGCTTCATCAGCTAAAACAGAAGCTTTTTAGCTAAGGGAGTAAAGGAGTCATGTGGTATGAGTTTCTTTTTAACTTGCCTGGATACTGATCAGCCCCATTCTAGACTCACAGTAACTCTGAGCTATCCCACAGGCTGTGCTGGGGCCAGTCCTCTGATTCAGCTAAGGATGGTGAAAATGAGATGGGTCCTCCTCTGGGAGGGAGCTGGCCCTGCCAGCCCATCTTGGCTCATGAGGACGCTTTGATCTGAACCACCCTTACCTTCTCCAACCCATCGCTTTTCAGAGCAATTAGGCATTACAGGTGCTTTCCCAAGAGGCAAGGAACACCTGAATGAACCTCAGGGGGCCTTTGAACTTTGGGCTAGTCTCTGCCTGATTAGCTTGGAGCCTCTGATCAGTGCAATGATAAACTGTGAGGCCAGAAGACTGAAGATGAAACACAGCATACCACTGGCCTCCCGCCAGAGAAGTAATGGACTTAAAACTAGAGAGGAACATACACTTTCCAGTCCTGGCCAACGTGAGAATCGGTGTCGCTGGACCATCCACATTTGTAATGCGTACTCCTTTCCTCCCCTCCCATCCCTTCCGGTCCCCCTCCTCTCCCCTCCCCTCTCCTCCTCTCCCCTCTCCTTTCTCCTCCCTTCTCTCTCCTCTCCTCTCCTCTCCTTTCTTCCTCCCTCCTTTCCTCCCTCCCTTCCTTCCTACCTTCCCTCCCTCCCTCCCTTAAATTCACTTGTAATGTCCTTCCGCCTGTATTTGCTCATAGTTACTTGCTTTGGAAAACGGATTAAAACATTGTGGTGATTCTTAATCCCTCCTCTTTTCCCCTTTTCTCTCCTCTTCTCCCCTCTTTCCTTCCCTTCTCCCCCATAGCATGTTAAAAGACCCAAGTGAAATCATCAAACGGGTTCATTTTATCTGCTATGAAAGACTTAGGAGAGAACATGACAAGAACATGACAAGAACATGAGAAGAAGCTGAAAACCCAGATGAGTCGCAATCTGTGCCATTACAGGGAGTGTCTGTTTCGGGGAGATCCTGGGGCTTTTAAAGCATTAACGTACAAGACAACGTGACTTGCCCAATAAGAAACTTCCCTACAATGAACATGAAAGAGCCACAGACCTTTGGGACCCCAAATTAGCTCTCAACCTTGGGAAAAGTTATGGGGCAAATGACTTGCCAGTTTGAGGGGTGGGCAGCCCTCAGGGGACAGAATTGCTATTCACCATCTCAGAATATGCTAAGGGTGCTTCAGTTCTGCCTTCCTTTTTAGAACTTGTGTAGCCCATGTTGTTGAAATATAGACAGTTCTCTATTATCCACGCTAACAGAGCTCAGCCTTAGAGTAGCTAATTCACGAGTTATTTGTAGTGACCCTTCGGAATGTAGTAGATGATGTTTTCTCCCTCAAAGCTTAATTACACTTGGCTTAGGCTGTTATTAAAGTTTGTTCGTGTTTTCTAATTGCACCCTGACTGGAAGAAGGTGGGGGTGAG